>NC_083426.1:24125921-24750921 GCF_020745735.1 Hemiscyllium ocellatum | reverse complement strand
GAATACGGCATCACCCCTCATTGGCCTGTCTACATACTGTATCAGAAAATCCTCTTGCACACATTGAACAAAAACTGATCCATCAAAACTACTTGAACTATAGCATTCCCAGTCAATGTAGGGGAAGTTCAAGTCCCCCCATAATAACTACCCTGTTACTCTTGCTCCTATTGAGAATCATCTATGCTGTCCTTTCATCTATATCTCTAGAACAACCCGGAGGCCTGTAGAAATCTCCCAACAGGGTGATCTCTCCTTTCCTGTTTCTCACCTCAGTCCAACTACCTCAGTGGATGAGTCCTCAAGTGTTATCTCAGCTGTTGTAATACTACCTTTGTTTAACAATGCCAACACTTCCCCCTTCCCCCACCAACTTTTACCATCTTCTCTGTTTTTACTGAAACATCTAAATCCCAGAATCTGCAACAACCATTCCTGTCCCTCCTCTAGCCATGTCTCTGAAATAGCCACAACATTGAAATCCCAGATACCAACCCACACTGCAAGACCACCCACCTTATTCCGGATGTTCCTGGCATTAAAGTACACACATTTCAAACCAATATCCTGATTGCCTGTGCCCTCTCACGACCTTGTAAACCTATCCCTGACCTCACTACTCTCAACCTCCTGTTCACTGGAACTACAATTCAGGTTTTCATTTCCCTGCTGCATTAGTTTAAACCCCTCCAAAGAGTATTAGCATTTTCTAAACTTCAATCAGATCAATCCTGGATCTTCTAAAGTCCAGTGAGAATATGTCTAGCCTGTTTCCACAGATGAAACTGGCTCAGTAAGAATCATCTGCACCATTTCTAAAGCATTTACATTCTCTCTTAAAGTGGGAGACCAAAACCTCACAGAGAAGGGTGAGCAGTGTGGAGGATGAGTTAGGTAAGTACTGCTAAGTGACGATGCTGCATGGAACAGTGAGGTTGGGAGCCCATGAGCATTGGCGGAGTTTGTGTGCATGAGCAGAGTTCAAGGACTGTGAGACAGCAGAGAGAAGATGATAGCACTGAATCTTATGAAACACAGAATGTGGGCAGCACGGTGGCTCAGTGGTTAGCACTGCTGCCTCAGAGCACCAGGGCCCTCGGTTTGATTCCAGGCTTGGGCGACTGTCTGTGTAGAGTTTGCACATTCTTCCTGTGTCTGCAAGAGTTTTCTCCCACAGTCCAAAGATGTGCATGTCAGTTGAATTGGCAATGCTAAATTGCCCATAGTGCTAGGTGCATTAGTCAGAGGGAAATGGGTTTCGGTGGGTTACTTTTCAGAGGGTCAGTGTGGACTTGTTGGGCCGAAGGGCCTGTTTGTATACTGTAGGGAATCTAATCTATTAACTGTTTTCCTGCATTATTGTGCATGCCGTCTGACTCGGAGACAACACTGACCCAGACCATTATCTGTGTTCAGACTGCTGTATTTGGAGACTTTGCTTCCTCTGGTGGCTCATTGGGTAGAACATGGTCCTCCGTTGAATCCCATTCACCTGGAAGGACATCGAGATCCTTATCTGGAAAACAAAGGACTACTTTTTCTTTCAGAGGTGTTTGGGTTTCCTAAGAGAACAGTGTAAGTTCCTGGCTTGCTGCATCTGAAGTGGTGCCAGAGTTTGAGGGGCCGTGCGATACAATCCTGTTTCAGTTATTTCATATGTAATGGAAATGGACAATAATAGTCATGGTGGTATGTGGAGTGGAGGGGTTTTGGGTGGCAGGGGATTGGCGGATTCATGTTACCAATTCTGATCGGCAAAGATGTTAAATATATTTCAAAGAACATCTGAAGGAATGCACGTACAACTTGTGCTGATTTCTATGGATGAAGTGAGAATCAGAATTTCATTTCTTCTGCTCTTCAGACGAAAGCATCTTGCTATGAATGGAATTCTTCCAAACGTCAACATTTATTTACTCCATTCCAAAGTTGCGATTTGCAGACTTCAGGTGTGAAGTTAAAAAAAAGAAAATTCAAAAGTAAAATGAAGGCTTTTTGGCAACGCATTACTATTGAGTTAGGATCCAACATAGATCCTAAATCAGATCAGTACAGCAGAAAACTTGTGACAAATTCAGGCATATAGCAGAATGTAGCAAATTCCAGCTGTGAAGTGAATAAAAAATCGATGTCCCCACTTAAGTCAGGCACAGATCATTTGGCAAGTTAGAATGACAATAAGAAGCATTAGATTTGCCTCACAGCTGCTTACACCATAGGAGGTTTGATGAGTGTTTTTTGCTGGTGATAGTCATGTGGATTTTGTGGTGACTAGAAAACGACATAAGCCTGATGTTACGTTTGGTATGAAACTGAGTCTGCAGCTGTTGTAACAATGACTCAAGAACTTAATTACTTCTCAAGCTAAAACAGAAACAAAAGAGCAGTGGTTAGTGGACCAATCTGATTAGTTATTTACGTAATTTGCCATTTCCCTTGAACTGACAATGGCATTTTCTTTTGGAAGGAGTACGTTTTACAATATTTCCATGGATACTACACCAGATGTTGCATTCAATATGTTTAATTAGTGAAGGAGTGTTTTGCAAAGGCGAGTTATGTCCATTAATTATGAAGTCGGCAGCTCCATTCAAGTTTCCAGCTGGAATTCTGGCAATGGAAGGCTATTTTTATTGTTTTATCTTTTAGAATTTTGTTAATATGGTGATACTTCTTGAGATCACTTTGGACTAACTTTTTATTGGTTGCTAAAACACAAGGTAGGTTTGATCAACCTTTGATCTGACCAGGAGTGAACACCACACAAATGGTTGGTGAAACATTCCTGTTCCCTCTTCTGAAATAGCTGCACTTGGTTGAGTTGATTTTGACTTGCTGGTCACATAACAGAGTATGTGTATTGATTTCACGAATACACTTGATATCAAGACAGAAACAACATATCTGTATTCTTTGAGACATTATTGCTAGTTCATTAGAGACACTAGAGGTTTGTCATACATTTCTATGAGCACTTTAACACAGAGGATATAGTCTGAAAATATCTAGAAAACCCATGTAACCAAGAGAACCTCTTTCTCACTCATTGCATATCCGGTTTCGGTATCTGACTGATGATGTGTAATCAACTAGTTTCCTACAACCATCTGGTTACTCTTTGAGGAGCACCGCTCCTAAACTGAAGCAATAACTGCTATATGTTAAGAAAGGAATAATGTGATGGACCAGGACATCTGTGGGCATGAACATGTTTCTAATCCTTTGAGTGTGAACTCAACACCATCCTTGTTACTCAAGGGCTCAGTATTGCTCACCAGATGAGGCAAAACAAAATTATCAAATAATTTACAATCAGGTTATGATTCCAGCTGATGGTAATACTGAAGTGATCAGATCCCAGAATAAAACCTAGCTTTTTTTTGCAATTTGTTACTGAGGTGATTAGTTACTGCTCATGAGGCTGCCGATGTTCTTTTGAAAAGCCAAACTTCTTTTTTACTCATAATTAGAGAAAATTCATAGCTGAGAGTTTAGAAATATTTCAACATAAAAATCTAAACAAAGTTTCTCACTTTCTTCCAGCAATATCCCGCACAGATATTTAATACCAGTAAAGTGTAACTCCTTTCTAACTCTTTAGTTTCTTGTTTAACTGACTCTTTCCGGTTTTGATAGATGAGTGACTTCTTTCCAGTTCTGAGGGCATGGATTACTTTCCAGCTCTGAGCCCTGAAACATATTTTCAGTTCTGACACTTGGAAACTTCTAACCAAACTCTCTCACCTCATCGACTTCATGAAAGTAATCTTTTTGCTAGAATGAAACTGTTCTGAGACCTGAACTGAACTGAAAAACTATTTACCCTGGCCTATTTTTCTCTGTTTATCCTGGAAGTTCAACTTTGATTGACACCATAAAGACTTTTTATTTTTCTCTATTTTTAATTGTGCACTGAAATGGGAAAAATACATGTTTCAAAAATCAAATATTGTTAAAGGATTGCTGCACTTTTTGGAAAGGAAATATCTGACTCTTAGTGCAAATGCAGTTTACACAGTTGCTTTTTCAAGTGGTAGTTCAAGTGTAGTTTGCTGACAGGTTGAAGCCACGTGCTGTGTACAAATAGAGATTCAGTTGGCAAAACAAGTCGCTCATTGATCTATGGAGGAGTGACCAATTATTGATGACAACAACCTTCTGCCTTCTAACAACTATGTAATTGGCTCCTAGATAGCTGATCAGCTTTGGCACATCACTGTGATAGATCTCTGCAAGTACAGGAGCTGGCTCTATTCTCTGTAAGAAAAATGACACTTTAAGTTTCGGCTGAACAAAGCCAGTTAGTTTTTCCTTCAACAGTTGCTGTGACTTTTACTTGATACTTCAGAGACCTTACAGGTAGGAGCCAGTTACCCTGTGTGTCCTGCACACAACTGAGTGCATCTGGAGAAGGAAGATTGAGAAATAGTGTTCTGACCAACGAAAAGTCATTTCAGCAAATGCAGTGAACAGGAACCACAGACTGCTTTCCTAGTGTTTTCCCTCCATCCATAACATGCATATTTCTCCTCCCTCCATGCGTGTGTAAAGGGGGAGTTTATAAGGGGGTTATAGTTTTAATGAATAGAGGTATATGCTGATGGTTCACAATGTTTTACCTGTGGTCAGAGTCTGTCTATTTGTAATAAGTAGTAATTTTGTTTCCTTCCATATCCGCCACAAATTCACCTGCACCTCCACACACATCATTTACTGTACCCGCTGCACCCGGTGTGGCCTCCTCTATACTGGGGAGACAGGCAGCCTACTTACGGAATGTTTCAGAGAACACCTCTGGGACACCCGGACCAACCAACCCCATGGCTCAACACTTCAACTCCCCTTCCCACTCCATCAAGGACATGCAGGTCCGTGGACTCCTCCATCACCAGACCATAGCAACACGACGGGCTGGAGGAAGAGCGCCTCATCTTCCGCCTAGGAACCCTCCAACCACAAAGGATGAACTCAGATTTCTCCAGTTTCCTCAGTTCCCCTTCCCCCACCTTGTCTCAGTCCCAACCCTTGAACTCAGCACCACCTTTCTAACGTGCAATCTTCTTCCTAGCCTCTCTGCCCCCCACCCCCACTCCGGCCTATCGCCATCACCTTAACCTCCTTCCACCTATCACATTTCCAATGCCCCTCCCCCTAGCACCTCCTCCCTACCTTTTATCTTAGCCTACTTGGCACACTCTCCTCATTCCTGAAGAAGGGCTCATGCCCAAAACGTCGATTCTCCTGCTCCTTGGATGCTGCCTGACCTGCTGCGCCTTTTCAGCAATACATTTTCGGCTCTGATCTCCAGCATTTGCAGTCCTCACTTTCTCCTAGTAATTTTGCTAAGTATGGAAAAGTGATCTGTTCTTTCTGTTAAGCTGAATATAAAAGTCAGGTAAACTAAGGAATTCTGCGCGCTTTAAGAATGGTTAACTTTTGGGATGACTGTAGGAATAACAGGGGCTTGACTTTCAGCATAGTACTCCAGTTAGGCACTTAACTGGAGTCAGAGGTGTTCTTGGAAATGTTCTTATTGCACTGTTCTAAATGACTTTCTGACCTTTTTTTGTGCGCAGTGGTAGAGTTCCTATCTCTGGATCGGGAGTCCCAGGTTCAAGTCCCACCTGATGCAGAGGTGTATAATAACATCTCTGAACAGATTGATGCAAAATATAGGTTAAATAACAAATCTTCCCAGATCTGAAATCACACTTCTATTTTACCTTAAAAGCCAAATTCCCAAGAGATTATGATCAACTATATATCTTTATCTGAATCCCTCAAGATCTTTGGAGGTCATGAACTTGAGTGGAAATCCCTTTAATAGTTTTAGTCTCCGCCAGGCCCACCATTATACAACTGCTGTTGATGATATAACCTAAGAAAATTATACACTGTTTGGAGATTTCAGACCAGTTGTAAAAGGTATGCCTTTCTGCTGCTATCTGCTTTCATGATGATATGCATTCTCTGATCATTCATGTGGGAGCAGTTGAGGAATGTCAATGCGTCATCTATGTGGCATAGGATTCCTTAACAACCTTGCTGAAGGTTGGACATAATTCATTGAAAAGTCTTTGGGCAAGGATGGTCCAAAATGATAGTCTGTTGAAATGAAACTCCCAAATATTGAATTATCTTCATTGCTGTTTCAATAACATTGGCCAGAATCTACCATTTGCATTATGCTTTGTGAAACTTATTTTAGATTATCTAACTAAACTCTAAATTCAGATGGACCTATTAGGTGCAGGTCATGTAAGTATGTCTGAGTACCTTTGTTGCTTTCTTAACCAAGGAAATGAAACCCATTCTTGTTATCTCTGCAAATAGTTCCTTAACACATTTCATTCGAGAATCTTTCTGGGTGAATGAAGACATAATATTTGATCATCTTTTTTCAGGAGTGATGCTGTATTGAACATTGAACTTCCCTAAATCCCTAAATAATGTATACCTGTTCAAAGATGATCTTTTGCTTTTGCTGTTTAATCTCTTGAAGAAAATGGAAGGCAAGATTTACATTCCCAATTGAGTGAGAATTATTGATTAGATGAAGTACATAAAGTATTTGCCATCCCTCATAATTGGAGAGTCCAGTGCAGCATACATTTAATCATAAGTGCTGTGCCCCTGGAACAAATGTTTACAATGTGGGTTGTTTGTCAACAGTTTATTTTCAATCATGTTTCACTTCCTGATCAGACATGTCTAACTTGAATCTCTTTGAAATCAGTTTTTTTCAAACAGTAAGAACATGATCACTTATTTACACAAGGAATAATTTAGGCCTTTCTTTCATTGTAGACTTTTGTACGTTATTAATCTCTTTGCGTGGGCAACTATTTGACTTTCTGCTTTTCTGAAATTGTGTCTTATTATGTGAGAAATAAAGTACAGTCTGTATCTTTTTGTGGCTTTTTTGTTTCAAGGTGCTGATGATACCTATCCTGCTCATTGTATTGGTTTGTCATGTGTTCCTTTTGTGGTTTTGTACTTTAAAAGCATAGTGGATTCCACTACTATTCTGTACCAAGATGAGCATTTCCTTTAATTTTTTTAACTAGCTGTGTAGGCCTCTGAAGCCCATTTCACTGTAGTGACTCCTGGAGGCAGAAGTCGATCACACCATCAAAGTGCTGACACTGATCGCTGTGCGCAGAACATTGTCATGCAGCTGAGAGGAAACTTGGGCCAAGACTCATCTTTCCCTGTTAGGATTGACCTGTGTTGCTTCCAGACTTCTGCTTCACTCACCAATGAAATAGCTTTGCCTCGAGCTAAATCTTGTTTTCACCGTAACAAATGTAACAAAGAGTCATCAGCAGTTCTGACATCAGTCTGTCTCAAATTCTGACATTAAATCACCCATAGTCAAATTTCTCACTGATCTGTAGACATAATGAATGAAATCATCCAATGATTCCTTTAGATGCTAAAGTCTTCAAATAATGCTTTCACTTTCAAGCATTTTATTACTCCTGAACTTGAAATAATTACTCTGGACTTTCAGTACTACTTCCAAGGTATCTGGCACTTCATTTACATACTTATGAGCTATAACATTATTAATTATATACTCAAATGTATGTAATGATATTTACTTGACCAGTTTCTGATTTAAAATCTAATTTGCATTGTGTATCTTGAGAATTGTTTTTCAAAGATGTCCAATTCTGTTTTCTGTTTTGCCACTCCCTGAAACTAAATTTTCCTGCTAATTTTATTTCTGATGCTGTATCCTCCTAATGCATTTACTTCCCATTCAAAAGTCTCTTTTTCTGTTTTGCAGTAATAGCTGAGTTTCTGTACTAGAATATGGAGATGGGTGGATGAAGTGTGAGGACAAGGGTAACCCTATTGTTATGGGAGATAAATCAGATATAGCTGATGAACTCATCAACTGCAATGAGGGTTTTAAATTCTCAGCTAGACAAAAAGGAGGATATGTCTGAGGCACCCCGTGGATGGTGGCATCACCAGAAAAGATTAGATGGCGAAACTGTAAGAATGGAATGGAGGCCCAGCAGGAAGGTAGATGTGAAAAGGTGGAGCTGAGGTAACTGTTGCAGTCCATTGAGTTGTGCTGAATATTGGGAGACAGCCTATCCCCAGAAATGGAGACAGTCAAGTCAAGGAAAGGAAGGAAGAGTCAGCGATGAACCAAGTGAAAGGTAGAGAAGAACAGAAATTAGAAGCAAAGCTGATGATTTTTTTTCCAGTTCTGAATGAGAACAGGAAGTATGATGACATTATCTTTATTGCAGCAATCTTTCTGGTTTTGCCCTTGCAGTCCAGTCCCGTTCTCCCTCACATTTACACCAACCATATGCATCTATCACTCCTCTATCACCATTAGTATTCCATCTGTCTTTTGTTCTCGGCACCCTCACCATTATTCCACTCTCTCCTACTGCTCCTCTCCCTCTGTCAACAGCATAAAAGTCATCATTTCCTAGCTACTACCCATTCTGCAAAACAGTCATATTGGACTCAAAACATTTACTGTGCCTCTGTCTCCATAGATGCTGGCAGAACTGCTGAGTTTCTCCATCATTTTCACTTTTCATTTAAAATTTACAACATCCACAATCAGAAGTCAATATGGCTGACTTCTCAGCAGGAAACCTGGCCAAAACAAAAGGACATGGAGTTAAATCTTTAGAGTATGTGAGGAAGCCCAGCTTCTGGGTCACCATGTTTCCTCAGACCAGCCCTGCCTGAGGTTACCATGAAGGACTCTCCTTCGCAACCTAACCCTTCCCCTTAGGTGACCCTCAGGTTAAATCACCACTACTCATCTCACTGTAATGAGAAAACAGCCCTTTGGTCCTACAGGACCAGTATGACCTTTACTTGTCAGAATTCTCTCCTGATTCTTCTCAGAGTATGCAATTGTAGGAGGCCAGTTTAGCGTTGCTCATTTCAGAAAGAATCTTGTTTATAACAAGCACCCACACCGAAATAGTTAATAGCAGTTTGAGCCAAACCACTGACATCATCCCTCACAATGTTCTTTACTGTTTCTTCGGCAGAAGTCCCAATGTATAATTGAATTGATAAATATTGTTCTTTCAAAATACAGATCATTAATTTTATGTGTCCGATCATATTTAAAAGTCCATATGATATACTTAGAACTTCTGTGACATTAATTGGTGAGATTTGAACAGTTTCAAGTCCAGTTATTAATTCAAACACCAGAGATGACTGATGACATATAATTAGTAACTGTATAATTGATGGGATTTAGCACTTAATCTTGTGTAATTATAAATGCACCTGATTTCTATTTGTTCCAGTGCCTGTGATACAGACTTTAATCCTTTTAGCATTTAATGTAACACTGTTCAAAATCAGTTGGCTAAAATCAATGTGGATTGGTTGGGAATAAAACATTTGCTATTTAATATTGGTTTGATTTGCATTATGCAGTCAGTATTTAATTACTTTTTACATTTGAAAGATATGATGAACACTTGTTTTTAAATTTACACTGTGTTGAAATGATTAAAAACAAAGAAATTAAATATCACCTTAAGACGTGGGAGAAGGAAGACTCACTAGCGGCAAGACATTAAGATCAGCTGCTTGCATATTCCTAAAGAAAGCCAAGGAGAAGTGGCGCTTATTTTGTGTTAATTTGTTCACCTCTCCAATATCTTAGCAAAACATCAATTACAAGTTAAATACTCCTGACATCCTAATTTGTTTTTCTACTCTCCCTTATCACTTTTTAAAAATATTCATCAACTTATGAGCATGGAAGTTATAATTTAATATTTTAAATCAGTTTTTGAGATCATCATAACTGAACACTATACTGAAGGAGCAGTTTGAATAGTGTATTGTAAACATTTACGGAAAGAAATCTGTTTGTGTATAACAATACACTGACTTGCCGATTCTCTGGGGCAGACAGTGCTATGGCTTGCTTCCTGAATAGCCCATATAGCATTCTAAATTATATCAATAAAGAACACGGTATAGCTTGTATACAGAGGAAACTCAATTATCTGGCATTTGATTATCCGAATGTTGGATTATTTGGCAAGATCACAAGGTCCCGATACTTGGCTAAACTATGTTATCCAGCATTCGATCATCCAGAATTTGATTGACCGAACTAAATACTACCTGCCTGTGTCCTTCAGATAATCAAGGTTCCTCTGTAGTTAGTGATCTACTGTATGACTTGTCCACAGGGAAATATTTCAAGTATAACTAATAGTAATGATACATAAAGGGACCAATACATGACAGGAAAATGACATTTGAACTTCCAGTTACCAACTGAAAGGATGAAGCAACAATATATCACTTACTTTGCTTGTTAAAGTAAAAGGAGAAAGTGAGGACTGCAGATGCTGGAGATCAGAGCTGAAAATGTGTTGCTGGAAAAACGCAGCAGGTCAGGCAGCATCTAAGGAGCAGGAGAATCGACGTTTCGGGCATGAGCCCTTCTTTGGGTTGTTTCTCCTGCTCCTTGGATGCTGCCTGACTTGTTAAAGTAAAAGTCTTACGATGAGCAACATTACTCAGGAGCAATATGAAAAACTAATTGTAGGTAACTTCAAACTACTGAAGAGGATTCCCATTTTTACTTGTAACACAACCAAAATCCTGCTTTCCAGTTATATTTTATAATGTCTCTGAAGTGAACATTCAATTTGCCTAGAGCAAGTCGAAAATTATCCACCTTTCCCCAAGGATTAAATTTTGGTATTGTTCTTTCCCAGGTGAGAAACTTTTAACCCTTGATCTATTTTTCAATGGGAGAGTTTTCTCTCAAAAATATTCCTACTTCTCAAGTTAAGGGAATTTTTCAGCCTATTTTAAATTGTCTTGAATTTTTTTTAAGTCTGAGTGGGATCTGTCACTACTTTCTCACAAAGTGAACAATGAAAGATGTTTGGCTTCGAACTGCTTCTCCCTCCTGGTTCCTCTCAGATGGACTATGTGAGAGATTTGATGATGCTTCAGCAGAGCCTGCGACCTGATACCTAAGTGATGTTTATAGGACACTCCCTACTGTTTCAGACCAGACCAAATCCCGTCAAACTATATGAAGAAAAAAACCAGTCCCTACCTTTTTCTTATTTTAAAGGTAAGTATAAGGAGTTGCATTTCAGATTCAATTTAATTAATCAAACTGCTTGACTTTTAGCAAAACACACTTTATTTTCATGCTGCAATTAAAGTACAGACAAAATGAAAAGAAAAAAATTGGCTGAACTGTAAATCTATTGAAATGCTTAACAAATTTATTTATTTGAAGGAGCTTCTACTAATTGACATTTCCAATATTACAACATCCCCTAAACACACCCTTGGCAAAGGCAAATTCAGTAAAATAGATTGTTTCACTTACAATTCTAGCAGAAGGAGGAGAACTGCAGCTTTTAGCTGTAACAGAAAGAGGATTAAGAATTTCCACATGCAGCCTCAAGACCCCAACAACTGGAGAAAACTAAAACTACAAATCCTGGTTCTATGGGAGCTTGACCCCACCCATTCAGGCTCCTTCTATTGTTCCAACATTTTTTTTAAGAAAAGCCTCTCAAGCTATTTGCTTTATTGACTTTGGATCCTCTTCTCAAAGCTCATCTACCAAGGAGTATGAAACACATAGATCTTGGACCTATGAAGATAGCAAATTAGCTCTGCTTTCAAAGTAAATGATCAATTTTAAATATAACTGTTAACCTAATAATCTCAGCTCCTTCCTGGGAATCTGGCTGCCTCACTGCTGTAAATTCAGGTGATGGTGCCTGTTAGGTCGGGACTGCCGACCCCGTGCTCGTTTCAGAGGAATGAGACACCAGGCCAGATTCAAAAGGTACAAAGATTTCTTTATTCCGAGAGCGAATTGTACAGTGAGCAGTTTCGCTCACCGGAGAAGGCGCGCGTTCTGCATTCCCTCGTGGACCCGACGATATTTTAAACCCCGCTCCTCTGAGTGTCCAGTTCCACCTTCCCCATCAGGCCTCCTCGTTGGTCCATTCGGTTGTGTGCGAGTGGACCTGGACTCTCATTGGCCATACTGAGGTGCCTGTCAAAACCCTTACTATACCTGTCGAACCCCTACTGTGCTTGTACAATGATTCAGCCCTCACGGGTCCGGTAGTTTCCGTCCCAGTAATTAGTAGTCCATTGTTTAGTCAGTTAAGTTCATTACTATGCGTCTCTCTGCCTAGGCGTATTCCCTGACTGAGACAATAGTTCTACAAAGGTTGATCAACAGTCATTATAACTTATTGCTGGCTTCAATGGGGATTCACGTCATCGGGGACATCGGCATTCAATTTATCCATGCTCTGTTTCGATGGTATAATTTACACCTTTCAACTATTACCGGTTTTCCTTTGTTGGTTTTGAATTCCCAGGTTCTGGCTGACCTGATCTAATCATCAGGGAATGTGGTCCCAGACAGACAGTCTTGCAATTGTTAATTTCCCTGCATGGCTGTGTTTAACCCTTTAGGGACTGAATCTGACAATGTCTGCTGTAGTACTAATAGCACATTGTTTAACCCCAACCTAAGGCACCCCAGTACTGAATTACCCTGACGCCCCAACAGTGCCGTTATATCTAAGTCTGAACACCTTACACCTTTTTCTAAGCAAAACAACCCCTTCATCTTTAACAGTCACTTCACCCAGGCAGCTTTTATTAAGCAAACTTTTATGACCCATCACATTTTCTCCTAAATTAGAGAAACTATGCAAAAACATAATCAAACAAACTTAACATCTCTAATAGTAGCATTGCTAGATATATTACATGAACAAGTTGTTCTCATTAACAATTTAGAATTGATACCGTTTAAGAATATTTAACAAGGATATTGGACAAATCCTTAAACTCATCACTTAACAAATGTACTGAGTGTTACTATCCAGTTTATGTTTAATAATGGCATGCTGAACAATCCTGCACAACAATTTCAATTTATATTATTGTAAGCCATGAAGCAACATTTTTTTTTAAATTACCAATCAAATGATAGCTTTTGTGTTACATCTCCTGGTGTGTATGCACTTATATTAATAGCATCATCACTGTATCATAACATGTGACCTGAAGATTAAAAGAGCTCCATCTTACCTTAGACCACTTGGAGCATGACTCTTTTGTAGGAGCATGCTGCTCTGTTATAACATCATTGCTTCATGTTGAAGAAGAATATATTGTCCATACATAATGGGTAGTTGTGATCAATGTTTATTAGATTCTTCAATATCACAATGCCCATGCTCATTTTCTTCTGTTATGGGAGCGAATACAAACATTGACAAGTCAGGTAAAAGACCATTTTGGTAGTAGACTCTCACCATTTTCAAAACTGAAAATGCCAAAAATTTATACACCTTGTTGCCAAAATAAATAACACCAATTACAACAGCAGTTTGGTTATTTATTAATTATGAATTACAGTTGAACATAGAATTTTAGATTGCTACAATAGAATTTTATGGTAATTAGGATTGGATTTTAATGTTATTCACATGCTGGGATTGAATAGGATTATGAAATCTATTTCATTCGTCAATGCCTTTACTTACCTTGATGATCCCAATACAACATAAAAACACACGTAGTTCTCATGGGTAAAGGAGAAAATAAAATTCAAGAAAGATTATGTTGTTTTAGAGAGTTATACATTCAGTTCACAATCTTCTGTTTTAAATTGTTGAAGAACATGTGTTGGGATTCTGTTAAAGATATGAAATTCAGAGATTTAAATAAAGATTATTTAAGATGTTAAAATCTTTAATTTCATGCAAAACAAAACCCAGCCAGCTTATGTAAACAAAATGCAATAGAGTTTATGCTTAATTATATGTCTAATTTTAGAAAGTTGATGAAAATTTTAAAATACTTCAAGGTCATGGCTCAGTTTTCAAAATGAAAGTTGCATTGACTTTTCTATGTACTTACTGTATGTCTCTTTCTCCATTTTGCATCTTTATACTTGTAAAGTCTTAAAGCATTGCTCACTGCACTTCTTGAGATGTGTGAGACTGGCAGCCTTTTTTTTTGGCCATTTTTCCTTAAAGCAATTTTCTGGGTGGCTCCTGAACATTTCTGTCAGGACATGGAATAAACCTGATTTCCAGCATTGTATTGAATAAGCCAGATTTCCAGCATTTAAACATGATTGTCATTTCTGCTGTACTACAGTTGGATAATCATTTGAAATGCTGCTCAGAGCTGATACTTAGAATTCTAAACCTTTCAATTGTCGTCATTCATCATCCTGCTATAGAAAGCACAGCAGTGAAAGTTCGCTGAAATTGCTGACGTATCATTAACTGGAAGTTTTGCCGAAACCTGATCTGGAGTACAACTTCAGCTAAAGTTCAGATGTGATAACACATTGACCTGAATCTTCTGAGAGTAATGATCAACACCCAATTCCTGTTCTTGCTGCTTCTTTCTTGTGCAATTCCAGGCTCTGCATTACTAAGTGAGGCTTCTGAACCTAACCTCTTCAGAAATGCCAAACATGCATGATAGCAATAGCATCCTTCATGACACAGGGTAGGCTTGTGCAGACAAACCATACTTTTTACTTCTAAGATCAGGTGCTGTATTCTGGTGTGTTGACATTTATTAACACTCTGAAAATACTTTAGAAATCTAAATAACTTTGCAGTGTGTGAAAATTGAGTGAAGTGTAAACCAAGTGTACAATTAGAAACTTGGTTCATTCCAGAGTTGGTGGAAAAAGGTGGCAGAAGAGGTTCTCCTTTTTTTTCTACAATGCTCACAGTTTCAGGAGCTGTAAAAAACTTGAATTTGTTTCCCAGAAGTAGAAGATCAACCTAGGGACACCAACAAGTGTCGACATGCTCAGGACATCAATCTGTGGGTTCAGAGCATTCCATAGAAAACTAACACGTGGCATAACAGCAAAGAAAGTAAGTGGTCAATTCAGTGGTCAACATTTTTCCTTTTCATGTATCTAGGTTACGGAATTTTACTGAGGGCAATGTATAGAAAATGTTTAGTGGGATATGGACCAAATGGAGGCAAATGGGACTAGTTTCATTTGGGAAAACCTGGTCAGCAGGGATGAGTGAGACTGAAGTGTCTGTTTCCATGCTGTATGACTCTGATTATAAGTCAAACATTAATTTAAATCATAAGAATTCTTTGAAGCATTTATTTTACTCGTTATTATAAGTAAAATACATTACTAATATTATTTCACTGGCAGGGAAGCTTGTTAATTGTGGGCTTTACTAATTATAAGTTGATTTGGTTTTCTATATAGATTAGATTCCCTACTGTGTGTAAACAGGCCCTTCAGCCCAACAAGTCCACACCGACCCTCCGAAGAGTAACCCACCCAGACCCATTTCCCTCTGACTAACGCACCTAACCTATGGGCAATTTAGCATGGCCAATTCACCTGGCCTGCATATCTTTGGATTGTGGGAGGAAACCAGAGCACCCGGAGGAAACCCACGCAGACACGGGGAGAATGTGCAAACTCCACACAACAGTCACCCAAGGCTGGAATCGAACCTGGAACCACCCACAATGTTAGCCCAAATTACAGAAACTCAGGTTCTAACTGAGACAGGTATCTGAAATTTTAATACTACTGACTACATACACTAATATAACCACTCAGACTTATATATAGTCTGGGCTATGGTTCCTTATATTGCTATTATGCAATATACAAAGTTTACTGAATAATGGACAGCTTGCTGGCTGCCTAATGCCTTATTGACCAATTGGCTGTTATTCTAAAGATTGCTTGTCTGCACATGGAACAAGATGGGACATCTTTTAGACTAGTCTCATATAATGGCATCTAGTTGTATTAAAGGTACAGTGTTTTTGATTCTTGTACATAACATGATTCATGTTTCCAAGTTAATTTAACACAATAAAGATGGCAAGGCAGGTAATTTGTTACAGCTATAGTATATGGGTACAGGTGCATGCTGCTGTGATCCATGGCTAACATGTGTCTGTAGTTTCAAAAGCTGCAACTCTGAATTAATGAGCTAGAGTCTGAGCTATAGAAACTGTGATGCATTAAGAAGGAGTGACAGTTTGTTTCAGAAGGCAATCACACCACTTATGTTAGAATCTTCTGATTTGGTCAGTAGTCAGACACTAAGAATGAGACATGTCAGGGGATCAAGAAAATAGAAGCAGACGGCTAGGGCTTCAGTCCTTGAAATTGCCCAACAGGTTTGAGGTTCTTGCAGCTTAAAATTAGTGTGGGGTTATAGGGTGGTTGGGTGACTGACCAAGGCCCATGGAACAGGAAGCCATTCTAGTGGGATGAGTAGATTGAAATTTACTGGTGGTAGAGAACAGTGTAGCCTGGGAAATTGATTCTGTTCTCTGTAGTTGAGAGCAAGAGTCCGAAAGATTGCTTGTTCAGTGTCAGTGCTTGGGTCTACTACTCTAGCCCGGAGGTGCACTTGAAGTGAAATGGTGTATCTGGTCATTGTGGTCCCTGTACACATTAGTGTATGATCAGGAAAGATTTGGATCTTCAGCTGGACCATGTTTTACGATTGTGTTGGTGAGTCTTATAATTGAGACTTTGAAGAGCTTTAATGTAAACAGTGGAGGTGGGGAAGGATTAAAAAGGGGAGATATGGTAAATTAAAGGGAAATAACAAAGTAGATCAAAATAGCAACCTGTATCATGATTAGTAATATGCTCCAGGAAGAGAGAAACAAATGTAATTGTACAGTAGCAGATAACACCAAAAATATAGGGTTAAAGACCATGTAGCTATGCACGGCATTCTAACAAAATGGTTAAATTGTTTGCATAGGTGCAAATAAATATGTATGATATGGTTGCTGTGAGAGTGACATGATGAGACCTGGGTATTGAAGGGTAGCTAATCTTTTGTAATGACAGGAAGCGAAGGAATTGTTTGTGGGGGTCGATCTTTTAATTCAGGATGACATTAGTACTGCATTGAAGGATGGACTTAGCACCAAAATTGCAAGATAGAACATGAATTTGGATAGAGGTAAGAAACAAGAGAGGTAAAATGTCACATGCGGGAATAATCTATAGGCCCCCTAATCAAAGTTACACTATAGGACAAAGTATGCAAGAGAAAAATAAATACAGCATGTAATTATGGATTACAATGTGGAAAAATGTGAAGTCATCCATATCATGAAGAATAGAAGAGCAATATAGTATTTGCATGGAGATCTGAATGGTACACAGACATCTGAGTTTCCTGCTAGATTAGTTGCAAAATGTTAGTTTGCAGTAACAGCACGAGGTTTGGATGGCATGCATAGTTAATTGCAAGAGAATTGAATTGCAAATATGACAAAGTTTTGCTGCAGTTCCAAAGGGCCTGAGTACAATGGAGTATCTGGAGTAGTAGCTCTCATTTTTTGTTGGTCTCATTTGTGAAAATGATATACAGCAAACTTTTTTTTAACTGACACCTTAGGAACTGGCATGCTTGATAAACTGGCAAAAATTATATATCTCAAATACCATGAAGTTTACTATATTATTCTGTCCAATTATTACATATTTTTAATTTGTTTACCTCAATTTACCTAATTATAAATGTTCATCAAAAGGCCACGTGCAATATCAAAAATTGATTCAATTTCGAGTCAATTTCTTCTCAAATTCTGTTATCTGCCGTGATGTCCGAGTAATCAGTTGAGGGTGTGAGTGAGAAGGCTCTCTGCCATAATCTTTATTTAAGGCAAAGTTGTGTTATCATTTAAGTGATTTATGCTGTTAGTAAAGTATAACAATGATGTGCATATTCCTTACACTGCATTTCTATTATTTAGTGTGTTTTTTTTACACTGATTATGTGGATCTCTTGATCAACCAGAATACTTGATAAATCAGTACACTACTGGTCCCATTCATAAAAGGTTTACTGCAATTGCATTGGAAGCGGTTCAGAGAAATTACCTGGAGTTATTGCTGGAATGAAGGATGTATTTTGTGAAGAAGGTCTGAAAAGATTGGGCCTTTACCTACTGAGAGGAAATCCTACTTACGTATACAATATCCTGAGTAAGAGAGTAGGGATTGGGAAAATATGTTATCTTGTGGGGAGACTAGAACTAGGGAAACATCAGCTGAAGAATGCAGTCTCCCTTTTAAGGCAGAGATGAGGAAAAACATTGGATAGTGGTCCATTTCATTTATTCAAAGCTGAGTTTGATAGATGTTCCATGTATGTGAGTTAATGCTTTGTGGTGAAGGCAGACTGGAAATTCAAGAAGAAACCTGGTCACCCATGATCTTATCGAATAGCAGACAAGCCTCAATGCCAAGCGACCTACGTTTACTCTGAAGTCTTGTGCTCCTGTGTAAAACTGAGAGTATGGCTGTCAGAAACATGCTGATTATGAGCTGCATATTGTTTATGTATAGAAAGCTCATTTGAGACTCCCCACACAAAACTGATTGGCTTGGAATGCCCTGGATGGTATAAAATAAAGTGAATCTGGTTTCTTTTTCCTTGTTGTTTCTGGGGCTCAAGAAGGAATTTTTATAATTTTCTAAAATATTTTATCTGGTTATTTGCTTTCTGTACAGCATAATACACACTCAGAGATAATCCACGACAGTAAAAATTATACATTTGAAGGCACATATAAAGGAACCAATTGCATCACATTGTTAACAATCAATAAATAATAAGGTAACTTGCAACATAAAGTTTCAGATGATTTAATGAGTGATGAAAATGATGCTTAAAGTGTTTCTGCTGACTTGATTATGGCCCTGGAAGCTATGCACAATAAAATCTGGAACAGAAAGGCTCGGTGGTCAAGTGGGAAATATTTTAGCTAGCCTTTATCTACATGTAAATTATCACTTAGTAATAATGTATCCCTGAATACGTTCAGTTCCATTTCTATGGTTTATGACCAATCAAAGTCAGAAACCATTAATACTGCAATCATTCAACTTCATGCCTATTAACAGCTCTTTTTATATTTTAGTATTTAAGTGAATACCCATGGCACTCATTTTTAATATTATAAAATGAGGGGTGAAATCTTCAAGGTTGGACACTGTTTTTTGGCTGTAGACATGATGATAACAAAAAAAAATGACATTCCCCCTTCGTAAAATGGTTCAAGGTTGGAGACAACTTCTGCTATGTGCTGAAGCTCAAATGTATCATCAACTTCTATCCAGTTACTTCTATTGAGGAAAAGAAAACCAAGATAGGTTAAAATTAAATCCTTTAAAATATTAAACAGTGTGCAGAATACAAAAGTTATATCACGAACAATGAAAGAATAAAGCTTTGTCTTTCTCACTACAGATGGTGCCTTTCACCTGAGTATTTCAAACACTTTCAATTAATGAAGGCTTCATATTGAATACTTTGCAGGATTACTTGAGCTTTGAAGGATTGTGGAAGAATGATTGATTGCAGGTTTTGTGAAATTACAGAGATTGTTTCCTTTTTAGAAGGATTGCTAGAAGGTTATGATCTACAGTGAAACATTTTTTAAAAAAAAAGACGTTTCTTGGAAATCTCAAAGTTAAATCTGATTGCTTGTATTTAGTTCTGGGGAAACACATAGCTGAATTTAAGATGGGGAGACAGCTAGTTTCTGTTTGAACATTTATCTGAAGATTGGTTGTTTGTTTTGATTTTAACTGGGGGAAGACCTGCTTGCAAATGGCTTCTCAGCTTATCTCCCTCTTGTTTCTGAAAAGCCTATTGGTGAGAGTCCAATGTAAAACATTGTTATCCTCCTGAAGACTTCATGCTACCACATTTCTTGAACAAGCTACATCTCCCAAGACCTAGAATTTATCAGATTTTCCTTCAAGAACAAACCATTAACAGCCAGTGATATTTTTCCTATAGATCAGAAGGTGCCTTTATTCCTTATAAACTAATAAATATTTATTCACAGTAGATTGTCTGTTAACAAATTCCTTTCTAAAAAAAGCTACTTAGTAAAAAATCGTTGCTAAAAAGAGACATGAAGTTAAAACATTTCATCTTGTACACATCGGGACCAAAGAACAAGAAAACCAATTTTAGAAAGGACACAGTACAACATGAGAATATGGTGATGATTAGTTAGTCCTTTCTCGTTGGAAGTCCCACTGGGTTGAGGATGACTTGTTTCCAATCTGGGAAGTGGGTTCTGCAGTGGCTCAACAGTCCAATCCTGGAATTGTAGATTCTGCCACAAGCAGGGCCGGAGGTTTTGGTGAGGTGGGTATGTGGGTCACTCAGTATTCTGCGTGCTGTTTCCGCTGTCTGTGTTTGGCCTCTGTGTGCTCCGCTCAGTGACAGTTGAAGTGGTTTGCACCTTTTGAAGATGCCTTTGAGTTCTAGGGGCAAGTTATTCCCATGTGTCGGTGAGATGACATATTTATTTCGGGAGTTCTAATAAAGGCAGTGTCCGCTCAGTTTCAGAAGTCGCTGCTGCTCACCAAATTCAGAGGCTTGTGCAGCCGGTAAGAAAATTAGAGAGAACACTGCGTGGAAGTATTGAAGGAATGGTTAACTCTCACTTGCAGTTCATGAATTAAATTCAACCAGACAGTCAACTCTGGTCAGAGTGTTGTTATTTTGGTGCATTAGAGTTAGCTGGCTGTATTTAGAAATGCTCGCTAATTATAATGAATAGACACTTTGGTTCTTATACTCTCTAGGACAGGGAAATACCATCCATCGAATACAAATAGTTGAACTGAAACTATGGAAAGTATAATGTTAAACTGATATTCTGAATTTCTCACTAAAACATCTTTGCACATGTACTTTGCCAGATTTGTGCCTTCTAAGGTAGTATAAGTAATTTTGAAAGTCTTACAAGACCTGTCAACTTAGCAATCCTGATCTCCAAGATGGCCTTTTTGTATTCAGTGTCTTTATTTTTATCTTTGAAGGAGTTTGTGCAACAGCTCCATTTTAAGGCATGGTGAAACATTTGCCCTTCATTCCAAATGCACTGCTTTATTTCAAATGTATAAACAGAAGATGTGATTGGTCTGTGTGCTGCAATAACATTTACGTTGAGCATTAAATTTCATTCTTAAATAGAGTAACTGAAACAGAGATGGTTCATCCTTTATTATTTCTGTTTATTGTGAATTATTTTTGTCCATGTCTCAATTTCTTGGTAATGGTTTTAAAAGTAGAAGTTTTTCAGGCAGTTAGGGTATTGTGCTATTTATTGCCTTTAACTGTTTTCTGGTCATTTAGGCGTGAGATACTAGAGCTGTAAAATAGAATTGTACATGTCAAGCATCCACTATTGACACCAAGCAATGAAAGTTGAAGGATAATACTCTCTGATGTGAAGTAATATTCCCTTTACTCTATCGTAATAACATGGCTCAGCTGCCATCTCATAAAAGTACTTACCACAGCCCCAATGTGACATTTTGTCATTTCCCAATACAAGTAATCTCATGGAATGCTTGCATAAGTTGGCTAGGTTGTCTGTGTTGAAGGGAAGTTTGGGCTGTAGGTCTATCCTGCTATGAACTGGATTGAAACTGTCAAAACCTAATGTCCTTCAGTACTGTTGTAATCATCAGGTGGTCTGAACTGAATTCGAACCATGGTCACAGAATTCAAAGGCAGCGTTGAAGCCATTAAACCATCCAGTTTAGAAATTAATTTCTCTGCAATGCTTTTAAAATCTATCTGATATGAACAGGGAAGCTAACACTCTCTAATTTATTTGCAGTTTGGAAGAACAGAAGTAATCGACAACACCTTAAATCCAGACTTTGTACGGAAGTTCATTCTAGATTACTTCTTTGAAGAACGACAAAATCTCCGATTTGATTTGTAAGTTGTCCTTCACTCACTGCTGTTGCATGAATATATTTCTCAAGCTCTTAAGAGGGAATATAGATGAATTGGTGATTTAGAAACCAAAGCACAAACTATCATTGAAATGTTTCCGTTTAAAAAGTACAACCTCTGCTTTGTGTTCATTAAATTTGATTCACAACATTCAATTTGTTTTGCCAAAAGTACAGTTAACATTTCTGCAATATAGCGCTATTCAAATTTGCATTGTTTTCAAACACTGGTTCATTTTCCATGAGCAAACAACATACTTTGGTGCATTCAAGGCAAGCCATCGGCAAGTAATTGCAGCTTGTGTGCTTTTCTCTCAAGGCAGAATGAATTTAAATTAAATTCTACTTGATATGCAAAAGGGACATAATTAAAACCAAGTGCATTGAACAGATTTCAAAGTATAGTCTTGTTCATCAGTCACAGAGTGAAAGGGAAAAAAAACACCTGTGAGAACTGATAATAGGTACTTTGGGAAGGTATGAACAGAAAACAAAGGAGACAGAAAGCATTGTTCTGTTTGAGGACCAGAAATGTGAGACTAAAACTAATATCTTAACTGAAATAAAGGCAATTACATGGATATGAAGATGGAGTTGGTTGAAGTGGAGCAAGGATTTAAGGTAATACAGCAGAGAAGCACCAGTACTGATGTTCCACAAATTAACCACAACCTAACCTGATGAAGGAACAGTGCTCCGAA
This sequence comes from Hemiscyllium ocellatum, assembly GCF_020745735.1. NCBI lineage: Eukaryota > Metazoa > Chordata > Chondrichthyes > Orectolobiformes > Hemiscylliidae > Hemiscyllium > Hemiscyllium ocellatum. The sequence continues at coordinate 24,728,385 of NC_083426.1, read as the reverse complement.
AGCTCATGCTTCCAAATAAACTTGTTGGGCTATAACCTGGTATTATGTGATTTTTAAACCACCAGACTAGATGTTGATATAATGGTCATGAGTGAGCTCCACATCTCAGAGCAAGACAGCTCAACAGAACATATTGCTGGCTATATCTTCCTTGCATTGCTAGAGCCATGAGTCGAATGTAGTGCTAGAAAAGCAGAGCAGGTCAGGCAGCATCTGAGGAGCAGGGAAATCAATGTTTCAGGCAAAGCCCTTCATCAGGAAACATGCCCAGTGTAGACTCTCATATAGACTACCATTTATTTGCTGAAAGCTGAGATTTCACTTCAAGCCTATACACAGGAACTGCCATAGAGACAACCCATCAAAGAAATTTCAAGTCAGAAATCTGCTAAGTTTTCTCGGAGACATAGATATCAAGAGTGGCCTCACTGTTGATTCCACTCCAGGAGAACTCTGGGAACACATTCAAGCTGCAGTATAGAGTACTACGAACAAGGTCACTGTATTATGCACCAAGAAGTACAGGGGATTGTTTGATTAAAATAACAATGAACCTTCCAGCTCAGCGAGCAAACCTACATCCAGAACCTCAACCTGAGCTACAAATCTTTTCAAAACTCAATAACAAAGAAATCCAAAAAGGCCAGTTCAACACACTCACCTGGCTCAGCCAAGTGGAAAATCCAATAGTACTGCATGTAGCACTCGTCAGCATCCAAAATATTTGGTGGATAACACTTCTGGAAAAACTCACCAGAATGCTGGCAAAGGTGACACTGGGGAAGTTGGTGGCGTATTGGTAATGCTAATGGGCTAGTAATTCAGAGACCCAGGATAATTATCTGAGGATGTGGGTTGAACTTCCACCATGACAATAAGTGGACTTTAAATTCAGTAACTCGCTAGTCAGTTGTGACCATGACAGTTATTATTGATCATTGTAAGAATCCATCTGGTTCACCAAGTCTCTTAAAGAGAAAAATCTGCTGTCCTTACTTGGTCTGCCTACATGTGACTCCAGATCCACAACCATGTATTATCTTTAAACGGACCTCTGACGTGCTGCAGCAAATCACTCTATTCAGAGCAATTCAAGATGGGCAACAATTGCTGGTCTTGCTGATGATGCTGATATTCTGTGGAAGAATAAAGAAGTAAGCTTCAATGAAGTACTAAAATCTGCCTTCTAGGCTCAACATAGAGTTCAACAATTTTAGGGCTGGAGTACCTTCTCCCTTGTTCTTACCTCAACCTCCAGACAACAGGCCTTGTCATCACATAGGCTGCAACCACAGTCAACCCATTATCAGCCATTAATGGTTCCCATTAGCAACTATTCATTTTCCCAGGCTGAACTTTACTTATTCCTTTGTCTGCTTAACTCTTTCTCTCTCTTTCTCTCTCTCTCTCTCTCTCTCTCTCTCTCTCGCTGGGCTCCATTTCCACCTTCATTTACTCCTTTCCCCCTCACCCACCCCTTCTGCAGTATAGATACCCACCTTCTCCCAGCTACAATCAGTTTTAAAGAATAAACTGACAATAAACTGACAAAAGGCATAAAAACAAATAGCAAGAGGTTCCACAGGCACATAAAAACAAAGAGTGGCTAAAGTAAGTGATGGACTTGTGGTGGACATACCTTGGATATCAATAACAAAACAAGCTTTCTGCTCTGAGTTTTATCATGGCAAATGATTACCTGGAGAGCTAAGAACATGTTCCACACTGAGACTGCATGAAAAAATGCAATGTTTCCAATTCCTCATGTGAACCTTGTACCAAGAATGCTCAAACATGTACCAAGAAGAATCTGCAAAAAAGATGTCAGACTGCCTGGCATCTCCAACGGGACCAATAGACAATAGGTGCAGGAATAGGCCATTCAGCCCTTTGAGCCTGCACCGCCATTCAATATGATCATGGCTGATCATTCCTAATTAGTATCCTCTTCCTGCCAGGTGGAGGCCAAGCACAAACAGCAGAAGGAGTATACAAAAAAAAACAAGCATCACATCCAACCAACAACCCCCCCCCCCCCCACCTCCCCACCACCACCCCCATGTGGCTGGGCATGTGCAGACCTGTCACTGGACCGTTTACTTAACTCAAAACACAACCCGAATCTTGAAGAAAGCCATCCTTGGTCTTGATGCACAGAAGGAGATTTGAAGGGAGTCTCCAGATTTGTCAAGGAAGCTGAAATGTAATCTTTTTCTTTGTGGTTGGCTGTGATGCATCCACTTATCATGGGGCTTTCATTGTTAGGGTTCCTGATGAGTGTTGATTAACCATGTTTCAAATTATTGACTCTTGTTGCCAATCCACCAGCTGCTCGTGTCATGGTGTGAAGAGGTCAGGGATGGTATGCTGTTACAGGATGTGAAGCATTGATATCCTGCATATGACTCCAGCAATGATGCAGGAGAAGACGGACACAGATAATTTGTGGGTTGTGGTGACAGGTGAAGTGTGGCTCTAAATGCATTTGGTAGCAAATTGTCCTCAGTTGGTTGAAACTGACATGAGACCTGAGTCTTCTGAGAGACTGGTATTCTGAAATGTCCAGGATGCTCATCTTCTTAGTGCAACATGTTGCGGGGATCTCCTCTTGCAAATTGCAACTCTTTTTATTCTAAACTCATCTCTCTAATGTGGAAAGCCAGGTCTTTAAGGACTAGATTATTGCTTGTTCTCTTAGCTGTGTTCCTATTGCTGGTAATCTTTTGCTGTTCTACCTGATACCATTCTGAGATGCAAAGAAAAGCAGCATTAGCAGCATCCATGCTGATGTGCTATAAGCTCCAAAAATCAGATGTATCAAATTCCAAATCGTAGAAAGTCCCCTTTCAACTTGAGAACAAAGAACTTTCAGAAAATTCAGCAGGAAAGCAGCTGTGAGGTTTTGATATTTATTAGAATATTTGCCTATTATTTCTTCAGCTCCTTTAATTGTCACTATGAAAGAAAGCCCATATTGCTTTCACTGGTGAGTTCCTGGAAATCTGGGAAAGGTGTGCACTAGAATCCTTAGCCCCAGGTTAATGCTGCAATTAACGTATTGAAATTGACAACCTTAGTTTTCCGGAGGTGGATACTTGCTGGCAGTTGAATCTTGCAGTTACCTTCTGATAGTGGCATGTTGGTGTCATATTTTCAATGCGGCATTGATTTCTTTACTTTTTAACTTGAATACCAACTTCCAAAGTAACATGTGCCTCAACATGTTTTGATCAATGCAGAACAGAGATTGAATGTATTTGCTGATTATAGGCTGTTTATAATTACTTCCTTTTCATCACCAATGGTTTCTGCTTGCATATATTAATGGAATTAATTTAGAAAATGCCTCAGGATAAAAAAAAATGTTTTCACTGTGCAGAAAATATTTATGAGGAGGTGAATGGCAGCTTGCCCATGAATTTAAAGCTGTTAAAAGTCAGAGATGATCTAATAATATCAACAATGTTGTGCAGATTATGAATGCTGTTAGAACGCAAGGATATTGTCACAGTCCTGTAGTCATTGCCTGCATTTATGACATATTCAACAGATCCACAAATATAAATTGCTTAGGCTGCCATAAACATTTGTTTTGCCCCATTATTCAATATATGCAGCCTGGAAGCATAATCTCTGGGTCTGCACAGATCCAGCTATACCTTTAAATTAGTCTGTTGTTACAATTCTAATTAAAATAAATGCAGACATTATAGAATGCAGTCTTCTTCTTAGCATTCAGTAGATCTAAAGAAAGGGAAATGTCTCAATTTGGGGCAGGAATCTATGCATTATTTTTAGAAAGGATATTCTTAGAAAATTTTATGATCTCCAAGTCAATAACTGGGACATTACCTATTCTATGCACTTGCCTATATATGATCTTTATAAATTAAATGTTATGTAAAATTAACTACAAATTGTAGGACACATAGTAGAACTGGAGCACAATTTGTGCTGACAATTAACTTGAAGTGCTATTGATTTTCTTTTTGCGATAAAACATTATACCAAGGCACAGCATGGCTTCTGAGATCAGTTGCACTCTTCCTAAAATCAGAAGGGCAGGAAGTTCTTCTGGTGTTACACTGAACCTTCAGTTATTGTCACTGAAACAGAGTAAACAACTACTTAACTCATTGTTTTTGATACTTTGGTATGAGCAAATTGTATTATAATTTCCAAATATAAACTGACAACAATTTGTCATGAGGTGGCACAGAGGTTAGCACTGCTGCTTCACAGCACCAGGGAGTCAGGTTTGATCAGACGCAAAGGAAATATTTTAATAATTTCCTTTAAAATAGAGTCAAAAAGCATGGAATCAGACCCTTCAGTCCAACTAGTCCATGCTGACCATTATTCCAAATGAAATGAGTCTGACTTGCCTGCATTTGGTCCATATTACCTCCAAACCTTTCGTATTCATGTACTTATCCAAATGTCTTTTAAATGTTGTAATGCATGTACATCCTTTGACAGTTCATTCAACAAATGAACCATCCTGTTTAAAAAAAAGTTTCCCCTCATATCCTTTATAAAACTTACTCCTCTCACCTTAAAAATATGCCCCCTTGTTTTGAACTCCCCCATCTTAGGGAAAGGTTCTTTGCTTTTCACCTCTCCCAACGCAACAAGGCAGAACGCCCCTGGTCCTCACCTTCCACCCCACCAACCTCCGCACACAATGCTTCATCCACCGCCACTTCCGCCATTTCCAAACAGACCCCACTACCAGAGATATATTTCCTTCCCCACCCCTATCAGCGTTCCGAAAAGGCCATTCCCTCTGCGACTGCCTCGTCTGGACCACACCCGCCACCAGCCCACGCCTCACTCCTGGCACCTTTCCCTGCCAGTGCAGGAAGTGCAAAACCTGTGCCCACACCACTCCCCTCACCTCCATCCAAGGCTCCAAATCATCCTTCCACATATGTGAGAAATTCACCTGCACCTCTACCAATGTCATCTACTGCATGCTTTGCACCCGGTGTGGTCTCCTCTACATAGGAGAGACAGGATGCCTTCTTGTGGATCGTTTCAGAGAACATCTCTGGGACACCTGCATCCACAAACCCCATCATCCAGTGGCTGAACGCTTCAAATTCCTCTCCCACTCTGTCAAGGACATGCAGGTCCTGGGCCTCCTCCACTGCCAAAGTATTTCCACCCAACGCCTAGAGGAGGAATGCCTCATATTCCCTGCAACTGCACGGGATAAATGTGGATTTCAACAGCTTCCTCATTTCCCCTCCACCCACATTATCCCAGTCCCAAGCCTCCAACTTAGCACCCCTCTCCGGACCTGTCCATCACTCCCGCCTATGACCTATCACCTTCTCCTTCACTTTCATCCATGTATTACTTTCCCAGCTACCTCCCCCAGCTCCACCCACCTCCCATTTATCTCTCAGTCCTGACCCTTAAACCTCATTCCTGATGATTCCCCTGCTCCTCGGATGCTGCCTGACCAGACGTGCGTTTCCAGCACCACTCTCTCGACTGGGACTCTCTTCACTGGAGCATAGAAGGTTGAGGGGTGATCTTATCAAGGTTTATAAAATCACGAAGGGTTCAAGGATGGTGTTGCGTGAAGTGGAGGAGATGCGCTGGAGGGTATCATCAATCACATGCATGAAAGAATTGCCCCTTAGATCTCTTTTAAATCTTTCCCCTCTCACCCTGAACCTTACCATCTAGTTCTGGACTCCCCTGCCCCAGGACAAAGAACTTGTCTATTAATCCTATCCATACCCCTCATGATATTATAAATCTCTGTAAGGTCATCCCTCAGCCTCCGATGCTCCAGGGAAAATAGCCCCAGCCTTTTCAGCCTCTCCCTATAGTTCAAATCCTCCAATCCTGGCAACAACCTTGTCAATCTTTTCTGAACCTTTTCAAGTTTCACAACACCCATCCTAAATCTGAAGAGATTATTTGGAGAGGAAGAGAATAAGGCATAGGGTCATCTTCATTGCTTCAGCCATTGTAACTCCCCCATTTAGGCTACAGCAGGCATATCTCTCTGGATTCAAATAAATTTCTGCTATCTTCATTTGTGCACAATCATTTCTGATTAGAGAGGGATGAATATCAGTGAATTGTTTGAAGGGTTTTTGGTTATATGTTTGAGTAGGAGAAAGTGAGGACTGCAGATGTTGGAGATCAGAGTCGAGAGTAGGGTGCTGGAAAATCTCAGCAGGTCAGGCAGCATCTGAGGAGCACGAGAGTCGGCTGGCAAGATCTGAAAAGTGGGTGTAAGGTGTGTGATCGTGCTAAGTGCATGAAGGTGAGATGAAACATGAGGTTGATATGTATATGCTCAGACAGACAAGATAGCGATGTGGTGATTTTGGCTGGTAAGTCATTCCTTGGTGAAATATTACATTTGACAATGAATTTACTATGCTTGGCCACTCTTGTGAGGTCACTGAACTTCTTATGACACTGCGTCCAGATCCTTGGGCCCAAGGCATTGACCTCCATGACAACCTGTTTCTATAACTTTCTCAGTATTTGTTTGGAGGCTTCCTCAAGTCTCTTGCAGGGATGGCATGGCACTGCTTGCTTCCAGATGCTCCATCCAAAATTCCAGAGCAGCATCAAAAGCTTGGATGTGCATTCTACCTTTGTCAGCTATTCTTCTTTTCTTTCTCATGTCAGATCCAGATCAGACAGGATTCCCAGCACCTGGTCTAGTCACAATGCACCATTCCTTTAAGCAATACAGCTTTAGGTGGTATTTGCAAGTATTGATTTTACATTCCAAGTTGTTCCATGCTGCAAATCAACAGCACTGTTGCATGAGAGATAATTCAAATGAGCAGGCAGCATGAAGATAGATGTATGTTCACTGCGTTACATTAAAGATGGGCAGCTTAATCACAACATTTGATCCCTGTACATTTTTTATTTACTCTGCTGTTGTACATCAACCTACCTTTCCAGAAATATGAAGAAGCATTTTCTCCAACAGATGATACACTTTAATCATTTTATTGCTGAGGCTGATCTCCACCCATATCAGTATTACACTTGAGGACCAAAATAAGGAAAATCACAGAGCAGCATCTAACATGTAAAGGTAAGAGTTGCCATAGTCCCAGAGGAGAGAGACAGTTGGCCAGTTTTGGTTTAAACTGAGTGTCGCCACATCTTGGGCAAGGATGAGAAGGGGGGACCTTCTGTGGTAATTGTGTAGGAATTGAAGCTGCTCTGTTGATGTCACTCTGCAAAGCAAACCAGCTATCCAGCTAACTGAGCTAACCAATCCCCATCAAACATCCTATGTAACAAGGGAATCTTTCTATTACAAACATTGTTTCATAAACAACTTGATAGGAGCATTCATTAATCACAAATCAAGGAGCTGAAATACTAACTTGTTTTGAACTGAATGCTGCATGTATAGGCTTACCTATTTATTGTAACATTGCTCAAGTACACACATTTCAGAATGACAAGCTATGAAATTATTTCAACTTTGTCAGCCATCTGAGAGTTTGGGCTTGTAACTAGAATCCTGAGAATAATGGAGAAATATAAATAAAACTGGGGAAAAGAAAGCCAAAGAGGTAAACTTTAATTCCTCAGCCAATGCATCACGTCAATTTTTTCCCATTGTATTAATCGGACAGAAGTTAATTATTTTCTGTATGACTCCGCATCTCGACTGGCAAAAAAATATGAAATGTCTGAAAGTTCCACAGGGAGAAAAAAAAAGATTGTTACACTTTTTTTATTAGTTTAATATCTGACCTAAATTGAAAACATTTCCTGTAAAGTGATATTTTCTGGTGCTGTTTCTTTCTAGGTATGATGTTGATTCAAAAAGCCCAGATTTATCAAAACATGTAAGTAATCTGATCCTCTCCACTTTTACATTATGTTCTATTATTTAATTTTGATTTAAACTAAGTGCTAGCTAACTTATTCTGATTCTCCCAACTGTAGTGAATTGAGAACATTTTGTCATAGTATATTGCAAATGACTAGCATAACAACACTTTAATTATGAGGAAAGGTAATGTACATTAGATTGTAGTTCTTTGAATATAAGAGCATGAAGTGTAATCTGATTGAAAGTCAGGACATTGGTAAAAAGTTTCAATGGAGAAGATAACGAGGAACTATCCTCCTCATTCAGTGAGTCCAGAATAAATGGGCACAATCTTATTATTAGAGCTAGACCATATAGGAATGAAATCATATAAACAACAAAGAGTATGTGAAATTCTCAAGCCAAAGCGACTGTGGATACTGATTCACTTTAAATTTTCAGGATTAAAATACAGAATTTTTCATTTGCTAAGAATATCAAGAGATGATATGCAAGTAAATAGAGTTGATACATAGACCATGCAATTGTAGAATCCTACTGTGGGGAAAGAGGCCATTTGGCCCATCGAGTCGGCACTGACCCTCCAAAGAACATTCCAATCAGACCCAGGCCCTGCTGTGTCCCTCTAACCCCACATTTACCATAGCTCACCCACCGAGCCCATACATCCCTGGATGCTACACGATAGTTTAGCATAGTCAATCCACCTAACCTGCACATCTCTGGATTGGACATCAGCCAAAATCTAAATGAATCCTCAAAAAGTTATGAAGGTTGAATGGCTGACTCACATTTCTAGAAGAAGCAAAAAAGCTCAACAGAATGCTGGAAGTCTGAAACAAATGCAGAATGCTGGAGAAACTCAACAGGTCTGGTAGTATCTGTGGTGAGAGCAACAGTTACTGTTTTGGATTCAGTATGGCTCTTCTTCAAAACTGAGTTTTGTCAGCATTCTCTGTGTTTGTTTTAGCTGAATGTCTATCTGATTAACTATTAGAATACAAATAGGGCAGAACATGAGCAGGCCCTTCAACTAACCATGTCTGTGCTGACCATGATGGAGACATAAAATCTTCAGATGCTGGAATCCAAAATAGACATAGAGGAGGCTGAAAGAACACAGCAGGTCAGGCACCATCAGGAGGCAGAGAGGGATCCTGAAGAAGGGTTACACCCGACACGTCGACTTCTCCAACTTCAGGATGCTGCCTGGTCTGCTGTGTTCTTCCAGCCTCCTGCCTGTCTATTTTGTGCTAACCATGATGCCATTCTAAGCTAATCTTTGTCTAATCTGCATGTGGTCCATATCTCTCTATTCTCTGCCTGTTCATGTATCTGTCTAAACACTTCTTAATATTTGCTAACATGTCTGCTTCTATCAACTCCTCTGGCAGTATGTTTCATGCACCTACCACTCTTTATAAAAAAGAACTTGCCTCACACATCGCCTGCAAACTTATCCCCTCTCACCTTAAGCCTATGGCCCCTACTATTAACATTTTCATCCTGGGAGAAAATCTCCAACTGTCCACCTTGCCCATGCCTCTCATAATTTTATATACATCTACCAGGTCACCCCATCACCTCCAATATTCTCGCAAAAACAGTTGACGTTTGTCCAATCACTTCTTGTAACTCATGCACTCCAATCCAGGCAACATCCAGCAAACTCTTTTTCACCCTCTCCAAAGCCTCCACATCCTTCTTAAATACCAGAACTGTGCACAATATTCCAAATGTGGCCAAACTAAATTCTTGTACAACTGCAATGTGACTTGCCAACGTTTATTCTCAGTGCTCTGACTGATGAAGGCAAGCATGTCCTATGCTTTCTTCCATACCTTATCCATTTGTGTTGACACTTTCAAGAAGCTATGGATTTGCACCCCAAGATCCTTCTATATATCAATACTCCTGAGGATCCTGCCATTTATTGTATGATTTCCTCTTCCACTTGACCTCCTAAACAAATCTCACCTCTCACTTGTCCAGATAAAATTCCATCTGCCATTTCTCTGCCCAACTTTCCAACCGATATACATCTTGCTGCATCCTTTGACAATCTTACTCACTACCCACAATTCCACCAATCTTTATGTTGTCTGCAAACTTACTAATCAGACCACCTACATTTTCATCCCATTGATTTATATACATTCCAACAGAGGTCCCAGCACTGATCCTTGTGGAATAGCACTGGTCAAAGCCCTCCAGTCAGAAAAACATCCTTCCTCAAACAACTCTGTCTTCTATGACCACGTCAGTTTTGAATTCAGCTACCAACTCACCATAGATCCTGTGTGCCTTAATCTTCTGGACTAGCTTACCAGGAGGAACCTTTTCAAATGCTTTTGTAGAGTCTACGTAGACCACATTCACTGCCCTACCCTCATCAACCATCTCCTTCCTTAAAAATCTCAATCAAACTTGAGAGACAAGACTTTCTCTGCATAAAGCCATGCAGACTATCCCTAATAAATCCATTCTTTTCCAAATGCAAGTAAATCCTGTCTCTAAGAATTTTCTTTAATAATTTCCCTACCATTGATATAAGGCTCACAGGCCTATAATTTCCTAGATTATTCTTACTGTCCTTCTTAAACAAAAAAAAAACAGCATTGGTTATTCTCCACTCTTCTGGGACCTTGCCTGTGGCTAAAGAGGAGACAAAGATTTCTGTCAAAGCTGCAGCAATGTCCTCTCTTGCCTCCCTCAGCATCCTGGGATAGATCACAGCAGGCCCTGGGGACTTACCTACTTTACTGTTTTCAAGTCAACCAACACCAACCCCTTCCTAATATTGATAAACCCCTCCATAATGTTAATATTAGCCATGTCCTTCTCCTTGGTGATTACTGTTGTAAAATACTCATTGAGGACCTCACCTACTTTCTTTGGCTCCATATGTAAATTTTCTCCTTTGTCTTGGAGTAGACTTACTCTTTCCAGATCTACCCTCTTGTTTCTAATATACAGATAAAATGCCTTGGGATTCTACATAATCTTACTTGCCAAAGACATTTTGTGGTTTCCTTGAGTCCTCCTAATTCCATTTCAGTTCTCTCCTACTCACTTTGTATTCTTCAAGGGCCTTGTCTGATTTCACTTTTCTAAACCTTATATATATATATATATATATGATAAATATATATGTGTTGTGGTTCTGTTCGCTGAGCTGGGAATTTGTGTTGCAGACATTTCGTCCCCTGTGTAGGTGACATCCTCAGTGCTTGGGAGCCTCCTGTGAAGTTTCCACTGGCACTTATAGTGGTTTGTCTCTGCCGCTTCCAGTTGTCAGTTCCAGCTGTCTGCTTCAGTGGCCGATATATTGGGTCCAGGTCGATGTGTTTGTTGATAGAATCTGTGGATGAGTGCCATGCCTCTAGAAATTCCCTGGCTGTTCTCTATTTGGCTTGTCCTATAATAATAATGTTGTTCCAGTCGAACTCATGTTGCTTGTCATCTGAGTGTGTGGCTACTAAGGATAGCTGGTCGTGTCGTTTCGCGGCTAGTTGGTGTTCATGGATACGGATCGTTAGCTGTCTTCCTGTTTGTCCTATGTAGTGTTGTGTGCAGTCCTTGCACGGGATTTTGTACACTACGTTGGTTTTGCTCCTGCTTGGTATTGGGTCCTTTATCCTGGTGAGTTGTTGTCTGAGAGTGGTTGTTGGTTTGTGTGCTTATATAAGTCTTAGTGGTCATAGTAGTCTGGCTGTCAGTTCAGAAATGTTCTTGATGTATGGTAACGTGGCTAGTCCTTTGAGTTGTGACATGTCCTCATCCGTTGTCTTTCCCCTCAGGCATCTGTTGATGAAATTGCAGGGGTATACGTTTTTGGCGAATACATTGTATAGGTGTTCTTCTTCCTCTTTTTGCAGTTCTGGTGTACTGCAGTGTGCTGTGGCCCTTTTGAACGGTGTCTTGATGCAACTTGTTTATTGTGTCTTGGGGTGGTTGTTTTTGTAATTCAGGATGCAGAAGCGCATACAATAAACATCACAGAAACGCTTCACAGGAGGCTCCCAAGCACTGAGGATGTCACCTAGACAGGGGACGAAACGTCTGCAACCCAAATTCCCAGCTCGGCGAACAGAACCACAACAACGAGCACCCGAGCTACAAATCTTCTCACAAACTTTGAACCACACACACACATATATATATGTATATATATGTACTTCCTTTTTCCTTTTGAGTAAACTTTTAATAGCTCTTCTCATTCAAGGTTCCAGAATCTTGCCATCCTCATCTTTCATTCTAGCAGCAACATGCTTGTTCTCAACCCTGATCAACTGGCTTTTTTTAAAAGACATCCACATGTCAGATGTGGATTTACCCTCAACCAACCTCCCCCATTGTAATTTATCCAGTTCGTGCCTTATTATGTTGAAATTAACTTTCCCCAGTTTAGTACTTCCACCTGAGGACCAGTCTTACCCTTATCCATAATCATTTAAACATTTACAGAGTTATGGTCACTGTTTCCAAAAATGCCCCTCCACTAAAATTTAGCTTTGCTTTGCTCTTCTCTTTAACCATCTTTGTGTTCAACAGATTTTTATTTTATCTTGAAATTTAAACAAAATCATGTCATTACTTTCACGAGATGGGCAGTATTTGTTTATGTATTTCATTCAATGCACTGTTAATAATTATGATATTTGACTTGAGTTTAAATGCATGTTAACATTTCAATAAACATGTCAATATATTGGTGAGGAATTGACATCAAGGAGTTAATATTGTCCTCCTCCTACATTTCTACATGGCAGTTTAGATTTGATTTTAGCATTTATTTTCTTTTTTCACGGAAACGCCTGAACAAAGTAAAGGAGACAATGACCAATCATAATGGGTCTGCAAATCTGTTTCCTCTGCCTTTGCATGTGGATTCTAATATTTTCCAGCTGTCCAGAAGGGAAAATTGGTACTATAATGTATAACCAAGAACCTGTGCACACAGTTGAAGGCAAGGATTGGAAAGCTTTTGCAGTTTTTATGTCAAACAATGAGTGTTATTTTCAAGCTATTTCTAAATTGTAGATCTATCAAAACAAAATGTTCATTTTCTAGTCTGTTCTTGAATATTGAGAATGGAGCATATACACAAAGGAACTGTCATGGATATTTACTGTGCCAGTGAATTAAAGACTTTAATTTTATAAATTGGTTGATAATTACAGTTAGTATTTTAATGGCTCTTATCTTACCAATGCATTCTAATTGACACAATAGCTACAACATAATGGTCCAGATCTTCCAGTCTTCAGTTAGTTGGAAACCAGGCATATGAGAAGAAAGATGGCTTTGGGACCTTTGGCAGTCTGGATGCCCCAACTTGGAGAGAATTGCTCATGAATTCTGAAATTCTGACAAGAAATCCCCTTCTGTCCAGGACCATCTGAAAGCTTCTCTTGGTTACAATTGAAGATTTCAGACAGTCCTGACTTATTTGAGTAGCTACTTGGAAAATGTTAGATTGAAAATTCCTCCTGAAATGGTTGAATACCTAGCTTACCTGCCTCTCCCTACCACAATGCTCCCCTCTCCCCCATACCTCTCCACCTGACTGTCTCTCTTGCCTTTGCCAACCCCATAACCCACCTGAATGTGCAGCTTCAGTTTGCAGAAGGTAGAAGCAGAGAAGCAATCTGAAAATGACTGCTGTTCCTGGAAAGCTTTGGGCCATTATTATGGACATATTTCAACTTCCAACTTACTGACAATTGTATTAAGATTAAAGACGTTGTTGAAATAATGGTGCTTATCAAGAAGTTCCACCCCTATATGCATTAATAAAATAGAGTGCTATTCAGGTCATTTAATTACCTATCATCCTTAGAGCAATGTATTCTGTCAGGGACGATTTCATTTGATCAGTCATTGCGGGAAAGTAAAATATATAATTGAACTGTGATATGGTTTGCTACTTTGTAGGATTTTCTGGGACAGATGTTCTGCACCCTGGGGGAGATTGTGGGCTCATCAGGAAGCCGATTAGAGAAACCACTAATGTAAGTCGAATGCAGCTCGAAATTAATTCGACCTAATACTCAAAATTATTTGTGTAAAATATTGTCTTTGCTGACATGACATTGGGAGCTCCTGTTCCAGGTTTGGAAAAATTCAGATACAGTAGAAATGGCAAAAAGAGACAGGAATTCAGATATTTCATGGAATAGAATCAAACTACATAAGTTTAAAATTAGTGACAAATGTAATTTGGTTGACAGCACAAGGTTAGACCATATCTTTTTAGTTTGCTGGCAATGAGAATGCTTCATGAAATGGGTTTGAATAGTTAAGTTGTCAATAAGAACTCAGGGTGTGATTTATGCCAAATTTGAAATCTTGTTAAAAAGTTTGATAAGAAGGCATAAGGTAATGCATGCATGCGCTTATGTCTATGTGCATTTTTAAATTTTAAAATACTGTAACAGTAAGGCTACTGAGACCTGACAAGAATAAAGAATAAAGCAAAGTCAGCCTTCCATATATGGGTGGCATGATGGCTTAAAAACAACTTAAAACTAGAGAGAGGAACCATTAATGATTTCTCGATCATCTTTCAATCCTTTAGAAAATCCAAAGTGTTTTATACCTGACAAAGAATTGGCAAAATGCATTCACTACTACTCTTTAAAATATGAGATAGCCTATTTGTGAATGTCAAGTTTACTTACTTGACCATGTTTGTTAAAGGTTGAAGTTTTTAACCAGGGCATCATGATATAGGAAGACATTTGTAAATGACATAAAGGCAAATTCAAAATTCTTTGACTGATGTATGAATAATAAAAGATTATCTATAGTGTGACACTGGAAAAAGCACAGCAGCTCAGGCAGCACTGAAGAGCAGGAGAGACAACATTTAGGGCTCGGCCCTTCATCAGGACTGCAGTATTCAATATTTCCTACAAACAAAACACTACTAAGAGAAGGGATGGGATTGATTGTCATCTGAAAAAGGGATCTATGCTTGGAAACTACACTGTGTTGTTAAATGAGTACTTTGCATTTGCTTTCAACAACAGCCAAAATGTTGCAAAATACATAGAGTGTGACAAGTTGAGATACAGAATGGACGAAAAATTGATTGAGAAGATTTACAAAGTTTGCCAGTCTCCAGTTTCTGTAATCAATAATGCTGTATATTGTGTGGTCACAGTTATAACTGCTGTGCACTTGATGATTCCCATTTCTTGTTAGCAAAACAACTGAGGGTGGATAAAATCCATCTGAGAACATTACAGTGCTGTCAACTTTGCAAAATAGGCACAAATAAAGATTAGGAGTGGAGTTCAATGAAAGTTAAATCTCTGTCATTTGTAAGTGTCTGTGTACTGTATGTAGTTTAACTCTTTTCAATAGCCTGACAAGCCTATTTTGTGAAAGTTAATAATGTGGCTTCATATGAATGTGAGAGAGTGCTGGTAATGGATTCTAATAGTTGTGAAAAGAAAACCACAAGAATTTGACATGTCAATCACACAATGCATTCGCTTCTACAAGCTGTTCCTCAATATTTCTCGGCTCCCAAGAACTATAATAATCTTCTCGATAGAAACAAAAGGAGCTGACCCATTCCAGCTGTCTTCTTGCTTGCTTCTTCAATTTTTCACACGTTTTAATCCATCTAGTGGCCTCACCATGGTGAGGGACATGGTATTGATTTACCACTTTTACCTTACAAGTGGTCATGGTTAGAAACCCAGTTGAATGGATGCCTATTGCAATATTGGTTTAACAGAGGAGCAAGTACATCTAAATAAGCTTGAAGGGCAACTCCTGAAACTTTCCACTAGAAGACTTCTCATTCTTTCTTTGCTCGCTACTAACAGATGGTGAAGAGTCGCCAAACTTGAAACTTCAACTCTGCTTCCTTCCTGCAGATACTGCCCCTCCTGCTGAGTTTGTCCAGCAATTTCTGTTTTGGTTTAAGGTCTCCAGCATCCGTGGGTCTTTGTTTAATTATTGTACCATTCACGGGTTAGGAATCTGTTAAACTCTCCAGTACACATCACTGAGGTTCTTCAACTGAGCCAAGGTGTAAGCATCTTACCTTAAGGTTCCCTGACCAGTCATGGGGGTGGCAAATTTCTGCCAAAGGAAGGATTAATCATTAAAGGGGTCACAACCTGAGCAGGAATGGTTTGGCTGCAGCAATCACAGAAATGGAAAGTAGATCTGAGAAGACCGAGCCTGGGTGTCTCCGTCTTTTCTGAAAGTTCTGCTGTAGGATTTCTATTCCCAAGACTGGGGAAGATGGATAATCTTTCCAATCTGGTAAGCTTAGTGGATGTCGCACAGAAAGTCAACAGCTCAGTGTGGTCCCTCCAACTTAAAGACTGAGGATCTAGGAGCCTATTTTGGCAAGAAAAGGAGTGGCATAGCAACTAGAGTTGGCACATCTCCCACTCTGGCATTTACAGCAATCCCTTGCACAGCACTCCTCGTGGCAACACCACTATTCTCATTCTTCTCTCAGCAGGCACCTCACATCTCAGTTTGAGTCGCCAAAATTCTCACTTACCCTCATTCTGTTGGTTTCTTGCCTCCTGTCCCCACTGAAACCATTGTTAACCCCCACAACTCTCTGCTTCCTTCCCGACCAGAGAGTGCACAAACTCAAAAGGCAGAGACTCAGGGTTGCATTAAGGTAGCTCTCTAGTGACTGGCATTTTGATGGTAACTGAGAATTCCTACCCACCTGACCCATTTAATAAGGAGGTCTTATTCCAGCAGGCTGTGTGTGTCATCAGTAACTCATGTGCTTGCATGTAATGGGAGAGCTGATCCTTTGCCTGTGGACCATGTGGTGAGGTCTTGCGTCCTTTGAATTAAATGAGTGTGCCCATCCCTCTGCCCACTTGCATAACACACGGCTGAGAAAAAGGCATAGGTGCCATTGTTACTACTGGTGGTTTTTCTGTTGCTGTGTGTGCATGGGAAATCATGTCTCACAACTTGACTGAGTTTTTTGAAGAAGTAACAAAGAGGATTAATGAGGGCAGAGAAATACAACAGGATCTTGATCAAATGTGCTGAGAAGTGGCAAATGGAGTTTAATTCAGATAAATGTGAGGTGCTGCATTTTGGGAAATCAAATCTTAGCAGGACTTATACACTTAATGCTAATGTCCTGGGGAGTGTTGCTGAATAAAAAGACCTTAGAGTGCAGGTTCATAGCTCCTTGAAAATTGAATTGCAGGTAGATAGGATAGTGAAGAAGGCGTTTGGTATGCTTTCTTTTATTGGTCAGAGTATTGAGTACAGGAGTTGGGAGGTCATGTTGCGGCTGTACAGGACATTGTTTAGACCACTGTTGGAATGTTGTGTGCAATTCTGGTCTCCTTCCTATCGGAAAGATGTTGTGAAATTTGAAAGGGTTCAGAAAAGATTTACAAGGATGTTGCCAGGGTTGGAGGAATTGAGCTATGGGGAGAGGCTAAACAGGCTGGGGCTGTTTTCCCTGGAGCATTGGAGGCTGACGGGTTACCTTATAGAGATTTACAAAACTATGAAGGGCATGGATAGGATAAATAGTCAAAGTCTTTTCTCTGGGTGGAGGAGTCCAAACGTAGAAGGCATAGGTTTAGGGTGAGAGGGGAAAAATATAAAACGGACCTAAGGGGCTACTTTTTCACGCAGAGGTTGGCACGTGTATGGAATGAGCTGCCAGAGGAAGTGGTGGAGTTTGGTACAATTGCAACATTTAAGAGGCATTTGGATAGGTAAATGAATAGAAGGGTTTGGAGGGATATGGGCTGGGTGCTGGCAGGTGGGACTAGATTGGATTGGGATATCTGGTTGGCATGGACAGGTTGGACCAAAGAGTCTGTTTCCATGCTGTACATCTCCATGATTCTATGACTGTATGCTGTTGCTCTTTTAGAGATGCTTGGTAAAACTGCTTCCATGGTGTAGGCTGTCAGCAGGGGAGTACAGTTAAAACCGAGTGAAGTATATGACAAATGAAGTGATTGCCAAGAATTTGGCAGTATCCTACAAAGGAATCAAAACACTTTTGACAAGGTAGTGCTGTTGGTAGTGGCTTTTCATCTGGCCATAGCTTCACCTTATCAAGTTCACTAATCACTGACTGTCAAACTTATCAATTTTACCCAAATAGCTCTCCCTATTATGCACTCACCTCCATGAGCTGCTGACTCATTATCATGTTCAAATGCCTTGCCTTGCCAGTTTTCACATTCACCTGGGTGGAAGCTAGGAAAGTTGTGGGACGATGGCAGTATCCAAACTCAGCATCAATTCTAGTAGATTTAACTCTTCATTCACAACAAGATCTTCATCCTCTTTATAATGATCCCCTTGGAGTTCGAAATTTCTAAAGACAAATTTGAACTTCCAGCTGATAGCAGAAGGAATTGTACAGGATTTCACATTTTAAAACTCTAGAATTGTGATTTATTGACCAAACTTTCCTGGAAACGTATGTACCCAGCTAGAGTTAGTCAAATCTTGTAGCTTCCTTTGATTTGCCTATAAATTTGTTCCTTCTATTCTGAGCATGAACTGTTTTCTGTTCCAGAGGACCATGGAGAGCTTTGGCGTCTATCTGTTCACTTTCACTCTCAGACCTGGTAGACTGGCTATCTCTGCACAGAGATATCATAGAGATTCCTCCCCTCTCAAAGACAATCCTCTTAACAAATTGAATCACATAGGCCTTATATTAAGGTACTGATGCCGATTTAATTTCCTTGGGTACCCATTTTTCTTTCATCGTGGAATTAAATGGATGATTCAAAGCACAATAGTTTATGATCTAATATTCTCAGCCTATTTCTCTGGGATTTGGAGAGATTCATTCTACTGTTAGCACTCAGGCTGCTTGAACATCTTACATTTTCATACCACTAAAACAGTCGGGGGCTCTCTATTCTCCAATAATTAAACCAGCCAGCCTTGCTGAGACAGACTTTCGAACAGGCAAGTACAACACCCTTGGTTTACCCTATATTTACAGACACATCACCAAAACATAATAAACTTGTAGACATCATCATTGTAACATTTTGCAAGGAAAGGAATTATCCCAATTTCTCAGAGAATTTTGTTGCATTATGATATAGATTCCAGATCAGATAGGCTTGTACCTTTTAAGACACTTACATGATATTAGTGCTTCAATAAACGTCTGTCTTGACAACAACCCATTTGTGTGATTTATGTCAGGCAGGCTAACATGTAGAAAACCATAAAGCACATTATATTTTTAACCTGATGATCACAGTGAGCAAGAGGAGGTGTGCAGTAAGCCCTTTCTGTCCTAACATTGGAATGGTTCATTTTTGTTTACACATGGTCACTGTAGTTTGACCCCAGATTTGAATAACAGCCCATTGTAATGCATTGCGTGACTCATGTATATCCTCTGTGGCACTTAGCTCTTGTTGTATTGGTAATGTAATTGGCATAGTTTCCTGGGAGTGGCAGGGATTCTATCAAGCATGCCTGTAGAAATAACATCAAGATAGAATAATGAGATGACAACCTGTATCTCTCTACCAGAGGCTTTCAATATAATAAAGAAGGGTCAAGAAAAGGATTGTTCTCCAATTTTCTGTTCCTTCACTTGAAATCTTATGGGCTGTTTAATTTTACTTTGTCCACCTTCTCAATATAAATTTACAAGATGTATTTGGATCTTTCGGAACAAGTCACGCAAGACTTGATGCAGCAATTTCCAACTCATTTGGCAGATATATTTTGAGACTATATTTTGATCCTCTGTTCACTTGTTTGTTTACATTCTCTTTTGTTCTATATTTTAGCACATTTCTTCTCATTGCATTTCTTCTTGCACCGTTTTTCTCCTTCCCAGAGGCGGCAGCAACTTGTGTCACAAATGGAATGATTTGTTACATGAGCCACATGATTACACAGTAAATTTAGCCTAATCTCATTCCTATCCAATTCATGTCTCCCCGTCTTGAGAAAACAGTCTTGAATGTAAAGCTGAATAATTGGATAGAAAGGAAAATTGAATGTCAAGTCAGAAGTGAGTTACAAGAGAGAAAAAAAAAGAACCGAAGGCAGGAAAGACTAAAAAAGAGATAAAAAGCAAAGCAAATCGAAAACGTTAAAATATTCAAGAAAAATCAGAACTGCATGACAAGCAGACATGTTGAAATTCAAACAAATAAAGAACAGGTAAATTGAAGCACTTTGAGAAAAGGATTTGATAACCTTGCAACAAATAGGAAATAATAAGTGAAGAAACCAGGAACAGATTTATGGAAAGAAATGACAAAAATGTTAGGAAAACATAATTTGTAATTGTATTTAACAATCAACTGTCCAATTTATGAGCTCTAAATTTGCTTTATGAATGATATCAAGAATGTATGTTAAAAAGAAATAATTTGCATGAAAATAGGATCTTTTACAGCCTCAGGATGTGTCAAAGTAGGTGGCAGATTAATTATTATTTTGATATATAGTACGGGTCTTTACCAGGCAGAGAATGAATTGGGCATTGGCAAGAAAATTGGGACAACTGTGAGATTGACCGTGGGAATCTTTTTGATGTTAGGAGCAAAATGTCCCATTTTCTAACCATGTGCTGAATGATGAAATGACAAATCTCACCAGAGATGCTTATATATTAGCATCATGTTATTAGTTAATCCTAGCTCATTTATGTGCAGTGCCACATTCTTCCATTTGGTGGATGGAAATTGAACAGTGACAATTTCTCATGTGTAGATGAGAGCAATAGCCTGATGACTCCAGCTCACCATTTGTTTCTCTGGTCCTCCATTATGGGCAGCAAACATGTATAATCCTTCCACAGACATTGACAATTGACATTTATCAGCTTCTCCGCTTCCTCAAGTCACATCTCCAATGAAATCTGGTTCTGCAACTTAGTTCTGCACTTTGGAGGGCACCAGCATCCAATATTGGAATTCTGCTTTCAGAACAGTTTGTGCTTAGAGACAATGAATTTGACCACGATGCTGCTCCCTTACTATCTTAGTACTCATTAATTTTTCTCCTTTTTGGATGGTCACAGCATCTCTGCTTTGCCTTGCCTTACCTTTATGCACATTTCACCTTCACCAGAGCTTAAGTGCTGACAGTACATCTATCTTGCCTTCCCTTTTAGGACAGACACAGAACTAGAAACCTTGCCTTGGTTGTCAGCAGAGATCGGTCAATGGGTAAACATATTAATGGATATTAACATGTGACACCAATCTCACATCTGTGTCAAGTGCAAGCAGCATATGTGGCATTTTACCTGTAACCTGCCTCCAAAACACATCCAGGTAGTGCCTTCAATATTCACTGTGAAAATGTTATTTGCACATCTTACATTTGCTTCTTTTATAAAACACATTAGAACTGTGGTTTTTGTACTTGATCCTTTTATCAGCAGTAACAATTTTTCCCTCGAGAGCATGGTGCTGGAAAAGCACAGCGAGTCAGGCAGCATCCAAGGAGCAGGAAAATCAAAATTTAGGGCTTTTGCCAGTTTCGCCGCAATTTTTCTCTATCTACTCTGCCCAGAACCCTCATAACTTTGTAAACTTCTATGAAATCTTCTCAGCTTCCTCCTCTCCAAGAAGAACAATCCCAAATTCTCCAATCTTTCCTCATTATTAAAGTGCCTCATCCCTTAAACCTCTCTGCAATACATGGTAGCCAAATCTGTACACATTACTCCAGCAGAGTCCTAAATGGATTAATTTGCTTGCTCTTGTCCTTTATCCTCCCATTTATGAAGTCTTGAATACGCTTTAATAACAGCTCTTTCTACTTGCTGGGCTACCTTTCCATGTATGTACACACCCAGGTCTCTCTGCACTTGTGCATCCTTCAGAATTGTACCCATAATTTTATATTTTCTTTCTATGTTCTTGGTATCACCTCTCACTTCT
Organism: Hemiscyllium ocellatum; assembly: GCF_020745735.1. Lineage (NCBI taxonomy): Eukaryota > Metazoa > Chordata > Chondrichthyes > Orectolobiformes > Hemiscylliidae > Hemiscyllium > Hemiscyllium ocellatum. The sequence goes on along the minus strand of NC_083426.1, from coordinate 24,706,638 downwards.
CATCGAACTTTATCTGCCACTTATTCCTCCACTCCATTGTTCAATGTCCTGTTGAAGTTCAACACTGTCTTTCTCACAGTTTACAATTCTCCTAAGTTTTGTTTTATTCTCAAACTTTGAAATTGTTTGCTGCACATTAAAATCATTTATAAATAGCAGGAAAAGCAAGGGCCACGATTCCAACCTCTGGGGAATTCCACTACTAATACTGTTCTCGCCCAAAGAAAATGTCCATTACCCACTAGTCTTTTCTGTCCCTCAGCTAATTTTGCATCCGTGTTACTACCATTCCTTCTATTCCATAACCTATCATTTTCCTCACTAATCTTTTATGTGAGACTTGCATTAAAAGCCTTATGGAATTCCATGTGCACCACATAAACAGCCTTTCCTTTTTGTTTTATTCACTCTGACTTTTATCCACTCCTTTGTGTGATCAAGTGTTTTATTCTCTTTCTCTGGGCTTCATCTCCAAATATTATTGATTCCTTTCACCTCTTTCCACCCCTACCAACCATTTCCTAGCTACAGTCAGTTCTGAAGAGGGGTCATTGGATCCAAAACATTAAGTTTGCTTTCTCTGCACAGATGCTGCCAGACTTGCTGGGTTTTTACAGAAATTTCTGATTTTCTTTCTGAATTCCGGTATCTAGTTTTTTTTCCCATTTTTAGGTATGCCTGGTGCTGCTCCTGGCATGCCCTCCTGCAGTCTCCATTGATCCAGAGTTGTTCTCTTGGATGCTTACAACATTGCAGGCATCTTGCCCATTTGAAGCCTGTTGCTTTTGCCAGCAATAGCCCAAAGAAAGTGAAAGAGAGTGAGAAAATGAAAGAGTGAAAAACAGTGACAAGAAAAATGGAGCCTGTTTACGGAGGCTAGAGACCTGAATCTTGTGGCTTCAGCAGCAATTTTACATTGAACGATTATCACATGTTTTTGAATTGGGAACAGTGTGGTCACAAGTGCATAAGATATAGGAGCAGAAGTAGGCCATTCAGCCCATCGATTCTGATCTGCCATTTGATCATGACTGATATGCTCCTCACCCCTATCTTCCTGCTTTCTCTCCATATCCATCCAATCTATTAGCGATTAAAAATCTGTCTAACTCCTCCTTAAATTTACTCACTGTCCCAATATCCACCGCACTTCAGTGTATTGAGTTCCACAGATTCACAACCCTTTGGGACAAGTAGTTTCTCCTCAACTTTGTTTTAAATTTGCTGCTCTTATCCTAAGACTACGACCTCTCATTCTGGAATGCTCAACAAGAGGAAGCATCCGCTCCACATCTATTTTATCCGCATCTTTTATTATCTTGAATATCTCAACTTGATCTTCCCTCATTCTTCTAAATTCCTGAAAGTGTAGGCCTAAACTGTTTAATCTCTCTTCATATGACAAACCCTTCATCTCTGGGATCAATCTCGCGGACCTTCTCTGAACTGTCTCCAACTCTACATCTTTCTTCAAAGAAAGGGACCAAATTGTGCACAGTACTACAGTGCGGTCTCGCCAACACCTTGTACTGCAACGGTGAAGATTCTTACCGAAGCATGGTTAGTATTTTCAATTAGTTGTTCCAAGGAGAACTAAACACTCCAGGGCTTCTGATTAATTTAATTTAATTTAATTTAATTTAAATTAAATTTAACTTAAGCCAACCAAGCTCCTTATTGCAGGCAACAAAAATGAATTGCTCTGCCAAAAAGATGTCAAATTACCAAGAAAACTGTTTCAGTACTTTCAAACTGCCCTCTCATTAAAACAATAATATCAAAAGGCCTATGAGTTTGATTAATATCATGTCTTCATTCTAATTTCTTAACTGCAAATCTTCTATCTGTTTTTGTATATGTTTGTGAAAATTTAGTTGCAATGGGCTTGAAGCACTCTCCCAGTTCAGTGAAGTTTTTTTTGATCTGATGAGAAGAAACAATATCTGTTTTCCCTTTCTAATAAGGGGATTTGCTTTAGGACTCTCAGCACGCTGGTGACAACTTTCAGGGAGGAAAGCTTCAGATCTGGATTCCTCAGCTGCTCTGGATCATTGGGAATAAAAGCATCAGCCTTAATGACAGCAGAAGCATTTCTTCAGGATTTTGTGCTGCAGTCATGTTTTTAAGATTCTTAGATTCGTCATTAATACAAATTTTTTCTCAATCTATTTAAATTACTTTGCTAAAAGCTAAACAAACAAAACCTCACTGGATGACTGGTAAATAAGTGAAATGTCTGTTGATTTGATAAATATCGACCAGGATTTATTCCATGCCTTCATTTGTGTAGACCATCTGATTTGGAATACTCTCGCTACACCTCACTTTCCTTCTTCAGAAAGAACGTGTTGTCCAACGTTTTGGTCAGCTGGCCTGCATACTGTGACTCAGTGCCTTCCTTGATTTTATGATGTTCCCTCGAGTTCCCTGCCATGTTTCCTTCCATTGAAGATTATATAACTGTTACTTGCTCTGTTCATTATCCACTTTGTCTTCTCGTTCATGCCTCAACTGAGGTCAGCAGGTGCAGTCTAGAGTTAGCCTTCATGTCCTTAGGTTCAGGAGACAAAATAGAATGCAGTGTTCATATTCTAATTTGCTGTTCTGTTACCCTTGTTGAGAGCATGGGAATAGATGCTGAGCATATGATTAATCCCAGCTGCTGCCTGCAGAACAAACTAATCTACTGTCACCCAGAGTCTTGGGTAAGAGTAAAGTATGATGACTGGCGCATTGACTGCAGCTCTAGAACTACTTTGTCATATGTTTATACCTTCATGAGAGATGGGATGTTTGAAGAAATTAAAAGAATAGGCTGTTCACAATCATCTAATTTGGGCATTAGTAATGAATGAAAGCACGCAATTATATACTTCTCACAAAACCAATAGAAATCTAAAATTCCTTCCTGAGGCTATAATGCTGGAATAATTGGAACATCCAGATTGATCAGATGATGGTATGATCTATAGATTCTAAGTGGGGAAATCATCTCTAATGTAATTGAAACAGTATCACATGGCTGAATGGCTATCACTTATCATGTTTTGAAGAAAAAAATAGGTCAAGTGAATATCAGACGGGCCATTCTGTTGTCTTGAATAATTTCTTGGCCAGACTAAATATCAGAAAGTGTGGTGGTCAGTTTATTGCGATGAATGTATGTGAAAGAAATTGTTAATTGTTCTACCAGGTCTTTTTAAAATGTTATTCTACATGTGTAGGTGATATCAGTGTTCCATTTTGAACAGAAGTTACACACGCTTATTAACGGGGTAAAACAGACAGACAGAATAGGATATATGTATTGTGGTTCTGTTCGCTGAGCTGAGAATTTGTGTTGCAGACGTTTCGTCCCCTGTCTAGGTGACATCCTCAGTGCTTGGGAGCCTCCTGTGAAGCACTTCTGTGATCTTTCCTCCGGCGTTTGTAGTGGTTTGAATCTGCCGCTTCCAGTTGTCAGTTCCAGCTGTCCGTTGCAGTGGTCGGTATATTGGGTCCAGGTCGATGTGCTTATTGATTGAATCTGTGGATGAGTGCCATGCCTCTAGGAATTCCCTGGCTGTTCTCTGTTTGCCTTGTCCTATAATAGTAGTGATGTTCCAGTCGAATTCATGTTGCTTGTCATCTGTGTGTGTGGCTACTAAGGATAGGATTATCAAAGTTGAGACGAAATGCTACATGGGCAGTGTGTGTATAAAACAAAAGATCAATAGACTCTATTTAGACCTTGTCTATTTATTTGGGCGAGCATTAGGAGAGGCAATGGACTAGTAGTATCATTGTAGGGCTATTATTGCAGAGACCCAGATAGTCAGGTTTTCGGTTTGCTCGCTGAGCTGGTGGGTTTGTTTATCGACGTTTCATCACCGTGCTAGGTAACATCATGGAGCTCCCGGTGAAGCTGAGGTGTTCTGTCCCTCTTGCTATTTGTGGCCGTTTACCAATCTGTCAGAAACAGAATCGGAAATGATACCACCCACCACAACAGACCAAGGCACACAAATAGTAAGTGGGACAGAACGCCAGTGCTTCACAGGAGGCTCACTGATGATGTTACCTAGCATGATGATGAAACTTCTGAAAATAAACCTACCAGCTTGGTGAGCAAACTGACAACCTGATCCACAACCTGAGCTATACATCTCCAAAATCTCAGATCCAGGTAATGTTCTGGAGATCTGGCTTTGAATCCAACCATGGAAGCTGCTAGAATTTGAATTCAAAAAAGGAAAAAAAAAATCCAGAAACAGAAGTCTAATAGTCACCAGGAAACCATTGGTTGAATGTCAGGAAAAGCCCATCTGGTTTACTTAATGTCCTTCAGGGAAAGAAATCTGCCATTCTTACTTGGTGGGGCCAACATATTACTCTGGACTCTCAGTAATGTGGTTGACTCTTAACAATTGCAGAGGGCAATAAGTGCAGGCCTAGCCAATGACACCCACCATCCTGTGAATGAATTGTCAAAAAATCAGTCCTGAAAAATGATACTCAGAAGTTTTGTGGAGCTATCGTAGTAGTTAGAAATGGCTATAGGGAAGGATTGATTGCACTTTTTGTAGAGTGACATTGAACAATCCTTGACCTGCCTCCCTAGAACACTGTTTCTGAGAATGAAAATTTCAAAACTACCTGTTTTGGTTGGCTGTCACTGAGTGTGAAAGACAAGAAGCCAAAGAACTGCAGATGCCTGAAATCAGAAATTCATGGAGAAGCTCAGCAGGTCTAACAGCTCTGCGGAGAGAGAAAGCAGAGTTAATGTTTTGGGTTCAGTGACCCTTCTTCAGAACTGGTTGTAGCAGAACTGCAAAAATGACCCTATGCTATTAGTTGTCTGCCATCTCAACACACCACTATATTTCCCCAGCCAGTGTCTGTGATGGGGGTTGCTATAGTGCTCTAGAAAAGCTCAATGCAACCTGGAAGAACAGCAACTTATTTTCCGCTTGGGAACCCTGCAGGCTTCTGGATTCCGTATAAAGTTGAATATTTTTGTGGCCTGAGCACCTTCTCCCTTATCCTTACCCCAACCCTCTCACACCAGACCTTGTCATCGCACATGGGCTGCTATCACAAACAACCCATTGTCAGCCACTAATGATCCCCATTTAACAGTTATCATTCTCCCAGGCTGACCGTTACCCACTGCTTTGTTTGTCCCGCTGTTTTTTTCTCTATCTAGTGTCCATCTCCATCAATTGTTTACTCTTCTCCTCCAACTCTAAACCGATTCTCGAGCAGTTGTGCTAACCTTTTCCTAGCTACAATCAGTTCTGAAGCACAGTTACTGACTCTAAAATGTGAACTCTGCTTTCTCTCCACAGTTGCTGCCAGACCTGCTGAGTTTTCCAGATATTTCTGATCGTGTTTCTGAAAAATCCTGAGCCTCTACTTCTTAGCTGATATTTCTAAAGAATCCAAAACAGGTGGACCCCAATTTACATATTTGCAGGGTCTAATACCAATTTTGATGTGTGCTAAAATTTTACACAGGGATTAACGTAAACACAGATTGGGTGTAGGCAATAACTCTTAGTGTGGTATCCTTCAAGCTTATTTTATGTGCAAAAGAAGTACATTGTATAATAATTTCTATATCAATTATTTTCTATTTTGTGAAGCAGTCATTAAGCAATTAACAAAATTGCAGCATTGATAATTTGAAGTTTTTTTGTCTCCTTTTTCTATTTTTTTGGATTTCTAGTTGCCATTTTTGGACAAAAGAACTAGATCCATCATGTCACAGTTTGCATATGATAAGGCAGGACAGTTAATCAGTGCTGCTGAGTAAGGAGGCATGGAGCTGAAAGGTTGAGAGAGCTTAATGTTAATGTTATTTGTGAGAGTCAGAGTTGGCCTTGGGGAATATCATTCAGAAAGCTTGTTAATGGACTAAATCTTTCAAATGGCTTTTGTATTCCCTGAGTAATATACACTTTTAAGTGCGACTAGCAAAGCTACACTCTTGTCATTTCTCAGAAGCTGTGTTTCAATCTCAACTCACAAAACCGTTATTGAAGGAAAGGACAATACCTCCAAAACCCAAAATGCAAAGTTGTCTGTGTTATAAAACTTTCCTTTCAAAGTTTGGGATCTCCGTGAGATGTTAGGTCATGAGGCCCACTTGATTGCAGGAAATTTCTATACTTTCTGCAATTTTGTTAAGACAAATCAGCCAAACTTCAGTTGCCGCAAATTTTTATTTAGCTTCTTCCAGAACACAGTCCAGCTCTTGAGACACTTATTCAGTCAGGCTTTTGATGACAGTTGCAGTTTGAGACCAATGATGTGACTAGGACTCAGTCTGTATCGACCCTTCTTCTTCCTACAGTGGTCTCACTCAGAATAGCAAGTTCAGATTAGACCATGGTGGGAAGGCAATGTATTCAGTTTGGAGTAAGTATATGGTCTTGTTTTTACTGACCCTCCCTGCTGAGAATCCATTTTATTCTGATTATCCTTGCGCATCCATTCTTTCGAGGAATGTCAACTCTGGGTGAATATATTCTTGGAGGTTTCTTTGTCATGCCACATTTGACTTGATTTTCATAGAGGGGATGGGAAAGTAAAGAGTGTGGAGCTGGAAGAGCACAGCAGGTCAGGCAACATCCAAGGAGCAGGAGAATCGATGTTTTGGGCCTAAGCCTTTCATCAGGAATCCTGATGAAGGGCTTATGCTTGAAATGTCGATTCTCCCTCTCCTCGGATGCTGCCTGCCCTGCTGTGCTTTTCCAGCTCCACACTCTCGACTCTGATCTCCAGAGTCTACAGTCCTCATTTTCTCCTGGTAGGAAAGTAAAGGCAGGAGACGTCTGGGTCTGAAAGGGTGGGGATGGGCAATAAATGCTGCCCTAACTAGCAACGCTCTCATCCTGTAAATGAATAGACAAAAAAAAGTGGCAGTGGGAGTAGGAAGGAAGCAAGGCTGGCAGGCCTTTGTGCCTGTTTCTGTTAACTGGGATATGCACCCTGTTTTAATGATGAAGATCAACACCTCACAGCCTCAACACCCTCCCTGGCCCGCTTCCCCCCATCCCCGCCGCAAAACCTCCACCCACATGGCAAATCTTTTGATATCCCCACATATAAATATTGCCTCTTTTATGCGTATAAATGGGCAGCATGGTGGCATAGTGGTAAGCACTGCTACCTCACAGTGGCAGAGACCCGAGTTCAATTTCCACCTCAGGCAACTGTCTGTGTGAAGTTTGCACATTCTCCCCACGTCTGTGTGGGTTTCCCCCAGGTGTTCCAGTTTCCTCCCACAATCCAATGTGCAGGTTAGGTGAATTGGCCATGCTAAACTGCCCATAGTGTTAGGTGAAGGGGTAAATGTATGGGAATGGGTCTGGGTGGGTTGCTCTTCGGATGGTCAGTGTGGACTTGTTGGGCCAAAGGGCCTGTTTCCACACTGTAATTAATCTAATCTAATCTAAATGCCCTCCATGGCCTCTCTTTCCCTCCTGCTCTCTTATATTTTCCATGGTTCCCCTTTTGGAATTAATGGGCTTTTTCCATTCCTAGATGTTTTCATTCAGTTTCTATAAAAGGAAGAGTACATCTGAGATTTTGTAAAAGGGTTCCCTCTCAACCTTCATTGTGCACTTTGAGGAATTTATTTCCAATAGGTAGCTCATTAAATTCTTTTTCTTCTTCAAAACACTTCCAAAACACTTTTAATTAAATGATATATCTATACTATTGCAGCAGATTAAATGGCATATTAATTAGAAAATATGGGTTCCTAAATATAACGGATAATGTATCCTGAAGCAACTCCTACCTACCTGCTGCTTCTCAGTTTTCCTTTCTGTCTATCTGCACTCTAACACTGCTTTTGTCAGTCCAAATTCCCTTGAGGTTGCTTTTGCAGGATACATTTTGCACAACTAGTTTCCTGTACACTGGTTTAATTAGAACGCTGAGGATATACAATACCTTATAGATTGATATTTCAAGCAGTAACATTAAACTTCTAGATTAAAGGCTATAAGTCATAAAAAGAGAACTCCAGAAGATTTTCGAGTAGCTGAGTTTATTGAAATTGTTATTTTTCCTCTCATTTAGTCTTTGATTATGATGAACCTTAAATCATTCAAATGCATTTTATTTGCCCTGAAAATTGCACATAATGGTAGTTCGAACACTAGCGAAGTATTTAATTTTACAAATAATATTTTGGAAACCATGAAGATATTATATGGTGTTATACAACTAAAGCCCTGGAATTAAGTAGTTTCACATTTTTAATTATTGCTAAATGAGAGCAGTTTTTTAAAACAGTTCTCACTGGTGATGTTATTATTTCCACTGTGTTTTGACTGGAAATAACCAGGAATTCAGTTGTAATTAATGAGCTGCATTTTACATGTATAATTATATCATTTAACTGAAAACAATTTGCAGTTTATCACTTAGGATCATGTGGGTGACATTAATAATATTAGTTGTGTCATTTAGTATAGAGGAGTAGATTTTAGAATTATTTAACTAAAATTGTCTGGAAGAGTCCATTACTAAGTAGGAATTAGCAACCAGTTTGTCATAGTTATTTAGTACTGAAAATGTCACGTCCTGATTGAAAGCTTCTGGATTTAGTTGGTTAGCAGTTTGTCTTTTTGTGATTTGCTCACAGCTGTTCAATTTCTACGTTGCCTTCCAGAGAAAGGATAAGCTTCCAAAATTTGAGTGAATGATTGAAGTGTCTGTGAAATAATTTTTTTCTGAAAATGAAATTCTGACACCTCTATTCCCGTTGGAGAAAAATAAATCCAATCAATTCTGCGAAGGACTAAATAAATTCATCAGAGGACAACAGTTAATGCACTGCAATCCTGCTGCTTTGAATACTGAAGTAGGGAAGAAACTAACATTTCTAAAATTCAAGTGTAGGATCTGTGCATCGTTTGTAAGGCCAGTATTCTGAAATATGTACAGCTAAATAGCTTGCAAGGTCTTTTATGAAAGTAGACAAGAGTTGGCTATATTTTTGGGTGAAAGTGAGGCTTACAGATGCTGGAGTTGAGAGGAGGGTGCTGGAAAAGCACAGCAGGTCAAGCAGCATCCGAGGAGCAGGAGAATCGACATTTCGGGCAAGAGCCCTTCATCTATATTTTGGGGTGACTAAAGTGACAAATTAGCCAAAATTGACAAGGTAGCAGAATTCCTTGCTGTGAGATTATTCATGAACCATTAGAGTTCCATGGACAATTCAGCATCCTCATGGTCATGTTTGCTGACATGGTTCACATTCAGATACTGCTTTAGTGGATTCAGAAATTGCAAGCGAAGAGATTTGGAGCAGATTCTTATTGGGGCCTGAGTGATGTGGGCAATAGTGAAAACTGTGGCAGAATCACTTCAGCAAATGTATCATTTGGAATCATGCATGCCCTATTGTGATGCCGTGAACAACTTATCACATCTTTTAGCCAACTTCTGGGACTTCAGGTCTGTGGCAGTGGTGAGTTGCTATTATGAGGGAATACTATGTGTCAATAACCTTTTATACCTGCATGACTTGCCTCATTAATATGCAGCATTTTATCCTACCACTTGCTCTGAGCAAACTAGGCAGAAAACTTTTGACATGGAAATCTCCTGACAACCTCTGTTCCTCACTGGCTGCAAAGAGTCTGTTTTGCTCATGATATAATAGCATAAAAATGGAGAAAATAGAATCAGGAGTAGGCCTTTTGCTTGCTCCACCATTCACTATGATTTTTGCAAGGTTTGTAGCTCAGGTTGAGGTTTAGGGTGTAGGTTTGTTTGCTGAGCTGTAGGTTTGATATCCATGGATATCAAACCTACAGCTCAGCGAGCAAACCTACACCCTATTCACTATGATCATGGCTGATCCTCTGTTTCAATACCACTTCTTCACATACCCCTTCAAGATCTAACAATTTATTCATCACTTTCTTGAGTATATTCAGTGACCCGGCCTCCATAGTGTCAGTGCCTTGACCAGGACACACTTAGCATGTTTGTACCCTCAAAAAATAGCCACTAGGTCACCTCACCAAATTTCCAGGGGCAATGGATTTCGCTGTAGGACAGGTTACTTCCAGTACAGCTGTAGAACTAGGGGTTGCACTGAGATGTAGTACGAAGAAAAGAAAGAAGAGACCTTTTGAGGGAACAGAAATGGCATGGGTGAGAGATCTATGGTAAAACTTTCCACCTCTGTAAACATTACAAGCTCTAAGGTAAATCTGCTCTGGTCACTTCCTAGTTCACAAAACCATAAGATTAGATTACAGTGTGGTAACAGGCCCTTCGGCCCAACAAGTCCACACCGACCCGCCGAAGTGTAACCCACCCATACCCCTATATTTACCCCTTACCTCACACTACAGGCAATTTAGCATAGCCAATTCACCTGAACCTGCACATCTTTGGACGCAGACACGGGGAGAACGTGCAAACTCGACACAGTCAATCGCCAGAGGTGGGAATTGAACCTGGGTCTCTGCGCTGTGAGGCAGCAGTGCTAACCACTGTGCCACCATGCCGCCCAATGGTATGCCTTCAGCACTAACTGCTTTCCATTGATAATACTCTTTCTTTGATGCTGCCATCAGTGGCACTTTTCTCAGGCAAGAGGGAGTAAATCTCATTTGCTTTCTCAGATTACTTTGCAGATGTAAGGACCAGTGTAGAACTGGCTCCCCTTCTTCATTCATCCAGCTGCTTTAGTTGGTGGTAACAAGGTTATTCTAAGAAAGGAATCTTCCCACATCGATACCTTTTCTCCCTGTTCCAAGTGTACTTATTGTTTTGAATGAACCAAATTAATTAAGCTTTCTTGAATTAACAAAAAAATTGCATGCAATAATCTATCCTCCTGTACTTAATGTTCTTGAAATAATGTAATTATTTTACTTGGTTATATATTTGTTCCTTTTGCTATGAGTTAATAACCTTGCCGCCATTTGCTATATTGTTTTGAATCCTAGGAATAGAATGAATATTACTCACTTACGAGGTATTCACTGTGGTTTTGAATGTTTCTAACTCAAAAGACTCAGTTGTTGTGTTACTGTGGACCAGTTTCAGCTACTCCTTTAATTAACTAAGCTCAACTGTTCCATCACCAGAGAGCTTGTAAAAAGCCTGTTCATGCCTGGCAACTTTAGAATTTAAACTGTTGGTTTCACTTAAATGTTAACTAAAAGCCAATTTACAGTTTATAATAGGAGAATACAGGAAAATCTATGGAATTTGGTCCAATGGTTTATATATTTATAATATGCACGGTGGCACAGTGGTTAGCACTGCTGCCTCACAGCGCCCGGAGACCCGGGTTCAATTCCCGACTCAGGCGACTGACTGTGTGAAGTTTGCATGTTCTCCCCGTGTCTGCGTGGGTTTCCTCCCACAGTCCAAAGATGTGCGGGTCAGGTGAATTGGCCATGCTAAATTGCCCGTAGTGTTAGGTAAGGGGTAAATGTAGGGGTATGGGTGGGTTGCGCTTCGGCGGGTCGGTGTGGACTTGTTGGGCCGAAGGGCCTGTTTCCACACTGTAAGTAATCTAATCTAATGACTTATTGGTCACCTTAAGTTTTATTTACTATAAGGTGAGCTGGACATAAATTTAATCAGCAGATAATATCCATGATAGCTCAAGTCACATTGTTTGATTGTGTATTTTTCTGCTAATTGAAAATCTGAAGAACACTGAAGGGTTTGTGTCATTTGCAGTGAGCTAAATCCAGTAGAAAGCTTTCTATTTAATTTTAGATAACTCTGCAACAACATATATATAGTGAATGAAATTTAAAAAAAAAACAGAAAATGCTGGAAATACTCAGAAGACCTAGCAGCATTTGTGCAGGGAGAAACACAGATAAAATTTCAATTTATAGACTTTTAACTGGAAGTGGGGAAAGTGAGCAATATATTGGCTTTAAGCAGATGACAAAGGAAAGCAGTGGGAGAAAAATAAAGGGAGAGACTATGATAAGATAGGAAATGGGAGAAAATAAATGACAAAAGAATTGTTATGCAGGGCCACACAAGTGCTGATCATTGATTGAAGGCATAAGGACCTGAAAGGTTTAATAATGAGCATTACCTTAAACTATACCCTCTGTGAAAATGTCATATGGATTGTTGGGCAGAACAATTTAGGATCATGTAGAGGTGAAACCTAACATTCAGACATCCTTATAAGCTTTGTAAAACTGGCCATTATGTTAATTTAACCAATTATTGATAACATGGAATACATTACTTCTTATTGAATATAAGAGCCTCTTGTTAAACTAATTAGCGGGTTTCCTCTACTTCACGAGACCAAGTAGGCCCTTTAGTTGCCTATACTCAGAGGATGATAGCAGCAAAGCCACCATATGCTGAGGTGGATATGTGGTTTAGCTGCACGTACAACAGTAATAAAGCGAAATGTGCCGAGAGCAGAAACGAAGGTGGAATGAAGAGTAACTGCTGTCTGAAACAGAAACAATAATAAGTTCAAATCCTGCAAATGAAAAGAAACAAAATTGCAGTACTTTTATTTGTTCTGCAATTCTTTATACCGCACCCTGCATCCCGCAGCACTTGATTTCATTTCATAGCAGAATTTGAAATTATGGTGAGCAGTTTTAAAAGAGTCAGTCTCTCATTTAAAACTTGGTGAAGAAGAATTTCTTCTAAACTTGCTAATCAATGGAGCTCCCTACCCCAGCAAATAGCTAAATAAGACTGACTTTTGATCAACAGGGGAGTCTGCGGGAAAAGCCACAATTATCTCAGCCATAATCTTATTTGTCCACACAATGAATTCAGCAATAGCATTGAGTAAATATGTGCAGTGACTGAGGTGAAGGAAGACTCCATGTTTTAGCTGTAAGGTTTATGAAACCTTATGAAAGATTTTCATATTCACATTTTTGGATCTTTGGGATCACTTCTAGGGCAGAAAAGACCTGTTTTAAAGGGATGGGTTTCACCTGAACTGGAAAGAGACCAATGTCCTGGCAGGGAGATTTGCTAGTTTTATTTTGGGAACCTCTAATCTCGTAAGGATGGGAGGATATTCCCAAACTGCAGTAACATTAAAACCTTATGAAAAACCTTACTCCTGATGAAAGCTGTAAGGTGTATGAAACTAAGATCTTGCAGTTGTGGAAATTTTGGCATTGTGTTCATCAGCATGAACAGTAACATTCATGGAGAACGAGACATTTATAGTTGCCAGAGCAAATGTTACAGCTGCAGCTATTTGGAATTTTTCACTGGAAGGAAACATAAACTGAAATCTTTAGCTTTTCGAATAAAGAATGAGCAATTTGTTATGCTCAATCGAGCAAGAATACGTCCTATTGCAAGTGACACTTTGCTTAGATATACAGGTAGTGGAGGTGTAATAAATAGAAATTTGCACAGAATGCCACCACTGCTATCTTGGACAAAATGGGACGTGCAGTTAAGAGATCTAAGAAATCCATCAGGAATTTGCAGACGACTACAGCTTTTGGCAGTTTTGATGACACAAATAAGATCAATGAGTTCTGTTATCTTGTACATGCAGAGTCCTCATTCTTAAGTTGGCACAGATCCATTTTTGGTATTTAAAGCAATAGATGCTTGGAATTTTTATACCTTGGGCTATCACAGCTGTTTCTCTGTACAGCTGTTAAAAGACATTGTATCTATGTCCAATCTGACAATGAACAAAGTTAGACAACTACATAGAAGGGCTTTGATCAAGCTGACATCTAAAGGATGTACGGGATTATATTTTGACCCTATGTGGCCGATAAGGCTTCACTTATGAGGCATGTTAATGGAAGACTTTGTTTTACATTGAATGGTGGAAGCTGTTTGCATATTTTGTTTTTCAGTTTTTGGAATAAATTAAGGGAAGATTAAAGCTTAGTTCCTTTGGCTAAACTTCATTTATGGTGGCAACAATTCAATTTTCTGAAAAAGCCAGGTTGCTTTGATATGTAGATGAGAGGGAATTCTAAAGGCTGGTCTTAGGTTCTAATGATATTCGCGGCTTACTAATGGCTTCCATCTCCTACCTATTGGTTTTAGATAAATTGAACTTTCCTTAAAATGAAACTTGCAATGTGTTAGCACCCTGTAGCTTTACAAAGCGATGAAGCTATACCAGGTTTATGGTGCCTGTTCATTTCCCCAAACGCAGCATGCCATCAATAATAACCTTGCTATTGAGTGGCTGTATCTCCCCACAAGCCCCAACGTTTGAAAGGCTAGTATAAGTTCAAACAGACCTGCACTTCTTAAAACCAGCCTGCAGGTCATAAAAGAGAGTTTTATTATACCTGGAGTATATATGGGACATACTTGTGCAAGTCCCTCTGGTCTGGAAAAGGAATAATGGGTTATTTCAAGGTTTTCAAATGTTGAACTGGAGGCCATTGGGAGAAGAAAATGCTGGATCTTCAAAGACTCATGATGCACTTCAAACAAATACTTGGGAAAAGAATAATAGCAGACAATGTCTGGAGTAAAGCACCGAGGACTAGAATACAGTGCGGTAAAGTGTTCCATGATATCATATGGGTTGTCAAAATATGTCCAAATGTATCCTGCACTCCTCGTACCCTTTCAAAAGTATTCTGTTATACAACAGGGTGCTGCATTATGTTTGACTCCAAAATTATGCTAACAGAGTTGGACACGACTTTTATTTCGATAGACAAATAAAATGTACATCTGAATGACAGTCCGCTAATTAGACCACCAGCTGAAAATGTGTTGCTGGAAAAGTGCAGCAGGTCAGGCAGCATCCAAGGAGCAGGAGAATCGACATTTTGGGCATGAGCCCTTCTTCAGGAATTTAGATCAATCGCACCTTTCTCCTAATTAGACCACCACCCTCACACATTTCTCAATACATCACATACATATCATTCACTCACCATTTGATCTTTATCAATCAGAACTATGCCTCTTACTCATCGCTCCACCACACCCGCGTACTCTTAGAGCTGCTGCTACTACAGCTCACAATTGGATCAAGCTGCCATTTATTCAACCAGGACACCGTTTGCTAGGGCATTGTATTAAAAAAAATAACAATTTTACAGAATCTCATATAATAAAATGGAAACTTACAAAACTAAAATAACATTTTCCAGGATGACAATGCACCCCAGCTCCTGTAGTGCCCACCAGTCTCAAGCATGCCAGTGAGCACTGCATGCTCTCCAATGACACCCAAGCACGCACATAACCGTGAAACGGGAAAAACAGTCAGGAATAACGTCCTCCTCCACAGCCCGCTGGCTGGACCTATAATGGCCAATTTAGCCAGGCCCAGAAGTAAACCTACAAGAAGGCCCTCTGACCTGTCCAACCCTCACTTCACTTAAACAGTATAGACTACACTCATTAGCACACCTTTTCTCTCTTGAATGTGGTACCTGTTATGCTCTTAATTCCCATTCAAAAGATATGTAGGCCATCATTGCAGAGGCTATTGCTTAGTCTGTGGCCAGAAATGCAGTTGAGGTCATGCTGCAGCTGTTAGGTCACTTTTGGAATATTGCATGAAATTCTGTCTCCTTGCTATGGAAGGATGTTGTGAAACTTGAAAGGGTTCAGGAAAGACTTAGAAGGATAGGCATGTCCCATTGAAGGCAAAGGATAGGAAGGGCAAGATTCGCGAACCATGGATGACAGGAGAAATTGTATGACTAGCCAAGAGGAAAAGGGAAGTGTACATAAGGTCTAGGCAGCTAAGAACAGAACGGGCCTGGAGGAACATCGGAAGAGTAGGAAAAGTCGTAAGCAAGGATTCAAGCAGGCTAAAAGGGGTCATGAAATAGCTTGAGCAAGCAGAATTACAGAAAATCCCAAAGCATTTTATTCTTATATAAGAAGCAAGCAGATAACTAGAGAAAGAATTGTCCACTAAAAGATAATGAAGGAAGGCTGTGCGCCGAACCTGAGAGAATGGGTGAGGTTCCAAATGATTACTTTGCATCAGTGTTCACTGAGGAGAGGAACATGATGAATCTTGAGATTAGAGGTAGAAGTTTGAATAGTTTGGATCATGTTGGCATAAGTAGGGAAAATGTATTGGATATGCTAGAGGTTATTAAGGTGGACCAATCCCCAGGACCGGATGGGATTTATCCCAGATTGCTGAGGGAGGTGACAGAGGAAATAGCTGGGGTCCTGACAGATATCTTTGTGACATCCTTTAATACGTGAGATGCCGGAGGACTGGAAGGTTGCTCATGTTATCCCCTTGTACAGGAAGGGTAGTAGGAATGTTCCAGGTAACTCCAGACCCGTGAGCCTGACGTCGGTGGTGGGGAAGTTGCTGGAGAGGGTACTGAGAGATAGGATCTATTTATATTTAGAAAAGAATTAGCTTATCAATGATGGGCAACATGGTTTTGTGTGGGGAAGATCATGCCTTACAAACTTAATAGAGTTCTTTGAGGAAGTGACCAAATTGTTAGATGAAGGAAGGGCTGTTGATGTCATATACATGGACTCTAGTAAGGCATTTGATAAGGTTCCCCATTGTAGACTGATGGAGAAAGTGAAGTCACATGGTGTGCAGGGTGTTCTAGCTATGTGGATAAAAAAAAACTGGTTGAGCAACAGGAGAAGAGAGTAGTAGTTGAAGGGAGTTTCTCAAAATGGAGAAAGGTGACCATATTGGGGTCAATATTGGGGCTACTGTTGTTTGTAATATACATAAATGATCTCGAAGAGGGCACTGTTGGTATGATCAGCAAGTTTTCAGATGACACAAAGATTGGTGGAGGA
The DNA here is from genome assembly GCF_020745735.1 of Hemiscyllium ocellatum. Taxonomy (NCBI): domain Eukaryota; kingdom Metazoa; phylum Chordata; class Chondrichthyes; order Orectolobiformes; family Hemiscylliidae; genus Hemiscyllium; species Hemiscyllium ocellatum. The sequence goes on along the minus strand of NC_083426.1, from coordinate 24,689,877 downwards.
TATAAATAGACTGGAAGTTGGGCAGAAAAGTGGCAGATGGCTTTCAATCCAGACAAATGTGAGCATTTAAGCAAGACTAATTCTAGAGCGAATTATACAATGAATGGAAGAGTTTTGGGAAAAGTTGATGGGCAGAGAGATCTGGGAGTGCAGGTCCATTGTATCCTGAAGGTTGCTGCACAGGTGGATAGAGTGGTCAAGAAGGCATATAGTATGCTTGCCTTCATGGGACGGGGTATTAAGTATAAGAGCTGGCAAGTCATGTTAAAATTGTACAAGATATTGGTTCGGCCGCATTTAGAATACTGTATACAGTTCTGGTCGCCACATTACCAAAAGGATATGGACGCTTTGGAGAGGGTGCAAAGAAGGTTTACGAGGATGTTGCCTGGTATGGAAGGTGCTAGCTATGAAGAGAGGTTGAGTAGGTTAGGCTTATTTTCACCAGAAAAAAGGAGATTGAGGGGGAACCTGATTGAGGTTTACAAAATCATGAAGGGTATAGACAGAATGGATAGAGACAAGCTTTTTCACAGGGTGAAGGATTCAATAACCTGACGTCATGCTTTCAAGGTGACAGGTGGAAAGTTTAAGGAGGACACATGCGATAAGTACTTCACACAGAGGGTGGTGGGCATTTGGAATGCGTTGCCAGCAGAGGTGGTAGAGGCAGGCACGGTAGATTCATTTAAGATGCGTCTGGACAGATGCATGAATAGGTGGGGAGCAGAGGGATACAAATGCTTAGGAATTGACCAACAGGTTTAGACAGTACATTTGGATCGGCTCAAGCTTGGAGGGCCGAAGGGCCTGTTCCTGGGCTGTAAATTTTCTTTATTCTTTGTTCTTTGCCAGGGTTGGAAGGAACCTCGAGGGAGAGGTTGAATAAACTGAGGCTCTTTTTCCTGGCATGTCAGATTCTAAAGGGTGATGTTGTAGAAGTTTATAAAATTATGAGAAGCATGGATAGGGTAAATAGACAGTGTATTTTCCCTGGGATGGGGAAGTCCAAAACATAGGTTTAGGGTGAATGGGGAAAGAGGGTGGTGCATGTATGGAATGAGCTGCCAGAGGAAGTGGTGGAGTTTTATATATTCAAAAGACATCTGGGTGGGTACATGAAAAGGAATGGTTTAAAGGGATATGAGCCAAGTGCTCACAAATGTGACTAGATTTATTTAGGATTTCTGGTCGGCATAGACAAGTTGGACTGAAGGATTTGTTTCCATCCAGTACATCTCTATGACTCTAAGATGACATTATCCTCATACCTAAGCCTGTTGTTCACATCCCACCTCTCCCTTATCCCACCATGTCCTTTGATTTATAAGCTATAGATGGTGTATGAATCCACCTGTTGCTTTCTCTCTCTCTCTCTGTCCAAGAGCTGTCATCTTTCCATGCAGTGGTGGAAGAACAACATGACAGTGATGAAGTAGCACCATCACTCAAACTCGTTCTCTCACAACTCTTATAATAATATGGTGGCTAATTTAGGAAATAGGCGGTATCTGCACAAGATTTGACAAGAGTTATGAGTGGGCTGGACTCTGGACAAGGGTAATGCAGGTGTCAGCTCACTGGAGGGCAAGATTATACATGAGCTGTGCTTTAGAGGACAGAGATAAGCAATTTGATCGGGTATATGGTAGAAAAAGGGCTGGTGGGTGTGCACAATGAGATATCTGGGGCAATGAGAGGTTGCCTGTGAAGGAGCATAGCATCAAGCGTACTCAGGTCTATAGGGAAAGCTTGGAATACTTTTCAACAAAGAAGTGGTGTCCAACTCTATAAGCATAATTTTGAACTCCAGCATGATTGAGCACCTCGTTGTACGAGATAACACCTCTGAAAGGGTTAATGTTGGAGGCAACATTCAGCTTCATTCAATCTGATCATACTATGTAGTCTTGGTTGGGTAAAAGGAAATCTAATGTGAGACCCTGAATGTGTCAGGCATGTCATCCTGGCTCCTGACGGTCACAGTCTGAATAATTATGCCTAAACAGACAATATAACTTTTATTGATTAATATCACACAATAAATTCATTGTTAAGCCAGGTACCTCTGTCAAGATTCATGAGTGGTTAAATTATCTTGCACTGTTAACCAAACAGGTTCTCAGGCCCAGTATAGAAAGAAGTACTTCAGTGGGTTTCAGGCCACATGTATCTTTGTATCTAAAATGGTGCTGTAATGCGGTGACTGTAAACTTTCACTGCAGTCATTTGATTAAATGTGACAATAAAGCTAACTGAATTCAATGTAGTTATGATAGAGAAAACTATTTTCTTGTATTTCCATTGATTTCATTTAAAGGCCGCCTTTGGCTTTTTGAAGGGGCTGCTTCTCAATATCTGGTTGCACTTCAGCCCGACATTCATGATCTGCAAGCACCCTGTAAGGGGAGGGATGGACAAATCAGAGGGCCTTCTCGTGGGTCTACTCTTTGGCCTGACTAAATTGGCCATTAACAGGTCAAGCAGTGGGTTGTGGAGGATGTTGTGGTTCCTGACTGTCTTCCCCTCTTCCACGGTTTTGTCCACACTTGAGTGTCCCTGCAGAGGGAGCACGCGGTGCTCACCAGCACAGTCAAGGCCTTTAGAGACCAGTGGGTATCTCAGGGGCTGGGGTGCATTGTTCCCCAGGAAAACATTAGTTTAGTTTTGTCAGTTTCTGTTTCATTATATAAGATTCTGTTAAAATGTTGATTTGTGACTTTTTTTATGCAATACCCGAGCAAGAGCTGTTTAACTTTTTTTTTATTTTCTACATAAGAGAGTAGAGGTAGCTTTATTTTCATTTAAAAGGAGTAGAGGGAACTTTACTCTGTATTAACCCTGTATTGTCTCTATCCTGGGAGTGTTTGATGGAGACAGTGTAGAGCTTTACTCTGTATCTAACAATCTGCTGTCCCTGCCCTGGGTGTGTTCAAGACCAGAGAAAATGGGAATGGGAGTAGGCCATTCAGCCACTTGAGCCTGCTCTGCCATTCAATATGATTGTGGCTGATCCAATGACCTTCCTCACATCCCCTTTCTTTCCCATTCCCCATAAACCTTGATTACCTTATTGATCAAGAATCTATCTGTTTCAGCATTAAAGTATAAACAAGGAGCCTGCACCCAGATCTCTCCATGGCAGGGAGTTCCAAATATTCTCAACTCTCTGAGTGATGAAATTTCCCCTCACCTCAGCTGGCCAACATTCCATCATTAGCCTTCCTGATTACCTCTTGTACCAAGCAAGCTTTCAATGATTTGTGCACAAGTACCCCCAAGTCCCTTTGTGTTGCAGCTTTCTGCAGTATTTATTTCTCCATTTACATGTTCTGGACTTTTGTTCTTCATTTCAAATGTATTTTCCCACATTATACTCCATTTGACAACTTTCTGTCCACTTTCTTAACGTATCAATAGCTCTCTGTAAAGTGTTTGCTTTACAAACTGCCTTTCTACCTTTTCTTTGTCATCTGCAAATTTGGCTACAGTACGTTTGCTTCCTTCCTCCAAGTCATCAATATATATTGTAAACAGTTGGGGTCCAAGCACTGATCCCTGTGGAACCCCACTGGTAGCAGGTCGCCAACCTGAAAAAGAACTCATCTCTACTCACTGTATCCTGCCCATTAGCCAATTCCCTATGCTTGCCAATGCAATGGGCTCTTATCTTATGACTTTTTTGAAATACCTTGAAGACCAAATATAACACATCTACTAGTTCCCCTCTATCCACAGTGTTTGAGACCTCCTCAAAAAAATCTAATAAATTACTCAGATGTGATTTTCCTCTCATGAAGCCATGCTGACTACTTGATTAGATTATGCGTTTTCAAATATTCTGCTATACTTCCTTAATAATTGGTTCCAATACGTTTCTTACAATTGGACTATAGATGCCCACTTTTTTTGCCTCCCTCCCTTTTTAAAAAGGAATGTCTCATTGGCATTTTCTAAACATATGGTGCTACTTCAAGATCCAATGATTTTTGGAAAATTACATCCAATGTATTCACTATTTCTGTTTCTACCTCTTAGTATCTTAGAATGTAAGCCATTAGGTACAGGGAACATATCTGCCTTTTGTCCCATTAGCTTCATCTAATACAACTGCTTTAGAGATGAAGATGGTACTTAATTTGTTCCTTGGATACTTCACTGTTAATGAAATATTTGAAACATCTTCCACTGTAAAGACTGATGCAAAGTAACTGTTTAATTTCTCTGCCATTTCCTTGTTATCAAGATTCATTTCTAAGGAGCTTATGTTCGCTTTGACCTCTCTCTTCCTTTTTTATATACTTATTGTCTTTCTTTTAAAAGCTTCCCACTAGTTTACATTTGTACTTCATTTTTTTTTAACTTGATGTGGACAGCATGGAGAGAGTTTTAATTTCACTTTGAGAAAGTAGAGGAGACCTTATATCTAATGCTGTGTTATCCTGTCTTGGGAGTGTTTGATGGAAATAGTGCCAAGAGTGATTTACTTTCAATTTAAAAGAATAGAGGGATATTTTCCCTGTACCTCACCCATGTTGTCTCTGTCCTGGAGTGTTTGGGGGTCAGCATTGAGAGAGCTTCATTTTCAGTTTTAAAAAGTTCCAGAGTGCCGGGTCAGATTTAGTTTTTGTAGCAGGAGGGAATATTTGTTTAATTAATCATGGAACTGAAGAATGCAGTCATCGAAAATGTGAGATATCTTTCGTGCCCCTGGCTTCACCACCAAAAGCAGTCAGGAGAATCTTAGTGGCAGCATGCAAAGCTCAGAGTGAAAATTATATTAAAGATCCTACACAATCAAAAGAATTGTCAGAATAAATTTGAAGATAAATAGTCATCCAGCCAATTGGTGTGCTATTTCTATTCTCAGCCCACATTGTGACAGTCAGCATAACATATTACATCATAAACGTTTTTCTTATATTTGGACATTTGCAGCCCCTCATACTGACTGTGCAGAACTCTCTACGTAGAACCTATGTGCGTGCTGTAAAGGGAAGTCATCCCTGTGCAGCTAAACTAATGCAATTGGTATTTTAAAGGAGGCCATTCATAAAATATAATTTGCCATCAGAATGTTGTTGACAATTTATTTTAATATTCACACTCCATTTTTAAAAATTCCCATTCTCTGTATAGTCTCTGTGATGAAAAACTTTTTGCTGCTTTGAGTGTAGGTTTATGATATAATATATTATGCTGAATGTCATATATAATGCTGAGTGTTACAATTTGGGGTGAGGATAGAAAGAACATGTCAATTAGCTGGATGATTATTAATCTTCAAATTTATTCTGACAATTCTTTTGATTTGCATGCTGCCACTAAGATTCTCCTGACTTCTTGTGGTGGTGAAGCCAGGTGCATGAAAGATGTCTCAGATTTTCGATGACTGCATTCTTCAGTTCCATGATTAATGAAACAAATACTTCCCACCTGCCTTTATTCAATTGCAGTTGCAGGCCTCTGTTCAGTGAGTGCTAGCTGCCACTTTATTTGATTTTTGCCTGGCTTTTGCAGTCCTTTAGAGGTGTGAAATAATTGCAAAGTAAGGACGCTGCCCTTTGGCTCAGTCTAATAATAATCCTGTGTAGTAGCAATATGCTGTAATTAACAGCCCAAGAGGACAAGATGGTCTGACAAACAATTTTTATTAACAGCATACATAAAAATGGAAAGTCAGGCCTCAAGAGTCCTAGATTACTGGAAATACAAGACTCCTGGGTCTAAAGAAGAAGTTATATGTAATCAGTAATATGTAGGTTGTTTTAAATAATAAAATCAAAGTGTTCTGTTACCAACTGAAAGCCTTACTAAAGGGAAAAGCAAAATTATAGTTTTGTGTCACCTGTCCTAACCTCAGGCTATCCCAGAGGGTTTCTCAATAACTGCAGCCTTTTGCAATGCAGTTTCTGTTCTTAATGTAGAACATAGAAAGATAACAAATACATAGAGGAGTAGGCTATTTGGCTATGCTCCACCTGTCAATATGATCACGACTAACCATCCAACTCAGTACCTGCTCCCACTTTCTGCCCATATACTTTGATTCCTTTAGCCCTAACAAATATACCTATTGTTTTCTTGAAACTATTCAGTGTTTTGCTCTCCCTCAGTTTTTTTGGCAGAGAAGTGGGTGAAGAGATTTCTCCTGATCTAAGACCTAAATAGGCCTCACTGTTTCATTAGACTGTGACCCCAGGTTCTGAACTCCCCAGTCATTGGCAACATCCTTCCTGTCTAGTCTTGTAAGAATTCTATAGATTTCTATGACATCCCCTCCTTATTTACTCCAGTGAACATTGTTTATAACCAGTCCAATCTAGAACATAGAAAACATAGAAAAATACAGCGCAGTAAAGGCCCTTCGGCCCTCGATGTTGCGCCAATCCAAGCCCACCTAACCTACAGTAGCCCACTATCCTCCATATGCCTATTCAATGCCCGTTTAAATGCCCATAAAGAGGGAGAGTCCGCCACAGTTACTGGCAGGGCATTCCATGAACTCACGACTCGCTGAGTAAAGAATCTACCCCTAACATCAGTCCTATGCCTACCACCCCTTAATTTAAAGCTATGCCCCCTTGTAATATCTGACTCCATATGTGGAAAAGGGTTCTCATGGTCAACCCTATCTAAACCCCTAATCTCTCAATACGTCAGTCCTACCATCCCAGGAATCAGACGAGTAAACCTTTGATACATTCTCTCCTTATCCAAAACATCCTTCCTCAGATAAAGAGACCAAGATGACATACAGCATAACAGGTGTGGTCTCACCAAGGCCCTGCATCAAAACATCACTGTTCTTGTACTCAAATGCTCTCACTATGAAGGCCAACAAACTATTTGTCCATTTCAATCCCCTGTTGCATTTGCATGCTTATTTTCAGTAACAGTTGAATGAGGACACCCCCCCCCCCCACCCCACCCAAGTTTCATTCCACTTTCCTCAAAGTTTCCACAAAGTTAAAAATTTTATGGAAGGACATCAAAGTCCCTAGTGTACCTGCCAGACAGACCCAGGTTAACAGGAATCATGGAATGGGTTTTTGTACTTAACAAGAACCACTATTTATTACAATTGGTTCTAACCACAACTAAATAATTAAAATAATTAAATAAAATAATTAAACTATTGACAAATGCTCTAACGCAATGCTAAAGCAAAGCCTAGTATGTATATCATTACCCTGTTTCACTGTATTTAATACAAATGCATAATTAGTAGTATTACTTTGAGTGAAAAACAGTCCTTGATTTTGCCTTTCCTTGACTAGTCTGTCAAGAACCCAAATTCATATTCTGGATTATTGGTGCTGGAAGAGCACAGCAGTTCAGGCAGCATTCAAGGAGCAGCGAAATCGATTTTTCGGGCAAAAGCCCTTCATCAGGAATAAATGCAGTGAGCCTGAAGCGTGGAGAGATAAGCTAAAGGAGGGTGGGGGTGGGGAGAAAGTAGCATAGAGTACGATAGGTGAGTGGGGGAGGGGATGAAGGTGATAGGTCAGGGAGGAGAGGGTGGAGTGGATAGGTGGAAAAGGAGATAGGCAGGTAATACAAGTCCGGACAAGTTATGGAAACAGTGCTGACGTAACGATATAATCCCATAGGGCTGCTTTCTCATTAGATAGGGACAACTGGTGTTGGGTTAACATGAGGGACAACATGCTTGAGGCCAGGGTTGAGAAGGAATAACACGCATGGTAAGCTCAGCCAGTACAAGAATTGAATTCACATTGTTGGTGTCCCTCTGCATCACAAATCAACCCATCAGGCAAATGAGCTAACCAACCACCATAGTGTAAACCCCATGATAAGAGGGAAAGCCTTACCAAGTTATCATGAAATCACCAAATCTTCATTCAACTATTAAGGCCCATTTAACAAATACAAACATCACTGTTTTGAAAACATTAAATTGAGCATGAATTGGAAATCCAACAACAGGGCCTTTGAATGACTAAATGAAGCTTATTAAAGGTCAAATAAAATTGTTGCAAAGGTATTTATTTCTAAGTGGAGATAAATATGTTAGCATAAAGGATGTGGTTGCATCGAGCTTTCAAGTTTTTGTCGTGTGTAATATTAAATATCAGCTTATTACTTTACACATAATTTAACTTCAGATTTATGGCTTTTTGTGAGGCATTAATGTTGCACATTTAAGTTCAGCTTTGAGGGATAGCAGAAGAGGTATCAAAGTGCCAAATGAATGCAGTCAAAAATCAATGTGAGCAGTGCATAATTTTACCCAAAGGGACTGCAATGTACAGAATATCTCTTAAAATGTCCTTCCATGTGTATTGTATTTACTGTTTAAAAACTGTAACCAAGAATGAGAGCTTGTGAATTATTCACACTGATTATAACCTAGTTACCTAATTGCTTTAGAATCCTTTCCCATTCCATGATATTTGAGTATCATTCATTTCATGAGCCATGGTAGAACTATGTAGGACTCGTGTGTAAGTCTGATTTGCTACAATCTTGCACCATTTATTTGATTGTATGTTGCATGATACTATTAGTTTCCAGCATTCATGGTATCACCATGTTGCATACCTAATTCCAAGGTTCAGGAAATCTCTTCTGGTTTGGAGAAGAATTTGGAGTGAGAGAGACGGATTGAGTTGCCTTGGTCCACATAAGAACCAGTGTCGAGAATGGGGTACTGGAAAAGCACAGCAGGTCAGGCAGCATCTGAGGGGCAGGAGAATTGACATTTCCGACATCAGCCCTTCATCAGGATACCTGATGAAGGGCTTATGCCTGAAATGTCAATTCTCCTGCTCTTCGGATGTTGCCTGCCCTGCTGTGCTTTTCCAGCCCCACCCTCTCGACTCTGACCTCCAGCATCTGCAGTCCTCACTTTCGCCACGTAGGTACTAGCGACATAGGTAGGACTAGGGAGAAGGACTGCTGATGGATTACAAACAGCTAAATTCAAAACACTAATCTCTCTGGAGTACTGCCTGTGCCATGTTCAAAATGGCATAGGGTAAATAAAACTAGAGAGGTAAGTATGTGGCCGAATGATTGGTGTGAGAGGTATGGGCTCTGAGGCACTGGCACTAGTGCTGTGGCAGGAAAGAGCTGTTCACTTGAGATGGGCCTCATTTTAATTGTGCTGGGACCTGTGTCTGGTGAGTCGTGTAACTAGGGTTTTAGATAGAACTTGAAACTTATTTGTCAGTGGGGAGGATTCAACTGAAGGGAAGTTGAATAAATGAAAATGAAAGAAGAGAGCTGCAAGATAGTGAAGAGGCAAATGCTAAAGTGTGACAGGAAAGGGAAATATGAGTAGAAGAATGCAGCAGAAAATAGAGTCAGATTAAGCAGTGATAAGTCAAAAAATGTCAATGCTTAAGACTTTTTGCCTGAGTGCACATCACATTTGTAACAAGATAGATGAGTATGTGGCGCAAACATAAATAAATGAATATGATGTAATAGCTATTATGGAGCCATGATAGCATAGTGACCAAACCTGGAAACTCAACATTCAAGAGTATTTGTTCTGGAAGAATAGGCAGAAAGAAAACAAGGTGGCGTTGCGTCGTTAAAAAAATGAAGGTGTCCATGTAATGAAAAATAGTGGTATAGTTGCAAATTATGATGTGGAATCTATTTCAGATAGAATTAAGGAATAGCCAAGAGAAAGAAGTAACAGGTGGGAGTTTTCTTTAGATTCACAGAGAGTTCCTCACTCTTATAGAAAATATGAATGGAAAAACAATGAGGCGTGCAAGTAGACCACTGTAAATGACATGGCTGATTTGAATCTGCACAATCACTGGACAACTCAGATGGGCATGTATAAGATTGAAGATGAATTTGTAGTGTGCATCAGGGAACAGGCTATTTTAGACCCAGTAACATATGATAAGGTAAGTTTAATAAGAGATCTCTTAGTTAAAAATCCTGTAGAGGTAGAAATTGTAATATGGTAGAATTTGGAATTCAGTTTGAGGGAGAGCAACTTGGATCTCAAATCAATATCTTTCATTTAAATTAGGGCAATTTTAGACAGAGGAAGAATGTTGTCTAAAGCAGAGTGAGAAAATTGTTATGTAAACTATGGTCTATCTTAAATTTGTTTCTCTGATTTTTGTGCTCATAAGTGGAGTTTTATGTAACTAAAGTTAACAATTAACTTGTAAGTAATTTTGTAACAATAGAGATTTCATGTAAGACAGGTTTCAAGCTTAGAGTGAACCATGGAAGCATTTCTTTGTTTATCTTGGATTGCCATGCAACTCAGCAAGGTAAACATTGGGGTCTCAAGAATTGTCAGAAGCTTCTGGAACTTAAAGTTGGATTTAAGATTAAGGGAAGCACCCATTGTTTGGGAAGAGGGAGGTTTGGTTTCAGTTTTACTTTGTGTTTGGGGAATTCTGTGAACCCCTTGGAATAGGATAGCTATGTATGACAGTGCTTTTAAGAAGGGAGGGATATATAGTGAACTAGATTACTTTAGAGTAAAGCTTTTGTGTTAGTCTCAGACCAGAAGCATTGGGACAGAGACTGATGAGGTTACTTCAATCTGAATAAACTGAAGGAAGAAGCTAGAATAAGCCAATCTAGAATAAATGCTGACCTCGTGAGCAAAGTCTATTTCCAGAATGAATGGGAATAAATAATTCAAAAAGATTTGACAGATGTAGCAGAAACAGACAACATTACGACTGTGAAGGTTGTGGGAGAAATGTTAGTCAAATCATATCCCAATAAATGATTACTGATCAGCAGGTTTCAGAATTGACAATATGCTAAAGATTACTTTGTACACAAATCACTTCTCCAATGTAAAATTGACCATTTTCAACAGTGACATTCTATGACAGCATTTTTCTGTGAATTTTCAAAGTAATTTGCCATATTTCATTTTTCTTTAGACAAAGCTGTATTTAGGGACAATTTCAAATTGCTTCAGTGGTTCTTCTGCAAAACAGTGTAGCACCCAACAATTTGACAGTGTTTAATCAAATAATTTTGATTATACGCCTCAAGTTGTTTAGCTAGTTTCGAGTGGTGGAGATTATTCTTTTCACCCTTTGTAGCAGGAGAGGAACCCTAACAATGATTCTCACACTGTGCAATTAAAGGAGTTTATTGGTAACAGAGAATAGAAGCTCATTTTTGCCTGAAGTGATTCAGAGGTCTGATGTCCATAATGCATGACATTTGGACTCAAAATTGAATTTGCAAGGGTCAACTTTATGAATGCATACTACAATTAAGGAGACTTAGCCTGCTGGTCTGGATTGGAAGACCAAAAGATATAGAAGCTGATTTAGGACATTTGGCACATTGAGACGGCTCTAATATTCATTTATGGCTGATATAATTCTCAACCCCATTTTTCTGCTTTCTGTCTGTAACCTTTGATTCCTTTACCTATCAACCTCGGTTGTAAAGAACTCAGTGACTTGGCTTCCACAGCCTTCTGTGGCAATGAATTCTGTGGTATCACCACTATCAGATTGCCAGGTAACCACGTGTACATGTTCGGTTGGGACTATGTGTTCCATTTGTTTTTTACAAAGATGAAGTTTGTGTGATTGTTTTGCTTTGAGATTGCGTCATGCAAAATTGTGGCAATTTTTGTCAATTGCAATGACTGATCCCTTTGAGAAACTTAACCCAATGTTCCAGCCAGTACAAGGTGAAATTTCTGGTAGCCTGCTTCAAAAATCTAGTATTATCACTCTTTTTAAAAATTTATTTGTTCCCATTCATTGTAGGAATTGGAGCATTTTTTGGCGAGGTCAGCAATAATTGTTAATTATTGTTAATTCATGATAAAATAGAAGGCCATGTGACCTGCTCTGCCTGACAGCATCCTTTTCAGTTTTGGGGTGGGGTGCCATGGTTGTTGAAGATGAAAGAAATATCCAGGTTGCATCACTGAAAGGATGTTGTAAGCAATTAACCAGGGTAACTCCCTTGAAAGTGGAGAGACTGCTAGTCTTTAAGTCACATGAAAGTGATAAAAAGGAAAGATTTTGCAAATTGTTACACTTTAAATTGTCCAGTTCTATTGTCTGATTGGTTTCAGAAACCTGAGGATAACTTATTCGCATTTCTAAGGATACAGGGCCCATGTGACTCTCATTGTGACTCCAATTATTACATTGTAGCCAGTGCTGCTTTTCATGTGTTTGCTGCATTAAATATCTGAAAGATGGAAAATATCATCCTTCTGGTCAGTCACTAGAAATCAAACACCTTTCTAAAAGGTGCCCATATCTTTGGGGACTGTAACATTTGTAACTGTGCCCATTTCACAGATGAACCAAGTGAAATTGACACCAAACTAAAGAAGAAAGTACTCAAGGATTGGGAGCCAATGTTGGTGGGGTTTAGTGCAAGTTAGGACAGAAGAAGAAGAATTCTGGATGAATTTCAGCTTATGGAGATGGTTGATTAGAAGTTAGTAAGAATAGTCTTGGAAAAGATAGATTTGCCTCTAATAAAAGCATGGATAAGACATTCAGGGATAGTTCAGCTGAAGCTTGAGTGTAGAAGGGTCACTAAGAAGTTGTTAGTTGGTGATCTTTTTGATGGGGAGAATATGAAGCATAGATGCACCTCAAGGTCAAATCAGACCTGAAATTAAAAACAGTGCCTGAGATAATGGCCAGGGAATTGGGTAGCTAACCCAAATCCATTGCTTTTGGCCACAAATTCATTCCCTACCACCATTAAGGAACAAGATTTGTGAAGGGGCTCAAAGCAATACTTTGACCATCCCAGTTTTCAGTGGGAGAAAATTCACACTCATTCCATCGTGCAACAAATGGCGTGTTCAAGCTAAGTGTTAGAAAGATAGCTCCAGGTTTTATTGATGTACATGGAGAAGCAGATTTTTCCAGCATGTAGATGAGAAATATAAAGGGGCCAATTCAGCTTCTTGAGAGGTGCAACAATAACAAAACAGGAAGCAAAGCCATTGCAGGAACTTTGATTAAGTAAGAACTAGGTGAGCGAAGGGGGTTCTAGGGGACCAGCAAGAAAGTTAGCTTATTGCAGTACTTAGTTCAAACATGAAGTTATTAAATAGCTGAGCAGGTTCAAGGGACTGAATTGCCAACTCCTGTTTGGATTTCTTGTAATTTTAGGATTTCCTGTGATTATAAGACATTGGAGGATGTTGAAGGCGATGGACAGATCTGTAAGTTGGAGAAAAAAAAGAGTATGCCAAAATTGCAGTCAAATAGGACTATTTTAGTGTTGGCAGGTACAGACTCCTGAATGAATGGGTTCAAATATAAATTGTTGGAGAGATGGACAGAGAATGAGGTGATGGTGTCAAAAGATTCAAGGAATTTGGAGAAGACTATATAGGTTGGAGATGGAGTGGAAGCTTGCAAGGATGGCAGAATTAAGATGGGTCTTGTGAGGAGGTAGGTGGTGCTAGCAGTTTTGATGGAAGGATTCCAGTGCACGGGGAGAAGGAATTATTGATATCAGCCAGCATGGGGTTAGATGGAAACTTGAATTGTCAGGAATTCTGTGGGAATAGGGTCAGGGAGCAAGAGGTGGAGGTTGTGAACAGGATGAGCTAGGTAAGGGTGTGAGGGCAGATAAAAAGAAACTAGAATATAATGGAAATTCAGGATTGGATGGGCAAATGGGATGGATATGGCATATGAAGTTTTACAAATTCCCTCAATCTTCGCAGCAAAGCAATTGATTAGCTCTTTGCACTTCAATGTTGTTGGGTCTTAACAAGCAGATTTTTTTTTATGTTGATAGCTTGTTTTACATAATTATGGCCAGTAAAACAACTGTGTTCAGACAGCGTTCCCTCAACTTCCAACACCTGTTTTTATGCTGTTGTTCCTGTGATGCTTTGCTGTTCTTTTCTCTTGCATGAAATCCACATGGCTCACACGTGAAGCAGATGGCTTTCGCAAAGTATGTGTTTTGGTGGTGTTTTCAAGGAGATGCTGAATTAGGCCAAAGAATCGATGCTGAAATGAGCTGTGGCATTCATATGATCCCAGCACAAACTGATGACTGTACCTAAGATTCAGTTAGTTTGCAGAGCAAAGATGCACCTGAGAAGTTGGTTTTCAGGAGCATTTTTCCATCAGTCTTTAAGGTCTGCATTCTAAGAAAATGCATCATCAATAAATTTGCAACGTTACTTTGAATTGTTGAACAGCCTTAATAGCAGATCATTCACTTATTGCCATACTGTACAATAAGGGCTGAAACCATAGTCTTTCTTGCATTTCTGTCTTTATAATTAGTAGCAGAAAGCCAAAGGTCATATGATAACAAATTCAATTAAGGCCAAACTTCCAGGCTTATATTCCCACAGAGGTAGCTGTTTGGCAATTGATGTTCTTGTGAGACATTTTATGAAGGATAATAACATCTCCTCTGCCCTGCAGTGAAAAACAAAAATCAAATATAACGTTAACTCCGGAGATTAGGAAATGTGTTAAATTAAAGAACCAGATTTGGATGTAGAAGCTACTGGAGAAAGTGAAAATATTTCAGCCCAGAGGTGGTATTCCAGCAACAGCTCTCTAGTGCTGTACTTGAAGAAAATCTCAATACAAATCGGTTAGCAATTCGTTAGTCTTGACCAGCTATCGATTGATATCTCAAAATACTGTAGTATTTTGCTGATATAGTTATAAAATGATGGTGTAGGTTCTTTGATGGCCAAATAATCATTTCTGAAGTATCAATGGGAATTGTGCAAAGGGACTCTGTGAGCTTCACATTGCAGCCAACTTCAAAGGAATTGATCTCAGAAATTGAGTGTTCTGCTCTGCAGCATCCCAATGCTTGGAAGCCTCTGAAATATTTAATTTAATGTGAAGAATTTGGAGGATTCCATTGCAGTGAATGCTTGGTGTATCACTCGAGTAAATTTTTCACTGACTCTTCCAACTTACCTCACGCTTGCCGAAAACCGCCACCCATCCCCAGACTTTGACCTGACAAACTCCCTGCCACTGGACCAATACTCTCCTTCATGTCCAGGACCCAAAATTTGATCTTCCCTTTCCTTGGTCCAGATGTAAATCTCTTCTTATTCCAGCACCCCCCACCCCTTTCCCGTGACACAAACAACCATTTATCCCTTTCCCTGACCTGATAACCTCACCCTGCTGCTGGATCCCATCCTCTCTTTCCCTACTCAAGGCCTGATCCCCACCTTCCTCTGCTCAGGAATTGACACCGAACCCCTGCTGATACTCCTGCCTCACTCTCTCTTTCCCGCTCTCCCCCACAAAGAACTGACATCCCCTCTGCTGATGGATCCAAGCACACCTTTCCTCCTCCTCCTCCTTACCTCTGTCCTCTCCCCACATGATGGACCCAAACTCTTCCTCCCCTATACCGTACCTGACATCCCTGTCCCATCACTAAATGCACACCCACTTTTCCCCCACTCTGGACCTGCCTTATTCCACCCCACTGTGACTCTCGTTGTCCTTCTCTCCCTCTGAGATTTGACATCCCCACTCTGCTACACCCTGCTGTACCACATGTATCCCACCTACCCCAACAGAAGCACTCCATTACTTAACACACCGCGCCTTACCCTGCAACCTATGCTGTGGCACCCTATCCCAGATCCTCTTGGCATCCTACTCATTTTGGCACCCTGCTCACCTGGCACCTGACTCTCCCTGCGTCTGAACTCACATTCACCTTGTGTCGTTATCTTTTCACGGTACCTGTCAAAGTGTCTGCCTCTGGTTCTGGATATTTAAATTTCAGACCACCGTAACTGACTGCTGTGAGGGAGGCAGGGCATGATTTGCCTTCCCTGGGCAGTTCTGCACTATTAGGAAACTGTCAGAATGGAAGTAATGCTCCATTGTTCTGGTAGAGACCTGATTGGAGTCTCCTGTCAGAAATGTGGAGCTTGTTCATCTTATAAATCAGAGGGAGCATAGTTACAACCTGTGGGAGACTGCCACTTCTCAGATCTTTCAGGTTGCTGAATGATGAATATGAATGTATAAGTAAGTCATGTAAATTTATTTGTGTGCACTATTTTCATGGGTTAGAACTTTTCAATTTGCAATTGATTCAAGGTTCATGTTAAAGAATTTAAGCAATTTTATTCTAAAAAATACCTAGACAGTTCTGTGCCTTGTCTCGGTCTACTTGAGAATGGAAGCTGTTAGTTATCTTAATAAAGGAGCTAATATTGGTGTGAAAGATAAACTGTGTTAGGGAAGCCAATTTTCAGTACTCAGCCTCTCAGACAGATTTAACTACTGTGATCTATCACAGTATTTCTGGTTCAAATGTCCACATCTTCTGTATCAAGATATAAGTCTTCTGCATGCAGAGATCTGTGGCTGTAGATTCCTTTTCATGTTAGCTTCTTCCACTCATTCAGTGATTCCCCAGCAGAACCACATGTGATTTTTAAAGAATATTCTCTCAAACACTTATGAATTTCAAATGTACCCTCACACTTTCCAACCACTTTGACTTTCTACCAGTTTTTCACTCAGTCTTTGACTTCTAAAATTAGTCTTATTCATCTGCAAACTTATTACTTGTTTAAATCATTGGCAGAAGAAGCAAATTGTCAATTATCTAACCTGAAATTGCCAGTGAGGTCTTTGCAAACAATTGCAGGACAATGGCAAGAACCACTTCGGAACTGGTCCATGATGCTTTCCTGTCACAGTGGGAAGTTTCCCAGGGCAGGATGGCGATGGATTAGCTTTATTGAACTTAAGACTTCAGTTTGGAGCGATATTACCAGCTCACACTGAAATTTTGTCGACACAGGAACAGCTCTTGGTGCTTACAGAGACTACTAGGTTCATTGACACAGTCTCCCCATGGCAGTCCAGAGGCTAAAATGAAGCTGCAGTATGGAAGGCTGTCAAATATCTGGCAAGGTTTCTCTTATAGTAAGAAGGGTTAAATGTTTGGTCCCTTTGGATTTTTATTTTTAACCTGTGTCTCTGAGAATACCTCCATCTTAAGAAGCTTTCACATTTCCAACTTGCCTTAGCTGTGCCAACTTGTCCTGGGCTGGTTGTATTGGGAGCATGCCTATCATTCTTAATTGAATGGGATGCTCAGAGGATCCAACTGAAAAGCTGGTTCTTGGAAAAAATGCTTAGTCCGTCCCAAATGCTACTGGCAAGTGTAGACTCAGCACTCCCTTTTAGTCCCAGCATTAGGCTTCTGGAAGAAATTCAGTCTCTGCTACAAACTCCTTTCTTTAGCTAGAAAGTGTGTCCCTCTCACCGGCAACTGTCTTAACATGAACCAGATTATATACAACCTACGATGTGTACGCTTGCAATACATAGGTTTTTAACTAAATGGTGACATATCACTAAGTTGGGCTATTTCCACCTCCATAACATCATTCACCTGCACCCTATTTTAGCTCATCTGCTGAATGTTGTCTGTGCCTTTATGAATTCTAGATTTGTCTATTCCAATGAATTATTGGATAGACTCCATACTCCATAAAGTGTTTATCCAAAACTTTGCTGCCTGTATCCTTATTTGCAGTAAGTCATGATTGCCCATCACGCCAATGCTCACTAACTTAAGTTAACTCTGACTTGAGCAGCACCTCAGTTTTAAAATTCTTATCCTTATTTGCAAATTCTTCCTTCCCTGACCCTTCCCTAGCTCTGTCATTTCCTGCAGCTGCACAACCCTTTGAGACATCTGTTCTAACCTCTTGAACATCCCATGTTATCATCTGTCGAGGCCCCTAAGTTCTGAAATAAATCTCCCAAAATCTTATGGGCTCTTTTCCTCACCTTTCTTATTTCAGACACTCCTTAAAACCTGCTTCTTTGACTAAGGATTTGATCATCTGCCGTAATATCACATTATGTGGCATTCTGTCAAATTTTGTTTTTTCATGTCTTTGTTATAGATATTATGTCCAGAGTAAGTCAGTTCCCCTCTTTTTAAATCCCTTTATTGGTTACACAAAAGATTTTTAGTTGTTTTTACTATTCAAAGCATAGTTTGATAGATCAAAATTAAGGAGCCAGTGAGTGAGTTATTATTTACACTGAGAAAAATTAATAAAACATGATATCAAAAGTTTGCGAAGTAGAGAGTATCTAATACAGGAGAGAAGATCAAAAATACGTAGTTTAAAAAGTCCTTGACATCCTTAAGGTTTTAGCATGAGATGATGATTGTTTTTGAAATCTCAGATCCTCAGCAGTGACAAAATGTGTAGATGCCCTTGAGCTCTGGTGAATGCATTCCTACTTGTGGTTTATTTTGAGCGGTTAAGAGAAACAGTTATACTTGCTGCATTCCAGTCTAATGGAACCTTTCAGGAATCTTTCACATCCAACATGTGCAACTTGTCATAAGTTTCTTGATGCCTGACTCGACAATTAGTTTCAATGACTCCTTGTGAAATGATAATTTCCTTTCAAATGAATTTGTTTATTCCACATTAATTTCCTGTATTTTTTCTGAATCTTTTCTCTGGTGCTCACTGAAGCTAATTTAGGTCCATGTGTATTCCATTTTAAAACCATTTTAGTGCATGAAGTTCTTGAAGTTGAAAATTGATTGTCTATATTTAACCACCATATTGACACAAGTAATTACATTCTCATAAAATGCGACTTGAGGGTGATAGAGCTTAGAGACTCTGGTGCAACCTAAGCCACTTTCCAGAAAAAAAATCTTAATGTCTGACAGAATTTCTGAGTAACTGAGCAGCTTGGAGCATTCTTGATAATTTCACAGCAAGCTCTCCAATTTCTGCTGGACTCATTATGCTTTCTAATTGCAAACATCAATAATAATGGCCCTAAGGGTACAAGTTAGAGCACATGACTATTATGTTCTCCCTATGCCTGTTATTCTGGAGATAACGGTAATATGTTAATTTTCATTTTATGGCCTCATGAATATTACCACTAAATGTATCATTATTCAAGTAAGTTCTTTAGTGCAACTAATTAGTTCTGGGCAGTAATACTATTTCTTGCTTGGCTTCAATACATAAACATAAACAGATATCCAAAATTAGTCAGTAGTTGGTTTAGGTTGGAATAGTCTTTAGAACAATGTATCTTTTAAGCTAATATTACTTAAATATTCAGTGATCATATTTTCAACTTGACGATTGACCGCATGAGTGCCTGGCCTACTTATTGCATTGAAAGCATGGTCACAACTCATGGTTGAGAGATAGTATTTAGAAACACGGCACGGGTAAAATTTACACTTTAAGGTATGTTCTTTAATAGCAACTAATTGAAAATTAATTTCTTTATGTATTAAAACTCTGAGTTTTCATTATTTTCAATTTTATTCTTTAATCAGTTTTGGTTTGGAGTTGTGAACTGGAAACTGTAAGCTGGAAATAATTTGTGGACAATGGGACAGCTTATGGTAAAAGGAAAAGAACAGACCAAACAAGCATTATCTGTTTCTGAGGCCAGGCCTGGAGGGTAATTGTAGGCTGACTCTTAATTAAAGGGGTTCCAACAGACAGAGCAACCCAAGGAAGAGTATTGTGTTTAAACAGAAAGCAGAAGTAGGCTATAAACAACGTCAGTACCTGGGAATAGGGTCTCTTCCAGACTTAGCAGAAGCAATGTTCAAGCAGATGGCCGATCTTGAGTACTATTTGAGGCCTTGAGAAGAGATGATCAGTCCATCAGATTGGAATCAGAATTGATGTTTTGGATGAGACAAGCTTGGCTGCTGACAAGATGGCATGAAATTTGAAAGCTCCTTGCTTAATCAGCTATATCAGCTTCTGGGAGCCGAAAGGATAGAAAGCTGAATTAGAAGTATTACAACCCATATTTAGAGGAATGGTGAAGGTGACCCTGATTGGCAGTAATTCAATGTTTTTTCTTAATTTTTTTCTTAATTCCACTTTCTTTATTCATAAATTGCTATAAAATCTTTATGCCTGTGAAACGACGCAACATGGAGAAAGTGAGGGCTGCAGATGCTGGAGATCAGAGCTGAAAAATGTGTTGCTGGAAAAGCGCAGCAGGTCAGGCAGCATCCAAGGAGCAGCAGAATCGACATTTCAGGCATAAGCCCTTCCTGAAGATTTCCTGACCTGCTGCGCTTTTCCAGCAACACATTTTTCAGTAAACAACGCAACATGAAAGTCATTTCGGAAAACTGACTAGGTTTGTTATTTTCTTTTATTTGTCCTTAACTGTTTGTCTGTCTGTGTCTTTTGTGTGAATGGGGAATGAAAACAGATATTTTGGGTTTGAAGCATAGGCATTAATCAGCTTACCTTGTTGTTAAATATTTCCTCTCAAAATTATTGTATATTTGAAAATTGTTAATTTTTTTTGCGATACAAAGCTAGTGCCTGGAACGAGTTATTCACAAATTTGGGGATTGGTTATTCAAAAGTCTTTTGACGAACCCTTGAATAAATATTGGAAGTTTCTGATTGTTTAATTTTATTTTGTTGCAAATACAAATGTAAAAAGGCCCATTTGGTTTTGCTGTCTGTGTCCATATTGTAAATTACTGACCCTGCAGAAAACCTCATCATTCTGGGATTTTGCATTAACTTCTCCCCAAACAAAGACTTTTAAACAACTTTATACAAAAATTATTTTCTCTTTTGGAACATATGATTAAAATTGCTTATCCCCATGACTGTCCATGTTGTTGCAAAATGAGAGTTATTATTCTATTTTAGTTTTTAATTCTCATCTTTGCCTTGCTGAACATCTATTATATTTGTTGTGCATTCTAGGATTTGGTTATTATTAGGTTTAGCCAGATAACATTATGACCTGTTTCTTTCCAAATGCAGCACTGAAAACTGCAAACTTCAGAAGTTTAATTGAACCAATCTTTAAGAACAAATTTATCTTCCATATGAATTATAACCATGTTCTAAACATAGCCAAACTGGCCTCCCTACCCACTGCCCCCCACAAAACCCCGAGTCTGTCTTTGTTCATCCATTCTTTTTTAATGTATGAGCATTAAATTGGGAGAGAAAAGGAAATAATGAAGTGTTATTGGCATCAGAGAGAAGTCATTTATATTATGGTATCACAGAGCAACTTGGCAATTTTTAAAGATGTGTGTGTGTGTGTGTGTGTGTGTGTGTGTGTGTGTTGGAGTGATAATCATAGATGATGGTGTCTCATTGGTTGTCAGTCGTTGGAATATTAATCATTGAAATATATTCTTTAACAACAGAACATCAATTTATCCCATCAATGAAGAAATAAAACAAGGCTACACACATGTATTACTGTTCAAAACATCTCAACATATTTTGCCAACATCATCTCTTACAGAGACTCAATCTCAGAGAAGTATTATGCCAATCTTAGCTCTTTACGATTTTACTTCACTGACATCTTCCAGTCTGTTTTCCATGGACTGTGGAGTGAATTTTAGGATCTCTCTAACTGTGCTGCCATATGAAACTTTGTTAATTCTGAAGGTATAAACTTGTTTTATGCTTACAACTTGAAGATTTCTATGCAAGTTTTCCTAGCTTGGAAACTTTCGAGGCTAGGAGATACTTCGGAGGTAACTGATTTATCTGATCTGAAATATACTCTTGTTGTTCAGATCATTTCAGAAGAAACTTGACTCTTCTGCTCTGAAGGTGAAACAAAACTAATTGACGTAATGTGTTTTCTCTGTCTGTCATAAACATGTTATTTATTAACAGGGTCGATAGAGGGGAAGCAGTGGATGTAATATATCTGGATTTCAAAGGCATTCAATAAGATTCCACCCATAAGGCTACTTAGCAATTTAAGAGAGTATGGTATTGGAGCAACATTGTAGCATGGATAGAGAATCGGCTAATTAATGCAAGACAGATTTAGGATTAAGGCAGTATGGTATTTTGAGGGTGGTAACCTGTAATTAGTGGAGTAGCAAGATCAGGACACAGTCATTAAAAATATATATTAATGACTTACATGTCCAAAGTGAATGTGCTTTCACCAAACCTGCCATGACAGATGAAGAAGTGAAAAGGTAAGTGGTATGAAAACCCAAGCAGTCTAAAGAGTCATAAATAGGATATGTGAATGGGCAAAAATCTGAGATGTGAAACATAATGTGGAAACATGTAGGTTATTCATTTTTGCAGAACTCATAGAAGAGCTGAAAATTATTAAGTAGGGAAACACTGCAGAAAACTGCAGCACAGGGATTTGGGATCTTAATGCATGAATCACAAAAAAAACCTAGCATCTAGGTTTCCTCTGCCCTCCAACCCTAGTCAGAGCTCTACTGACAAACATGTCAAGCAGTGTATCAGTTTGGATACAGAAGAGTATGTCAGTAGCATGGTTCTGATAGCCTTTGGTTTCTGGCTGAAATGTCAGCAATCTAACAAGTGTGGTATGGCATAACATAGCAAATCTAACAAGTATGGTATGGCATAACATAGCAAATCAATGCAAGGCATGGCTGCTACGGTCTGTATGTGGGCAACACGTAAGCAAGCACTAAGACAGCAAGTGAGCAGTCCTTAGATACATGCTGATCGAATCTTTGAGCTTGTTGTTAGTCTCTACATGCCAAGTGTCCTTACAGCAGACTTTTAATAATAGTTACTAATGAGCACTGCTGTCTGTAGCCTATAGGCAAGGCTATACTTCCTTAACAGCCTCTAAGTAGATGAACAGGTGCCTTGAACATCCTGATGTGTCATCAAATATTGGATGCTAAGGTTCCTGGACAAGGACTTGTATCCGTGGATCATGTGCTGAGATGCTATTGCATCATTACCTACATAAGGCCCTTCACAGCCAGCAGTGAGCTGAAGTTGCTGGGTACCTGCTCTGACTTCCATGTCCAGAATTCTCAGCATCTAGTTTGCTTGCAGCGAGTGGTAGGATAGGAAGCTGCATATTAATGAGGTGAGGGGTACAGTTAAGAAGGTATTTAACAAACATAAATCTGCTTAATGCACACTCATTGCAGCCAGAATCTCCCCTCAGCACGCGGAACTTAGTTAAAAAGAAAAATCAAGTTGTTCCCCACATCGAGATAGGCTTTGCTGGACTTATCATGTATTTCTGCCATATTTTTCACCGTAGCCCATGTCATTCCTGATCCTTAAAGATTCCTCCTTCTGTTTTCTGTATGGCCCTCACTTCTTTCTTCATGTATTCATGGTCCATAATTGCTTTCAATAGCTTGTGGATTGAATGTATGCATTGTTTAAGAGCCCACTCGTGAAAGTATTTGAGAAGAATATTTCACTTTTAATTATTTACCTCACATCTAACTTATTTAAATGTGTCCATTTTAACTATATTTAGAGTGATGAAAAAGGAATTAAATGGTAGAAAGATTTAACTGAGTAAAATTTCGTCAGTCATTTGACAGTTAAAGATGATCTTCTCCAATAATGTCATCGAGCGACGATGCATAAATATCCAACCACTTCACGAAACTATTCAATGGGAGAGTCAGAAACCGGACAGTCAGATGAAATAGTGGGAGCCCGCAGGGAGAATAGTTCTTTTCTGCCTGGTTAGGCTGATACACTACAGCAGATTCTTACAAGAACACTCATTATTAACAAAGCAAGTCAGCCATAAGCTAAATTGTAGAGTGAGTCTCAACAAAGATTCAACTCATGTGTGTCCAAATATAACCATGCCAGTTATCTGATTAATTATTAGGTTTATTTGTCTTGTGTTAGTAACTTTCAAAATATATTGAAAACTTAGTAAAATAGAAAGTCTCATCTTATTTTGTTTTGATTCCTATATTGATTAATGATAAACGTGTAATTTGGATCTGCATTACATGTCATCTGTATGTAAGGTTAGGGACTAAAGTTCCACAAAGTGCCTTGAACCACTGTACTCACAGATTTTCAATGTCCAGTCTGAGAAGATAGGATTAATCTTTAGAACAAAGAAATGGACACCTAGATGATCAAGGTTTTCACCAGATCCCCTGATTCAGGAACTATTACAAAATGGTGCAGGGGGCATTATTCTGGGGTTGACATTCACGTTCCCACTTCTCATGATATTGGTTCCTTTGGTGCAGGAGAGGGAAGATAGCTGGCTTGTGAGTGCTTGCTGCCTCCATTTTAGGGGTGGGCATTCCAATCCCTGTAATCTGGTTGAAGGCACTTCAGAGGAGTTGTGAACCATGGGGTGGGAGCAGTTCCAAACAGTCAGTGGCTCCTGGAATTCTTTCATTGGCAGATGTTGAAATTTGAAATTTAAAAATCCATTCAGTCGGTTTCACTTGTTAGACACTGCACTGTAAATTATAAGCATTTTTACTGGTGATTGATTGATTATGGTATTCTGTCCAGCAAAGGTAAGTCATGAATTGCTTAGATCATTGCGAAGCCGACTGATGATCCAAAACATAAAGGAGAGGAATAAACACATATGGCTGGGGTGGCATGTGAAACAGCAAGCTTTCCTCTTCTCAATCCCCTGTTCTGTCGTGGAACAAAAGAAAGAAACTTTAGCCCAATGCCTCCATACAATTTCTAATGTGTCTTCATTTTAGCATTTGATCAATTAACATAATCCCCATCACCAAAAAAAAAGGATCATTCTGGACAGAATCATAAAGTTGAAATATTATAGTTCAACTTACATCATCATGAAAATCTGTAATTTTAACATAATTTGTACTCATGTAGGTTTCAACCAAGCTATAGATTCCTCAGTGACTGAAGACTCCATGAAGCTACTCTGCTCTTACTGCACTGTAATCAGCCTCTTTCTCCCTTTGTCCTCAATAAAAATGGATTTGGGACCTTTTCCATGACCTACAGTCAACATAAAGATTCTTCAGAGTCTAGATTAGAGTGGTGCTGGAAAAGCACAGCAGATCAGGCAGCATCTGAGGAGCAGGAAAATTGATGTTTCGGGCAATAGAAGCAGGGTGCCTGCAGGGTGGAGAGATAAATGAGAGGGGTGGGGGTGGGGGTGGGGAGAAAGTAGCATAGAGTACAATAGGTGAATGGGGGTGGGGATGAAGGTGATAGGTCAGAGAGGAGGGTGGAGTGGATAGGTGGAGAGGAAGATAAGCTGGTAGGACAGGTCATGAGGGCAGTGCTGAGCTGGAAGGTTGGAACTGGGGCGAGGTGGGGGAAGGGGAAATGAGGAAACTGGTGAAATCCACATTGATGACATGGGTTGAAGTGTTCTGAGGCGGAAGATGAGGCGTTCTTCCTCCAGGCGTCGGGTGGTGAGGGAGCAGCCGTGGAGGGGCCCAGGACCTGCATATGTTCGGCAGAGTGGGAGGGGAAATTGAAATGTTGGGCCACAGGGTGGTGGGATTGATTGGTGCGGGTGTCCCAGAGATGTTTCCCAAAGCACTCTGCTAGGAGGCGTCCAGTCTCCCCAATGTAGAGGAGACCGCATTGGGAGCAATGGATACAATAAATGATATTGGTGGATGGGCAGGTAAAACTTTGATGGATGTGGAAGGCTCCTTTCGGGCCTTGGATGGAGGTGAGGGAGGAGGTGCGGGCGCAGGTTTTGCAATTCCTGCGATGGCAGGGGAGGGTGCCAGGATGGGAGGGTGGGTGTAGGGGGCATGGACCTGACCAGGTAGTCACGGAGGGAATGGTCTTTGCGGAAAGTGGAAATGGATGGGGAGGGAAATATATCCCAGGTGGTGGGGTCAGTTTGGAGGTGGCGGAAATGTCGTTGGATGATGTAGTTTATGCGAAGGTTGGTAGGGTGGAAGATGAGCACCAGGCGGTTCTGTCCTTGTTACGGTTGGAGGGGTGGGGTTTGAGGGCGGAGGGGCATGATGTGGACGAGATGCGTTGAAGGGCATCTTTAACCACGTGGGAAGGGAAATTGCGGTCTCTAAAGAAGGAGGCCATCTAGTGAGTTCTGTGGTGGAACTGTGGAACCCCACCCCTCCAACCGTCAATGTCATTGGAAGAACATCCGCCTTATTGAGCTGCTGGAATGGGAGGAAGGAGGCCAGCTAGTCAACTTTCTGGAGCAATGGCTCCCAATGTTCTTGGGGCTAGAAGTCGAGGCGGGCCAGGTCGAGTCAAGAGAGCCCACTGGTCGCAGTGCTCAGGCCTGGATTGGACCAATGCCCCTGCCTGGTCGTGGTATGACTCCAGCATAATAAAGATAAGAAAATGGCGTTGGAAGCTTCCAGAACACTGGGGAAGGATCTACAGACCCTGATCTACAAGTGATCAAAAATTATGTTTTTTCAGGACTTTTCTGCAGCTGTGATCCACAAGAGGAAGACCTTTGATGAAGTAAAGAAAAGGCTAAGAGACTTGAATATTTAATACTCTGATAGATAAATTTCAGCCACAGAGGGTCCATGTGTAATTTTGATTCATCAGAGAGGGCAAAGGACTTCCTGGACACTTTACAATAGACTGGCAGGTTCAAGTAATATGGACAATAGAGTTTCCTTTGTTTTCTCTGTTGTTTACCTTGTTTACTTTGTATTGCTCTTTTAATATATGGTGGTCCTTTTTTCGCTTCTTTCTTCCCTTCTATTGTCTTTTCTCTATTATTCCCCTTTTTTTGCATTTTCTCTTAGTTTGGGATGGTTGTCGGGTTTGGGGATTTTTTTTCAGTAATGATTGGGGCTGATGTATGGGTGGGACCGGTTGAATGCCCACTTCTAATTTTCTTGTTATAAGATTCATGTATTCTTTACTTTGTTTTGCCTGGGTTTGGAGCATTGCTTCAGCTAGAAGGAGCTATGGAGGTGTTTGTGGGGAGTTTGAGTGCCCCTGTGGGCAATGGGGAAAGTCTCCTCTTATTTGTTTCATGCGTTGGTTCATTGTAGGAGTGCTTTTGAGAAGTTTCGCTTTGGTAGTTGTATTTTCTAGTTTATATGAATCTTTTACTGTTTCCACTTGGCACATTATGAGTAGGGTTCTTCATATTGGATGGTAATGGGCTGTTTTGGATGGCTATGACTAATTGTTCATTTAAATAGTGCGCCTGGAATATTAAGGGGAGTTATTCACCGATTAAGAGAAAGAAGATACTTTCAAGTCTTAGAAAAGAAAGGGTCGATGTTGCCCTGTTGCAAGAAACACATTTCAGCGATAAGGAACACTTAAAGTTACAGTCGGGAGGCTTCAGCCAGGTGTTTTTCTCGTCTTTTAATTCTAAAAGTAGGGGGGTTGCTATACTCATTCAGAAGCATCTCCCTTTTCAGCTGTTAGACCAAATTAAGAATGAATACGGGTGATTTGTGATCATCAAAGCTTTCATAGATGGGGAGTACAGGTTTATTGCCTCCCGGCACACCCCTCAAATTTTTAACAGATGCACTTTCCAGGTTGATAGCCCTTGGAGTGTGCCACACGATTATAGGGAGAGACTTCAATCATCTATGGACCCCGAGGCAAACAGGATGCCCAGGGGTCTTGCAAGCAATCCAAACAACTGGTGGACCTGAGTAGGGAGCTGGGGTTGGTGGATGTGTGGAGATGTTGTCAATCTAAGGCTAAGGACTTTACCTTCTTTTCTAACCCACACAAGTGCCACACTAGGATTGACATGTTTTGGCTCCACTTTTTGGATTCGGTGTTGTCCTGTAGGATTGGGAACATAGCCATTTCTGACCATGCAGCGGTGTTTCTGGAGGTTAGGGCCAGAGGCAATGGGATAGGCTTGCGGCATTGGTGCATGGATTCTTTTCTCCTGAAGGACAGTAAGTTTATTGACTACTTTTCGCAAGAATTTAAACATTTTTTGGGGATATTAATACAGGTACGGCCAATAACGCATCGGTGCTCTTGAGACTGCCAAGGCCTAAACAAGGGGTTTGACTATTTCTTACTCAACGACCCAAAGTGACAGAGGAGAGAGCAGCAGCGTATGCTTGAGGGCTGGTTGAAGGCAGCTGAGATGGCATATGTTGATAGGCCATCTGTGACCACGTTGCAGTGGAATATAGCCCTCAAGGCTGCTCTGAACTCTGCGCTCACCCAGACAGCAAAGAGGGAGATTGCCTTTGTGAAACAGAAGTTAGGAGAAAGTGAGGACTGCAGATGCTGGAGACCAGAGTTGAAAAGTGTGGTGCTGGGAAAGCGCAGCAGGCCAGGCAGTATCCGAGGAGCAGGAGAATCGACGTTTCGGGCTTAAGCCCTTCTTCAGGAATGAGGCTGGTGTGCCAAGTGGGCTGAGATAAAAGGTAAGGGGGGGGGGGGAAATTTGGGGAGGGGTGCTGTGAATACAATAGGTGGAAGGAGGTGAGGGTGATAGGCCAGAGAGGGGGTAGGGGCAGAGAGGTTTGGAAGAAGATTGCAGGTCGAGAGGAGGGTGCTGAAACCGGGGGTTGGGACTGAGATAAGGTGGGAGGAGGGGAAATGAAGAAGCTGGAGAAATCTACATTCATCCTGTGTGGTTGAAGGGTTCCTAGGCGGAAGATGAGGTGCTCTTCCGCCTAGGAACCCTCCAACCAAGCGGCTTGAATGTAGATTTCTCCAGCTTCCTCATTTCCCCTCCCCCCACCTTATCCCAGTCCCAACCCCCGGATTCAGCACCCTCCTCTCGACCTGCAATCTTCTTCCAAACCTCTCTGCCCTTACCCCCTCTCCGGCCTATCACTCTCACCATCATCTCCTTCCACCGATCGTATTCTCAGCCCCCTCCCCCCCACCCTTTATCTTAGCCTGCTTGGCACACCAGCCTCATTCCTGAAGAAGGGCTTATGCCCAAAACATCGATTCATCCTGCTCCTTGGATGCTGCCTGGCCTGCTGCGCTTTTCCAGCACCACACTTTCCAACTCTGAAACAGAAGTTATTTGAGTATTTTGATAAACCGGGTAGATACCCGGCATATCTGGCCAGGAAGAAGAGTGCTCCCCAATCTACTACATCCATCAGAGAGCGTGCTGATACTCTCACTTGCAATTCCAAAATGATTAACGCAGCATTCAGGAAATTCTATTCTGCGTTGTGCCATTGGAGGGCTGGGAGGACAGGTTGATGAGTTCTTTTTTTAAGACCTTGGATCTTCCAGGTGTAACTTCAGAGCAGGCGGCCCTTTTGAATGCCCCTCTGACAATCCAAGGAATACAAGAGGCGTGAGGCAGTTCCAGAGTGTTAAAGCGCCCAGCCCAGATGGATTTCAGAGCAAGTTTTGTAAGGTGTTTATAAACGTGTTGGCCGGGCCAATGCTGGATATGTATAATTATTCGTACAGTCAGGACTGCCTCCCGTCCTCTCTGAGAGAAGCTAACATCTCCCTTATTCTCAAGAGAGGAAAAAACCCCAGAGGACTGTGCTTCATACAGGCCCATATCACTGTTAAACATGGATTTCAAAATTGTGTCAAAAACTCTGATGTTGAGGTTGGAGAAGGTCTTGCCCTCCAATGTAAAAGAAGACAAGACAAGTTTTATTAAGGATCGCAGGTCCTCTAACAACATTAGGAAAGTACTGAAAGTGATCCAGGTATGCTAGCAGGCGTCGAGTCTGGGCTTGGTAGTCTCCCTGGATGCAGAGAAAGTGTCTGACCAGCTGGGGTGGCCTTACCATTTTAATGTACTGGAACAGTTAGGTCTTGGGGGGGGGTCTTTGCCAGGTAGGTGGCAGTATTATATAATGATCCTAAGGCAGCGGTTCCCCCTAATAGCATAAGGTCTGACAATTTTACTATTGGTAGAGGCAGCTGACAAGGGTGCCTCCCTTCACTGTTGCTGTTTACATTAGTGATTGAGACGTTTGCGGAGGCTATGTGGAGGGACCCCAATATAGTTGCTCTGCAAGTGGGATTGGGGGGCATAAAATCACCCTTTATGCAGACAATGTTCTTCTTTTTCTATCTAACCCAACAATATCTGTGCCCCATTTAATACAAAATATTCATCTATTTGACTCTTTCTTGGAGTATAAAATCAATTGTATGAAGTTGGAGGCCATGTCTGTGGGGGGAGGGGGGGGGGGGGGGTTCTTGTCAGAGTACCTGATCTTGAGGGTTGAATCTGATTCCCTTTCAGGTAGTCATGGCAGGGGGGTTCCTGTATTTAGGCATTTTTGTTACTCTGGCCTTGATCAATTATTTAAAGCTAATTTTGTGCAATTGCTGGAGAAGGTAAGATAGGACTTTCAATGTTGGGAGGCTCTACCAATATCTTAGTTGGGCAGAATATCTCTGGTTAAAATGAATGTTCTTCCTTGTTTATTACATCCCATGCAAATGCTCCCTGTGATGGTGCCTAGGCAAGCGTTACGGAGACTTAACAGCTAGCTCGGTTCTTTCATCTGGCATCACAGGCAGCCTCTCATTAGCTTGCCAAAATCCAGCTTCCACAAGGGATGGGGGTGTTGGGGGTGGGGTTGGACTTTCCAGATGATAAGAAATATAAATTCAGTTCCCTATTATCCTATGTGGCTGCTTGGGCTTGCCAAGACCCGAGGTCAATTTGGCTGGACAGCGAGGCCTCCCAGGCAAAATGTCCCCTTATTAATTTGTTGTGTATGAACAAGCAGAGGACTGTCATGGAGCATTGCAGAAATCTGATTGTCCTTAACACAATTAAAGCATGGATAATGATGTGACAAAGCAAGGACAATTTATAGAAAACTTCCCTTTTTACTATCACATTGGGAATGCCAGAATTCCGACCAGGATCGATGGATTCCGTCTTTAAGCTCTGGGAGGCCAGAGGCGTCTCCTGTTTGGGAGACTTATTTAAGGGGGAGGTCATGATAACTTTCGATCAGCTAAACCTGAAATATGAATTGTCCAGGAGGGACCTCTTTCATTATTTTCAGGTTAGGGACTTTATCCAGTAAAAGGCTATATTATTGGTTAATCCCTATAAATCTGATATGGATAGGACAGTTCTTCGATCCACAGGCATTCTCTCGATCAGTACCCTCTACCATTTACTGGGAGGCAGTGTCTCAAAGGCCATTGAACGGCTGTGCGGGATCTGGATTCAGGAATTGGGGGTGGAGATCACGTCAGGGGCATGGGAAGATATTTGAAAGCATGTGAGGAAGATTTCAATTTGTAATAGGACACAGGCTATGCAACTGAAAGTTCTCCATAGTGTTTATTTAGCTCCGGAGTGGCTTGCGAAATTTAAAAAAATGAACATCTCCAATGTGTCCCAAATGTAAAACAGATATTGGTACTCTTACTCATTGCTTGTGGTCATGCCACCAGCTTCGTAGGTATTGGGTCACTATAACAAGTGTTTTGAGACGGATCTTGGGAACCGGGGTCAAGGTAGATCCGGTGTCCCTCCTCTTCGGTCTGCCGAATCTGCCGTCTTTGGATGCGCGTAAGAAGAAAATATTTAATATTCTTTCATATTGTGCAAGGAAGAACATTTGGATGAGCTGAATTTCGGAAAACCCCAAGGACGTTCATGATGGTGTAAGTTTTTTTTTAGATTACTTACAGTGTGGAAACAGGCCCTTCAGCCCAACAAGTCCACACTGGCCCGCCGAAGCACAATCCACCCATACCTCTACATTTACTCCTTCACCTAACACTACGGGCAATTTAGCATGGCCAGTTCACCTGACTTGCACATCTTTGGACTGTGGGAGGAAACTGGAGCAAACCCACGCAGAACAGGGGGAGAACGTGCAAACTCCACACAGTCAGTCGCCTGAGGCGGGAAATGAACCCGGGTTTCTGGCGCTGTGAGGCAGCAGTGCTAACCACTGTGCCACCATGCCGCCCACCATGTTACTTATGGAATATATTCCCCTTGACTTCTTTACATGTATGGTTCACCAGAAAATGAAACATTTTTATTGGACATGGCAGCCCTTTTTGAACTATATGGATGCAGACCTGCCGGCTAAATTGATTAGGGCCTTTTATGTAGCCGTGAGGGCTGTGTCTGGTGGGCCAGGGGTGCCTGAGAGGAAGAATCCTGATTAAATATGGGTATGCCAACTGATGCTCCTGGTGATAGGGAGCTTTAATGGGGTTGCACTGAGTGCTGTAATTTAACTCAGTTCAATCTAGTTTAATTTTGTTTGTTTAATTATTTATTGAATTGTAGTATGGATAGATTTTTTTCTCTAATTTGTTTGTGAAGTAGAGTAGTCGTTTGTTTATTGTTATACTATAAGATTGTTATACTATTTTTCATTATTTTTATAATTTTGTAAAAAATTTGCTTCAAACCTGGTAGTGTGACGAATGGAATTGCATCTTGAACATAACACCTTATACTACTATCTCCTGAATATATTTTGAGAGGGTTTGGTCTGATCCATAATACTATGAAGACAACAGTTACTGAGCACTTGCAGAAAGAACTCTAATTATGATGTCCGATCACATGGGGCTGAGACTGGATTAACAATGTATTTAATAGGCAATGATTGTTAATAGTTTGAACCTTTGAGCCAGCCCTTGCATGGCTTGATCTTCTTGAAGTTCCTAACAATATTCTGACAAGTATTGGATTTCTCTTTGGGATGAATGTAAAGAAGACAAGAAAAGGTTTGCATTTAAGTAGCACTTTTCAGGATCGCTGTTTGTCCCAAAGTGCTTCAGAGCATTTGAAGCACTTCTGAAGCATTGTCACTGTTGCAGTTTAGGAAATGTGGCAGCCAATTTTGCAGGCAGCACATACCCGCTAGCAGCAATCTGATGATGACGAGGTAATGTGAATTCATTTTGTGATGTTGATTGAGAGATTAGGGTTGGCATGGGTAATTTCCATGCCCTTCTTTTAAACTGCACTGGGAACCTTTTCATCCACACGAGTTGATGAGAGGCCTCACTTTGATGTATTGACAAAAGATGTTCAATTAAGATTGAAACTCAATTTTCATTGTGTGGAAAATGGGCAGTAGAAGGTCAACTTCCATTAAACAGGTCATTCTGCTATACCGCGCGTTTTGCTAACACAAATTCGCTCTAACAGGTTTGATAGAGTAGTGACACTGTTTCTAAAGCACAAGGTTTTAAAGGATGTGTTGGTTATAACGCAATTCCGGCCCCATTATTTTAAATGGTACTGCTATTACACAATTTTCTTATTGCACATGAACAGAATCACTGCATTATAGCAGAACTGACTGTACATGCCAGATGATTTTCTTTGCCATTAGTCACTTAGAAAGGATTTCAATAACAGCTTTTGTTTCTTTGTGTGAGAGATGCAGGGAAATTCAAGTCAGATAGAGTGTGAATCTGAAGGGTGACAGATGTTTGAAATATGATAGACAGGAATTGTGCATATATGTAAAGATTTTACATTTTAGATATGAGCTTCTTGGAGCTTGAAACTGTAACAGTGGTCTGAATAGTTTTAAAAACCTAGAGCTTGAGGAAATTATTCATCTTTCCAAGATAAAGATTTCAGAAAATAAAATTATAGCAAGCATTTATGGTTTAATTTTTGTCTCACTTCCAATCTGCATTATGTCATAAATGGTTGACAGGCAATATTTTTTTAAAATGACTCATCTCTCAAAGAAAAGAAATTCAGTAATAGTCTTTCTGTGATTGGTTTTAGCCTAAGGTAACAAACATTGTGTCACATACATAATCGGCCTAGTTTTACTGAGAGGAATAGACTGATCATAGGGCTTGGAATATGGTGCCATCCATTTTCAACTTCCAAGCCTCAGGTTTGACTTCTGCCTGAATCTAAGCATGTCATGTTGTAGATGGGCATTGAGAGGATTTGGATCTAAAATTGTTTTGAATCATCATATTAAATAGGAGAGGGACAGGTAATCTGACTGGGGGGAGGAACGTTTCGATCCACATGAGTTGATGAGAGGCCTCACTTTGATGTATTAGCCAAAGACGGTCAATTAAGACTGAAACTGAACGTCCACTGTGTGGAAAAAAGGCAGTAAAGGGGTAACATCCATTACACATGCCACATAATTTACTTTGCCATTGGTCACTCCAAAGGGATATCAACACCTCTCTTTGTTTCTTTATATTTTTTGTGTAAGGGAGGCAGGGAAATTCAAGTCAGACTGTGATTTCTGAAGGGTGACAGATGTTTCAGTCATTGTGCATATATGTGAACATTTTACATTTTAGAGTTGAGCTTCGGGGTGCTTGAAACTATAACAATGGCTTGAATACTCTTTAAAATCTAGCACTTGAAGAAATTAAATCTTGGTTTCCTTGTGGAGCCTCGGGGAGCTTTTGTTTTTCCTGTCTCACAGGAAGCATTTTCACAAAAAAACAAACTATATTTCATTATAGTTTGGATGGGTGGTGATTGTTGTTTCTGGCAAGGTGACTGAATGTGCCTGGTGAGAGTTAAAATAAACTTGGGATAACAAACGATGCAATCAATGTCCAACCTCTGACTGTGGTTTTAACCTTTGCTTGATTGGGGCAAAGGCCTAACTGGACCAGAGCATCATGTGAATCAGGTGAGAAAGATTTTACATGGTGGCGTGGATGCTTCGTGGTTAGCACTGCTGCCTCACCACGCCAGGGACCTAGGTTCAATTCCAGCCTTGGGCAACTGTGTGTGTGGAGTTTGCACATTCTCCCTGTGTCTGTGTGGGTTTGTTCCAGTTTCCTCCCACAATCCAAAGATGTGTAAATTAGATGAATTGGCCATGCTAAAATTGCCCATAGTGTTTAGGTGGATTAGTCATGAGTAAACATAATGTAGGGGAATGGACCTGGGTGGGTTACTCTTCAGACAGTTGGTGTGAACTTTTTGAACTGTTTCCATAGTATAGGAAGTCTATTTTTTAAAAATTCTATTCTGCAAGCATTTTAATCTCTCACATGCCCTCTTCTCACCATGTATGTGGGGTTAAAATTTGAGTGAATGATGTAACATATTTAAGAGTTAACCTAAGTTTTGAGCTCCTCGTCTTTTTTCACTGAATTGAATTAGAAAGCCTACAGAGTGGGAAGAGGCCATTTGACTCATCAAGTCTGCCCAGCTCTCCGAAGAGCATCCCACCCTGTCATCATACCCCCACATTTATCACAGCTGATCTACTTAACCTGCACATCTTTGGACTGTGGGAGAAAACCGTAGCACCCGACAGAAACTCACACAGATACTGGGAGAAAGTACAAAATCCTCGCAGTCACCAAGGCTGGAATTGAACTCGGGCCCCAGGCACTGTGAAGCAATGTTACTATGTTAGGGTAGGGTCGAAAGACAGAAGAGAAGATTTCTGTTGTATATTCTTGAATGCTTCTTGGCCAAAACCAATGTTCCTTCAGAAAATCTCAAGAAAAACCCTTGGAAACAAAATTATTTTGATTCCCTCACCTCTAAGCTAAACTTAAGATCTCACCTAGTGCCCAGGTTGGATGATCCCAGTATCTCCAGAGCCTGGCAGGGACATAAATCATGGTGGTCAGTGCTGTCCCAGTGTAGGACTCTAGTCCTCACCCAAGTACAGCAGCCTAAGCACACAAGGCCCTGTCGTGTTCTGGCCTTGGTGATTGTGATGTTTCTCTCTGTTCCAGAGACTGATGATTTGTTTCTGGTGCTATGACTGGCAACTGCAGTTGGTCAGCAAGTAAACTGACTGATAATTGCCTCTGAACTTGATACAGGTAGATAACCCTTCATTCAAAAAGCTCCGAAATCAGAAGGTTTTCTTGTGAATTTTATTTTTCTTAATCAAAGTTGTTTGGCATGCAAACAGTTAATCCAACTCCACACGATGCATGTCAGTCAGATGTGATGTGGAGGAGGAGGGGCATGGCCCAACACTGGCAGGCCTCAATTCTGTCTCCTGGCCCATAGTATTCACAGTGAGTCTGCTGTTTGGTCAGAGTTTTTAAAAATTTCACTGTCAAACTATCACTTATTCCAAAATTCGAAAAATTCTGAATTCGGAAAGCCAGCTGGTCCCGAGTGTTTCGGATAAAGGATTGTGTACCTGTACCAGCTTTAATAGGCATGTGCAATATGTGAAGCACTGGAATCATTCCCTTACACGAGTGGAGCTCAATTTTTAGGCCCATATTTTACCAAGTCAGTTTTTGTTAGTGGTTTTGTCTTCCTTAGTAAGATGTTTTCCTTTGCTGCATTATATTAATTTGATATACAGCATCCTGTGTAGAGCATCCTTGAGAGAGGATGGTTACACAGAATACATTCCTTGTAGATCCTACTTTTTTCTTTAAATATCACAGGACTAGCAACTGAGAGCTCAGACTTATGTTCTGTGGATTGAAGTTCAAATCCCACTGTGACAAATAGTGAAATGTGACTTCAGTAAAAGCCCAGAATAAAAGCTAATCTAATGGCGAACATATAATCATTGTTGGTTACTGTAAAAACCCATCTGGTTCACTAGTATCCTTTATGGAAGGAAATCTGCCATCCTTACTTGGCTGGTCTACATATGACACCAGACCCATAGGAATATGGTTCACTCTTATCTGCCCTGTGGGCAATTAGAGATGGGCAATAAATGCTAGCCTGGGTAGTGACACCCACATCTCATACATAAAATTAAAAAGAATTTATCCTTTACAAACCATGATTCTCCCAGTTATCTTCCCTCATCCTGCAAGGACATCGGCATTTTCAGTTTATGGTCTCAGTCAAGTCAGCTTCAATCTTGCCCTGGGTTAAAATATGTTGTTACTTTGTCGCTTTCTATTTAATTACTGCAACAAAGTGTTTTTATATGCATTTTGGTTCAAGTTTCAAATGGCCAAGTTTTATTTCTACAATGCCTTAAACATGTTTAAAATCACACAACACCAGGATATAGTCCAGGCTATAACCTAGTGTTGTGTAATTTTTAACTTTATCCACCCTAGTCCAACACCAGCACCGCCACAAGGGTTGCCCTTGAAGTTTAAACAGACTGTCAGAAAATTATTTTGATCCCCAGTTGATATTATTACCACACAAGTCAGCTCCCAGGCTTGACAGGTCATAATTTTATTTGCTTTGATTTTAAATAAATGGTCTCTCACTGAAATGTAAACACACAATGCTGCAGATTTTGCTTTAACATTAAAACAGAAGTTTATTACAAAAGACATAATAAGCATCAATGAATACAAGGTGTCTACTTATTATACAAATGCAAATATTTTAAACACACAGTAAACATATAATCCCATTTATCCCAAACACATTTTTATACATTGTAAAGAAAAAAAACATAGCTTTGTGTAATCAGCACACCCTTCCTGTTACAGTCTTTAAAACCACACTGATATGATATTCATGATAACGTCCCTGTACCTAATGCTTCTGTAGGTTTAAATTAATTTTAAACTGGAACTGCAATACCTCCTTCCTGGAGCTGTCACATACCTGAGCTTTAATGTACTCAACATAAATAGGCATATCCAGGTTTTATCCCAATAGTTTCGGTCTGGGACTAGCATTAATATTTCACTCCAAGATAACCTAATTCACCAAATCTATCATTCCCTGCTGAGCCCACTGCTGTACATAACCAGGGTCTTCACAGGACTAACATACTCAAAGTCAAAAGTGAAACTAAAATCTCTCAGTCATGGACATTTCCTCAAGCTGAAAAAAATTCCAGAATTCTCTAACAAATCTTTTGAGGCCTCATTATTTATCGTGCTGGGTTGCAAACAATCTATAATAAACATATGCTCTGCATATAGACATATAGACACTGCACACAAACCTTCTCCCACTTCAGTTCACCTCACCCTATCATCTTTCCATTTCTTCCTTCCTCATTTTTATCTAATGCTCATTAGATATGTAACAGTGAGTTTTAGTTTAATTCTAAATCAGACCATAATGTAAAACGTATTGTAAACAGAGAGATTTGTGTGATAATGGCTAGAGAAAGGCCTGAGTCCTAAAGCTCTGAGAAAGTGGATCAAACAGATTACTCCACATAGTTTGAGACAACTCTTTCTTTATAGAAGGCCGACTTCCACAATTGCGAGAACAGCAAGTATTGGTGATTTTCTTTCTTTATTAATTAACCTGTTCCGAATTGTCATAACCCACTTCTGGAACAGGTGAGACTTGAACCCAGAGCTTCTGGCTCCGAGATTTGCATGCTATCACTGTGCCACAAGACCCGATGACTATTGGGGACTTGAGTATTGATTTCTAAGCAAGCCAGTAATTGAACAAAAGCCACATTGGACTGAGTTGGACAGATACCTTCCGGTACACACTAAGAATTTTAACAGTTCAAACAATTGCACCTGAAAGACACCAATTCCCATGTATTTTGTATCTGACAGTACATGTATATGGTGCAGTTATGATATGGTTCCTATATTAACATTTTAACTCAAATCTGAGATGTTGAGCTTGATTATTATTGATGAGAAGTTTTCCCCAGTTGCTGCATAGTCTTTGTATCCAATTCTGGTGTCTTATGAGAGTAGCTCTGCTGTTGCTGTAACCTCCCTTATGAAATCATTTAATGCCTTGTACTTTTGCACAATTCATTTTACAAATGAGCTAAAGTAGGTTTGGCATGAGCATCTCAGGATTTAATGGAATTTAGCAGCCAAATCATATTCTGTGCTTTGAAATCTCCCTGTCTATTTATCATATTGGCAGGTTCAGTACTTTTGCTGCCAGGTAAAATGGATCACATATTTGGTGAAGGATCCAATTTTTCTTTGGCACATGGAGTGATGCATTCCATATAAGACCATAAAATGTAGGAATTGGAATAGGCTGTTTGGCCCCTCGAGCCTGCTCTGTTGTTCATTCGAATGATGTAGCAACACATGGGCTCTGGAGATGATATAGTGTCTGTATGAATGATAATGTTGGACTTCAGGGGTTTCAGTGAGTTCAGGGGACTTCAGTGAGTACCAGAGGAAAGCAGAGTGCCAGCCAATTTTCTCAAAGTAAACTTAATTTTATGAATATTAGTTAAAAATCATTGTGACTTATGGTTCACAGAAATTTGAAAATCACAACTACAGGAGCTTTTCATCAAATGGATTTGCTGCAGCTCTATGTGACTAGTGGACTGATAGGTTGTTATTTCAGTATGCTGACAAGAGCAGTAATGAATGATATGGCAGTCTGGATGTACCTGTTTACATTCACACTGAAATCTAATTCGTTAATCATATTGGAATAATATAACAATGAAATCTCAGAACTTTCTTTCTCAGTGCAATGCTGCCTGGAGTGATGTTTTATGAGGTTAGCACTAAAGGCTTATATGTCTGGCAATGTAGTATGCTTCACCAGAGTACACAATCTGTGCTAGTGGTGCTACTTTTCTATCATTTACTTAGAAATTTGTTACTTCCAAAGAAACTATGGATGGTGATGGGGCACTTAAATAATAATTAATTGGACCTTATAGATCTTAATTGGTGATGGGGTAAGAAGGTCTACCAGGGGCTTTTGGAACTCAATTATGGTAGTGTTGAGAAGGCAGTAGGATTCAGATACAACACCATTCCACCTATGTAAATGCCTTTCCAAGATTCATGACCACCGTGAGGAGAATGTTCTGTCCTGCACCATTTTACACCCACCATAAACATAGAAAAGTTACCAAAAAGGAGGCCGTTTTTGCTACCATATCCTTCTCAGCTCGATGAAAGCAAGTCACTTTGTTGCACTCATCTATCTCCTCCCTGTGACTCTGATTTCTCTTCACGTGATTCCATCATACATTCGGATAATACAGCCTGCAACATATTGACTCTACAGAAATGTTCTTCCTTCTTTTATCACTGATTCTTTAGTGAATCACCTCAAATTATGCCCTTTGCTTCTCAAATCTTTTTCAGTTACAATAGTTCTTGTCTACTTACTTTTATAGTCCTGTCCTGATTTTGAACATCCCTTCAATATTTCCTCATCTAAGGAGAACAACCTCAGCTTCTCTTATCTATCCATGTAGCTGAAATCCATTACAGCTGAAAATGTGTTGCTGGAAAAGCGCAGTAGGTCAGGCAGCATCCAAGGAGCAGGAGAGTCGACGTTTCGGGCATGAGCCCTTCTTCAGGAATGAAGAAGGGCTCATGCCCGAAACGTCGATTCTCCTGCTCTTTGGATGCTGCCTGACCTGCTGCGCTTTTCCAGCAACATATTTTCAGCTCTGATCTCCAGCATCTGCAGTCCTCACTTTCTCCCCGTTGAAATCTATTATCCTTGGAACCATCAAGGTAAATCTTACCCTCATTCCCTCCAAAGCCTTTACATTGTCATGCACAATGCTTGCAAGTTCTGTTCTAAACTACAAACTAATTTTAAAGGTTAAAAGGCTAGAAAATGTAGCTGCCCAAAATCATCTGAATCAGTTTGTGGATTAGAACTATTCCTCTCTATCAAAAAGGGACAATGAACATTTTCAGATTGATGAGAATAAATGTTTTTCCTAGAAATCAAGCAAAATGATATTGCATTCAAAAGTTGACTGTCTCAATGATGTTAAGCTATGATGTGGAGGTGCCAGTGTTAGATTGGGTTGGACAGGGCCAAAAATCACACGACACCAGGTTACAGACCAACGAGTTTTATTGGAAGCACGAGCTTTCGGAGCACTGCTCCTTCATCAGGCGCTGACACTATAACCTGGTGTCATGTGATTTTTGACCACGTTAAACTACAACACAGGATATTTGAATTAATATAAACAATACCTTTATTTGGAAAGGACTTTAAGCTTGTGGTCTCATGATGACACAGCCATTTTTTAAATCTCCTTTTGAAGATCACTACTTTTTGCCACTAGTTGCCTGGTGTGAATACATTAAATGTAAATTTAACAAAAAATGTCAATTTATTGGACAAAGAAAAAGCATAAAAAGCAAAGCTGTCATCTATATATAATCATTTGTCAAAATTTTATAAAAAACACAAATGAAAGTTTTGAAGTCTTTTCTGCTGTGATATCCTTTACATTTTCTCAACCCCAGTAAAATATCACTTCTGCCTTCACTTTAAATTTTTTAACTCATCTGACAACATCACAAGTGTTTTGGTTTAATCATTTTCTGCATATTCCTATGCATATTTCTTCCCATAATTTAGTTGTCAGTTCTCTGTAATTTATTTTTCCATAAACCCCTCTAGCTCACTTTCCTTATAGAGTCATAGAGATGTACAGGATTGGAAGCAGACCCTTTGGTCCAACACGTCTATGCCGACTAGATACCCTAAATTAACCTAGCCCCATTTGCCAGCACTTGGCCCATATCCCTCTTGGCCCAGCACTTGGTACATTCCTATTCATGTACCCATCCAATGTTGTAATTGTACCTGCCTCCACCCTTCCTCTGGTAGCTCATTCCATGCACGCACCATCCTTTGCTTGGCAAAGTTGTCCTTTAGGTCCCTTTTAAATATTTCCCCTCTCACCCTAAACCTATGCCCTCTAGTTCTGGACTCCCCCACCCCAGGGAAAAAGACCTAGTCTATTTACCCTATCCATGCCCCTTATGATTGTATGAACCTCTATCAGGTCAGCCCTCAGCCTCCGACACTTCAGGAAATACAGCCCCAGCCTATTCAGCCTCTCTCTACTGCTCAAACCCTCCAATCCTGGCAACATCCTTGTAAATTTTTTCTGAATCCTTTCAAGTTTCACGACATCCTTCCTATTGGAGGGAGACCAGAATTGCATGCAATATTCCAAAGGTGGTCTCCTTTAAGGCATTCTGCAAAACCCATCATTTTGACTGTCATCTATCCTAATATATGTTTATGTTATTCACTGTCAAACTTAATTTGTTAGCTCTTTTATAATGCACTTTGTAAAGCTTTGCTATGTCTATGGTTCTAGATAAACATAAGTTATAGTTGTGGATATGCAGATAAATATTTTCCAACCTGTTGCATGAATATTCTGTCTATCTACCATTTTTCACTGTGCATAATGATTTTTAACACTTTGTATAATCTTTCAAAATGATTAACATGCAAATTACACAGAACAATATAAATATTTCCATAGAGAAAATTATACCATCCATGCTGTCATGATATACTTCACATTTGACCCAACCTGCCTTGCACTAAATATTAGTTTTTACACACATTAAAATCATATCAACTTGTTGGCAAAATTGAAATTCCATTTAACAGTTCACTAAATTCTGAAGAGTAACAACAAAACTTCGCGATACTTAACTCAGTTAATATTCTTTCTACTGTCACATGATAAATTTTATTGTTTGTTGACTAAAGTGTTCTACCTCGAGGTTAAACAAGCAATTATTTTAGCTGGCTCATCCTACTGAGAAAATAAGTAATGTGGCCTTGTCAACAGGCTGGATTACACAAAGGAATCTGTGGGTTATCTGTCTCAAAAATTGGAATAAGGCTATGTGTTTAACAAAATAATTAACTTCAGGCCAAACTTGAATTAAATTAAATTGATGTCTGATTATTTTGTTCCATAAGAGAGTTTTTTTTTTATAGTGTACATCTAGGCTTTTTTTGTTTTTCAAGCACTTAGGTCATTGACTAAGGTTAATAAAACTGTGATAATTTTATATGACAATCAAGTGCTCGAACTTACTGTTGCAGATATTTATAAACAAAAATAAAAGTGATTCACAGAGTTTTTATTTACCCCAAAGGAACTCAAGTGGTAGATGTTGAGTCATAATGTCCATAAGTATTTAGTAAAAAGGTCAGTCATAAGGTGGTTTGATCTTAATCAGGTAGCGATATTCTGGATCTTTTAATCCTTTGATCCTCATCACATTTTTAATTAAACATCTTGTAAATATATTAAATTTAGATAATTTTGTATAAAAGCTATGATACTACCCAATTGGCACTGGATCATTTGGCACCAGACTTGGAGTTCTGCCATTCCCTGCCTGACTAACTGATGGGCATTGCTCTCCCCACCAGCTCTGCTATCGCTTGGGCAATGCTGAGCTCCACCACTACCTTATCAACAATACCTTACCATCACTCAGGCCCAGCCCCGAGGGGCAGACACCTCTTGAATATACCATTACTGTAGCCTTCTGTAACTGCTGCATGGTGGGCCCAGGATCAAACCAGAGTAACCAACACAGGTTACCTCCCTCCCACTCCTGCTCCATGAATTGAGATTTTGGACCTGGCAAAGCAGTGAGAGTGGAAGAAAGGGGACGTTTGAGTGATGGAAATGAAGCAGCAGCATTAGAAACACAATTATCAAAACAGCTACTCACAGATTGTGTTTCTCCTATTTGCAGGGAAGATTTTTCTCCATTTGGTTCATATGATTGAATTTTTGCACGTATTGTGGGGATTTTTAGGGAGTAAATTTGACTGCTGTCATTTGTGTGTTA
This sequence comes from Hemiscyllium ocellatum, assembly GCF_020745735.1. NCBI lineage: Eukaryota > Metazoa > Chordata > Chondrichthyes > Orectolobiformes > Hemiscylliidae > Hemiscyllium > Hemiscyllium ocellatum. Next base: position 24,646,721 of record NC_083426.1, on the reverse strand, counting down.
TTAAAAATGAACATATTATATGCAAACCTCAGGTAGATAAGAATGTTTTCTGGTCATTGCTTTCACATCATTTCCAAATAGCTGTACAGTATTCCCCCTATACCGGCAGGGAGTACATTCCAGGACCTACTGCGGAAGCCCAAAACTGTGGATAAGAGTGAACCCATTCAATTTAATGGGAAACGTACCTCCCCGGCAGCCTCCTGATCCCTGTCACTATAATATGTTCTGGCCGCAGGGAACGGAAACCAAAAAAAATTATTCCACGGATACAGGAGTCACCCTGTATTTTTTTAATGTACCCATTTGAACCATTTCGCATTCTTAATCCAAGATTTTCATGTTTGTTCAGGCTGAAGCTCATTACAGGAGACAAATATAATTGCCATGCTGTTATAACTTGATCACCATAGGATTGTTTTCACATTAGTGTGTTATAATATTCAAAGATTAGGAGCCATGATATGAAATCAGCTCATATTCGAAAAAGTACATTTTCAAGAGCATAGCATTCAATTTGATGATACAAAATGGAAGAAATCAGACCAGTAATAATATTTTTTGTCTAAATTGCAATGACTTGTTTTTAAATGTTCCACTGTCATTTTGCACAGGCTGCTGTGGAGTATGAGATTAGATTAGATTACTTACAGTGTGGAAACAGGCCCTTCGGCCCAACAAGTCCACACTGACCCTCCGAAGAGCAACCCACCCAGACCCATTCTCCTATATTTACCCCTTCACCTAACTCTACAGGCAATTTAGCATGGCCAATTCACCTAACCTGCACATTTTTTTGGACTGTGGGAGGAAACCAGAGCACCCGGAGGAAACTCACGCAGACACAGGGAGAACATGTAAACTCCACATAGACAATTGCCTCAGGCAGGAATTGAACCCAGGTCTCTGGCGCTGTGAGGCAGCAGTGCTAACCACTGTGCAGATTAAAACACAAGTGTAATGTTACTTTACTAAAGTGGAGTTTCTTTAAAAATTGGCCCAGTCCTTTAAGACCATGACTGCTATATTCCCTTTAGGGAAGTGATTATACACAAGCTTCCACTGAACTTAATTAGAGGCTAATTGGTGAGCAAATTTTCTGTGGTTTGGCAGCTGCTTCTAACTCTTCAGCCTTATGAAGAAGCCAAATTACCAAGCTCAGGGGAAAGTTACGTTTAAATTTTGAAAACAATTTGCCAATTATAAAAACATGTAGTTTCACTAAGTTATTTTAAAAATCTGTTATGACAGTGTATATGATGAAGCTTGAGCATAAACCGAAAATGGAAGGAAAATCAATTCACCGAGTACAAGTTTAGGCTTGTGAAACTTATGGAGAACAGGAGGCAGAAAGTGTTGAAAAATTATTCAAAACTATTAAAAGCAGCAATTTAATTGTATTTAAAAATGATGCGTTTACATTTCATTCCTCTGCATCAAATTTTCTGTGGAACGTTAGAAGGTTTAATCATTTATGAGCAAAATGGTACAATACCTATAATGGAGAAATGGCTTCAATTTGGACATGGGCTACAGAAGGAGTTTGGAAGAATTATGAGAGAAGTCAAGCAAGGCCTTTCTCAATGTCAGGATCAGCAAGTTGCTTTTTTCAACCAAGTTCCGAATGTCAAGATGAGATTCTCATGAAAGATTGGCAAGAGGTTGATTAACAAGGATTATTGCTGATTGTCACTCTGATTATTACTTAACCTCACTTTGTTGATATGCAATTTTCTATGCTCCCACCCATCAGACGGAAACTAGGCATCAGGAATCCATGACACAAAAGTCAGAGTGGGTACCTGACGATTCCAGTTTGCTGTTTGTCCTTTTGGACCTCCATCTTGGAAACCTGAAACCAGCGTCTCAGGGCAGACTCCATGGACAGTAGCTGAATGCACTCTCTGTCCATGCATCTTGGCACGCGACATATGTCAGCCCCTCCACAACATCATGGCACTTTTCCAGTATGCTTACAGTATGCATTTGCATTTTAAAGTTGCAGTATGGGATGGAGGGACAGGAACCCAACTGACAGGTTGTACCAGGTTGCATTTCACAGCTGCTAGCTTGCTTTCTGAGTGCCTGCTGTATCCTGGCATCACCTGGAAGTTTTACCCTCCAGTTAGAGTTATTAGGTGCACAACACTTCTTTCTTGCCTTGTATTTTAGTGTAGACACAAATCCAGGAGACTTGTCATGTTTGGCAGTACTCATCAGTCAGGGCGATGAACATGTTGCTGTATGGCATAGTGCTATGTCAATCTCACACCTACATCATGTGCCATCAGTAAACGCGGCATGTGCCATCAGTAAACTCGGCATGTATATCAACCAAATGATCATGTGTCAAAATCTGATGAGGGTGGTCCTCCATCTCGTCAAGGGGAGATCCCCTTCAGTCAGCAGGTCCAGACACAGTAAGGCAACAACAGCCTCCCAATGTCACTTCAGGGCTTTGGGCACGATCCTCTCCTCATCAGGAACCTCTTCTTATGAGGAACCAAATGTTGGACACCCCACATTCATCTTGGATCTTTCTTCCCAGCTATGGGCCATTTTTTTCCTGGAATGAAATAGAAGGTGGGATTGAGTGAGGTGAAAATGAATGTCACAGCTATTAGGGCTGGGACAGTTGGGGGAAAAGTGGTGAATTGTCCCAAACGAGTGAGTCAGCAGTGCAGAGGTAATGCAGGGTTAATGGTGAGGGGCAAATTGGGTAGGTAAAAGTGAATGAGGAAAATATTGCATGTAAAAGAGTGATGGAGCATGAGCCTGTGATGGGAGGCATATGCAAGTAAGTGTGAGGTCGCAGAGCACTGATCTGGCACATACCCTGTCAGAGCAGAGAAGGTAATTGATTTTGTTCTGACATTGTTGGGCATTCTTCTTGATGACTGACTCAGGTGGCACCCTTGGACCAGGCTGGCATTGTCTTGCGCAGTGACCTCCTCTCCCTGACTTATTGGAAGTTGAACATTTCTGGGGAGTGCAATACGTTTAAAACCAATCCTAAAATATTATCCATGCATTTAGAGTTGTGAAATTTAAAAAAAGGAAAAAGTACAATTTTCCATTTTGAAGGCCGATTAGAGTAGATTCCTTGCAATGTGGAACAGGCCATTTGGCCCAACAAGTCCACACCGGCTCTCCGAAAAGCAACCCACCCAGACCCATTCTCCTAACCCATACTTACTCCCGACTAATGCACCTAACACTATGGGCAATTTAGCATGGCCAATTCTTTGGACTGTGGGAAGAAACTGGAGCACCCGGGGAAAACCCACACAGACACGGGGCGAATGTGTAAACTCCACACGGACAGTTGGCCAAGGCTGGAGTCCTAACCACTGAATCACTGTGCCCCAGATGAGATTTTTCTTTAAAAACATGTTTACTCATAGTCTGGAGAGAATTGTGGCAAACTAATAATAATATCTAGCTATAGACTGAAATAAAATAATGTTTTCAAAGTAATAAATGTTCTTTAAATGTATCTGACATATCCATCCAAGTTAATATATTTCTATTGTAATGATGAAAGAAACATTATAATTCCAGAAAAAGGTGGGATAAATAACTATGATAAATTCAGAGAACAACAGGGAAAGAACAATCAAATGTAGGTCAGCACAGTAAAAGATAGAAAAGGTTTGCTTTAAAAAAAAGAATGCTGGACTGGAAAAGAAATGAAGAAGTTTATGAAGATAAGCAACCTGATGAAAATCAACAGCATAGGAATACCAATGAAGATGGCTAATTGGTGGTGGGAAATGTTCAAATATGAACTAATGGAAATTAATAAAGTTGTCATTATTTTAGTGTTTTATGATAGATTCAAGTCAATTGTGTATGTTTCAGTTGTAAATGTATTACAAGCCTTGATATCTTCATGTACACTTGCCTCTGCATTTTCACTGCAGAGACAAACCTATAAATAGCTCAACATCACTTAAGTCAGAGCCATTAGGAGGGAATGCCCAAGAGTGGGCCTGACAGTTGGCTGTTAGAAGTTGCAAAGGTAATTAGCTTTTGCCAGCTATACTTGAACTGGAATTGCTATTCCTGGTTGGAAGCCTATTTGCAAAAGCCAACTGTGCATTTTCACCAATGTTTATCTGTACTAACATCAGTGAACATCTTAGTTATATTTACAATATCATATTCAATGTTGACACATTGTAATTACCATTGGATGACTCATGTCCTTAAGGAAACACTGTATTTTCAATTTTTTTACACCAAGAAAAGTAGACAACATTCTGAACAAGAGTTAATTGTGGTCCTGATCACAAAATCATTCAATCTAAGAAATGCCCAAGTGGCCAGAGGTTGTCTGAAGGATCACCTGCTAAGAAGCAAAGGATTAAATGAAAGGTTATTGGATTTCAGCCTATGTGTCTATTTAGCAATTCAGGGCATACTGAAAATTTGAAAGCAAGCAACGTTCTCTGTGAATTGAATATTTTCTGTTTGGCGGCTTTTGACCCTAGTCTTGAAACGGTCTTTGAGAATAGAGTAGAGGAGTGTTATGTATGTCGTATACTTGGAAAGAACATAGAGTTAAAGACAGGGAGGGCAAGGGATTGTGTATTGAACAAAATTACTGCTGTTTCAGTGTTGTTAGAGCCAACCAGACAATTTAGCGAGGTCAGTGAAGGGACTGCCTGCATATTCCATGCCAACAAGATTGTTGTGGCCCGTGTGCACGATGGTAATGCTCATGTGAAGCATATTTGGGAAATACAAGTCTATGGGCCAAGTGCTTGAATGTGGAATCAGTGTAGGTAGGTCAATGCAGTCTTGATGGGTTAAAGAACCTCTTATGTGGTGTATGATTCCATGAGTATAGTCAGAGAGCTAAAACAATTGAATAGCAGAGGTTATGTTGAAAAGTAGAGAGATTACACATGCTGCACCATTTGTGTGTAAAGAAATGTGAAAGCTTACAACTATATGAGGCTTATCTTTGCCTGATTATTTAAAGTGAATTTATCTCTCTTCTTGAAATGTTCTTCAGTTTGTTACATCTAGAGCCAAGAAGACTGTAGTCCTAATTTATACACCTTTTATATGTAGTCTTTTGTTTACATTTTTGTTAAAAATAAGCACTTTGCTGGATTCACAACATGGCTGTCATTGATTATATGCCACTAGGTGCTCACAGTTTTTTTGGAAATTTCTGACCAGCAGTAATGAGAAGACAAAAACTTACATCATCCTCCTAGAATGTCACATCAATTGCATTCCAGAAAAGCCAACAAACGAATCACAGATAAGAAGTCTACATTCAGTGAGTTGAGAACAAAGAAAACAATTAAAACACCTTATGTATGAGATGGTGCTAATGGTTACAATCTAAAGGATACAATGGTTTTATTGATTAAATAACATGAAATCCATCTTGTTAATGGATGCCTCAACCAGGAGGCTTGATCATATATCTCAAACTCATTGTTTTGGAACAGTTTTAGATATACATTTAGAGATATTTCACTTCTTTCATTTGTGTGCTTTTAACATTAGAAGAGAAAACAGCAAAAGCAGCATCAGGCTTAAGTAACATGTCTCTGATGGCAAGCTCTCTTAATTAAAAGATTCATTATTGGCATGAGTCCAATGTTTTGTTTACAGGTTAACCAATTTCCAATTTATAACTGTTGCATGTTTAGCTGCATGAGATTCTGTAAAGGAGACTTCTGAGTACAACCGACTGAAGGACCTCCGTAGGACATTGACTTCGTGGACCTCTGTTATGCTCAGAAAACAGACCAGTAAAAATAATTCAGCTCCCTTCTCCTTCCTGTCTGTGAGACCTACATACAAATATCTGAATAAAGAGAGTGAGTAGACTATTTGACTCCTCGCACTTGCTCTGCCATTTATTACAATCATACTGAACTTATCGTTGTCTCAACTCCACTTTCCTGTTCACTACCCAGCTACCTCCCTGTGAATTAATGTTTGAATTAAATTGAGTTGTTAAAATTTTAGAAGTTAGATTTTATCCAGTGTTTTTCTTTCCATTGATATTATGGGTGTTCCTTTATTTTTAACATGTTATTGTTCCACAAAGGGATGATGACACATTGAAGTTGCACTGACAATTTCTAAATATTTTTTGTATAAGTGAGCTTAATTCATGGATGAAATTTGATGTTGTAGCTTCCAATTTAGAAGAGAAACAGGATACTTTTATTAATAAGAAACTGGAGTGCAAGAGTAAGGAGATTATGTTGACCGTGTTGAAGACATAGGACAGCCTCAGCTGAAGTCTGGCATCCACTTTTGAGAACCACATTTTGAGAAGGATGTGAAGGTGCCGGAGAGAGCACAAAAGGGGTTTTCAAGAATGGCTCCAGTGAAGAACAACTTTCAGTTGCGACGATAGATTTGAGAAATTGAGAGTTGGAGAAAAGAAGGCTGGGAGGAGATCTGATTTAAGTACGCAGAAATCATGAGAGCTTTAGGCTTAGAAAATAGAGAGAAAATGTTCCCAACTGTGAAAATATCAAAATCAAAACAGCACAGATTTCAAGTGATTCATAAAAGAAGCAAAAGCAACTAAACAGAGTTAAAAATCACACAACACCAGTCCAACAGGTTAATGTGGCAATACAAGCTTTCAGAGCACTACTCCTTCATCAGGTAGCTTGTGGGGAAGGATCATATGGCACAGAATTTACAGAAAAAGATCAAAGTATCATAGAACTGATGTGATGTGTTGAACAAACCTAGATTGCTGTTAAGTCTTTAATCTCTTAGCATTGGGATATAGGTTTCATTTGATTAATTTGTAAATCCCAGAACTTATTTCAAGTCACAGTCCCAAGATAAATTAAGATTTTGTAAAATAAGGTGACATCTCAGCTCAGACAATGCATTAAAAGTATGAGGTTAGAGTCTGTCTGTATCCCAACCTTGAGGCAGACTGGTTCTATTTCCAAAGTAGGAATTTATAAAATGTCACGTGGACTTACTGCCTACTAATTGTGTGCTTTTAGATCAAAATAGAATGTATTTGCAAATAAAATTCTGTAAATACATAGATTTATATGTGTGTGTCTGTGTGTGTGAGCGAGAGAATGTGTATGTTTGGGAGAGAGTGTGTGATTGTATGTGTGAGGGAAAGAGTGTGTGTGTGTGTGTGTGTGAGAGAGAGAGAGAGAGAAAGGGAGAGATTGTGTGGTTGTGTGTATGTGTGCATGTGCATGTGTGATTGTGATGGATTTTTTTGTCTGTGTTTGCGTCAGAGAGGTCTGTGTGAGTATGATTGTGTGTGTGTGTGTACGTGCATGCTTGTGTGTATGAGAAAGAGTGTACAGTGTAGAGGGGTCACCTGTAATGTGACATGAATGCAAGGTCCCGGTTGAGGCCATCCCCATGGCTAACAAACGTGGCTCTCAGCCTTTGCTTGGTGACTCTGCATTGTTGTGTATCCTGAAGTTCACCTTGTAGGATGGTCACCAAAAGACCTCATACCTGTAATGAATTGTCTGAGCTGAGATGTCACTTTTTAAAAATAAAACCTTAAGTTATCTCTGGACTGTGACTTGAAAGGACTTCTGGGATTTACATATTAATCAATCAATCCCCATTCTGAGTGATTAAAGACTTAACAGCAATCTAGGTTTGTACAGTACATCACATCCGTTTTATGACACTCTGATCTTTTATTACAAATTCTGTGCCCTATGATCCTGCGCCCTATGATCCTGCACCACTAGCTACCTGACGAAGGGGCAGTGCTCTGAAAGCTTGTACTGCCAAATAAACCTGTTGGACCATAACCTGGTGTTGTGTGATTTTTAACTTTGTCCACGCTAGTCCAACATAAACACATCACAACGTAAACAGAAATATTGTCCTGCAGTGTTTGGGATTGGAATGCAATGTGAGAGAACATGCTGGAGGCAGATTCAATCAATGTCATTCAAAAGTAAATTTGAGAAAGAAGAATGTGCAGGGTTGCAAGGCAAAGACAGAAAGATTGTATTAAGCCGTAATGTGTATTCTGAGAGCCACCGCTGACACAGTGGACCAGTTTGCTTCCTCCTGCATGGAAACAATTCTGTGATACTGCAACACATTCTGCAGATGTACAGGGTATCAAATCAGTCATTTTTCCAGTTAAGCACTTTTTGGTTCTGTACGTTGGAGATTTAAAAAAAACTTGGAAGTGTCTATAACAAGTTAATTTGGTCATTTAGTTATTTTTTGTAAAAATATGATGACAGTGCTCATACATTAAAAAATGGCTCAACTAAAATTATTCTTATACCCATTTCAAAAACTTCTTGGAGGAAATTCATGTGCCTTCATGAGGAGATACAGTTAGAGGGTCATAGAGATGTACAGCATGGAAACAGATCCTTTGGTCCAACCTGTCCATGCCGACCAGATATCCCAACCCAATCTAGTCCCACCTGCCAGCACCCGGCCCATATCCCTCCAAACCCTTCCTATTCAGATACCCATCCAAATGCTTCTTAAATGTTGCAATCGTACCAGCCTCCACCACTTCCTCTGGCAGTTCATTCCATACACGTACCACCCTCTGCGTGAAAAAGTTGCCCCTTAGGTCTCTTTTATATCTTTCCCCCTCACCCTAAACTTATACCCTCTAGTTCTGGACTCCCCGACCCCAGGAAAAAGACTTTGTCTATTTACCCTATCCGTGTCCCTCATAATTTTGTAAACCTCTATAAGGTCACCCCTCAGCCTACGACGCTCCAGGGAAAACAGACCCAGCCTGTTCAGCCTCTCCCTATAGCTCAAATCCTGCAACCCTGGCAACATTCTTGTAAATCTTTTCTAAACCTTTTCAAGTTTCACAACATCATTCCGATAGGAAGGAGACCAGAACTGCACACAATATTCCAGCAGTGGCCTAACCAATGTCCTGTACAGCAGCAACATGACTTCCCAACTCCTGTACTCAATACTCTGACCAATAAAGGAAAGCATACCAAATGCCTTCTTCACTATTCTATCTACCTGCGACTCCACTTTCAAGGAGCTATGAACCTGCACTCCAAGATCCCTTTGTTCAGCAACACTCCCTAGGACCTTACCGTTAGGGTGTATAAGTCCTGCTAAAATTTGCTTTCCCAAAATGCAGCACCTCGCATTAATCTGAATTAAACTCCATCTGCTACTTCTCAGCCTATTGGCCTATCTGGTCCAGATCCTGTTGTAATCTGAGGTAATCCTCTTCGCTGTCCACCACACCTCCAATTCTGGTGTCATCTGCAAACTTACTAACTGTACCTTTTATGCTCGCATCCAAATCATTTATGTAAATGACAAAAAGTAGAGGGCCCAGCACCGATCCTTGTGGCACTCCACTGGTCACAGGCCTCCAGTCTGAAAAACAACCCTCCACCACCACCCTTTGTCTTCTACCTTTGAGCCAGTTCTGTATCCAAATGGCTAGTTCTCCCTGTATTCCATGAGGTCTAACCTTGCTAATCAGTCTCCCCATGGGGAACCTTGTTGAACGCCTTACTGAAGTCCATATAGATCACATCCACTGCTCTGCCCTCATCAATCCTTTTTGTTACTTCATCAAAAAACTCAGTCAAGTTTGTGAGACATGATTTCCCACGCACAAAGCCACGTTGACTATTCCTAATCAGTTCTTGCCTTTCCAAATACATGTACATCCTGTCCCTCAGGATTCCCTCCAACAACTTGCCCACCACCGAGATCAGGCTCAGCAGTCCATAGTTCCCTGGCTTGTCTTAACCACCTTTCTTTAACAATGGCACCACGTTTGCCAACCTCCAGTCTTCAGGCACCTCACCTATGACTATCAATGATACAAATATCTCAGCAAGAGACCCAGCAATCACTTATCTAGCTTCCTACAGAGTTCTCGGGTACACCTGATCAGGTCCTGGGGATTTATCCACCTTTACCCCTTTCAAAACATCCAGCACTTCCTCCTCTGTAATCTGGACATTTTGCAAGATGTCACCATCTATTTTCCTACAGTCTATATCTTCCATATCCTTTTCCACAGTAAATACTGATGCAAAATATTCATGTAGTATCTCCCCCATTTTCTGCAGCTCCACACAAAGGCCGCCTTGTGATCTTTGGGGGGCCCTATTCTCTCCCTAGTTATCCTTTTGTCCTGAATATATTTGTGAAACCCCTTTGGATTCTCCTTAATTCTATTTGCCAAAGCTATCTCATGGCCCCTTTTTGCCCTCCTGATTTCCCTCTTAAATATACTCCTACTTCCTTTATACTCTTCTAAGGATTCACTCAATCTATCTTGTCTATACCTGACATATGCTTCCTTCTTTTTCTTAACCACATCCTCGATTTCTTTAGTCATCCAGCATTCCCTCTACCTACCAGCCTTTCCTTTCACCCTGACAGGAATATACTTTCTCTGGACTCTTGCTATCCCTTTACCTGCGAACATCTGTCTCCAATCAACTTTCAAAAGTTCTTGCCTAATACCGTCAAAATTGGCCTTTCTCCAATTTAGAACTTCAACTTTTAGATCTGGTCTATCCTTTTCCATCATGATTTTAAAACGAGTTGCTGGCCCCAAAGTGCTCCCCCCACTGACACCTCAGTCACCTACCCTTATTTCCTACGAGTAGGTCAAGGTTTGCACCTTCTCTGGTAGGTACATCCATTTACTGAATCAGAAAATTTTCTTTTGCGCACTTAAGAAATTATTCTCCATCTAAACCTTTAACACTATGGCAGTCCCAGTCAATGTTTGGAAAGTTAAAATCCCCTACCATAACTTCCCTATATTAATTACTGATACTCATGAACAGTTTGTACCTTTGTTCTGAACTTGTTGTTCTAGTTTTGAATATGTATGTATTGAATTATGGATATTTTAAAGGCAAATTAGGAACTAGAAAAGTATGATGGTTATAACGCAGGAGATCTTTTGACACATTGACATATGCTGGATCTTTGTCAGAGCTATCTATCTAATCTTATCACATAAGCCTCCAATGTTTTTCCCCCTCCTTGTACTGTTTAATTTTCTTTTGAAAACTTTCACTTTGATTTTCTGATAGCCAGATAATCCTTTCTGAAGCATAAATAGGAATTGTGTATGGGCATCTTGCAGAATCCCCATTGTGGCAGAAGGTATTGAGGAAGAAGTTGAAGATCCTGCTGGGCATTTCTCCCAAACCTGAAACCATCTGAATGTGTCAGTAAAATCAGAGAATTCGAGGGATTCTGCTCAGAATCAGAGAAAAATATAAATGATTAAGTACCAAGTCTATTGAACTCACCTCTCTAACATACCTTGCGCACACTCAACTGCAATTCCCCCAGACCCCTATACCCCACTGACCAGAGCCCAACTCAATACACCCCCTCTTTGCTTGAGACAATCACACCCATGCCACTAGACTCAGCGTATCCCCAGGATCTGATGATTTCCCCCTGCCCCCAATACCAGATCCGACCCAATTACTTTTTGCTGTTACCTCCCCACTGCCATACCCTCCACACCCTTCCCTTCTCCTTTTGAGACTTGACAACCTTCTGCTGCCCTGCATCACAACACCCTTTCTATTTCCAACGGACTTGACACAACTTGCCCCAGCGTAGGACCCAGACAACCTTTCTCCCATCAGACACATCACCAGCTATGCCATTCGACCCCTACCTGTCCCCTCACCATCCTAGGACCTGACTTCTCCCTCCCATACCAATCCCATCCCATCCTAAACACTCCATCACTTGCTTGGTCCTCTTGCTGTTTCATGCACTAGCACACTACCCACCTAGCACCTACTCCAACTCCTTGCTTCTCGTTTACTGACACTCTGCCTGGACCCTTATCTTCTACCCTCCCAGAACCCAAATGCCACAGTTGCTTTGCATACTTACTCTTTTGCCTGAACTGTTAAAGTGGCTTTTTCTGAATGTTGAACCATTAACTTACATTATATGGCAACTGACTACTTTGGAAAACAGGGTGTGGTTTGTCTTCCTCCAGATGTTCAGTGCTGTAAGGGATCTATTTGAATGGTAGTGTAGCCCTGCATTCCTGAGGGAGCCCTGATTGGAATGTCCTGTCAGATTCAAGTCTACCTCCCCCCCCCCCCCCAACCCACACCAGCCTACATCCCACTCCCAGCACCTTCCCTTGCCACCGCAGGAATTGCAAAACCTGTGCCCACACCTCCCCCCCTCATGTCCATCCAAGGCCCCAAGGATCCTTCCACATCCGACAGAAATTTACCTGTACTTCCACACACAACACCTACTGTATCCATTGCACCCAATGCATTTTCCTCTACATCAGGGAGGCAGGACGCCAACTTGCATTTCAGAGAGCATCTCTGGGACACCTTCTAGTAACTATAGGCCAGTGAGTCTGACTTCAGTGGTGGGCAAAGTCTTAGAGAGAATGGTAAGGGATAAGATTTATGAACATCTGGGTAGGAATAACGTGATCAGGGATAGCCAGCATGGTTTTGTGAAGGGCAGGTCGTGCCTCACAAACCTTATTGAGTTCTTTGAGAAGGTGACTACGGAAGTGGACGAGGGTAAAGCAGTAGATGTTGTGTATATGGATTTTAGTAAGGCGTTCGATAAGGTTCCCCATGGTAGGCTAATGCTAAAACTACGGAGGTATGGCATTGAGGATACATTAGAGGTTTGGATTAGGAATTGGCTGGCTGGAAGGAGACAGAGGGTAGTAGTTGATGGATTATGTTCATCTTGGAGCGCAGTTACTAGCGGTGTACCACAAGGATCTGTTTTGGGACCATTACTTTTTGTTATCTTTATAAATGATCTAGAGGAAGGACTTGAAAGCTGGGTAAGCAAGTTTGCGGATGACACAAAAGTCGGTGGAGTTGTGGATAGTGAGGAAGGAAGTGGTAGGTTACAGCGGGATATAGATAAGTTGCAGAGCTGGGCGGAAATGTGGCAAATGGAATTCAATGTAGCTAAGTGCGAAGTCGTTCACTTTGGTAGGAATAACAAGATGATGGATTACTGGGCTAATGGTAGGCTACTTGGTAGTGTGGATGAGCAGAGGGATCTTGGTGTCCATGTACACAGATCTCTGAAAGTTGCCACCCAGGTAAATAGTGCTGTGAGGAAGGCATATGGTGTACTGGGCTTTATTGGCAGAGGAATTGAGTTCCGGAGTCCTGAGGTCATGTTGCAGTTGTATAAGACTCTGGTGAGGCCTCATCTGGAGTATTGTGTGCAGTTTTGGTCGCCATACTATAGGAAGGATGTGGAAGCTTTAGAACGAGTGCAGAGGAGGTTTACCAGGATGTTGCCTGGAATGGTAGGAAAATCTTATGAGGAAAGGCTGAGGCACTTGGGGCTGTTCTCATTGGAGAAGAGAAGGTTTAGGGGAGATCTGATAGAAGTGTATAAGATGATTAGGGGTTTAGATAGGGTAGATACTAAGAACCTTTTACCGCTAATGGAGTCAGGTGTTACTAGGGGACATAGCTTTAAATTAAGGGGTGGTAGGTATAGGACAGATGTTAGGGGTAGATTCTTCACACAGCGGGTTGTGAGTTCATGGAATGCCCTGCCCGTATCAGTGGTGAACTCTCCTTCTTTATGGTCATTTAAGTGGGCATTGGATAGGCATTTGGAAGTTATTGGGCTAGTATAGGTTAGGTAGGATTCGGTCGGCGCAACATCGAGGGCTGAAGGGCCTGTACTGCGCTGTATCCTTCTATGTTCTATGTTCTATGTTCTCCAACCAATCCCACTGCCCTGTGGCTGAACACTTTAATTCCCCCTCCCACCAAGGACATGCAGGTCCTAGGCCTCCTCCATTGCCAAACCCTAACCACCCGTTGCCTGGAGGAAGAACACCTCATCTTCCACCTTGGGACCCTGCAACCACACGGGATCAAAGTGGATTTCACAAGTTTCCTCCTTTCCCCTCCCCTCCAAGCTTCCAACTCAGCACCACCCTCTTGACCTTTCCACCGTCTTTCCCATCTATCCCCTCCACTCTCCTGTCTGACCTAACACCTTTTCCCCCACCTTCATCAACCTATTGCAATCTCAGCTACCTTTCCCCCAACTCCCCCCCCCCACCCCCTCCAATTTATCTCTCAGCCCCCAGCCCACAAGCCTCATTCCTGATGCAGGGCTTCTGCCCCAAACGTTGACTCTCCTGCTCCTTGGATGCTGCCTGACCTGCTGTGCTTTTCCAGCAACACACTCTTAACTCTGATCTCCAGCATCTGCAGTCCTTACTTTCTCCTGGAATGTCCTATCAGAAAAGCAGAGCTCTTTAATTTCATAAAGAAAAGGAGCAGAATGACAGTCTGTGTGAAATTGCCACTCCTCAGATTTAACTGACGGGCCTGATTTTCTATTGCCATCCTTCAAGCAAGATGTTCAGCTCCATGTATTCTCACACACGATGCTCACTGTTTCATTGGCTGTTTTACAGAAGGCAGAAAAGCAGAGCGTTATATATTGTAATCAAATTATAATTGTTATATTCCTTTATAACTTGAACATAAGAGGTGCAGGACAGGCAAAGTCTGACTCTCTGGAAAATAAAAGATGAAGGAAATGAGAGAAGGTAGTTGTGAGTGGGTGTTGACAAGAAATATTAATACATTACTCGACTGCAGAGAAAGGAAGGAGGAGATATACAACCTTGCATTGCAATGTCTGGGGGAGGTAATCAAATTTAATACAAAGGAGTTCATCCTCTTCCTGCCCTGAACATTTGGCTCCAAAAATACACAGTTCTCACAAAAAATACAGTTCAACAGAGTGCTCTTATAATATCTAGGAATGTGCAGCTTTTTGTGAAATATTAATAAAATCAAACATAGCAACTTTAAGTATTTGTAATAAATGAGTTTGATGTCACGCATCTGCCCTCAAACCTAATTACTGGAATGAGTGATATACCTTTGATTACATGTTAAAATGCTGAGCAGTGGCAATATTCAAAAGGTTTTGAACCTGGGGGTGGCAGTTTGATCTGTTGGAGATGGAGATAGCATTATGTCCCAGATTTGGTAGTGTTACTGATAGAGAAATTGACAGCATTTGTTGTCATTACAGCTTTGAAACTGACAGCAACTTCTTCTAGAGTCCAGACATGGTTTCACATCGAAATTCAATTGTTGTTGTCAAAGATTTTTAAATTCCAAATGGGGCGCCCAATTTAAGCTGTGAGAATGTAGAACGTAGCACATAGGACATAGAACTGTATAGCACAGGAACAGGCCCTTTACCCTACGATGCAGTGCCGAGCATGACCCCAAATTAAAATAATCTCTGCTGCGTGCCCTTGATCCATATCCCTCCATTACTAGCATATTCATATGCTTGTCTAAAGGTCCCTTAAATGCCCCAATCATATCTGCCCCCACCATTACCGCCTGGTAGTGCTTTCCAAACTCCTACCACTCTCTGTATAAAAACACTTGTCCCTCGTATCACATTTAATCATATATCCTCACCACCACCCCCCCCCCACCCCCCACCTTAAATGCATGTTCCCTAGTTTAAGCCATTTCAACTCTGGAAAAAAGATTCTGACCATCAACCCTATCTATGCATCCCATAATTTTATAGATTTCTATCAAGTCTCCTCTCAGCTGCCACCTGAGTTTTTCTAGCCTCTCTTTATAGTTCATACCCTATAATCCAGGATCATCCTGGTAAATCTCTTCTGCACCCTGTCCAAAGTCTCCACATCCTTCCTGTAATGTGGCAACTTGAATTGTATGCAATACTCTAACTGTGGCCGAACCAATGTCTTATAAAGCTGCAACATGACATCTTGACTCTTTTACTCAATTCCCCGACCAATAAAGCCGTGATGTGGAGGAGTCAATGTCGGACGGGGACGCACAAAGTTAAAAATCACACAACACCAGGTTATAGGCTCTGTCCTCTGTCTTCTATGGGCAAGCCAATTCTGAATCCAAGTGGCCAAATCACTTGTGAATCCCATGCACCTTAATTTTCTGGATGAGCCTACCATGAGGGACCTTGTCAAAAGCCTTACTAAAATTTGTATAGACAACATCCACTGCTCTACCCTCAATGATCACCTTTGTCACCTTCTCAGAAAATTAAATCAATTTAGTAAGACTTTACCTACCCCATAAAGCCTTGCTGATTGTGCCTAATTAGGCCATACGTTTCCAAATGCATGTGAATCCAATCATTAGGAACTTTCTCCATTAGCTTTCCAACCACCAATATGGGACTCATTAGTATATTGTTTCCTGAATTATCCCTATTTCCTTTCTTGAACAGAGGAACAACATTAGGCAATTGCCTGTGCTCTGGTACCTTTCCAGCAGCTAGCGAGGATACAAAGCTATTGGTTAAGGCCTCAGCAATCTCCTGTCTTTCCTCTCTCAATGACCTGGGGTAGATACCATCCGGCCCTCAGGACTTATCCACCTTCATGCTCTTCAAGAGACCTAACACCACTTTTTTTTCCATCTCAAAATGTCCTAGCATATTAACATGCTCCACACAAATATCATTATCCTTCAAAGCTTTCTCCTGGGGGAACAACAACACAAAGGACCATTTAAGATCTCACCCACATCCTTTGCCTTCAAGCACAATTTCCCTCTTTTATCCTTGAGTGCCTACCTTCTCCCTAGTTATCTTCTTGATTGGCTGCAATCAATTCCTAAACAGATAAAAAGGTGCCATCTTGCACTTTATTAGTCTTAATTTAATACTTTTGAATAAATTGTCCCTTGTTGAATGAGATGTAGAACCAAAATCCGAGTATTTATCAGAGGCCAAGGAAAGTAATAAACAAACAATTCCAGATTTTGGAGATCTGAAAGCAACATAGAAATTTCTGGTGAAACTCAGCCAGTCTGGCAGCATCTGGGGAGAGAAAGCAGAGTTAACAGTTCAAGTCCAATGATTCTTCATCAAACCTTTTCACCACATGCTACTTTTGTTTTGTATGATGTCCTCCACAGTATTTGCACCCTGCTTTTTCTCCATGATATATCTCTTCTATTTGTCCTGAAATGGCTATCGGCAGTGAAGAATATGAATTTTCCATTGTAGATATATTCTATCTGATAATTTACAACCTCAACGCTTTTGAATGTGCCAATTGTTTTCCTGAGAGTACGTTTCTCCCCTCTCAGTAGATATGCTTTTCCTATAGGGTCGCTTATGCTTAAGATAATCTTGTTTTTAATTATCTCACCTTCTCATTCACTGAACCCTCAGGATTCTGTGAGCTGTGTTTATGCGGTAATACACT
Source organism: Hemiscyllium ocellatum (assembly GCF_020745735.1). NCBI lineage: Eukaryota > Metazoa > Chordata > Chondrichthyes > Orectolobiformes > Hemiscylliidae > Hemiscyllium > Hemiscyllium ocellatum. The sequence goes on along the minus strand of NC_083426.1, from coordinate 24,629,470 downwards.
GATGATGGACTCTTTCACTTTGAATCTTAATATGGAACATATACCTTTCAATATTTGTGTCCACTTGGGGTTCAAAGCGTGCCATCAACGTTTTCAGAATTTCTACAGTGTATGTTTCTTTTCTGTTCAACATTGTTAAAGTGTAGCTCCGTCGAGCTGCACTGGCTTGATAATTAAACCTGCTGCAATATTGTCATTTTGCTATTGTGAGTGATTGAAACTGCCAGTTTTATCTCAATTACCTTTCATTTCAACCGGAGCTTGGAGAGCTACATTTATAGCCATTGTGTGAACTCGCCCAGTGCATGTTACAGCCTGCTATTTCACTTACTTTCTCTTTCAGTGTGGCTTTTAACAGACTTCAGGAATATTTTTATGTTCCTCTTTCAGTTGTTTTGTTACTAATACAGGTCTTCTCAATCTCATCTCTACTTCTCGCATTATGTTATGAACTCAGTGAGTACAATGTTGCCTGCACTCTATCATTTTGCAAGCTGGCTGCCAGCAATGAGTGCCTCATGGCAGTGGTCACACAAATATGCCAAACCAAGAGACTCATTCGTACGGTGTTGCATTTTCATCCAAATACCTTCATGATTTTGTTTACTTGCACATCAGAGATAATGGATGCTTATCTCTAATAATATTTCTACTTGTTGGTGATGTGGTAGTATCCTATCATGTCTTTGAGAAATTAACAAACCAGCCAATTCTGTACATGCTTGTGACTTAGATTAGATTAGATTAGATTACTTACAGTGTGGAAACAGGCCCTTCGGCCCAACAAGTCCACACCAACCCGCCGAAGCGCAACCCACCCATACCCCTACATTTACCCCTTACCTAACTGTACGGGCAATTTAACATGGCCAATTCACCTGACCCGCACATCTTTGGACTGTGGGAGGAAAGCGGAGCACCTGGAGGAAACCCACGCAGACACGGGGAGAATGTGCAAACTCCACACAGTCAGTTGTCGGAGGCGGGAATTGAACTCGGGTCTCTGGCGCTGTGAGGAAATTCTCAACGATGTTAATTAAAGGGATGTTGCACTGACCTAATAGTTAAACTCAAAAATTAAGACTGTATGGCAAGTTTCTCTCAATGCTACATTACACAGACATTGATATTGCTATTAATGTTAGCTATTTGAGAGTTAGGCAGTGCTAATTCCAGAAGTGCAAGTTAACTTCAAATGCTCATAGCTAAATGACTATCAAAGGGAGGTGGTTTGTTAGCATGTATAATACTGCATATGGTTTTCAGGCTCATTAAATGTTCCATGATATTTTGGCTCATTAGTTGCATCAATACATAAACTCACGTGCACATCCTGCACCTTTTACCTCACCATTGTTTTGAACTTGTGCAGTAGAAATGGTTGCTGATTGTATGTTTGGAGACTGGCATATGAACGACAAAACATTGCAGTGCCAGATGGCAATGGTATTGAATTCATCGTTTTATTTGCTGTGCAATTAGCTGAGACTGACCAGCAAGAAGAGGAATATTTGTTTAATTACCAGTTACCTGGTAGTAGTGCTGTCTCTGTATTGAAGGTTCCCAGACTTAAGGAAGCCTGGTTCAGGCACTGAAAATCCCTTCATTTCAATTCACATGTGTCAGACTGTCACAACTCCATTATTTACCAGGATTACTGTCTTCATTAGTTTTGCTACTGACAACCAATCACAATATGATCAGGTAGCATATTTCCATTGGTTTGCAACTCTGCCAGGGTTTCAGGCTGAAGCTGTTGACACCTGGGACTTTTCCAGCTGGTATTTCACCAACATTAATGAACAAAAATAAGCCTTGTTGCATTTGTCAGTTCTGTAGATTGAAACATGAATATGGCCAGATACCATAGTGAGAGTGATGTAACACTATTTTTACAAAGCCAACAATAAAATGTGAAGATAAAAGGACATTTAGTTTCAGGCAAGAATATCAGCAATCAATCATTCATGGACTTGGTACCTTTTTTAAAAACAATCTAGCATGTGCAGTATTAATTCCTTAAAAGTTATGTGAAAGCAAAGAATGTTAATATAAAGAGTAATGAATATTGATATTCTGAAAGTGACTAATTGGTCATTAAAGAAGTCTGAATTAATGCCACCATCCCCGAATATTCATCTCATATTATTAACATTATGAACTAAAATTCATGCTATTTAATGACGTTGTTCACTGATTAATTCAGCTCCATCACAGCTTAACTGAGAAATTTCTCCAATCTAGTTTCGTCTCTAAAATGTTGTTCATCGGATTTTTTTTCAGACTTCACAAATACAGGGACTTTTTTTAAAAGTCCGGCTTATTTTTACACTAACAATAATATTAAGCGAAAGACAAAATGGATACTTTGCTCAGTATGTTATTTTCACAGCATAATATGAAGTAATTTCCCACAGAGTGATGAGGTTAGCAGTTTACATTGACCTTTAAATGCATACTCTCCTCTCTAGTGCAATCTTCATATTTCTAAGTCTCACAAATTTTGCTAAGTGTGAATATCATTAACCGTTCCAACTATATTTTACTTCCATTCTGAAATTTTGAACAATGATTATATCTGGATTCTGAAGCTGTCCGTTGAGCAGACAAACTGGTGTTGAAAGTGCAGAACTGTTCATGTGGAACCATGATTACTGTGGTACATCTCACAATCAGTGTGTCAGTATAGTATTAAGATTGACAAGCAGAAGGCTGGAAGAATGCAGCAAGCCAGGCAACATCAGGAGGCGGAGAAATTGCCGTTTCAGGTGTAACCCAGACCTAAAGAAATCCTGAAGAACATCTGCCGTGTTATGCTCCTCTTGCTCAATGTGAGAGCTCAGGGTCACAACTGGTATCCCTGGATCCTTCACATGCAAGAAGTGTGTCCAGTTGCAGCTCTTGTTAGACCACATGACAGCTCTGGAGCTGTAGATGGACTCACTTTGGAGTGTACATGGCGCTGAGGGGGTCGTGGATAGCATGCTTAGTGAATTGGTCACACCGCTGATTAGGATTGCTGAGGGAGAAAAGGAACGGGTGACCAAAAGGCAGAAAAATAGCAGGAAGGCAGTGCAGGTGTCACCTGCGACCATCTCCTTCCAAAACAGGTATACTGTTTTGGATACTGTAGGGGAGACGACTTACCAGAGGAAGGCAGCAGTAGCCAAGTTCATGGCACAGTAGCTGGCTCTGCTGTACAGAGGGTCGGGAAAAAGAGTGGAAGGGCTTTAGTCATAGGGAATTCAATTGTAAGGGGAGTAGATAGGCATTTCTGTGGTTGAAAACAAGACTTCCAAATGGTGTGTTGCCTCCCAGATGTACGGGTCAGAGTTGTCTTGGATCAACTGCAGAAAATTCTCAATGGGGAAGGTGAACAGCCAGTTGTCCTGGTGCATGTAGGCTCCAATGATATAGGTAAAAACTGGGATGAGGCCCTACACAAAGAATTTAACGAGTTAGGAACCAAGTTAAAAAGTAGGACCTCAGAGTTAGTAATCTCAAGATTGCTACCAGTGCCACGTGCGAGTCAGAGTAGGAATGATAGAATAATCAGGACGAATACATGGCTTGAGAGATGGTGCAGGAGGGAGGGGTTCAGATTTTTGTGACATTGGGACTGGTTCTGGGGAAGGTGGGACTGTTACAAATTGAATGGTCTCCTGGACTGGTCTGGGACCAATGTCCTTGGGGGTGCTTTTGCTAACGCTGTTGGGGAGGGTTTAAACTAATGTGGCAGGGGGATGGGAACCAAATGAGGAGATTAGTAGACTAGAAGGAGGTTATAATTAAAGCCTGTAAGGAACCAGATAATGAAGTCAGCGTGACTAAGGGGAGGAGTAGGCAAGAAGCAGCAGATGAATGTAGAAGGACTGGTAGTCTGAGGAGTATTTATTTTAATGCAAGAAGTACAGTAGGTAAGGCAGATATACTTAGGGCTTGGATTGTACCTGGGAGTATGATGTTATTGCTATTACTGAGACTTGGTTGAGGGAAGGGCATGATTGGCAACTAAATATCCCAGGATATTGATGCTTCAGGCAGGACAGAGAGGGAGGTAAAAGGGGTGGAGGAGTTGCATTACTGGTCAGAGAGGATATCACAGCTGTGCTGAAGGAGGGCACTATGGAAGACTCGAGCAGTGAGGCAACATAGGCAGAGCTCAGAAATAGAAAGGCTGCGGTAACAATGTTGGGGCTGTATTCCAGGCCTCCCAACAGTAAACAATGAGGTCTGCAGATGCTGGAGATCACAGCTGCAAATGTGTTGCTGGTCAAAGCACAGCAGGTTAGGCAGCATCTCAGGAATAGAGAATTCGACGTTTCGAGCATAAGCCCTTCATCAGGAATAAGAGAGAGAGAGCCAAGCCGGCTGAGATAAAAGGTAGGGAGGAGGGACTAGGGGGAGGGGCGATGGAGGTGGGATAGGTGGAAGGAGGTCAAGGTGAGGGTGATAGGCCGGAGTGGGGTGGGGGCGGAGAGGTCAGGAAGAGGATTGCAGGTTAGGAGGGCGGTGCTGAGTTGAGGGAACCGACTGAGACAAGGTGGGGGGAGGGGAAATGAGGAAGCTGGAGAAATCTGAATTCATACCTTGTGGTTGGAGGGTTCCCAGGCGGAAGATGAGGCGCTCCTCCTCCAGCCGTCGTGTAGTTGTGTTCTGCCGGTGGAGGAGTCCAAGGACCTGCATGTCCTCAGTGGAGTGGGAGGGGGAGTTAAAGTGTTGAGCCACGGGGTGATTGGGTTGGTTGGTTCGGGCGGCCCAGAGGTGTTCTCTGAAGCGTTCCGCAAGTAAGCGGCCTGTCTCACCAATATAGAGGAGGCCACATCGGGTGCAGCGGATGCAATAGATGATGTGTGTGGAGGTACAGGTGAACTTGTGGCGGATATGGAAGGATCCCTTGGGGCCTTGGAGGGAAGTGAGTGTGGAGGTGTGGGCGCAAGTTTTACATTTCCTGCGGTTGCAGGGGAAGGTGCCGGGGGTGGAGGTTGGGTTGGTGGGGGGTGTGGATCTGACAAGGGAGTCACGAAGGGAGTGGTCCTTGCGGAACGCTGATAGGGGAGGGGAGGGAAATATATCCTTGGTGGTGGGGTCCGTTTGGAGGTGGCGGAAATGGCGGCGGATAATACGTTGTATGCGCAGGTTGGTGGGGTGGTAGGTGAGAACCAGTGGGGTTCTGTCTTGGTGGCGGTTGGAGGAGCGGGGCTCAAGGGCGGAGGAGCGGGAAGTGGAGGAGATGCGGTGGAGGGCATCGTCGATCACGTCTGGGGGGAATCTGCGGTCCTTGAAGAAGGAGGCCATCTGGGTTGTGCGGTGTTGGAATTGGTCCTCCTGGGAGCAGATGCGGCGGAGACGAAGGAATTGGGAATATGGGATGGCGTTTTTACAGGGGGCAGGGTGGGAGGAGGTGTAGTCCAGGTAGCTGTGGGAGTCAGTCGGTTTATAATAGATGTCTGTGTTGAGTCGGTCGCCCGAGATAGAAATGGAAAGGTCTAGGAAGGGGAGGGAGGAGTCTGAGACAGTCCAGGTGAATTTCAGGTCGGGATGGAAGGTGTTAGTAAAGTTGATGAACTGTTCAACCTCCTCGTGGGAGCACGAGGCAGCGCCGATACAGTCATCGATGTAGCGGAGGAAAAGGTGGGGGGTGGTGCCAGTGTAGTTGCGGAAGATGGACTGTTCCACATATCCTACGAAGAGGCAGGCATAGCTGGGGCCCATGCGGGTGCCCATGGCAACTCCTTTAGTTTGGAGGAAGTGGGAGGATTGAAAAGAGAAGTTATTCAGGGTGAGGACCAGTTCAGTCAGTCGAAGGAGGGTGTCAGTGGAAGGGTACTGGTTAGTGCGGCGGGAAAGGAAGAAGCGGAGGGCTTTGAGTCCTTCGTGATGGGGGATGGAGGTGTACAGGGACTGGATGTCCATAGTGAAAATAAGGCGTTGGGGACCGGGGAAGCGAAAATCCTGGAGGAGGTGGAGGGCGTGGGTGGTGTCCCGAACGTAGGTGGGGAGTTCTTGGACTAAAGGGGACAGGACCGTGTCGAGGTATTGGGAGATGAGTTCGGTGGGGCAGGAGCAGGCTGAGACAATGGGTCGGCCGGGGCAGGCAGGTTTGTGGATTTTGGGCAGGAGGTAGAAACGGGCGGTGCGGGGTTGTGGGACTATGAGGTTGGAGGCGGTGGATGGGAGATCCCCTGAGGTGATGAGGTCCTGGATGGTCTGGGAGATGATGGTTTGGTGGTGGGAGGTGGGGTCGTGGTCAAGGGGGCGATAAGAGGAGGCGTCCGCGAGCTGGCGTTTGGCTTCAGCGGTGTACAGGTCAGTGCGCCAAACTACCACCGCGCCTCCCTTGTCTGCGGGTTTGATGGTGAGGTTGGGATTGGAGCGGAGGGAGTGGAGGGCTGCACGTTCTGAGGGTGAGAGGTTGGAGTGGGTGAGAGGGGTGGACAGGTTGAGTCGGTTGATGTCACGGCGGCAGTTGGCTATAAAGAGGTCGAGGGCGGGTAGGAGGCCTGCACGGGGTGTCCAGGTGGATGGGGTGTGTTGGAGGCGGGAGAAGGGGTCGTCAGAGGGTGGGCGGGAGTCTTGGTTGTGAAGATCGAAGTAGGGGCGGAGTTAGACGTGGTGACGTTGCTCGACGTGGGGGCGGGGTCATGCGTCGTGACGGAAATAAGCGTGGGGGCGGGGTTACGTGAAGCGACGATCGAAGTAGGGGCGGAGTTAGACGTGGTGACGTTGCTCGACGTGGGGGATCGAAGTAGGGGCGGAGTTAGACGTGGTGACGTTGCTCGACGTGGGGGATCGAAGTAGGGGCGGAGTTAGACGTGGTGACGTTGCTCGACGTGGGGGATCGAAGTAGGGGCGGAGTTAGACGTGGTGACGTTGCTCGACGTGGGGGATCGAAGTAGGGGCGGAGTTAGACGTGGTGACGTTGCTCGACGTGGGGGATCGAAGTAGGGGCGGAGTTAGACGTGGTGACGTTGCTCGACGTGGGGATCGAAGTAGGGGCGGAGTTAGACGTGGTGACGTTGCTCGACGTGGGGGATCGAAGTAGGGGCGGAGTTAGACGTGGTGACGTTGCTCGACGTGGGGGATCGAAGTAGGGGCGGAGTTAGACGTGGTGACGTTGCTCGACGTGGGGGATCGAAGTAGGGGCGGAGTTGTAATGTAAAACTTGCGCCCACACCTCCACACTCACTTCCCTCCAAGGCCCCAAGGGATCCTTCCATATCCGCCACAAGTTCACCTGTACCTCCACACACATCATCTATTGCATCTGCTGCACCCGATGTGGCCTCCTCTATATTGGTGAGACAGGCCGCTTACTTGCGGAACGCTTCAGAGAACACCTCTGGGCCGCCCGAACCAACCAACCCAATCACCCCGTGGCTCAACACTTTAACTCCCCCTCCCACTCCACTGAGGACATGCAGGTCCTTGGACTCCTCCACCGGCAGAACACAACTACACGACGGCTGGAGGAGGAGCGCCTCATCTTCCGCCTGGGAACCCTCCAACCACAAGGTATGAATTCAGATTTCTCCAGCTTCCTCATTTCCCCTCCCCCCACCTTGTCTCAGTCGGTTCCCTCAACTCAGCACCGCCCTCCTAACCTGCAATCCTCTTCCTGACCTCTCCGCCCCCACCCCACTCCGGCCTATCACCCTCACCTTGACCTCCTTCCACCTATCCCACCTCCATCGCCCCTCCCCCTAGTCCCTCCTCCCTACCTTTTATCTCAGCCGGCTTGGCTCTCTCTCTCTTATTCCTGATGAAGGGCTTATGCTCGAAACGTCGAATTCTCTATTCCTGAGATGCTGCCTAACCTGCTGTGCTTTGACCAGCAACACATTTGCAGCTCCCAACAGTAAACGTAAGCTAGAAGTACAAATATGTGGAGAGATCATAGAAAGATGTAGGAGCAACAGGATGGTGGTGAAAGGAGATTTTAGTTTTCCTAACATTGACTGGGCTTCACTTCATGTTAGAGGATTGGATGAAGCAGAATCTGTAAGGAGCTAAGGAGCGTCCAGGAAAGTTCTCCAGAGTAGTATGTAAGTAGTCTAACTCACGAAGGGGATATACTGGACCTGGTGTTGGGGAATGAGCTCGGCCAGGTACTCGAAGTTTCAATGGGGGATTACTTTGGGAATACTGATCACAATTCCACAAATTTTAGGATACTCATGGACAAAGACGAGAGTAGTCCTAAAGGAAGAGTGCTAAACTGGGGGAAGGCCAACTATACCAAAATTCAGCAGGAGCTGGGGAATGTAGATTGGGAGCAGCAGTTTGAAGGAAATCCACATTCAATATGTGGCAAGCTTTTAAAGAGAGGTTGATTAGAGTTCAGGAGAGGTATGTTCGTGTGAAAATGAGGGATGCAAATGGCAAGATTAGGGAACCATGGATGACAAGTGAAATTGTGAGACTAGCTAAGAGGAAAAAGGATGCGTACATAAGGTCTAAGTGGCTGAAGTCAGGCGAAGCTTTGGAATAATATCGGGAATGTAGGACCAATCTGAAATGTGGAATTAAGAGGGCTGAAAGAAGTCATGAGATATCCTAAGCGAGAATGTTTAAGAAAAACCCCAAAGACTTGGATTCAAATATAAGGAGCAAGATGGTAACTAGGGAAAGGGTTTGCCCACTCAAAGACAAAGGAGAAAAGTTATGTGTGGAGTCAGAGAAAATGGGTGAGATTCTTAATGAGTACTTTGCATCAGTATTCACCGAGGAGAGGGACATGGCGGATATTGAGATTAGGGATAGATCTTTGATTACTCTAGGTCAAATCAGGAAGTGTTGTGTATTCTGAAAGGCATTAAGGTGGACAAGTCCCCAGGACCAGATGGGATCAATCCCAAGTTACTGAGGGAAGCGAGAGAGGGGGTTTAACAGATATTTTTGCAATATCCTTGAAGACGGGGGAGGTCCCAGAAGACTGGAGAATTGCTAATGTTGTCCTCTTGTTTAAGAAGGGTAGCAGGGATAATCCAGATAATTACAGACCTGTGAGTCTGACGTCAGTGATAGGGAAGCTACAAGAGAAGATACAAAGGTTTAGGATCTCTACCTATTTGGAAGAAAATGGGCTCATCAGTAATACGCAGCATGGTTTTGTGCAGAAAAAGTCATGTCTTTCAAGCCTAATAGAATTCTTTGAAGAGGTGACAAAGTTGACTGATGAGGGAAAGGATGTAGGTGTCATATACATGGATTTTAGTAAGGCGTTTGATAAGATTCTCCATGATAAGCTGATGAAGAAGGTGAAGTTGCATGGGGTCCAGGATATTCTTGCTAGATGGATAACAGGAGTCAGAGAGTAATATTGGAAGGGAGCTTCTCAAAATAGTGACCAGTGGTGTTCCACAAGGATCCGTGCTGGGACCACTGTTGTATGTGATATACATAAATGATTTGGAGAAATGTGTAGGTTGCCTCATTAGCAAGTTTGCAGATGACACTAAGATTGGTGGAGTAGCAGATAGTGAAGGGGACTGTCAGAGAATACAGCAGAATATAGATAGATTGGAAAGTTGTAGAAGGTGAGGACTGCAGATGCTGGAGATCAGATTAAAGATTAAAGACCTGATTGAGGCCTACAACCATGAGAGGTGTCGACAGGGTGGATCGCAAGGAACTTTTTTTCCTGGAGTAGAGGACCCAATTACTCGGGGTCATGAATTCAAAGTAAGAGGGGAAACATTTAGGGGAGATATACGGGGAAAATATTTCATGCAAAGGGTGGTGGGTGCCTGGAATGCGATAGAGATGGGAACGATAGTGTCATTTAAAATGTATCTAGACGGATACATGAATGGGCAGGGAGCAAAGTGATACAGATCCTAAGAAAATAGACATCAGATTTAGATAGAGGATATGGATCGGCGCAGGCTTGGTGGGCCGAAGGCCTGTTCCTGCACTGTAATGTTCTTTGTTTCTTGTTCTAGTGTTACAGGGGATGATAAAAACATTGCACAGGTAAAATATGCCGTAAAAGACAAATGGTCACCAAGTAATATTGCACAGAATTTGTGTTCCAGCCATGCTGTTAGATAATTAGATGAACATAACTTGTAGATGCTGGGCATTAATTTATTTTAACTTTTACATTTTAGCTCTTGTATATTCCTTGGAAAATGGCATAATTTTCAATTAATTTAACCTCATTTTTTTGTATATTTGAGTACCCCATTGATCTTGTAACCTTCCTTTCTGAGCTTGTAGGACTCCAGTTTATGGTAATAATGGATAAATCAGGTTCCAGGTTGAAATCTGGTGAGATGGGTCATGATTTATTTTTGCAGATTGTTAAGTTGATTAGGTTGTTGAACACATTCATATGAGCTGCCAATAATCTTTTAGCAGAAATACAAAAGTTCATTACACAAAAGAGGAAAAAAATTTGAAATTTTGGAAAAGCTTAATATAAGCAGCAAAAAAATAAAATTCAACTGTTTTCTCAGCAGTATCCTATACATAGGTCTAATTCCAGTGAAGTTTCACTCCAACCTCACGTTTAACATTTCTTGCTCAACTGACTCCTGTTTTGATGTCCTCAAGTTTTCTTCCTGGATTTGAGGCTGAGCAGTTTCATTCCAGGCCTGACATTTTGGTTCTCACAACCTAAAGATTGCTATCAACTAAAAATTCTCAGTCTGAAAACTTTTATAAAATAACCTGCCTTTCAACTGTCATGGAACTGTTATTCTGAACTGAAACCTGACTCTGGTCTCTGACCTGAAAATGTGTTGCTGCAAAAGCGCAGCAGGTCAGGCAGCATCCAAGGAGCAGCAGAGTTGACGTTTCGGGCATGAACCCTTCTTCTGGTCTCTGACAGTTTGTTTCTATGTAGATCATAAAGCTCAAAATTGCAAACATTCTATAACAAAGTGCTCAGGTGTCTGATCAAGATAACTAACTTAAATTATATGCTTTATTGGAACTGGTGTCTTCAGGCCACTGTTCCAAATCACTTTCTGAACCTGTTTTTTTTAAAAAAACAAGTACGTCACCTTCTTCAAACTGAAACCAAAGTACATCTTGTCACTAAGTTAAAATTTAAATTCCCAAATGATGGTATATTTTAAATCTTATTGTACGTCCTTTCAGTGGCAGTCTCCTTCTGTTCCCCTAACGTCCGTGCAGTTCTCATCATGTCTCCCCCTCGGACTCTGCCCATCCTGAAGCCTAGACACACAGGGCTTTGGCCCGAAACTTCAAATTTCCTGTTCTTTAGATGCTGCATGACCTACTGTGCTTTTCCAGCACTACTCTAATTATGACAGCTGACATCAATCCCATTGTAATAGTCACGACAACTTCTTGCCTTCTCAGCTCCGGAGGAGATAGTCACATCTAGTTCTCTCTTCTGTTTGCTGCTCATTAGTAAGTCCATCAGCAGATAAAACCAGAGAAAAAGTGGCATGTGACTGAGAAAGTAAAACTCAGAGATTCATTCTGTTCTCGTAGTGGGGGAGTTTATTTCTCCCATGGTTGCTATCATGTCCGAATGCCAGGTGCTTTGATGCCTTTCAGATGTGAAATTGCTTGCTGTCCTGTGAATTTTGAGCCCTGATCCTCACCTCAGATTTAGATTAGATTAGACTTACAGTGTGGAAACAAGCCCTTCGGCCCAACAAGTCCACACCGACCCGCCGAAGCGCAACCCACCCATACCCCTACATTTACCCCTTACCTAACACTATGGGCAATTTAGCATGGCCAATTCACCTGACCCGCACATCTTTGTGACTGTGGGAGGAAACCGGAGCACCCGGAGGAAACCCACGCAGACACGGGGAGAACGTGCAAACTCCACACAGTCAGTCGCCTGAGTCGGGAATTGAACCCGGGTCTACAGGCGCTGTGAGGCAGCAGTGCTAACCATTGTGCCACCGTGCCGCCCACAAAGTATTTAAGCATTTAAAGTATAAGAAGATCAGGTATCCAATAAATGGTTGAATGAAGTCTAAATTTCGATTGAAATTATTGAGCACCATTGTACATCAATAATTAAAGCTACAGAGAGAAAAACTATAGAATTGTTCCTTGTCCTATTCATATGAGTAGCACATGTAGTTACAATCCGCTCATGTGTTGGGGTGAATGGTATGTTTCTATTCTGTAAATACAGCATGTAACGAAATGTGATTAGGCAGCCTGTATAACTCTCAATTTTTTGATATTGTTTACTACCCTTACCCCTTCTGGTGGTGCCATGGTAATGAGCTCCCCCAGCTACATTCAAGCATTGTGAACCATTTGATTTCAGTCAGTGTCACAGCCGGAGGGATTCAGATTAAACCGCAGGCTGGCTTCTGTTCCTTTGCAGTGCTTTCCCACCCATGACTGGTACTTGTCAATGCCTTGAGCCACACCTTTTTGTGTTTCGTTTAGAGATGAGAGTTATTCTTTCATATCCCTGATTAATTATTAATGAGGCAATTCACAGCTTTTCTAACTTGACATGGGCAGACTGGAAATACCTTAGAGTCAAACCAAATCGACCCTACAGTGGAAAAGCAACATTTTTTTAAATTTTAGAAATATTCACTGAAAACTTTTTGGATGCCTTAAGTTGGATACAAGCTAAACTACATTAGTATTAAGCTGAAAATGTGTTGCTGATGAAGGGCTGTGGCCCGAAACGTCGAATTTCCTGTTCCTTGGATGCTGCCTAACCTGCTGTGCTTTAACCAGCAACACATTTTCAGCTCTGATCTCCAGCATCTGCAGACCTCACTTTTTACATTAGTATTAAGCTGTTTAGAAATTCAAACCACATCAGAGAGGTGTACAGCATGGAAACAGACCCTTCGGTCCAACTCATTCATGCCAACCAGGTATCCTATCCTAAGTGAGGAGGTGATGGCCAGGTAGAATTATCACTGGACTGTTAATCCTGAGATACAGGTAATGTTCTGAGGATCAGAGTTTGAATCCCACCATGGTAAAAGGTGGAATTTGAATTCAATAAATATATGGAATTAAGAATTTAATGATGACTATAAATCATTGCTAATTGTCAGGAAAAACCCATCTTGTTCATTAACACCCTTCAGAGAAGGAAACTGCCATCCTTACCTGGTCTGGCCTACATGTGACTCCAATCCCACAACGAAGTGGTTGACACTCAACTGCCATCTGGGCAATTAGAGATGGGCAGTAAATGCTGCCTAGCCAGTGATGCCCTCATCCTGTTAAAGAAAAAAATATCTAGCCCCATTTGGCCCATATCCCTCTGACACTTCCTATTCATATACCCATCCAGATGCCTTTTAAACACTGAAATTGTACCAGTCTCCACAACTTTATCTGGCAGTTCATTCCATACACGCACCACCCTCTGTGTGAAAAGGTTACACCTTAGTTCTCTTTTATATCTTTCAACTCTCACCATAAACCTATGCCCTCTTGTTCTGGACTCTCCAAACCAGGAAAAAGACCTTGGAGATTTATCCTATCCATGCTTTTATAAAGCTCTGTAAGGTAATCCCTCAGCCTCCAGCACTCCAGGAAAAACAGCCCCAGCCTGTTCAGCCTCTCTCTACAGCTCAAATCCTCCAAACCTGGCAACATCCTTTACAAGCATTTTTGAACCCTTTCATGTTTCACAACATCATCCAATGACCAGAGGAAGGAGACCAAAATTCCACGTACTATTCCAAAAGTGGCCTAACCAACGTTCTGGACAGCCACAACATGACTTCCCAACTTGTATACTCAAAGCTCTGACCAATAAAGCATACCGAACGCCTTATTCACTATCCTATCTACTTGCGACTCTAATTTCAAGGAACTAAGAACCTACAATCCAAGGTCTCTATCTTCAGCAACACTCCCTGGGAGCTTATCATTAAATATGCAAGTCCTGCTCTGAATTGCTTTCCAAAATGCAGCATCTCACATTTATCTAAATTAACTCAATCAGCTACTCCTCAGCCCATTGGCCCATCTGGTCACAATCCCTTTGTACTCTGAAGTAACCTTCTTCACTGTCCACAATACTTCCAATTTTGGTGTAATCTGCAAACTTACTAACTATACCCACTACGTTCACATCCAAATCATTTATATAAATGGCAAAATATAGTGGACTCAACATCGATCCTTGTGGCACTCCATTGGTCAAAGGCCTATAGTCTGAAAAGCTGTACTCCACCGCCAAACTCTGTCGTCTACCATTGAGCCAGTTCTGTATCCAAATGGCTAATTCTCCCTGTATTCCATGAAATCTAACCTTACTAACCAGTCTCCCATGAGGAACCTTGTCGAATGCCTTACTGAAGTCCATACAGATCACATCCACTGCTCTGCCCTCATCAATCCTCTTTGTTACTTCTTCAAAAAACTCAATCAACTTTGTGAGACATGATTACTCATGCACAAAGCCATGCTGACTATCCCTAATCAGTTCTTGCCTTTCCAAATACATGTAAATCCTGTTCCTCATGATTCCCTCCAACAACTTGCCCACATCCGATGTCAGACTCACCGGTCTATAGTTCCCTGGATTTTCCCCATCACTTTTCTTAAATAATGGCACTATGGTTAGCCAACTTCCAGTCTACTTGCACCTCACTTGTGATGATGGATGATACAAGTAACTCAGCAAGGGGCCTAACAATCACTTCCCGAACTTCCCATAGGGTTCTAGGGTACACCTGATCAGGTCCTGAGGATTGATCTAACTTGATGCATTTCAAGACATCCAGCACTACCTCCTCCATAATATGGACATTTTTCAAGATGTCACCATCTATTTGCCCACATACTATATCTTCCATGTCCTTCTCCATGCTAAACACTGATGCAAAATTCTGGTTTAGTATCTCCCCCATCTCCTACGGCTACACACTTAGGCTGCCGTGCTGCTTTGCTGATCTTTAGAGGCCCTACTATCTCTCTCATTACCCTTTTGTCCTTCATGTATTTATAGAAACCCTTTGGGTTCTCCTTAACCCTATTTGCCAAAGCTATCTCATGTGCCCTTTTCACCCTCCTGATTTCCCTCTTAAGTATAGCCCTCCTGCCTTTATATTCTTCTTAGGATTCACTCGATCTCTCCTGTCTATACTTGACATATGCTTCCTTCTTCTTCTTAATCAAACCCTCAATTTCTCTAGTCATCCAGCATTCCCTATACCTACCAGCCTTTCCTTTCACTCTAACAGGAATATCAGCTTTTGAAAGTTCTTGCCTAGTACCGTCAAAATTGGTCTTCCTCCAATTTAGATCTTTGACTTTTAGATTTGGTCTCTCCTTTTCCATCACTATTTTAAAACTAATAGAATTATGGTTGCTGGCCACAAAGCGCTCCCCACTTACACCTTAGTCACCTGCCCTGCCTTATTTTCCAAGAGTAGGTCAGGTTTTGTACCTTCTCTAGTAGGTACATCCACACACTAAATCAGAAAATTTTCTTGTGTACATTTTACATATTCCTTTGCATCTAAACCCTTAACACTATGGCAGTCCTAGTCTATGTTTGGAATATCCCCTACGTTAACCACTCTTTCCTTTTTTCCTCTCAATGGGCAGCACAGTGGCTCAGTGGTTAGCACTGTGCTGCCCATTGCTACAGTGAAGATAAATGTAAAATATTCAATCAATTCATCTGACATTTCCCTAGTTTCCATTATTAATTCTCCAGATTCTCTAGAACATTCACAATCAATAGTCAATTTGTGAATAGGAAAAGCTGCTGATTTGTCATCTTAGAGGACATATCCTGCTCCTTCCACTGTGCTTATCCCAATCCCACTTCCTGGGAGAGACAAAAAAAATGCAGGAACGTACACCTCATCTGTGAAGCCCTGTCAAAATTGCACTCCCACCTCTGAGAACAATTCTGGGAAGAAGTTTGGGGATTTACATATTAGTTTGATTCATAAAGAATGTTGCCTTTATTCTGCCATGATGTTGTAGTTTCACGCCTTAAAGAACTGACAGTAGTCATTTTTCACCATTACCTGCATTTGCTTGTTGTATATGTATGTTGCCTTCAAGGAAGTTCGCTTTTAAGGGCTCCAAGTGCTGTGTATATGCAATAATGTGACTCTGTCTAGCAGTTAGCCTACTGTGGAAAAGACAGAAAGTGGTGGGATACATTGAGTGGCTTGAACAGTCAATATGCAAGTTAATTTACTGGTGAAATATGGTTAACAGTCTTAGATCATGCATAAATATATGCTGTAGAGGTGCTGGTGTTGAATTGGAGTGGGCAAAGTTAAAAACTACACAACACCAGGTTATAGTCCAACAGGTTTATTTGGAAGTACCAGCTTTTGGAGAACTGTTCCTTCATCAGGTAACCGTGAAGCAGGATTATAAGACACAGAATTTATCGCAAAAGATCACGGTGTCATGCAACTGATACGATATATTGAACAAACCTAGATTGCTGTTAAACCTTTCATCTTTTAGATTGGGTTGCAGGTTTTAGTTCATTAATATGTAAATCTCAAAACTTCTTTCAAGCCATAGTCAGAATGTACACAAAATTCCCCAGTTTGAATTAAGACACAGCAGACCTCCTCACAGAATTCAAAATGTTTGCAGAGCTATGGTTTCTAGATTTGGGCATTTCCAATGCAGAAAAGCAAGCCATTAAGATTTACTTAGAAATGGCAAAGTAAGATCTTCACAGAATTGACATCAGGATTAAGAGCTGAAAAAGCTAAACCATCCCCAGAAGATATGGACCGCATTAAAAACGAATTTCAAAGTCAGATTAAGCTTCCACATTCATTGGTAGAACTCAAGCCATTTAGACAGAAGCCTGCAGAATCCATAAACCACTTCAGGAGCAGATTCAAAGATTTATTTCATTCGGGGAGCAAGCAAACATAATTCTTAGGTTGCTAATCGTACCCCCCCACCCTCCCATATAGAAGCTTTCCAGAAGCTATATAAAGTGAAAACTTAGAACATGGAAGGAGGGATTTATATGTGCAAAGTCATCCTTGCAGGTCAATGAAGCTTATGGTTTTCAGTACAAACATGATGTAATCAGGCAAACACTCAAATATAGCAAGCTATGTGAGAGGTCTAACCTTCTGCATGCACCAAGGAAATGCCCAACATTTGATCATTTTTGCAAAGCCTGTGGCAAAAGATACGAATGACCAAACTAGTAGAGCAAAAGTTGAAGCAACTACAATGAACTGTGAACTGACCCAAACCTGGAGTATCTTCAATGTACTAAAAAGACAATCTGGAATCACTCCAGAGATACATACATGAGTGGTTAACAAATCTGATGATGAGCATAATAAGATCAAGAGTGATGAACACGTGTTTTTACACTGTCAGGTTTGTGGAAAAGATCAGTCATCACCCTGTCTGAAGTGTCTACAAAAATTCAAATGATCTGTTCTCAAAAAATTAGTGACTGATCATCATTTACCAAGAGTACCACAGGGTAACCATCAATTTTACCCCCACAAATTCTAAACACATGTACTTGCAGAAATGGGAAGCCATGATAAAACCCTATGAACATTCTGCACATAATTCAGCAATTCCATGTGCAGGACCTGTAGTGCTGGAGTGCAAGTACAATCAATTCCCTGCATGTCACAGAAGTTCTTCATGGTAAACACTTTTCAACCAGCCATTTCAAGTTTACCTGCACTCACAGCAGTCACAATCAATCCAGCATCAGAGACAGAACATTAACTGTAGCAGAATTCAAGAAATATTTGCAGTAGTGAATAGAGAAAAAAACACGGCTTTCTTCTGAATTAATGGAGCTAAATCAACTCTCTCGTGGAGAGAAGAATGAAAGCTCAAGAGGAAAAGGCTGAAAAAGCTGCTCAGTATCAATATGAAATGGAGAATACCGTTTCTGAAGATGACATTCTTCAGGGGTGCTTCCATTCATCACAAAGTTGCATGAACAGCTGAAAGGCAAGAGAAGCAAGTTGAATGGCTGGCTGTGTATCATCATTCTAATGAAAAGATTGTTGGTTGACAGGAAGATTTAGAACACCTCCCTTGTAAAATGGACAGGCTTAACCGCAGCTAATGAAACAATGACTTTAGCTCAAAATCAAACTGGCAAAGTTGGCAGCTCTACATCAACAGGATGGAAGTGCACAGCACACACAATAAAATGCTGCAAAACACTTAGGAGAGAATATTTTCAAAAATAAATTCCAGCAAAGATGCTCTCGTGAAAGAATCTAAGCAAGACATGGAAGAAATAAAAAAAAGTAGCAAGTGGAAGAGGCCAAGGTTTCAAAGCAAGAAAACAGAAAAACAATTTGAATAGGAATGATAATTATTGAAACAGGTTATAAGGAGAAAAAATACACTAGACCAACAGAAGGCTAAAACTTCGATAAAACGAGAAGGATCCAGGATTTATTTTGTATCTTTTCTCTGATGAAGTACCGGTTTTAAGTTCTTCCTTCCCTTTCACATTCTGATTCACAGTTGCTTCTGGGATGCTGTCAAGATATTCTACAGCAAAGATAAATGTGAAATATTCAATCAATTCATCTGACATTTTGCTAGTTTCCATTACTAATTCTCCAGATTCTCTTGAACATTCACAATCAATAGTCAATTTGCATGCAGTGGGAATTCTTATTTTCTTTTTATATATTTCTCACTTGCTGGCCCTGACTAATTTATGCCTCCGTATTCATCTGTTACTCACTACTTGCTCTTCCTTATTCCCTCCAATCTTTTGATATTTCATTCATCTTTGTGGAATTACCTCTCTTTCCTTTCAATTTTTAGCTTCTTTAATTAGCTGTGACATTTTTTCCTTTAAAATTATTTTGTTTGTCAGTAGAAAGTACTGTTTTTGAGTATTGTGAAATAAGTCTATACAATTTGGCTATACAATTTACACTCTCAAAATTACTCTTATTTAAGTTTAAACACTGGGCTTCAAATTGCTCTTCGCTTGATCAAATTGAATGTGAAATTCGATCTTTTTATGATTACTGCTACCAACGTGCACCTTTGCTCTGAAAGCACTAGCTGATCTTGTCGAATTACACACTACTACATTGAGTATATCCTCTTCCATATAGAACATATCACAAGAGCATTCTGTTCTAAGTAAACGTCTCAAAAATATACCTTAATTTCATCATTTGGGCTGCCAATGCCAAATTAATTTTTCCAATCTACTCACAAATTAAGATCACCCTTGATTATTAAGGTCATAATTTTCTCAAAAGCCCCCAGTTATTTCTTCCTGGAAATCTTATTCCATAATGTGGTTACATGGTCAGGGGCATAATTGAAATATTATATTCACCCTTTCCCCTTATCCGATGCTCAATAATTTGTTACTGCAGTCATTTCTGATTTTCTTTTCATTACAAGTTAATTGCCTTTATTTTTCTTTGCCCAAAGATTGCTTTTCATCGAGAATTGTGTGTGCCAATTTGGACTGTGATATCTGAACTGCAATTTGGGTTCTAATGAATGAAATGTTTTGGCCATTTTCTATGTTAAAACATTCTACAAAGATGCAACTTGATGTATGTATGTGGTGCGTTTTCAATTTCATGCAACATTTAATGGCTCGTAGAGGTAAGTGTAAATCCACAAGGACTTGTGAAATTCTCTTGCAATCAAGCAACATTCTAGCTCAAGGTATTTGTGCTATTATTTTGAGTAATTTCATTTTGTTTTATGATCACAAATCACTGGTGATACTTCTAAGTACTTGAGGTTTGGGAACCAATCATCCTACTACCATTCTGTGCTTTGTGAGCTAAGGCAAGTAGTAACAAACATATCGGCAAAAATGATGACTGCGGATGTTGGAGATCAGAGTCAAGATTAGAGTGGTGCTGGAAAAGCACAGCAGGTCAGACGGCATCCGAGGAGCAGGAAAATCAACGTTTCGGGCAAAAGCCTTCATCAGGAATGAAGGCAGAGAGCCTCCAGGGTGGAGAGATAAATGGGAGGGGGGTGGGGCTGGGGAGAAGGTAGACAAGAGTACAATAGGTGGATGGAGGTGGGGATGAAGGTCAGAGAGGAGGGTGGAGCGGATAAGTGGGAAGGAAGATTGGCAGGTAGGATAGGTGTTGAGGATGGTGCTGAGCTGGAAGGTTGGAACTGGGGTGAGGTGGGGGGAGGGGAATTGAGGAAACTGCTGAAGTCCACATTGATGCCCTGGGGTTGAAGTGTTCTGAGGAGGAAGATGAGGCCTTCTTCCTCCAGGCATCGGGTGATGAAGGAGCGGCGGTGGAGGAGGCCCAGGACCTGCATGTCCTCAGCAGAGTGGGAGGGGGTGTTGAAATTTTGGGCCACAAGGTGGTGGGGTTGATTAGTGCGGGTTCCCAGAGATGTTTCCTAAAGCGCTCTGCTCGGAGGTGTCCAGTCTCACCAATGTAGAGGAGACCGCATCGGTTGCAACGAATACAATAAATGATATTGGTGGATGTGCAGGTAAAACTTTGGATGTGCAGAGCTCCTTTGGGGCCTTGGATGGAGGTGAGGGAGGAGGTGTGGGTGCAGGTTTTGCAATTCCTGCGGTGGCAGGGGAATGTTCCAGGAGGGGAGGGTGGGTCTTTGGGGCATGGACCTGATCAGGTAGTCACGGAGGGAACAGTCTTTTGGAAAATGGAAAGGGGTGAGGAGCGAAATATATCTGTGGTGATGGGGTCCGTTTGGAGGTGGTGGAAATGTCGGCAGATAATGCAGTTTATGCGAATGTTAGTAGGGTAGAAGATGAGGACAAGGGGTTTTTGTTCTTGTTGCAGTTGGAGGAGTGGGGTTTGAGAGCTGAGGTAACTTGCTCAATTACAAACATATCTTAGGCAAAGCTTTAATACAACATGTGTAAAAAATCAGCAGAGTTTAGCTGGTTGTCTTGGATGCTCAATCTATAGATGGGTTCAATTTTAACCCCAAGATGGCAGTGGAGTAGGACTCGTCAGCTTGAGCTCATCCACTCCACCTGTTTTGTTTCTTTTTTTTCTCTCTTTTCATGTTTTTTTTTCCCTTCTTTCTTCTTAATTCCCGTCCTTGAGCCTTGAGTGAGGTCGTCACAGGCCCCTGGCCTCAGCACAGACTCACGACCTCGAGGTGAAGCCTAGCTTGGTCTGGAGGCACTGGCTGGCATGGACTGAAGGCAAGGCCAGTATGATCTGGCAGCAAGGTGCCAGTGCAGATTGGGTTGGAAAGCCTGTTATTCTGAACTTTTCATTTCTTTATTTTTTCTATTTTTTTCTTAAGAATTTGTACTTAAGAATCTGCATCTCAGCATATTTGTACCTAAGATGGTCCCATGAATGGTAACTTGTAAACTTTTCACTGTACTCATCTGATAAAGCTAATTCAGAAGAAAATCCTTTGTTTCCCAATTCAGAGATGCTGTTATCATGGAGACCAATACGTTTAACTGGAAGCACTAGGTTTTGGAGCGCTGCTCACAACCACCTGATGAAGGAGCAGTGCTCTGAAAACTAGTGGTTCCAATTAAACCTGTTGGACTATAATCTGGTGTTGTGTGATTTTTGTACACCCCGGTCCAACACCGGCATCTCCAAAGCATGGAGGCTGAAAGAATGCACTGACACTCTCATCCCCCATTCCACAGGTTCAGCATAAAACAAAGCTATTTCTTCCAGTTCCAAGAAAACCAATTAATTAACCTTTCCAAATCAGGTTTAAAACAACAAGATCGACGAACACAACTCTAGGTTTTTTTTATCAAAGCAAAGGTTATCAATAAGGATGCAATAATTATCTAACAGACAGCCAGTAGCATAGAAGTATGGATGCCTTTCCCTCCAAATATCCATCAAATACATACAGAAATACAAACATACACACATACAAATTCAGAGAACGGTTAAAAAAAGGTAGTTTTTTAAAAACAAATTGGCTTTCCGAAATGAATACAGAAGAATAAAGCATAATATGTTCTGGAATCTATTGCTCTGATGTTCCAGCACTTATGATCAAATTTCTAATCACACACCATTGTCTCATAGTCTTGCAGACACAGCTAGTTCAGGAAATAAAGTCTTGAGATGTTCTTTCAATCACTCTTTCAAAACAGTAAACAGGTCTCATCCTGAAGTCATCATGGAGACTCCCTTTCCAGAAAAAGGAGAGGTCAGCTGGACAGTATGCCCTTAGCAAGGTTTCCTCCAACTCAGATGTTTTGCCTTAGCAAGCTTGTCTCAAATGGAACCAAATGAAACAAGCACCACCACCACCCGCGCCCACCTCCCCAAGTTGGTCACTATTCAAAACAGTCTCAACAGAGATCTATAAGAAATCAAATAGTTATCACAAATCACATAACTTACAGGAATTTTTGTTTAAAACATAATCTCCAATGTTCACAGGGAACCTTGTTAAAGAAACCACTCTAGGTATTCTTGTGAAACTTGAAATGCATCCATTTCAACAGTGCTTCAGAACATAAGACTGGTGTGTGCCACATTCAATATAAAGCATCTTCATAAAGTACTAATTCAGTCATAAAATGCAGTTATATTTCAATGGATGAGCTTCAAAAACGTTTGGCAAGATCACTGCAATAAATGCAGAGCACAGTGGGTCCCTTGAGGAAAGAATGCATGAAAATTAAAATCAAACCAAAGGCAAATATTCTGGCTCAATAGGTATGCCAGCTGTTGAATGCTCATTAAAATGGAATGGCACTGACTGTGCATACAGAGAAGTCCACAGCAGAGACTTCTCCCATTGTCGCTGCTAATGGACATCAGTGCGGAGGCATAATGCCAGGATGAAGAAATCTAAAAATAAAAATCATTAGGGTACTTTTAATTTGCTACAAAGACAGGCAATCAATTCTTTATTTCAGCACTTCTTAAATTATTTTCCAGGCTATTATAAATATGGTCTGGAACCATGCATTTGAAATTCCTCTCGTGCACAGGAATGAGATGTAGTTTTCTGCCCTGTATCAAAAAGGAAACCAAATCATGACAGAAGGGAAATGATAACAAGAGGATTACCAGGGAGGCGTGGGGCCTATTAGATACGAAAGGGAAAGTCTGTGTGTAGCTAGAAAACGTGGGGGAGGTCTGAAATGAATATTTCTCATTTATATTCACAATGGAAAAATACATTGAAACTAAAGATTTCAGTGGGATGCGGGGTTCTAGAGCATGTTAAGATTGATAGGGAGAAGATATTATATGTTTTAGCAGGCATAAAGCTGCATAAATCTCAAGGGTTAAATGAGATATATCCTTGGCTGTTGTGGGAGACAAGGAGGTTGCTGGGGCCCTGGTGGAGATACTTAATACTTTGCAGCCAATCTTGTTCCTTTGTTCAAGAAGGGCAGCAAGGATAGGCCAAGTCATCGCAGACCAGTTAGCCTGATGTCAGTTGTAATGAAATTATTGGAAACATTCTGAATAACCAATACTTCGAAAGGCAGGAATAGTTATCATGGATTTGTTGGATGGAGATCCTGTCTGACTAATTTACTTGATTTTTTTTGGAAAAGGTGACTAACTATATTGTTAGGGGTAGTACATAGGAAGAAGCATCTGAAATTGAATGGACTGAGGATTATAATATGTTGGACAGTAGTAAGGACATCAGTTGGGCAATAAAACATTGTTTAGGACAGAGTACAAGTAGCACAGTTTCAGATGAGTTCAGAATGCCAGTGAATCTGATATTGCAATGGTCAAGATTGGAATTGATTAAAATGGTAATAACAATTTCAGTGGTGATGGAGTGAAATTAGATACGTGGTTTATGTGGCCTTCAGAAAAGGCCTTTGACAAGGTCCTTCATGAGAGGATAGACTGAAAGGTAAAAGCCCATAGGATCCAATACAAGTTGGCAAACTGGATCCAAAATTGGCTTGCAAAAAGAAGGCAAAGGGTAATGTTGGAAGCTTGACTTTGTGATTGGAACCCTGTGCCCATAGGGATCAGCACCAGGAGTCTTGCTGGTGTTATGTACATTGATAAGTTAAATATGAATGGAGAAAGCATAATTAGTACATTTGTAGATGACATGAAAATTAGTGCTGTTGTTGATAGTAAGGACGATGGTCTGAGGTTACAGTCTGATGTTGATCACCTGGTAAATTGGACAGAGCAGGGCAGATGGGATTTAATCCCATTTTTAGAGTTCTAATAAGGAGAGGAATTACACAATGAATAGTCAATCCTTAGGGAGTACTGAGGAACCAAGTGACCTTAGTGTAGAAATCTGTAAAGCTCTGAAGAAGTCATCAGAGGTAGATAGGGTTGTGAAGAAGGCAAGCAGGATAGGAGCGGGGGTGTTTTTTAGCAACTTTCTAGAGCATTGATTAGCCACAGATGGAATACTATGTAGTTCTAATCATTGGACTATCAGAAGATCATGATTACACTGAAAAGACTGTAGAGAAGATTCATCAGGATTTTGCCTGGGATGGAAAATCTCAGTTATAAAAGAGAGACTAGATAGATTGTGTTTGTTTTTCTGGAGCTGAGGAATATCTGAATGAGGTATACAAGAAGCATGGGTAGGATATTTTGTGAGAATCTTTTCTCTGTGGCAGACATGGCTAAGACTAGAGGACATATGTTTAAGGTGAGGAGCAAATGGTTTAGAGAGGATCTGAGGAAAACTATTTTCACCCAAAGAATGATAGAAATATGGGACTTGCTGCCTGAGAGCATGGTGGAGGGAGACACTCTCGCAACATTTGAGAAGAATCTTGAATGATCCAGTGCGTAGTGGACCAAGTGCAGGTAAATAGATAGGAGTAGCATAGTTTGTTGGTAGGTTTTGACATGGTGGGCCAAAGCCAGTGTTTCTACGCTGTATGACTTGATGATAGGTGAATGTGACAGTTAGCATTGGATGTGGTAACCTGCCCAAATTGCTTTCCAGAGGGAAAGTTGATGCTGATCATGAATACATGAGTACAAGACATATAAGAAATGAGCAGACATTGATATTGGAGTGATCAAGGTTGAAGTGGATTAAAAGAGAATTACATTTTCAGCAATGATGGAGTGAAATCATACACAGAGGGACAATGTTGCAAATGCAGATATGAACAAGATTGTTGATGAATGAGAAATGGAAGTTGAATCATAATTTGGTATGCCAAGGCAAAGATGTTACAGTCTTTGATATATGCTGAGTGATTAAATGGGGAGGGAGATATAGTTGAAAAAACAAATACACTTGCACTAATGTAGCATCTTTCATGGCCAACAGATGTCCCAAAGAACTTTATAGCCAAAGAGGTATTTTAAAGTCTAGTCCCTGTTGATTTGTTTGTAACAGAGTAATCACTTTGTTCACAGCAAACTACTAAAAACAGCAATGTTATCATGAGCAGACAAACTATTCTTGACGATGTTCATTGAGTGCTAAATATTGTTCAGGAAATCAAAGAAGACTGCCAATCTTTGAAAGTAAGAACCATCAATCTATTTTGTAAGGGCAAGTTGGCCTTGATTTTAATGTCTTATCTAAAAGAAGGTACTTCCAATGTTGCAGCTCTCTTCAGGGTTGTGCAGCTAGAATGTTATGTTACTTTAAGTTTGAAATAGAACCTGAACCCACAATCTATTGAGGCAAGAGAGCTAACAACTGAGCAATGGCTGACATCATTTCAGCAAGAAAAACACCAAATACACACTGGGTTCGGTTTTGACAGTGTTCAATTAGTGAAAGTTCTTGCTCATGGTTTGATAGTAGATAAATAATCTGACAACAGAAAAATGGTAGAAAATAAATGGGTTGACTTCAGTATGCAGATTGAAATAGATTTCTATTAATATGTAAAATTAGTAAGCGGTAATACAAAAATGACAAGAGTTTGCATTCATAAAGGGATTTTTTTTATGCTTGGGATACATCAGAGTGTTTCCCAGTTAGTTAATTATTTTTGAACTATGGTTACTGTTATTTGTGACATTCAATATTTGTACAGCAAAATCCCACAAACACAACAAGATGAATTGGAATTAAGTTGTTTCAGAGCTGTGATTTGTAGGATAAATCTTGGTCAGGACTTCACCTGTTTTTTTCACAGTGTATCATTGAGTGCTTCAAGTGCATTCATGCAAGCAGATGGAACCATGATTAACTATCACCCAAGAAAGTGGAGTTTGAAGTTATGAATTTCTGATTCTGAGACAATATGGTTATGGTTGACACCAAGGAAGGATGAAACTTGAAATTTTAGTAAAGTATGCCAACAGTGTGAAAGTGGGAGGAGAATTCATTAATGCTCTGACATCTTCAATTCCTTTGAAGATGGACTTTGATCTTCCTTGATTAGACCCCTGGTCACCCTGTGTGTCTCTTTCAAAACTCTTGAAAAAATCCAGCATTATACCTATCATTGTTTCCTTTTGGGTAATCCACGAAATATCCTGCCCTCTTTCTAGCCTTCCTGCACAGCTATCTGATTCCTGTTTCAAACAGCACAATCTATAAGAGTCAATGTGGAGAGGACCATTGATTTGCTTGAATTGTGTACGGTGAAAGAAGGATTTGTGAAAGATTATAAAACTGGCCTCCCAGTTCTTGTTTTGTAATTAGTTGGCTGGCACCCAAAAATGAAACTGATTGTCAAAGGACTGCGATCAAGAGTCCAGCTCATACTGGAAGGTCTGTGGGCACCTGGCAGCATGCCAAAACAGAGCACTGATTTCACCTGCTAGCCTTATAATTCACCTTATAATTTTCTTTTTGGCTGTGTGGATGCCCAAGATCCATGCTCCTCAATGACTTCTGGGACTAGAAGCCAGTATCGCAATTGGCGTGCCAATGCCAATCACCATGCATAGAGCAGCTGCGCAAACGTAGAGGGAGCCTTGCTGGCCATTGCATTGTATACTGGAGAGCGAGAGAACATGACCAAAAACTATTATTTTGAGATTTGAGGCAGCTACGTAGCAAAATTGAAAGATAGTTTTGGAAGATTTTTGTGAATTTTCACAGATGCACACTGGTTTGACCACCCACTGATCTCCCTGAAACCTATTTAGAGAGGTCCTCTGGAAACAAGCTCTGTTTTTGGGAATTTTTGGCTACATCACAGAATCTCATGACGGACAGTGAAAAGGAAGGGGACAGCTGCAGATTTCCCAGTCAGATTTCTTGAGTTGCATTTAAAACTCATTTGTGTTGCCTCATACAGTATGAAAATGTATAGATCTTAATTGCACAGGTTACATCCCTACTTGCAGATCTGATTTTAGCATGCATGTAAGTTCAGTGAAAACCTAATTCAACAGAATTACATGATGAATGAATTCAATCCAACAGGCCTACCTTGATGCATCTGGATGGGGATATGAATAAAAGGTGTTTGGAGGGATATGGGCAGGTGCTGGCAGGTGGGACAAGATTGGGTTGGGATATCTGGTCGGCATGGACGGGTTGGATCAAAGGGTCTGTTTCCATGCTGTACATCTCTATGACTCTATGTTTGTGCTCCTCGCATCATTTTCTACTTCATGTCATCCAACTAACCTGGTACTCCATTCATTTCTCCTTCATGTACCTATGCAGTTTGTCCTTAGCTGCATCCATGTTATTTACTTCACGTTATCTTATTGAGATGCACTTGGTTACTGTGCTGTAAATTGAGCCCTGTTATTTCCAGAATTGTACCAAATGTTGAAGTGTTTTTACTCTAATACACCTGACTTTCAGACTAAGGTTGGTAGAAAGCATAGTCCAGCTTTTGGTACTATATACAAATAATAAATCATTATGAGTAATTAGATAATAACTACTAATACAACAGACATAAACCATTGGCATACACTACTAACTAAAAGTTAAGGCCGCACATACACATACAGACAACAAAATAAGGAAAATAGATTATTGGTGGAGGTCAAGAAAAACTGTGAAGCTAGTTCAGTGGTGTTTGCTTTATGATTCCAATGTTCACGATCCTTCATGATGATTCAGCTAGTCAGCACCTTGCTGTTCAATTCCTTTCTCTGGATGCTTTCACTGGTATGTATGAAGTGCAGAGTGACTGACTCACTTGGAAAATGTCTCTGATCTATGAATTCAGAAGTCACAGGTCAGGCAGCTCTTACAGGCAAGGTTCTTGGTTTTCTTTATGTTTAAGCTGACCTTTCTTTTACTGCAGTGAACAGGCAGCATCTGTTAGGGGAGAACACCACGTGTATGTGTATCCCCTGTCACATCCCCACATGCTCCATTAGTGGAGAAGAGCTCAGAATCACTTGTAAAGCAGTCCTTTGCTCCTGATCATCTATACTTTGTAGGAACCCTCAATTACAAAATGAGAGTTCATACTAGAAACTGAGTGGCTGTGATAGGATGTAGCCATTCTGGTTAATCCTGTCATTTCAAAAACAAAATTATTTCTCCTTGCAATTCATAAGACACAAAAATAAAAAAGACACAGTTCTTACATTGTGGCGATAAGTTCCAGTTTTTCATAACACCAGAAGTTTGTCTGAATTCCTTTTTGGATTTAATTGGAAGTATGAGATTGCCATGGTTGACTTCCCTCTCTTAATTTAGCAGGTTTAAAATGGCAATGCCTAGGTCTATATGCTGCAGACCTTTACTATATCCTCTAGTCACTGTGTAAAATGAGTACTTGATTATGATTGACTTTGTTTAGTGTATGGATCTGCTGTGTATCAGTGTTGATCCTAAGTTGACAAGAATAATGCTTATAGCTGTGTGTGATTGAATTTGCTCAAGGGTGTAGTAAGATAAATGATACAGAAGCTGTCAATCCATAGAGGTTTAAGCAGCTACCAAGCTGTGGGAGGTCATCACAGACAGCTCCAGAGTGCCTGTAGCATATTAGTCCCTGGCACTCCATAAAAAGCCTTCAATTTCAATGATTTCCTCTTTCATCCCTGAACCTGATAGTTGCCACTGTAGTTGTTTATGGTACTTATGAATGTTATTTCCCCAAACCAGAAAGCTCTCTTTTCGAAAGTAAGTTTATTAAATCTGCTCAAACAAGTATTTCACCTCAGCCACTTTTCCCAGTGAATCAAGGGGAAAATCAGGAAGGTGTAACATGGGCAACTCATTCACAAAATTGAATTTATTTCCCCAGTGTGGCCACCAAAAGCTTAACAGAGAATATTAACAATCTGTTCCTGAATTTCAGATCCAAAAATTAGTAACTTAACTAACATTAGGTTTTACCTCGAAAATCGCTCCATCTAATGTTATGTGGCAAGCTCCTCTTCCTGTTATTCCAGCAACAAAGGTGATCCATTTATTTTAACTAAAATGATGCAACATCTCTATTTTTAATATAAACTCCTGAAGAATTTGTGCTGTAATATTGCAGTAAAGTACACAGTTTTTTCTAATTGTCTAATCCCCAGTCATAACTGCTTTTTGGTGCTCATTAAAATAAAAGAACAGTGTCATAGACTGAAATATTTAGAGGCATAAAGATGTACAGCATGGAAACAGACCCTTCAGTCCAACCCATCCATGCCGACCAGATACCCCAATCCAATCTAGTCCCACCTGCCAGCACCCGGCCCATATCCCTCCAAATCCTTCCTATTCATACACCCATCCAAATGCCTCTTAAATGTTGCAATTGTACCAGCCTCCACCACTTCATTCTGTACATGCACCACCCTCAGTGTGAAAAAGTTGCCCCGTAGGTCTCTTTTATATCTTTCCCCTCTCACCCTAAACCTATGCCCTCTAGTTCTGGACTCCCTGACCCCAGGGATAAGACTTTGCCTATTTACCTTATCCATGCCCCTCATAATTTTGTAGACCTCTATAAGGTCACCCCTAAGTCTCCAGAGTAGGCTTCTTGTAGCATTTTCCCTTGTTTATGTCTTTTTCTTCACCCTTCAGCTCAAATAATTTGCACATTAAACAAGTGGAAATGCAGTCTGACAATGGCCTGGTGAGGACATTGGGGCATTTGGGACATAATGAATGATGGGTCCAGAAGTTTGTCATCTTTATTAGTGAGTGATAACGAGAGAGAAGAGTACATAAAGATGAATGAGGAAGGGTAAGGAAGAATAGATTGAGAGAGAAAATAAACACAAAGAGAAAGGAAAAGAAAAAAAAATTAACATTCTCCAAACCTTGATTTTGTTTCCCTTGGCATTGAGTCTCCACAGTATCATTTGTTCAATTTCTGGGCCAGAGATGTTGATTGGAATTGCAGCAATATGAATCTCCTCATAAAAAAAAGTGTTTGTGTTGTATGCTGTCTCTAACTCCCTATGATGAGCTTAATTAGTATTTACTACTCAAATGCAGCAATATCTAGAAAATCCTGAGAAGGAGGCATGAAACTGCCATTTTCACTGGGCTAATGATGGAATGGTGTAAATAGTCCAGCAATTTGTAGTGATTGACAATTCAGAAAATATCACTTCCTTGTCACAATTTACACATTGATAACAGTCTGCCCATTAAACTCATGTTATTTTTCCAGAAGATTCTGGGCCATCAACTTACAGACGTATACCAGATGCTAATTGCAGCTGAACCCTGCTTCTAATTACTGATCTTGCAACTTGGCAGTTTAATTTAATGATGTCCCTTTTTTTTGATTAATGTGCAGGCTGTCTGTTAGCCTTTAAATGCAGTGTTTTTGCAAGGTCACAAACCTCTAGGGATCTAAAGCTGAACTGTTGAATGGAGGTAATTGCAGGTTTTCACTTTTTCCTTTTCTGACCTTCAAATTTCACTTACTGCCCACCGCCCCCCACACCCACCCATTTTGCCAACCCCCAGGATTGGTCTATTCTGCAGTGGCCTTTTGTTATCATTCTCAAGTGATCATTTTATTCTGAGTTGTGAATATTGACCTCTGGGTTTGGAAGGGAAGGAGATCCCAGTGAAATCCAAACAATTTTTTTAAAAAATGAATTTGAGTCCATGTTCTTAAGAGTTTTGAAGCATATGAGGTGATTTCACTTAAGTACCCAGAACCTTATAGGGTTCAACAGGGTAGACACCAGAAGAATGGTTCCCTTGATTGGAGGTTTAGAACCAGAGGATATTGTGTCTTTGGAATTGTCTGCCCAGAGAGCTGTGGAAGCTCAGTCATTGTGTATATTCAAGGTAGATATCAACTTAAATATAAAAATATATTAGGGGATGTGGAGTTAGGATGAGCAAAGGGTATTGAGATTCCGGAACAGTCATGAACAAGGTGAAAGGTCGAGCATGCTGGAAAGGCTTAATGGGTCATTCCTATTTCCTGTGTTAAATCAGAGGGAGGAAACCTGTCTGTTTTCTTTCCTTCTACTCTTACAAATTGAAGAGCACTTTCTTTACCATTGGCTATGCAAGGTTTAAATCCTCTAAATTATAACTGTATAAAATTGACAGCTTTTTTTAAAAGAACCTTTTCTTTATTTCTCTACGGAAGCAACCTGTTATTGTACTTACCACACCTGATTTGGATTCTTCCACTCATATGAAAATTATCTCCAAAATAACCTTGACTTATCCAAACCATTCCTTATTTTAAACATCTCAATGTCTCTAAATCCTTTCTTTTTGAATGTTACCAATATTGTATTACTACTTCTATCTCTCTTCATCATGTGGAGATAAGAGTAATCTTCGAAAAGCAGACTAAGCAAGATCCTATATGAATTTAAAAATAGCTTATGAAATCTTTGCACAAGAAATAAATCCCAGTACTAGATTATTGTTTTTAATTGCTTTTGCTGACCTGCAGAACTGCTTTCAATGATGCTTCCACACCGCTAGACCCCTTTGCTCTTCTAATTCATTCATTTTAATTTCTAATTTGACTTTGTGAGAAACAAAGCTCACTCACTTCAATAATTTCAGTCCGAGACAAGATCTGAAGCAATCAGTATGTTTATTATAAGCTTGCAAGCGTGGTGCCTGGGATTGGCACACAGAGTTTAGCAAATACATATCTTATATAGGATTCACTACTCCAAACCCAGTGCCCATTACTATTGTTTATCTCTTGCCTTATCCGGTCTTGTGCATAACAAAGTACAAGTTTTACTCGTTCATTTCACCACATCCTGCTGTGGCCCATTGTTAGATATATCCTTCTTCATGATTATCTCTTTCCTCCACCTGTGCCATTTCTTCCCTTTTCCCAACCATATTGATCCTTATGACCTTTTAATTGGGGTTTGTTTTTGTGTTTTTGCAAAAGTGGGAAACAGATGCTTATAACTACTGCTTGTACAAACATATCTGGCTTAACCTACATTCTCACAGCATCTTATCTATTTGTCTATTATTGTTAGCAGGCACATTTCATTCTTGCATTCACATTGTAGCTAATACAAAAACAATTATATATTTCCTCCACATAGTTTTCATTCTTGTTGACTCAGCTCTTGGTTGAAACAATTATACACTGGTGTGAGTTCATTTACCTTGCATAAGTAATTATAATTGCAGAAGTAACATTACTTTACCTATATCCCACAATTTCCCCCTTTTTCTTTAATTACCATTTGTTATCTTCTGCATTTTTCTTTTAAGCATCGCCCCCAAAATTCGCAAGCATCATTCTGGAGATTTCATCCATCTTGGTCTCACTCATCCCCTCAATATTTTATCGATAAAGTTCCTCTGCGTCATTCCCTTTTAGGGGCATCTGTTTCATTAAGGCTGTTTCAATCAGTCTTTGGTGAGCCCTTGTATACAGGGTATGATACAACAGCCAATAGCTATCAATACCCCGACTACTACTATCAGGGAAGTAAGTATGGAAACCATCACCCCCTTCCATTTTCCAAACCAGGATTCAAGCCATCCCATGAGAGATGTGACTATTCCTGAATTCTCAGCCAGTTCCTCTGCTAAGGTAGTCGATTCTTTTAAGGCCCGAGTAATTGAACCATCAGGCGCAGTGTTATAAGGAATAAAGGTACAACAGCTTCCTCCTAACATCTCACACACACACACACACACACTTTTTCCACTTAAATCATATCAAGGGCCATTCTGTTTTCCCATGCCATCCTACTTGTCGCATCAAGCTGTTCTGACATTCCTTTAACTACAACTCTTGTATAATTTATAAATCACTGTTGATTATAGAAAACGTAATTAATCCAATCTACATTTTTATTAATTGTTATCCACCAAAAGAGAGCTGACTCAAAGCCTGCTGCAATCTGATTACGAGCCTTGAATTCATCAGGTACCCCCCTAGGAATCCTACAGAATCGAGATAAATCCTGTCATCGAAAGAAGTGTCAACAGTGATCTCTTACTCCTTCCCTTTTTCCCTACTATCTTTTCCTTCTGAAATGCCAGGGTAAATGGAATTGCCAATTGTACAATTGCACATACCCCTCTCCAATCCGGAGGGAGGGTGGGTGGGTCTCAGTATTTTGCCTCCACAGTACCACCACAGATCCACTTGGGGAACCTTTAGTACTGAGTAGTTCCTTCCCTTGTCCATTGCGGTGACATTCTTAATCTCTGTACATAATTTCAGCTCCCCCAAATCTGTAGACCGATTTGTACCTCGTCTACGCACACACAATGTGTGATTTCCGGCTGCAGCTGAAAACGTAGTGGGGGTGTTTGAATCTTTCTTCTCCAAGGGAGGGAACGTCAGAGATTGGGAGGTACAGTTCCTATCATTCCATGCAGTCTCATCCTGATACAGGACTATCATACATTTCATGCCCTTCCTGTCTCACTTCCACCCGAGCTGAAAGGGAACCACCTGGGCCACTGACCTACCGGAGGCACATGTATAGCAATTACTCTTACTCAGACTTTTTACAGTATACTTTACCCATTCAACCCAGACATTTGCATCCCCATATCCAGTTTCTATTTCAATGGTCTGTTTTAAGTCCTTTACCTCTATAATGTTTACTACTTCAAGGTCATCGGGAGGGGTGAAAGGTTGTACCTTATTATCCAGTAGTTCTACCTGTTTTCCCTGTCCTGCACCAATTCGAAAACAACAGCCTGAGAAATCATTCCCGTTTGCTTTCATTTCTATCCCAAATGTTTCATTTAATTGTATCTCATAGGTGCTTCCGCCCCCCCCCCCTCCCCAGAATTGCTTCGTGCCATGTGGTTTTCTTTATCGTCAGGTATATTGGGTTACACTTTTTATCGGGACAATCAAGAGCTGGTCGGAAGGGGGCCCACTGTACTGTGACGAGACCGTTAAACCAAGTACCATCCCCAAGGCCATCCCCATAGGACTTAAGATGTATCTCTGAGCTGCGGTACTGTCTCTGATTATCTACGTCCTCACATTTACTAAGCTGCATGTATCAGCGTCTATTACTTGTGGATTATCAGATTCAGGAACCGTTAATAACACGTACGAAAATGATATTTGACAAAATCCCGATACTAAGAGGGCTAGCATCATAACTCTAAACATCCCCAGCATTCTAAAAAAAACGTGCTGAAGCACAAAAAAACTTAATAAACAATCCTACAGAAATAATCCCTCGCTAGCGTCACCACTATATAATCAGTTACTCAAAGTCTCTTTAGTCTGAGTTTCAGTGGGTATTGCGTTGATTCAGCTGTCCAGACTTCTTCCTCAACTGGAGATTCCACTGGCTCTTTGATCCGAGTGTAGTGAGTCCAGCCTTTCTCCGCCGTCCTTATTGCTGTGTCGGTAGTCAAAAGAGCCTGATACGGCCCTTCCCAGTCCGGCTGCAATTTACTCTCTGTCCATGATTTTACTAAAACCCAATCTCCTGGCTGGATGGAATGAACGATGAATTCAAGGGGTGGAGTCTGTGCTAATAAACTCTGTTTCCTGAGGACAGACAAAGAGGACGACAAGCCCAGTATATACTTCTTTAAGAACAAGTCTTTAGTTTCGGGAATTGGCAATTCCCCATTCGTTTCCAGATAAGGTAATCCAAATAAGATCTATAGGGGGATAATCCCAAAATTTTCCTTGGGGCTGTTCATACTCGCAAGAGAGCTATAGGTAAACATTTGGTCCAAGGGAGTCTGGTTTCTATTATCAATTTAGAGAGCTGTCATTTGAGTGTTTGGTTCATTCTCTCAACCCTTCCTGATGATGGCGGGTGCCATGGAGATGGAACTCCCAGGAAAGTCCCAACCCTTTTATTACCTCCTGTAACACTTTAGAGGTAAAATCAGTTCCTTGGTCAGAATCTATATGGTTCACTAGCCCATATCGGGGAATTATGTGCTCTAATATTGTTTTAGACACCCCAATCACAGTGGTGGTAGGTAGGGGGTATGTCTCAACCCAACCAGATAGATGATATACTATGACCAGCAAATATTTTAGTCTTCCTACTCTGGGTAGTTCAGTATAATCTACTTGTATACTCTGGAAGGGTCTCAATCCCGGGTCTCGTCCTCCCGGGGTCTGTTTTCTCAAGACTTTCTTATTTACCTTTCTGCATATTATACATCCCTCACATATTTGTTTAGCAATTGTATATGTTCCTTTACATCCATATTCCCTAAGAACTAAATCACACATTGCTTGCACTCCCCAATGGCTGCCTTGATGTAGGACAGCCATAATTTCTCGCATCATTTTGTTTAACATTTCCCTTCCATCAGGTAACATCCAATGCCTGTCTGTTATTTTTGCAGCCCTTAAATCTTGCAATTCTTTTTCCTCTCTTTCAGTAAATGTAGGAGCTTCCCGAGGATCTGGGACAGTAGGTATTAGGGAATGGATCACCACTTCTTGTGGGCTCAGGGCTGCTTCCCTAGCCACTTCATCGGCTAATCTATTCCCCCTAACTTCTGGTTCATTTCCTTTCTGATGACCATTTACATGCACTACCGCTAATTCTCGGGCTAGTAATAGGGACTCCAAGACCCATTTAATCAACTCCTCATGTGCTAATTCTTTCCCCCGGCTATTGATCAATCCCTTTCCTGCCATATCTTTCCGAAAGTGTGCACAACATCAAATGCATATTTAGAGTCCGTGTATACTGTTCCCTCTTTATTTTCTAACACCCTAAGGGCTCTTTCCAATGCATAGAGTTCGCAGGTCTCAGCTGACCACCCATTTGGCAACCTTCCTGCCTCCACCACCCTACCTTTCTTCCCGCCTCCTGCATACCCATTATGTCTTTTCCCTTCAGTCACCCGGGATGATCCGTGTATAAAAATTCGGGCTCCTGCATGAAGCAGAACATCTCTCAGGTCCATGCAGACTTTAATTTGATATTCTATAATGTCAAGGTGTGCTCTGGATTCTGAGGAGACTCTCCTTCCCCTTTCCAAAGAAAGTCAGCTGGATTTAAACAATTGTCCGTCACCAACATTAGATCATCTTTTTCTATTGATATTGCCTCATATTTCAGAATCCTCAAGTCTGTCAATCATCGCCCAGCTTTTTGATTTTGGATCGTTCTCACTTGGTGTGGAGTGCTTACTATTAGGGCTTCCTCAAATGTAAGCTTTCTGCTTTCTTCCACCAAAAGTACAGTGGCAGCCACGACCTGCACACACTCAGGCCACAACCGGGATACTGGATCCAATAGCTTCGAAAGATATGCTACTGGCTGTTTCATTCCTCCCCACCTCTGGGTTAATACTCCCAAAGCCGCTCCCTTATCTACGGAAGCAAAGAGGTGGAAAGGTTTATCTAGGGAAGGTAAAACTAACACGGGGGCATGGATCAGATCTCTTTGGAGTTCCTCAACTAGTTCTTTTTCCTCATCATCCCAACTTAGACACTTTGATTCCTCCTCTAATAGTTTGAGATGTAATTTCTTAGTCTTTTGAGCATCAGAATCAATCCACAATCTGCAATATCCCGTTAGACCCAAAAATTTACGTAACTCCCGTTTAGTCCTGGGCAGTGGCATCCCCATTCTTCCCTCTATCCGTTCCAGGCTTATCTTTTGCTTTCCCTCACTAACTAAATGTCCCAAGTATTTCACTTCTCGCTGCACATATTGTAGTTTTTGTTTAGATACTCACAGTCCCTGCTGACCCAGGAAATTCAATAATTTGTTAGTAGCTTCTACTACTCTTTCTCTTCTTTTTCCTGTTACTAAGAGGTCATCTACATACTGCAACAGGGTAGTTCCCTTACGGCTAAATTTCTCCAATATTTGTTCTAGCATCTGTCCAAATAAATTCGGGGATTCCGTAAACCTCTGGGCGAGAACGGTCCACCGGTATTGCTGTTTCCGTCCTGTCTTGGGATCTTCCCATTCAAAGGCAAACAAATTCCTACTTTCCTCCGCCAAGGGACAAGCCCAAAAGGCATCCTTTAAATCTATCACACTAAATCATTTGTGGTCATGCGGGATCTTACTTAATAATGTATAGGGATTTGGCACCACTGGGTGCCTGATATGTACTATTCGATTCAATGTTCTCAAATCCTGCACCAATCGATAAGTTCCATCGGATTTCCATCCTGGTAGGATTGGGGTATCATAAGGAGACATACATGGCTCCAACAGTCCATCTCTAATCAGTCCCTCAATTACTGGCTGCAGTTCTCGTTTACCTTCTATGGAAATGGGATATTGTTGCTCACAGACAACGTTCCCTTTCCTTTTTAAATTTATTTCTCGGGGAGGGATGTGTATTTTTCCATGATTCCCTTCTCTAGCCCATACAATAAGGTCTATCTCTCTTTCTACATCCTCTGTCAACATTGCCATTTGTACAACTAATTCTTTTTCCTGAATTCCAATCTCCAGTCCTAAGAGGATAATTAAATCTCTCCCTAGTAAGTTACTTCCTATGTCAGATATATATAACCGTTCCTCTGTGACTGTATCCATAGGACCTTGTATCATCATAGGTTCAAATGCTGGAACAGTAAATCCTTCCCCTTTTACCCCAGAAACAGCAATTGACCGTGTTGACATTCTTACTTTCTTTGGTTTAAAATTCAGTGATGACCATGCTGCCCCCTATCTACTAGGAAGACTACCTCTTCCCTACAGGGTCCCACCTTCAAGTTTATCAAGGGTTCCCAGTGGGTCCCCTGGAGCAGGAACCCCTGACACCCCTATTCTTCATCAAAATTCATAAGCGGAATTGCCCTTTCTTCCCTTTGTACATCAGGACACTCCCGCTTAAAATGCCCTATCAATAATAGCATCCTGCCTGTAGAGACTTCCATCTCTGCCCCTGTCGCCCAAACCCTCTATCAAATGCTCCCCCTTGTCCTCTCCCTCTCCTTCTTCCTCTCTGTCCTACATACTGCCACTTGCCACTTCGATTGCTCACTATTGGTTCCATTCTTTTCTTAACTACTTCATTAACAGTAGCTACCATCATTTTTGCCTTCTGTTTTTGTCTTTCATCCTCTCTCCTTACAAACACTTTCTGAGCCTCTCTTAACAATTCATCTAATGGTTTTTCGCTACACCCTTCTATTTTCTGTATCTTTCTCTGTGTGTCTGGCCATGCCTTTGTCACAAAATGTACTTTCAAAAGACCCTGTGCCACTGGGTCCTCAGAGTTCATTCCAGAGTATTTCCTCATTGAATCTCTGAATCTTTGCAAGAAAGCTGAAAGAGTCTCATCTTTCTCCTGTCGAACTTCAAAGGCTCTAGTCAAATTCTGCGACTTCGGAACTGCCTCTCTTATTCCTTTTGGAATCAGATCTTTCAATTCCCTCATTTCTTCTCTATGCTCCGGGTTTTGATTTTCCCACTGAGGGTCTCTGAGGGGAAAATTCGTCTCTCTCTGTCCAGCATCCCCATCTCCAATGGGATGTTCCCTGTCCCATATTTTAATGGCTGCTCCTCGTATAAGTTCCCTTTCTTCCCCAATAAATAGTAGATTCAAAATAGACATTAACTTAGTCCACGTATATAAACTGGGCCCCAAGAATTGATCAATTTGTTCAGACAACCCAACCGGATCCTCAACCAGGACCTTCATCTCCTTTTTAAATGTTCGGACCTCCTCACTGGTGAGGGGGGCACTTACAAACCCAATCTCTTTGTCCCCTATTGGTACCTCCTGAAGGGGATAAGTCTTTACGTTCTTCCCCTTTTTTTGTTTTTGTTTTTCCCCCTTAGACTTTGGTTTAGGTACTCGGGAGGCCTCCTCTACATCTACTTTATCTTCCCTTTCTTTTGTTGAGGATTGAGGGTCGGGAACAACAACATCCCCGTCCACCGCCCCTTTGTCCTCCTCTTGTGGGTCATCCATTCCCTGTCCCTGTCTGTCTGTCTCTCCTCCTCTCCCATTTTCACCTAATCTGATTTTATGGTACCGGTGGGGGGGGTGGGGCGGGGTGGCAAGCGGCCAAGAGGATCCCAGGGACTGGGTGGGGCAGAGGGGGAATCCTTTGTCTTTACCGCCATCATTCCCAAACTGCCCTTACAACAGGACGCGTAGTCCGCCTCTTCTTGACTAATAGGTTTTTTTTTATTCGCATACAACTCTAAATACTGACATACCCAATCCTCGTCTGAAGCATACTTTGGCCAGTAGACAGCCAGGCGAAGGATTGGTTCTTTGGTCCATACTAAACAACAATTTTTAATCATTTTCTTTTTATCTTTTACCCTTGTACAAGTGTTATTTGTCCATTCCCACAACATCCTCCCCAACGGACTTTCAGGAGGAATGTTACCAGGGACTTTTTCTTCCTTTATTCCGTGACAGTTACTCTGCCTACCCCCCATTTCTCGGGGCCCTCGCCAGTCCCTCAACGATTAAATACCCCTTTTCCCCGCCACCAAAGCAATACTTCAAAGTCAGTTTTCTAATCTTGGTCTGTGCACAGAGTTGCCTGGCCCCTTGTGGCCGTATTTTCTGTCGACCTCCTTTCACTGCCTGATTCAGATGTCTCTCTTGTGGGATTTGTACCAGTCACCCAAGGGAGCGGACCAAACCGGGACATGAGACCGCTCCTCAATTGGGAACAGGATGTGTCTTCCCAGTGTCCAGGGCCAGCCACTCCCCCCGGCGATGGAAGAATATCCCGGATGGCCCCCAGTTGTGAGAAACAAAGCTCACTCACTTCAATAATTTCAGTCCAAGACAAGATCTGAAGCAATCAGTATGTTTATTATACACTTGCAAGCGTGGTGCCTGGAATTGGCACACAGAGTTTAGCAAATACATATCTTATATAGGATTCACTACTCCAAACCCGGTGCCCATTACTATTGTTTATCTCTTGCCTTATCCGGCCTTGTGCATAACAAAATACAAGTTTTACTCGGCCATTTCACCACATCCTGCTGTGGCCCATTGTTAGGTATATCCTCCTTCATGATTATCTCTTTCCTCCACCTGTGCCATTTCCTCCCTTTTCCCAACCATATTGATCCTTATGACCTTTTAATTGGGGTTTGTTTTTGTGTTTTTGCAAAAGTGGGAAACAGATGCTTATAACTACTCAAAGTTTGGGAGAAGATTTGTAGCTCGGGTGCTGGTTGTTGTGGTTCTGTTCGCCAAGCTGGGAATTTGTGTTGCAGATGTTTCGTCCCCTGTCTAGGTGACATCCTCAGTGCTTGGGAGCCTCCTGTGAAGCGTTTTGTGCAGTCCTTGCAGTCTTTGCACGGTAATGCAAAGGTTAGAACAAACAGTCTTACCGCAAATTCAACCCAAACTCTGGGTCAGATATGTAGATGATACCATTGTAATCATTGAAAATACAGAAATAGAGAACACACACCGGATCATCAACGCCACACTCAGAGGAATCCGATTCACTAGAGAGGAAGAAAAGGACAACCAACTCCCATTCCTAGACGTGATGGTACAGAGAACACCGAATGGAGATTTCACCACAAAGGTATACAGGAAAGCCTCACACACAGACCAAGTCCTAAACTACAAAAGCAACCACCCCAACACACACAAAAGAAGTTGCATCAAGACACTGTTCAAAAGGGCCACAACACACTGCAGTACACCAGAACTGCAAAAAGAGGAAGAAGAACACCTAAACAATGTATTCGCCAAAAACGGATACCCGCGCAATTTCATCAACAGATGCCTAAGGGAAAGACAACAGAATGAGGACATGCTACAATCCAAAGGACTAGCCACACTACCATGCATCAAAACATTTCTGAACTGACAGCCAGACTACTGCGACCACTAGGACTCATAACAGCACACAAACCAACAGCCACTCTCGGACAACAACTCACCAGGACGAAAGATCCGATACCCAGCATGAGCAAAACCAATGTAGTGTACAAAATCCCATGCAAGGACTGCACAAAACACTACATAGGAACAGGAAGACAGCTAACGATCTGCATCCATGAACACCAACTAGCCACGAAACGACACGACCAGCTATCCTTAGTAGCCACACACTCAGATGACAAGCAACATGAGTTCGACTGGGACAACACTACTATTATAGGACAAGCCAAACAGAGAACAGCCAGGGAATTCCTAGAGGCATGGCACTCATCCACTGATTTAATCAACAAGCACATCGACCTGGACCCAATATACCGGCCACTGCAACAGACAGCTGGAACTGACAACCGGAAGCGACAGGTACAAATCACTATAAGTGCAGGAGGAAATATCACAGAAGCGCTTCACAGGAGGCTCCCAAGCACTGAGGATGTCACCTAGACAGGGGACGAAACATCTGCTTATAACTACTGCTTGTACAAATATATCTGGCTTAACCTACATCCTCACAGCACCTTATCTATTTGTCTACCATTGTTAGCAGGCACGTTTCATTCTTGCATTCACATTTTAGCTAATACAGAAACAATTATATATTTCCTCCACATAGTTTTCATTCTTGTTGACTCAGCTCTTGATTGAAACAATTATACACTGGTGTGAGTGCATTTACCTTGCATAAGTAATTATAATTGCAGAAGTCCCACTACTTTACCTATTTCCCACAACTTTCTATTTTTTTCCTCATTGAAGTGCACTATCTCACATTTCTTGCTCAATTTAACTTGCCACTGATTGTCTGGATTGTATGTTTTTGAAATTCATCTTCTATTGCGTTATGTTTCATTCTTCCTCCATTTTGAATAACTACCCTTTAGCCTTACATTTTCTAATTTGCTATCCATTCAGCTATGTGTCCTCCTCAGCACACATTAACATTCATCATGAGCCTATTGCATGGTATATTATCCAAAGCCTTTGAAAAGTCGACACAATTGATTTGCTCCAGACTTTATACTTTATTAGACTGTTTGTGCATAAGAGCACAAGAGAAGAAATAGATTTATTGAAGGATAGAACATTTTCAGATTGCTGATGAAAACTTGAGCAGCCTTCACAGCTCAATCCTCTGCTAATTATCTTTTAATCATGCTTGCAAAGTCTGAACTTTTTTCATTTGATGCTATCAGCATATCGTTAAAATCCATAAGTCTACATTTCACTCAGAGGGTGGTACGTGTACAGAATGAGCTGCCAGAGGAAGTGGTGGAGGCTAGTACAATTGCAACATTTAAAAGGCATCTGGATGGGTATATGAGTCGGAAGGGTTTGGAGGGATATGGGCTGGGTGCTGGCAGGTTGAACTAGATTGGGTTGGGATATATGGTCATCATGGACAGGTTGGACTGAAGGGTCTGTTTCCATGCTGTACATCTCTATGACTCTATGACTCTATGTGGCAATGTTAGATACAAAATATACATTCAATATAAACTCCAGTCAAATGTCACAGGCAGAATTGATTGATTCAATATTCAATGTCATGTTCCAGGTGCAAAAACTGAATCAATAGCCAACATCCCTTTTTCTAGAAATGTTAAGGAGTAAACTACTGCAGATGCTGAAAATCAGAAATAAAAACAGGAAGTGCTGGAAATTCCATGCAAGTCTGGTAACACCCGTGGATAGAGAAAATGGATTAATGTTTTGCAATGGTGATTTTCATCAAATTTGGGAAAATTAAGAAATATAATAAATTTTAAGATGGTGAGATTTATTGTACGATGAATCTTAACCACAGTCACCTTGGGGAAAGATACATTGGGTAGATTTGTAGCCAACATCCTCTTTTTAGGTTCAGATCTAATGCACTCAACTTGGTTGAGTGGTGGTGACTACTCTATTCCTGAGATGCTGCCTGGCCTGCTGTGCTTTGACCAGCAACACATTTGCAGCTGTGATCTCCAGCATCTGCAGACCTCATTTTTTACTCGAAGACTACTTTAAGTCAAACAAGGGAAAGCTTTTATTTTAAACAAAATATAGTATATTGTATAATAGCCACCAGACCCAGGTTACATTGATATGATTGACATTGTTATTAAGACTATGAGGACACCCACTGGTAGGTAGATACAGAACTATTCTCCTGACCTAAGTCCATATGACAGCATCACATTGAGGATGTGTAATGCCCTCCTCAGCATTAACCCTTTCACAACCAGCCACAATAGGCAACAAAATGCTGGAGGGAGGGAGAAAGAACAAATGGGAAAGTTGATGCTATGGTGATTAAATAGTCCTAGGGATTAACCAACAGAAGAAGCAAATTACTGTAGATGCTGCGATCTGTACTGAAAACAAAAAAAAATGCTGGTGACCACAGTGGATTTATCTCCAGCATTTTTTTGTTTTCAGATTAAACAACAGTGTTAGCTGTACGTGGACAGAGTGTAATAAATGGGGCAAGGTAAGGAACAGAGGTTTATCGTGAGTAGATGTGAATGACAATATGATGAACAATGTTCATCCAAAATAGAATCAAGAGAAATATTAAAACATTCAAAGAAAACATAATGGGAGCAAAGATTACAATCTTTAATAATTGAGCCTGGAAGACCATAAATGGCTTAATCAAGGATCTAAAAATGTAAATGTGCTGATGTCAAAGTTTGCCTCTTCAGATCAGGTATGATAGAAATGAAGAAACTTCAGTAATGGTAGAAAGATCTTGCAAGACAAAAGGTGCGAAAGTATACAGTCAAGGTAGCTGTGGGATTCAGTGATCTATCCCCTGAATTGGAGACAAACAAGTAGAGAATGGGAAATATTTGTGTTGGATCACACTAAGATGGAAGAAAGGTGGAATAGTTTATTTTACATTCACCTGTCCAATCCAGAGTTTCAAGACAATAATGCAATATACTCAACCAACTGGACTTTATTAGATTGACTCAAAATATGTTTTGTAAAAGCATGCTTTTTAAATGCAATGTAATCCATTAGTTGTTTGATTGTTTGAGCAGGAAAGAAAGTATAAATAATCATTTGAACA
The DNA here is from genome assembly GCF_020745735.1 of Hemiscyllium ocellatum. NCBI lineage: Eukaryota > Metazoa > Chordata > Chondrichthyes > Orectolobiformes > Hemiscylliidae > Hemiscyllium > Hemiscyllium ocellatum. The sequence continues at coordinate 24,585,369 of NC_083426.1, read as the reverse complement.
TCATCAACTTCACATTTATTGCCATCCTTTTGAACCTGACCAGACTACTTTTCATATCATCAAAATAATGCAGATGCTAGAAATCTAAAATAAAAACATGAAATGCTGGAACTGTTCAACAAGTCAGGTAGCATCTGTGGAGAGAAACTGAGATTATCTGCTGAATTTGGCAGAAGTAATGGAGATCTAGCCTGCACAATGGAAGGTGGATGAGAGCCCACATTGCTTGTGATTAAGCAGTCTAAGGTTGGTAGTCTGACTGATCAGAGACTGACAGATCATCTAAATGGCAAAGCCACTTATTATGGACCAGGCCAAACCCCCTCAAAACATTTCAAGACGGAAGCCCAAACACTAACATTTCTAGTTGTATTAAGCAGATGTAGAGTGGATGGTCCAAGAGTGGCGCAGCTGGTCAGCACTCCTGGGTTTCAAACAAAACAGAATTTATTTAGATTACTGAATGAAATGCAAACAAAGGAGAACAGAATACAGAATAGTTAAGCCTATCTGACAACCCACAGATTATCTCAACTTAATGATGCTGTTTCAAATGTCTGCAACATTGTTATGAAAATGTGGGTATGCTATACCTTCAAGAGAATTAAAAGCAACAGAAGTATCTGACAGCACCAAGTACTCTGAAAAAAGATATAATGTAACTGTTTGGTCCAGCTGTTAATGTAGCTGGTTGCCTGGAGACAAAAAAAAACAGATTTGAATTATGCCAATCAGTTTAAACTATACCCAAAAAAGAAACAAATTCCAAACAAGTTTGAATTTAATATATTGACAATTTTAAAGGTCAATGACACAATCCAGTGCTTTGGGAGTATACAACTGGGGAAAGTTGAACTGTTGAGAGGAGAACTGCCAAGTCAACAACATCTGCAAACTACCAAGAGAATAGCTTTTTAAAGGTATCTTTATCGATCAGTAACCTGTGAAGCAGAATCCCCAAGAAGGAGAAAAGAATATTCAACATCTGACTGTTTTTTTTTAAAGTTGAGTTTTGATAAATCTTGATCGGGGGTTTCTATAGTTCCCTGAGTATTATAGAAGTGAAAATAAAAGATAGGTCAGAGGAAGGAGGTGTAAATAGTTGTTAGTTCATTATTCTCTGTTATACTCTCGGAAAAAAATGTTGTTACTTTTACTTTAACGAGTTCTTGGCCTATTGAATTTTCACAGATTACTGCATGGGATAAATCTTTTCTATGTTGCTGGGTTAAATTAAGCAGGAGGGTTTAACCCATGTCATAGTACCATAAACATTTACTTGGCAAAAAAAGATAAGTACAAACATAGGTTCTTACACGACAGATGTCAGAGAGAGAGAGAGAGATGATCAAGATGGAGCTGTTTCTCTGGGTTCCCAGCAAAAACTTGATCAGCAGCTGTCAACAAAATGGCCTAGTAAAAATAAACCAAACCAATTGCTGTACTGGGAGAATTTAACCACTCCTCTTTCATTGTATAAGTGTTTTTAAAAAATCTAAAAGCTTCTTCGAGTAGATAAACCCAGACGTATTGGAACCTCTGTCTCTACAACCCCTCTGAACAAAAATGTCAAGGGCAACATAACTTTGTTAAAGGAGCAGCCTATCATCACACACTGGGGAGAGAGTGAAAAGGCTTCCAGACAACTAAGTTTTCATTAATTTCTTGGCTTTAAGCTTTTGTTTCTTTCTGGTAATGTTGCTCAATTTATTGCTGTTCTGTCTCAGTTTGGTAACATTGCTGTCTAGAAAAGGCAACAAAGTGAAAGCGATGTTCTCAGCACGATGCAGTTTATTGCAGGGTGTGGTGCTTCAGATTGAGAACAATATTTTGTAATGCCATCACTGTCTTACAGTCATTTCCTCAAATATTTATGTGATTTTGTTTGAAAATTCACTGAGATATTTCCACAGTTCATTCCCAATTAATGTCTGCCACTTCTGTTAGCAGTTATTTTAGTTTTCTCTGTTCTAGCAGCAGGTTTGTTGGTAAGATTACCAACTTAGCCAAGTGGATGATTACCAGGGTGTGGGAAATATATATATTTTCCAGAGATGAAGCATGATATTCATCCTAAATTCCTACCAGGAATAATTATCCCTTACTTTAGGATTGCCTTTGTGCTTTCATGATTAGTCTGACTCAAAACATAATCATGCATTTCAGAGTGATTTAACATATCTTATTGCTTTGGTTAAATGTTTGAGAAAAGGCAGTATGTCACACTCCAATTTAACAACAACTGACTGAATTACTGCTTTACCATATCCCCTGCTGAATAGTTAGTTCATTAGATGAATTTATATTTTATAAAAACTGCACCACAATCTTTGCAAACTGGACTGGAATAAACCAAAAAAGTTCTTCATACAACATACCAAGTTAGATTATGGTACTGATCTGCCTGATATACAGTGGGGGCACAATCTTTCCCACTTCCTCAAGATGATGACTTCACTGAGCATTGCTCTCCATTGTTGGTCTGCCTAGTACATTTCTGATTTATATGGTCCTATTTAAAACTGCATCCTGGGGTTGCACCTTCGGTTATGTTGTAAGGTCTGAGTAATGTATCTTGGATTGTAGTACAACCAATTGGCACTGTGGTCTTTCATGTGATTCCATTTATTAGGGCCATGTATTCTGTTCATTCTATTCAATTTTATACATGGTCTCTTCTCATCTCGACGTTCTCTAGTCAGGATAGAAGCCGCCTTGTGGTTGTCTCTTCTCGCAAAACATTGCTTCCAGGTGGCAGTTTTCTCACATTTTTGCATGATCTATCTCCAACTCTTGTTCAACCTCACTGTTTCCATTTCTCATGGTAGGTTAACCAGAAACATACATCATAAGCCCACTCACTTCAACAGTTGTCTCAATTCCACTTCCTCCCAGGATTCCATTCTCTAGTCTTCATTCCAATCTCTCTGTCCATCAGTTCTGAAAACGCAACCCTTTAGACCAGCATTTCAAAAATGTCTTTACTTTTTCTTAACCAAAAGCTTTCGCACTCCCTAACCCCTGATTGACAGTACCTTGTGCCAGGCTATATTTCCCAGACTACTACACGCACTCTTTCCCCTCTCCTATTAAACCACATCAAGAGGTGCAGAAGTTGACGTTTTAGGTGTAACCCTCAGAAGCACTACACCCGAAACGTCGACTTCTGCACTTCCTGATGTTGCCTGGCTTGCTGTGTTCTTCCAGCCTCCTGCCTGTCTCTTTTGTACTGGGGACATCTTGTAAAGAGAGAAACAGTAAAATGTTGAGTGATGACAACTCACACTGGTATTGCTCACAACAAATGAATACATTGCACAACCCATCAGGTTTCATGTTAGAGCATTCAAACTCTGCCACTTCTGTCACACCATTATGAGGCTAGTATCAAACATCTTTTACAATTCTAAAGGGACAGTTGTATTTAAAGCAACTTGTCCCACTTCTCAATTACTCTTTTCCTATGCCATCTTCCTGTACAAATACAGGCAATACAACATCTGCTCTTTTATCTCTTCCCTTTCTTCCCCATCCTTGGTCCCAGATTCTATCACAGTCTAGATTAGAGTGGTGCTGGAAAAGCACAGCAGGTCAGGCAGCATCTGAGGAGCAGAAAAATCGACGTTTCGGGCAAAAGCCCTTCATCAGGAATAGAGCTATTTTGCCCAAAACGTCGATTTTCCTGCTCCTCGGATGCTGCCTGACCTGTTGTGCTTTTCCAGCACCACTCTAATCTAGACTCTGGTTTCCAGCGTCTGCAGTCCTTGTTTTTATCTCGACTCTTATCACAATGATTTAGTCATTTACTTGTAGTAACGCCCATATACTTGGTCTTTTCCTGACACAGGTATTCCAACTGTTTCACAGTCAACAAAAGAGTTTTAAAATGAAATCACTGTTGTAATGTAGGATACATGACAGCCAATTTGCACATAACAAGGTCCCATGAGCACCGAAGTGATAATGACAGAATATCTGTTTCAATAACATTGGTTAAAGGATAAATATTGGCATAGTCACTGGGGAGAATCCCTTCCACTTATCACCCTCTGCTCCCAAAGTTAAGAATTATTATAAGATTTCGAACTCAAGAGATTCATCTGTTTGGAAATTTCCTCACACCTTTACTTTGAGTCAGGTGATTTGGAATCAAGATTCTGAGAGCAGGCTACATCCAGTGTAAATACCTTCTGCAGCACTGAGTGTGAATAAAGTTACATCATGATAAATTGCTTTCTGGTTAATACATATGATGTTTACTATTCCATCTGTTACTTTGCACAAAAGGAACATAACTTAAATATTTTGTAGCGTAATCTAATATTCTGGATGTCTGTTATCTTTTATATGCCTACCTTGAACAAATGAAAAAGAAGCTCAATTACATCTTCTGCACATTAAATTTAGTTTCTGAATTATTATTTTCAACATTGATACCACTTATTTTTATGAAATCACATGTCTTTGAACTCATTTACTATCTTCTCCACATGATCTTGAAAGTTTCGTTCCATCATAAAAGGTTTACCTTCATGCTATAGCCTTCTAGTATAAATTATTTAATGTTCAATGTCATAATTGTGGAAGCAGAGATTTATATTGACATGACAAAAAGTAGCTGGAGTCAACTGAATCCTAACTTAACAGGGTGCATTATTTTTCCACCAAGTAACAACATTACATGCAAAAGTTTGAAATCTATGACTGTTCCGTTGGCAGGCAACCACAAAGGCAAAACAATCATTTATGAAATTGAAGAAGTCCAGAAGTTTGAGCTTTATGACCTTCAGATGAAGCCTTCCATTTGATGCAAGTTAAAACAATTTGAACTCTGATCTTAATGGAAGTTCATGATTAGCAAATTACTCAGTACTACATTGATCTTGAGCCAATAAATGGTGTTGTGTTCATGTTGATATCTAAGGTACTGTGTAAATCTGTTACATTTATCACCAATGAATTTTAAATAATTATCTCCTCACTTAAAAGTGCAAAGCAGGAGATCATTTTTCCCAAGAGGTGTAGGTGTTTATTTTATCAGCATTAAATATTAATCGAGGTTTTCACAATTATGTCATTTTCTTTGGACCTAGTTATGTGAATACTGAACAAGCGGGATCTTCGCAATGTTTTGGCTTGATAGATCATAATCTTTTACTCAAGAATATGATTTCCTGTCAGAACCAAGGGTACGATAGTAAGCAGAATGGGCATACTGAGGGAGTAAATAGATGATTCTAAAATGCATGGTATATTGTATATAATATACAATTTAGAACCCAACATTTGGGATTAATATGAGGAAAATGAGTTAACAGACAAACAGTGATTGAACACCCCACAGACTGCACTTTACGTGACAATCAGTTAAGTTAGGTTCCACTGACTCGTCAGGAACCCAACCAGACATCAGTGACTCCATGGGTTACCATTTCTCATTAAAACTCTGTATCCTTTGCAAAAGATTCAAATTCTTCACTTACAAAGACCTTGCCTTGGAATGCTATCAAAGCCTCTTCATTATGAAGCCTGAGATTGCTGCTAGCCTCCAATTAACTGAGCAATGTCAGCTTTTATCAAACAGCTGGCTTCAGCAAGTTGCTGCTGAATTTTTCTAAGTTCCAATCTTTGTCAGCTGCATCGAGCAAATACTGCTTGCAGGCTCCACTCTCAATTGCAATGATTTATCAATAGCTCCTTGGGCTACATTTCAGCACTAAAACATTTCCATGGCATGGAGCCATCACTCTTCAGGACTTCCCTTTTGCTTTAAATGCCCGGAGTCTGCTAACAGCAGCACTCTTGCTGTCTGGAACCACTTCTTCTGTTTCAGCATCTGCCCAGTTCCAAACTGCAACTAAATGCTCAAAACAAACATATACCTGAATAAATGGAAATCAAAGAACTTTCTTAAGCTCCAGCCATCTCCATGAATTAGCATACACCAAACTATCCCGACCTTGTCTTCGAGGTTAGGTATCTCTCATTTACAAATTTGTCTTTGTTCCACTTAAGTAAAAGGGATGTTCAGAGTTCACTGAATGCCTTTAACTAATTTCACTCTAACTCTCAAAGCTACCAGTGTTTCTGAACTGTCAATTGTATAAGCAGTGTAGTCACTGTTTTGTGCTCAGCAAACACACTTGATCCTCCCATTATAGCTGTTAACCTTTTAAAGCAACATCACCCTAGCCTTTTACGTGTGATAGATATCCATATGCTTTAATTGCGTTTGTCACATTTTCTCTGATTAAACTTTAATTCCACAAAGTCAAAATGTATATGCATCAATTAGATATACTCAACATTGTTATCAGGGCTTTAATTTCTGGTACTTTTTCAAAAGACTTTTTGAATCTCGCTTCTGTATAATTCAAATTTTTTTATATTTCCCTGGTTATGTCAATCACTGCAAGAATATAAACTTATTGGCAACAATTGCAAAACTTGGAGATTTTGAAGATTACTAAATCCTGTTCTTCGTTCAGGTTTATCTTGAATGGTTAAATCTTGCGACAATCTCACTTATCAGATTACTCGAGTGTGAAATCTGAAGGCTAGACTAAGTAGTGGTTTGACAGCACTGATGTAGATATTTGTAGCCTGTTCTATCCACCTCTCTAAGCAGGAGCATACACGAGAAGAAATGCAGGAATAATTTTACATATGCTGGAGGAGAGAGAATTAATACTGGAAAGTTTGTTGAAGGAAGTCTCTCGAATGTGTCAGTTTTGCCTGAATCTGTTAACTTGCTAAAGACTCCAGTCATACACAGCTGCAGGGAGATTTCCTACTCACCCATTTGTTTTGAGGATTTATCTGTTAGGTTTTTTTTAGTTCCTGAATGTAGAAAGAATTACCCGCTCATGTGTCATTCCTTCATTTTCCCCATTGTATCCCCACCACTGGAAAAGCATCTCTCTTGGGGAAGAGCATTGAGGATCCGAGTTGAATGCATAAGTAGCAGTGTGACTGGAGGGGACTTCTGTTTTAATCCCTCCATGCTTCATTCCACTCTGCTTGGCTCAGCATGACAAGCAGCAGATGAGAAAAATAACTTCTGATTTTTGTTATTTGTGGGCAAGAGGCAGCAAAATGTCAGCTTGTGATGGAAATCTGTATTTTTGGTGCATTTCTGCTTGACATACAGCAGTCTAGAGAATGCACAGTTGGTAGCTATGCTTCATGCATTCCCTGCTGTGCTGTCAGACTACAGCCAGATATACTAGCTTCTGTGTGCAAGTAGCTTTAATGTTGTCTTCTCCTGCAATTTTGTCCTTGTACATGCATCACAGCAAGTTAATCTACACCAGCAGTAATAAATTAAGAAATTAAATTTCATATTAAATTTTGTTGCAAACTGAGAAATGAATTGTACAATTATACAGACAATGGTTAGGCCATACCTTGGGTATTATGTGCAGTTTTGCTTTCTTACCAAAGGAAAGTCCAAATTGCCCTACAAGAAGTGCAATGAAGGTCCACTAGATTGATTCTGACTGAGTCGTATAGGCAATTATTCCCTGGAAATTTGAAGAAGAGGAAGTGACTTAATGGAAATACTTAAATTCTGAGGTATTTTGAATGAATAGATGCTCTCAGAAACTATTTGAGGAATCTAGAACATGCGATCAGAATGTTCGAATAACTGATAGGCTAGTTAGGATTGAAATGAAGAGAAATTTCTTTCACCAAATGGTGGCAAATACTTGAAATTCCCCATCCTAGATTGATGTTGGTGTTCAGTCTTTAAGAGAGAGGTTGGAAGATTTTTTGGGGCACTATGGAAATTAAAGGATATGGAACATTGCAGGAAGGTGGAGTTGATGTAAAAGAAGATTGGTCAAGATGTTGTTGAATGGCAGAGAAGGTTTGAAGGACCATTTATCAGACTCCAAATTCTATTTATTATGATCTGATGCACTGTCAGGTTGTTCTGTTTAGATCTGCATTCAGTTCAAAGGCTAAGGTTCCACAATGATCTAATTAAATTTTCTGCACCTAGAGCACCAAACATGGTGAGGGTGTACCTGAGCTATGGAAGAAACGAATAGAAAAAGAAATTAAACATATGGTCAAACATTGTGAACATCAGCATCATGTACAATACAATTCCATTTCTGTTGAAATGACTGATGATGTGCATGTTCAAGTTTGCCTTGCAAAATGGACATCATGAACTTTTTTTTGTAAGGGTATGAGCCCATGAAAGCTTAACTCAGCATGAATCACAATTCGAAAACAAGAAATAAAATCAAGAATGTCCCAAAGTATGGATAATAGTTAAAGAATGAGGAACTTCAGTAAAATAAAAGCATTTCCTGTACATTTGGCTTGGAAGTTAGTTTAACTTTTGACTATTAGCATTGATTTTAATAGTGGGTGGTTTGTACATTCAGACTGTGGACTACTTTTTTTCAGCATCAGAATCTGTGTGTGTGATCGACAGAAGCCTGGTGCAGGGGTTAGTGATATAACCTTTTCAACTGATTTTGTGAGAGTTTCACTGAAAGATCCAATTCAATCTGGTGGAAGCACTGGCTAATGTGGAGACTTAGCTGTGGTACCTACCATGGTCAGCAATTCTACCAACTTTAAGTGCTTGCCCTTGCAAATCAGGAATATAGTTAAGGGCAATATTCATTTATTGGATTGCTCACAGCACAAGGCATTATCTGAATCACGTGAATTCCCTCAGTTTTCTATTCTTAGCTACATTATATGTTTAGGAGTACAAAACAGTTTTCTTGAAAGTTATTGTCTGTAGTGTCCACATTCAATCCATAATATTAGCTATTGTGCTCCGTTATTTTTTGTATGCAAATATGAACAAAGTATTACATTTTTAAATAAATGCAAGAGCTTTAGCATGGTAAAATCAAGTGCATAAATTCTTCCAAGCTAATCTAACCTGTTTGCTTACTGTTATGATCCCAGATGATGATACTGCTGGACAAGTCATATCCCAGAATAAAATCTGGCCTGATTGTTGATACTTTTTCTTTGTTTAGTTAGCTAACTTGGTAGTTAGTGACTAAGATGTATTCACATGTGGCTGTAGATTTTCTATAACGACAGAGCAGACATTTATTACACAAAAGAAGATATACAAAACAGGTTTTATCAATATAGAAGACCATTAAATTATCTTAGAACTCAGTAAAATAAAGTTTCAGCCTGACTCCTGACACTACCCATTATGGAAATTCCAATCCAGATAAATGATTTCCCTATCTTGACTGTGCAATTCTACTCAACTGAGTCCTTCCAGGATCTGGTGACCTGAATCTTTCACAAGTCTAAGCTTAAACTTTCTCAATTCTAACAACCTGTGGATATCTAACCAACTCTCCTAGCTTGCAAGGTTCACAACCTAAATCCTTTTGCTAAAGTGATTTCATCCCTGAATCATACTAGGAGAAAGAATAAACTTGTGTCTATACTCAACATCGAAATCTTCTGAATGGAATTCTTTTTTAAAAAAACTTTCTCATCCTAGATTTTACTGAACTAAAAACAAAACTTATCACCTTACATGTTTACTCTATCTTTTATAAATCTAACAGGATAAACATTTTTCCATTAACTCCCAAGGAGATTACATTGACCAGGCATACTGATAAAATTGCTGGATTTAGTTACCGTTCCAAAAATACTCTCTTTCAGTTTTATTTAAATAGAAATCCCAACACAGAAGTGACCAACAGCCATCTGCTCGATTTTGAAATCCAGATTTAAAAAATAATAGTAATACATTTATAGATTACTCCAAATGGAAAATAGCATTTTTAAATTTTAGATTGAATTGTTTTGTGTGTCAGTCCTGTGAAACGTGCAGCTTAGGTGAAACTAGCACCACTCTTTGGCGCATGTTGTATATTTTCTGCAAGACTACTACTGGCATTTCAAAGATCTGTGTGGATGATGTAGTTATTGTAAAGATTGATTGAATCCCTTGGCAGTAAATTTGACTTCTTTTTTTTTCGTATGATTAGAGTATTTTTTCATATAACACATGGAGCTGTTTTGATTTTGGCTGCATTTGAACTACAGATCATTTTTGTAATCCCAGCTGCCCGCTGTTACTATAGTAATTGCATTGTTGGTTCTTTAGGGTAGCTTTTACAGTGGCAGATCCACTTTAGACCAACTGTGTCTTGACAACGGTTTGCCTTTCACAATAGCTGAGGGAGTTCTGTGTACAGGACAGCAATAGCAAACCCACTTCATTGCCTGTTAGAATATCAGGATAGGTGCTGAACAGAGTGGTCAAAGATAAACAACTATTTTTGTGAAGGAAGCTGTTTTTTGTTGTTATCTGCACACATAGAGTTGTTGTAGTTATGAGCCAAACCTGTCATTTCTGAATTTTCATGTTGCCTCCGATATCAAAACTGCTGACTCGTTTACACTGCTTTATAACAACTTCAAATCTACCATTGTCAACAAGCTGCCAATTTAAATGAATAATGAAAGATTTTGAAAACACCTTTTGCTCCTTTGTTCATTACTTGTATGTAAACTTAGGTTTATTATCCAAAAGTAGAACAAATATTATTGATGGTAACTTCATTCTATTAAACTGAGTTTCAGTTTGGTGTTATTTAGATATTATCACCTGGACTTATCCAGCAGATGTCATGGATACATAGAGTTCGACAGTTGTTCAATTGTCAATCAACAAGGGAAAAAGAAGTTGGCAGGAAATCCAACACCAATTACTTTGTTTGCAATCTATTGATTTTTTTTAAGCAAGGAAGCTCCAATCAAACACATTCTAAATTCTCATCAGCTTTAAACTGCATCCCATAAAATGCAGAAAAGCATTAATCTATGACTAATTTTGGCTGCTTGTAGATTGGTGTTAAATGGAAAGTGCTGTAACTGGAAAAAGTTGTAATGGCCACTGTGGGAAGAGAAAAAAGACAGAAGGTACATTTCACCTGACCACTTGGAGATTGCTGGAGGCAGAAAATCTGCAGGAATTTATAGCAAACAGATACGTAGGAAGCTTGAAAGCCATGGAAGTAAAAATTTAATGATGCTGCACTCCAATTTTAAAATTTTACATTTATAGAATAAGAAAACGTGTGAGAGAAAAGACCTGAGGGGCCACCTTTTCACACAGAGAGAGGTGGATAAATGGAATGTGCTGCCAGAGGAAGTGGTAGAGGTGAATATAATTACAACATTTAAAAGACTTTTGGATAGGAAAGGTTTAGAGGGATCTGAGCCAAACACAGGCAGATGGGACTGGTTCAATTTAGGAAACCTGGTCAGCATCGATGAGTTGGGACGAAGGTTCTGTTTCTGTGCTATAAGAGTCTATGACTCTATAGTCATTGAAAATGTTTCATGAAAGCCTGTATGAGATAAATACAATATTCTCCACCACAGGAAATATTGGGAAAAGTACAAGGAGTTCAGAATCTAGCAATAGAGATCTAACAATCTAAAAGAACATAATGTTAGAAGAAGGAGTCACATATTTTTGAACAGAGATGAGGACAATGTTTTTTTCTCTGGAAGGCAGTGAATCTATGGAATTCTTTATTGCAGAGGGTGATTGAGGCCGGGTTATTAAATATACTTGAAGCTATGATAAACAGATTTTTAATCAACAAGAGAGTCAAGGGTTATAAAGAAAAGGCAAGAAAGTGGATTTGAGGATGATCAGTTTAGCCATTATCTCTTTGAATGATGGAGCAGAATTGATAGGATGAATGACCTATTTCTGCTTCTGTGTCTTACATGGATCAATCTTTGGCAACTGTTGTTTGAGAGTATTCATTGAGAATTACCAGACTTATAAGCTGACACTGTAGTACAAATATTGTTATGGACTGCAACCTCTCTTAGTTAAGTGTAGGGCATGTCCCTTCATCCCCAACCAGCCATCTTCTACTGGTAATGCATGGGAATATGCTTCCAGTGAAAGTAAGACAGGACTGCACAATGATATCATTCACTTCCAAAGTATGTGCATCTAACATTAGTTTTGATCAACTTGCTCAGGCATGTTATGCCACCAGATGTTTTTGTCAAGAGGAAGGACATACCACTGCACCAAAAGGCACACATCTGCAATGACAACTTGAGCAGACTGCCTGCATTTATAAGTATATTATAATAAAAGAATCCAGGCCAAGAAAACATTGAAGGAGAAAATAAGAAAAGAAAGATACTAATGTAAATGGACTTTTACAATCCTGTTTCACTTGACAAAAGAAACTGGATAAAATGCATCAATTAAATAAATATTCAATGTTGGCAACATAAGAGTTTTGTTTAAACAACTAAGTTTTTGTACTCTTGTCAACAATGTTGCCAATTTAAAAAATATACATATAGTGCAATGCTATACTGACCTCCTTGATATTCTCACAAAACTATCCGTCTGTACCACAATATTATTCTGCAAACATATTTTGCAAAACAGCCAACAGAATATTAACATCTTGCCCAAAGTATGGAACTTCCACGTTGAGCTATACTGTCAGTTATTAATTACTCAAGACAACGGTTGTTTTACGCCGAAAAATGAATGTGACCTAATTCAAAATAGTTCAGTTAGAGAAAGAATATTTGTGGCTTATTTTGAAAGTATTTTTATGACATTTGCTACGGCCAATGGGAAATCACTGCCCTGTTTTGAGGGCAGCGTCATGATGTCCTGTTGGACAGAATGGTGCCAATGTAGGACTTCCTCTTCCCCCAGGACCAACAATGGAGGCCATGGAACTAGACCATGTTAGCCCCCTCATCTGAATTTCCCACCAGGTTAAAGCAGTCTCAGCTGTCTGGAGGAGTGCCTAGTACAATGGGAAGAAGGTCAGCCACCTTTTCCACTCTGCCAGGTTAAGGTCTGTCTGTTCTCTCTAATACATCACACTCTTATCTCTGCTACTGCACCCACCTCCCACCAAAGCTCACACTCACTGTTGCCTGCAATACCTTCCCCTTTTGCTCTCACCCACTCAACACCACTAACCTTGCCTAGCCTCTGTGCTGCCTGTTCACTTGCTTAGAATATCACCCCACCAGCATCAACAGTAATACCTGTGCCAGCCAGTTTAATCTCACATAATACTGGCCCCCCGTCTCATTCCAGGAGGAAAATAGCCCACACTAAGGCAGAAAGAATAAACATTGGTAAGCTGTCTATCATGTGGTTCCTTACCGGCAAGGTGGGCGGCACGGTGGCACCGTGGTTAGCACTGCTGCCTCACAGCGCTAGAGACCAAGGTTCAATTCCCACCTCAAGCAACTGTCTGTGTGGAGTTTGCACATTCTCCCTGTGTCTGTATGGGTTTCCTCGGGTGCTCCAGTTTCCTCCCACGGTCCAAAAATGTGCTGGTTAGGTGAATTGGCCATGCTAAATTGCCCATAGTGTTAGGTGAAGGGGTAAATGTAGGGGAATGAGTCTGGATGGGTTGCTTTTCGGAGGGTCAGTGTGGACTTGTTGGGCTGAAGGGCCTGTTTCCACACTGTAAGTAATCTAATCTTACCCATTGTAAGGAAAGGACACTAAGTCTGAAAACTGGAGCCGGCTCTGGACTGGTACTCGAGGCTGCTCCAAGGTACTGTGCTGGGGGCACCTGACTGAAGTCTGCCCCCTTGACTGGACTGAGGGCTGATGACTTTTATGACAAGCCTTCTGTCTGTGTGTCAGCTGTAAAAGGCAAGGCAGGACAGAAGTCATATGAATCTGATATCTCTGGCTGAGGTGACAATGCACCAAAAGCAAGGCCAAGTAGGCTCAGAGCGAATGAGTGCTATGGTGTTGTGTGAAGGGCCCAGAGATACAGCCTGGTCCAGTGCATCAGCTGTCTGCATGGCCCTGAGTACAGTGAACTTGCTGCAGCCATGACAGTGTTAGTTGCCTCTGCACATTGAAGTGCAGAAGCATCCTGAGTGGATCAGAGATGTATCATGAGGGTTTTCAGAGGCTGATACATGGTGGATGCCAATGTCTGTTGACATGGAGTGGATGTGGCCAGTGCCCATTGAATATATCTTGTTGTTTTGGTGCCAGGTCTTCAGTATACAGGCCATTCAGAGCAAGCGGAGAGATGGATCCACCAAGTGCTCACCCTGGTTTCTTTGATGGGATTTCTTGAGATTGAACTTGCTTGACGGGTTTGGTAAGATGGTAGTCCAAATATTGATGAGGCAAATTGGGCTGTTACTAGTGCATTTACAATCAAAACTGACAGTTTGTTAGCACTTTTCTATTGGTTAGCAAGGATCCATCCATGCTGCTTCTGAAAAGCATAAAAGATAGAGTGAGATGATCTCAACATCAAGATTAGCTTCATTGTACGTGTTGCCCGAATCTTTCATATATCTCACCATTTAGAGGACCATAGAGCTGCTCTCTCTTTGGAGAGTAATGACTGATGATGGTCACTGATGCCGCAGGAGAAAGGAACGTTTTAGGAGAGTCCTCCATGTTATTGCAGCCCATTTGGAAATGAAATGTGTTGTTGGCATCACTTTGCACTTAAGACCAGCCATCCAGCCAGCTGAGCTAACCAACCCTCTTCTTGGATGAGGGCTTAATCATTTAGGAGCAAAGTGAGGAGCAATTGCCTCATCCAAACTATTGTGAATTTTATGGATTCCTCAAATCTAGGGGGTGTTGGATGTTACATTATTGAATACATTTAAGGCTGGTATGGATAGATTTATTTTTGGTCTCAGCGAATTAGGGGATATGGAGACTCAGCAGAAAGCTAGTGTTGAAACCCAAGCCAGCCATGATCATATGTAATGACGGAGCAAGGTCAAGATTTTTTTTATGCACTCAGAGGATGTAGACATCGCTGGCTGGACACTATTTATTACCCATCTAGTTGCCCTTGAGAAGGTGGCGGTGAGCTTTATTTTTGAGCAACTGCACTCCATTTAGGGTGGGTACACCCAAAATGCTGCTAAGGAGAGAATTCCATGATTTTGACCCAACAGTGAAGGAATGGCAATACATTTCAAAATCAGGATGGTGAGTTGCCTCGAGGGGAACTTGCAGATGCTTGTATTTCAATCTATCTGCTGCCCTATATCCTTCTAGATGGGAATGGTCAAGGGTTTGGAAAGTGCTGTCTTAGGATCTAAGATGGAAGTAGGTATGTGTGGATCTGGTAGCAGTCAAGTGGGCTTCTTTGTCCTGGATGATGTGAAGTTTCTTGAGTACTTTTGGAGCTGCACTCATCCAGGCAAGTGGGAATATTCTAAGATTTGTGCTTTGTAGATGGACAGGCTTTGTGAAGTCAGAGGTGAGTTCCTGGTTGCAAAATTCCAAGCATCTGATCTCTTCATATTGCCATAGTATTTATATGACTAGTCCAGTTGAGATTCTGTTCATTGGTGATCTCCAGGATGTCAATATGACGAGATTCAGCGGTTTCCTTCTGCTCCTGTTTCTTGTGTTTATGAGTTCTTGTGTTACAGCTCGGACCAAATCATAAAAATATATACGAAAGCAATTCTTTTATTAACTATATTAATTTTATGCTTTTTTAAAATATTTAAACAAAGATCAAAGCCTATTTTAATACCCTGCAGCTTTCTTTGACATATTTACTAAGTACATTATCCAGTTTTTTTTGCTATCTATGGATGGAGTTGTATGTATCATTCCAAAAATTGAGTTTATCTTTGAAACCCATCACATATAATCTCTCTTTCACTTCTTTCTCATTTTAGTTAATTGTTCTTACTGTACCTCAAATAATAACTCAGACTTTAGCTGAGTTATTATTTAGAAGGGCTGTGTCAATTTACAACTGGTTGACTCAATGTTTTATTTTCACAGAAAAATACTTCTGTACTAATCACGAATTCTACAGCAGTGATTTATTACTGATACTTATGATGCAATCAATGAGTCCAGTTTGAAATAGTTATGGTCTTTTTCCCTGTACATCTTTTTGTGCATTTATTTTTGTTTTTATTATTCCTGGTGCTCTAAATCTCGTTCTTTCTTGTGTAAGTTTTTAGTTTTAAATTTCAGGAAGTTCTGTTCCACTTTTCCTCTGTTGTAGTCCCAATATGTTCTTTGTTCCTGTTCTAATTAAAGTTACTGCTTTAAATTTGCTTTGAATAACTTCTTAGTTTATGTATTTTCTGCAAATTTAGTCTTTTTTGAGAGAGAAATTACTTAGTAGAATCCCTACAGCATGGAAGCAGGCCATTTGACCCATCAAGTCCACATTGACCCCCCCCCCCCGAAGAGCATCCCACACAGACACACCCCCACCTTAACCCTATCACCCTACATTTCTGATGGCTCATCCACCTTGCCGGCACATTCCTGGACACTATGGGAAATTTAGCATGGCCAATCCATCTAAACTACACATCTTTGGATGTGGGAGGCAACTGGAACTCCCAGAGGAAACCCACACAGATACAGGGAGAACATGCAAACTCCGAACAGACAGTCAGCTGGGGTGGAATCAAACCCAGGTCCTTGGTACTGTGAGGCAGCAGTGTTAACCACTTGTGTAATAACCTAAATCCATCTGGTGTCTTAACCATCCATATTTGATGTAAAAATTGGAATGCCATTAATTTTTAGTAATCTGAAAGTTACTCATTTTCATTCCATTTTGAGGTGAAGACCAGTTATTTTAATGAAATAATTCATGTTATAATTCAGTTATTTTTGCATATAGGATCACCGACAGCAGCCATTTAGCCCATCATGTCTGTGCCATCTGAAGGAACTAGCCATCCATTCTAATCCCACTTGGCAACCCCTTGACTTGTAGCCTTGCAAGTTCAGAGCTCTTCAGGATATCGTTTTCCATAAATACTCATGATCATGAAATGATTTTCATTGAAGTCCTACCTTCTGGAAAATGTCACATAAATCTCATAACACCCAATTTATGATCATTTAAAGGTAGCATAAGAACATCAAAAATAGGAGCAGGAGTAGACCATCTGGCCCATTGAGCCTACTCCATCATTCAATAAAATCATGACTGATCTTTTCATGGACTCAGCTCCACTTACCCTCCTGTTCACCATGACCCTTAATTTCTTTACTGTTCAAACATCTATCTATCTTTGCATGTACCAGTCGACTTTGTACAGTTGTGTATGAAGTCAGTGCCATTTCCTTGTTTAATTCAACAGCGCAAGGGAAGGGTGCAAGAGAATGTCATCTTGCATAGAGGCTTGGGACTGATGAGAGTGAGTTAGCAGTAAGGAGAGGCTATGGAATAGAGTCAGGGACATGGAAGAGTGGAGTGGGAAGAGCCAAACATCTTGCGTGTGCCGGGGGCATGGTTTTATTGGTGTATTTATCAAGAAACTGAGGAAGCTGAAGGGTTCCAAATGTAAAAGTATTACTTAAGAGGCCTTGACAAGGATTTGAGTTCTGCTCCAGTTTTTTAATTACCCTTGTTCTTGGACTAGAATGCAGAGGAGAGTGGAGCAGCTGATACTACAATTTCGGTGATGTCCTAGAGAGTAGTGAGTCCCACACTGGACACTGATACAACTATTTAATAAAGTGTGAAGGCAAACGCATAATATCACCAATAAGAGAAATGTCTCTCATTCCCCAGTACCTACTAATATGTGCCAACCATGAGGTCTCACCAAATATCAATGACTCACAAAATGACAAATATGAAGCAAATGCAATGAGGAGTATTTATACGTGGAATTTCATTTTGAAAAACTCCTGCGCTATCTTTATGATCTGAAATCTTATGTTCATGCTAATGGAGTTGGGCAGGAAAGCTACGACTATGGAGCCTAAAACTTTCTTATTTGACCAGAGCATTTTTTTAACGGGCCAGGATTAGATGCAGAATTGCCAGCTGACTTCATTGGCTTCACCAATGCATTATTTCCGGAACACTAAATTTAATGTTATGTTTCCATATCACTCACAGTTTTAGTGATAGTGATGTGGGAAGAGTCAAAAAAGAGAGGAAATGGAAGGGGTGACAGTTTTGATTATGAAACAGGGAATAGAGCATTTAAAACTCTCCGGCTCATCGGGACTCTTAATCTTTGAGCCTGATCCAAACATCACTTACATCTTCTCAGAAATGTACTTCAATTCTATTCACCTGCCTTTCATCTGTATTGCTTCTTGTACTTACTTAAAAAAAATCTATTCAGAATGGCTCTGCATTCCACAGCATTTTATGGAAGGGAATTCCACACTTTCACTACTCTGTATGTGAAAAAGCGCTTCCTAATTTCAGTTTTGAATAATTAATTATTTGGAGGTGCCAGTGTTGGACTGGCGTATACAAAGTTAAAACTCACACAACACCCGGTTATAGTCCAACAGGTGTATTTGGAGGCGCTAGTTGTGACCAGCTGATGAAGGAGCAGCGCTCCAAAAGCTAGTGCTTCCAAATAAACCTGTTAGACTATAACCTGGTGTTGTGTGATTTTTAACTTTGAATAAGTAAGTCTGTTTTTAAGATTGAATTCTCATGTTTCAACTCTTCCACTGAAAGGACTATTGAATGGATGAATTTAAATAGCGGAATATGAAAAGCAAGTAACAGTAGATAAACCCACTGTCCTTTCACTGCTTAATCTGGCTCAAATTCTTTAAAGGGCCCTAACTGAGACAGCTTTGACTGAACCCTACTTCCTAAAAAATTGTGGACCCTGAGCAGCAAATTGTTCCTGATATGAAACTAAGTCGAGGTAGTTTTCCATGGTCCAAATATGTTGTTAAAGTAGGTTAGAATGAACTTTATTCTGCATCTATTAATGTGGTATTTGGATTGGGGTGCTTAACATTGAAAAGGGAATGGATGAAGGGAGTTGGGTCGAATTGCAAGAAAGAAAGTCAGAAACACTAAGGCTACTGCAATATCACTGCTTCATACCTGTCGTGGGAATTTCTGGGCTGCTTTCTCCACAACCTAACAAATTATGGATCAAAGTTCCACCCCAACTTAAGGGCCCTCCTCTCCCTGAGGTCACTTTGCCCAGAATTGTAACTCAAAAATTATTATTCAATTTGAAATCAAGCTGATTCAAGTCAATTGAGTTCTGAAAATTTCCATGACCCAGGCATTTTATCATTTGTCACTCAAGGACAGATGCAGCTGTTCGGAAGCGTTTGATGACATTGGCCTGTGACAAGCTACTGCAGCTACAATAGTCCATAACAGAGAAATCTAAAGGAAAGTTGACTCAAACTGAATAGTTTCATTTTAACACATGTATTCGTAAACAATTGTGGATAATCATTCAAATTGACTGTGAGATGTTATGCTATCCTCAATGTTTAGCAAGTTACTGTAGTCCCAGATGATTGCTATCTGACTAGAAAGTGAGAACTGGTAGTGGTTTAACCTGAGAGTCAACATGCCTCAAGCTAGGAGAGAGGTTGAGAAGGAGATTCCTTCATTATAACCAATGCTGTTTCAGGAATTGAGCCCACTCTATTGGCATCACTCTGCATCAATAATCAGCCATCCTGCGAACTGAGCTAATCAAAAAGTATTTGTTGAAGACTGGTTTCTGTGATAGTGAGGATGCAAGAGAAGCCTGAAAAGGATCTACCATGTAGCACTTCTGATTAAAGATGGTTGCAAATGCTCTAACCGTTTGCACTGATGAGATAAGCTTATTGTGGATAGGATGATTATAGAGCTTCCCCTTCCAATTTAATAATGAATTACTCACTATCATTTATTAATGGATATGGCAGGAGTACAGAAGGATGCCAATTGTTGAGATTATGCAGCTGTGTTTATTGCGTGCGGTTTCCACTGCCATGCGTGCATGTAGTCCTGTGTTGTAGTTTTACTGGGTGCATCACATGCTGCTGTTGCCATGCTTTCTTAAATGGAAAAAACAGAATTCCAGCATCATGGAATTGATAGAGTGAGGCATAATGGGCCTTAACATCCCTATTTGTGGTGGAATACAATTCTACTGATGCTGATGAACACACTCACTGCCTAGTGGATGTTCTCCTTTGAGCTGCTGGATCTGTTCTGACTCTGTCCCAATTAGCATAGTGATAGTGTCCCACATATTGCAGGGTGCCTGAATGTTAAGAGGGGATTCATCTCCATTAGTACTGTGTGGTGATCACTCCTGCCAAAACTACTGGGGTTTGATTGAATGCAAGCATTCAGGGTTGACAAAAATGAGGTCAAGTTGGCTTTTCCATCAGGTTGGTTCTCTAACTATTTCCCATCAGCTCAGTTTAGCATCTGCTTCTTTCGGGACTTAACTACCACTGTTAGTTTCTGTGGTAGTGTCACACTGATCCATTTTTTTGGGGATGGGCATTGAAATCCCCAACAAAACTATGTTCTCTCCCTTTACTTTCCTCAATGCTTCTTCCAAATGGTGCTCAGAATGAAAGAGTACTGATTTATTAGCCAGTAGAACCTGGTTGATGGTAATGAGCAGATTTCTTCTGTGACCTGATACTTCATTGTCTCCCGAACTCCTGCACTGCCTCTTGACCATCAAACTATGTACCTCCTGTGGGCCTGTTCCTGCCAGTGAGAGAAAACATTGTGAGAGGAACCTGGAACATTAAAGAAAATGTGCAGGAGACATAGAAATTCTGCAGAGAGACATATACATGTCAATTGAGTCGGCAAGGGACTGGCAGATGGAGTACAATGTTACAAAATGTGAGAGCCTCCATTTTTGGAGGAATAACAGAAAAATGGGTTATTATTGAAATAGTGAAAAATTGCAGCATGTTGCTGTGCAGAGGCACCTGGGTGTTCGTGTGCATGAATCACAAAATGTTGGTTTGCAGATGCAGCAGTTAATTAAGGCAAATGGAGTACTATCCTTTATTGCTTGAGGAGTGTTAAAAACAGATAGGTTATACTGCATCTGTATAGGGTGCTGATGAGGCCACACCAAGCATTATGTCCAGTTTTGGTCTCCTTAATTGAGAAAGGATGTACTGGCACTGTAGGCTGCAGAGAAAGCTCATTAAATTGATTTCAGAGTGAAGAGGTGAGGTTGAATAGACTAAGACTATACTCGTTGCAATTTAGAAGAATGATGGGTGATCTCCCAGAAACATATTAAACTAAGAAGAGAATAAATAAGATAGAAGCAGAGAGGTTGTTTCCACTGCCAATTAGGAGGCATAGCCTCAAAGGGGAGCAGATTTAGGACTGAGTTGAGGAGGTACATCTCCTCCCAACGAGTTGTGAATCTATGGAATTCCCTGCCCAGTGAAGCAGTTGAGGCTACGTCTTTGAATGCTTTTAAGGCAAAGATAGATTTCAGAACAATAAAGGAACTAAGGGTTTTTGGTGAATGGGTGGGTAAGTGGAGCTGAGTCCACGAAAAGATCAGCCCCATGATTTTATTGAATAGCGGGGTTGGCCTGAGGGGCCAGATGGCCTACTCCTGTTCCTATTTCATATGTTTCTACAGTCTCTATCAGAATGGCCATGTCAGACTGTTGCTTTAATAGTCTGTTCAACAACTCAACCAAATTTGGTATAATTCTTCTGATATTAGTTGGAGGGCTTTGCAGGTTTACTTTGTTTTACGAAGTAATGGTTGTGAATGAATTTATGTTCATGTTAAGTTCCACTCATTCTGATGATGTCACATGCATAACAGTGGTGATCCACACGAGTTCCAGAGAGAGGCAGGTGTACGCTACACAGTTCCTGATAGTCCAAAATAATAATGTCAGCAAAATAAACTGTATCTGTTGCTATCATGCATAAAGTACTTTGTTATATAAGATAAGTGGCTATTCTGTTTTGATTAACCAATAATTCATCCTTTAACCCTGTAATTAGGCAGGCCATAGAATCACCAGAGAGAGAGAGGGATCAATGACAACAAATTGCCCAATCTAGAACAGACAGACTGTGCTGGCTCCTGCTTTTGCCCTATCTTAACGTGGTGTCTAATTTAATTCTGATGGTGAGTAAACCATCAAATCCACACTTAGAGCTTCTTGCACATTTTAAACTGGACAAATCCTTGAATTTTCTTCCCACAATTTGTGGTATTCTCCCCTGTAAACGTTTGTAAAATTGCTTGAAATGAATATACACAGTTCAGCCAGAATCAGATTTGGTTCTTTTTAATGTTGCTAATGATCCAGCCTATGCAATAATTAAATTGCACTTTGTTGTAATGTAGTAGAAAACAACTTTCCATTCGAATGGCTTTCTGTAACGCAATTTCAAAATCCATACTTTCCCATTCCATTTGAGAGTCTAGTCTGTTAATTGGGAAGATGGTGTAAATATCATTCTAAAATTTGCCTTTTTGCAGTTTGAATCTTGTTATTCTCAAACATGAATACAATATTCCATATCAGTGTTGAAGAAGTGATGAAATAGTGACTGAAGCTGATCATTGTGTAATAATAGATTCAGGTTCTACTGTAGGAAGAGGAAAAAGGGCAGTTTGAAGAAGAAATCCTGTGGATTGATCCAGTCTTGCACTTACTGTCTCAGTTCCATGATGCAAAATTAGAAATTATTTTTTACTACTTAAAATATATTATCTTTTTATAAAACATTCAGCAAGAGGCCAGATTATGTTGGTAAAATTGTTTTTTTATGCCGATATAAGATCTCATTAAGAAATCAGCCCTACTGTTTTTGTACTTTATTTCAAATTGTAGTAAATAGCATGGTTTCTCGACTAGATTCCCTACAATGTGGAAACAAGCCCTTCAGCCCAACCAGTCCACACTGACCCTCCCGACGAGTAACCCACCCAGGCCCACCTCCCTCTGACTAATGCACCTAACACTATGGGCAATTTAGAATCGCCAATTCATCTGACCTGCACATCTTTGGACTGTGGGAGGAAACCGGAGCACCCGGAGGAAACTCAAGCAGACACGAGGAGAATGTGCAATTGCATTTATTCTGCAAGAGATAGAGTAGCACACTGATTATTATGTTGTTACTGCAGTCAGTTACCATAGCCGAAACATTTGAAAATTTCTTCTCATATGGCTGTAGAAGTCCTATTTGATTTCACCTTCAGTTTACTTAATTCTTTTTTCATTGACAGTATTGAAGGATCTGCAATATCTCCCACCTACATATTGGTAAGAGCAGTTCATGTGGCCTACTAATTTCACTGATTCCATCCCTTTATCCGGCTATTATCTGAGGCTGAACCACACTGCTTATAAATTTGGTGACAGATGTAATCACGAAACAAGTTTGGCTGTCAGATCTGCTCCAAGACAGAGATCACATGTTTCCATCTCTAACTTTGCCCATCTTCCCCCCATTCTCTCCAAACTGTTTCAGGTTATCTGTCCCTGAACATCTCATTCATGTCTTTGTTAGTTTTAGTCTTGACTTTTCTACCAGCTTCTTGGCCAGCCTTCCTTTTTCCACTTCCCATTATCTAGAGTTCATCCGAAAGACTGCTGATGGTACGCTAATGCTCATCATGTGTTGTTTACCCACCAGCCCTGAACTCAGTGAAATAATGGGTTCCCCATCTGACAATGGCTCCATTGAAAAATTATCTATCTTTTCCAAGGCCTGAGCCCATCCTTTCACTGTAATCTTCTCCAACTCTTCCCACTCCCCATAGCTCTCACCAAGACACCTTTGCTCCTCCAATCTGATGTCTTGACCATTCCTGATCTTATTTGCTTAACCGTCGGTGGTCGTGCCATCAGATGCCAGGCCCTTGACTCTGAAATACCTTCCCTAAACCTTCCCATCACCTGATCTCTGCTTTTCTTTGAGACAATACTCAAAAATGATCCTTTTGACTAAACATTTTGTCACTTTGAAGTTATTGCCGAGCTGGATTGATTTTCTTGCAAATATTTTGTCTCCCTCCTGTGTGACATCTTCAGTGCTGTGTAGCTTCTAAATGAAGTTCTGACATTGTGATTTGCTCAAAATTTATACAGTTCTGTCTGTTGTGGCGGGCAGTTCTACTTCGGTTTTGTGCTGTAGTGGTCTGTAGATGGGTCCATTTCAACGTGTTTGTTTATGGAACCAGTAGATGAATAGCAGGTCTCCAGGAATTCCCAAGCTTGTCTTTGTTTAGCATGCCCCAGTATTGTAACATTGTCCCAGTTGATTTGGTGTCCTTCATTGTCAGTGTTTATTGATCTGAGGGAGGACTGGTTGTGTCGTTTTGTTGCAAGCTGATGCTCGTGTATTCTGGTGGTGCATTTCCTGTCCACTGGGCCTATGTAATGTTCCTCACAGTTGCTGCATGGTATTTTGTCTATCACATTTGTCCTGCATGTTGTGATTATGCAGTCTTTTGTCCTGGATAGTAGCTGGCAAAGTAGTTGGTATGTGTGCTGTTACTATTTCCAAAGGATGTAGAAGTCTCATTAGTTCTGAGACATTTCTGATGTAGGTGTGGCTAGACGGGCTGCTCAAAATGATGGAATTATGAAAAATTGACAATAAATGAGGTATACTGGGAAATTGAGACAAGCCTTGACCGAAAGTGACTGTACAAAAAGACTCTGGAATAAACATGCTGCAGAATCCAAACAGGCTGTAGCTACAGTTAGACAGTATGCAACTGACAGTACAATATACACTTGAATCAGAATTGAATAGAATCGACCTGAGTGCCGTCCCCAGGACTATCAGAAACACAGAGTTTTTTATCAGGTACACGGACATCTCACACCCTTGTTTGGAGAGGGCCACTTGACCTATGTGTGCCTAACACCTCCAGGAATGGATGCCCAAGGACCACCCTGCCATCAACATGTCAACATTGGGTCCGATCAATCAGGGTGATCAAGCCCTGAGCGATCTATCAGGGCACATAAAGACCCTCCCAAAAGGGCTAGAAGACTTTGAACTATAAGAGTCACTGCAGTACCACCCTCAGGAGTGGTAACTTGTGACCAACCACCAAGAGGAGAAGACAATGGGAGACCACTGGGAGAAGACCAGGCAATCCTCGCCACTTGGATCAAGGCCAAGATCAAATGTGGTGGGATATGATATCCAAAGTTAAGTTAAAGCACAGGATATTTGATTAGATTTATAGTGTAAATTGTTAGTTTGTAGAGTATTTTATTATAATATTAATTGTGTTAAATAAATAAATATTACCCTTTATTTATTAAGAATCGACTAGCAGTTTCTTTGTTCGGTGTAAGAGTTAAAACACACTATGTGTCAGACGCAACATAGCGTAGGGATGTCAGTGTTTTGTTACTTCTCCTACTGTATGCTTGAGTGGTACAGTAGACAATTTTGTTTGATAACACTCCAATTAAACTTTGTTAAAATTGCTCAAAAAAAAAATTGGCATTATTTTAGCCACTGACGTACAAAGAAAACTACTGAATTGCAAACAAAGGTTGCCCTGAGAGGCAAACCATGTGTTAGATGCAGACAGATTGGTGGAATTCACGCTGCATGCTGCCTATGGTGTTGGTAAATGTCCCATATTCATGCACTAGCAACTCTCACATTGAGTACACTGTTCTCTTTTAGAAATAAATCCTATCAAATAATCTTTGTCCCCACTTATTTCTTGCAACTGAAAAAGAAAGTCTAGTTTGTACAACCAGAATATTGATTGTCGATTATTCTTTGAGATGATTAATGAATCCTGTCCTATGGTTCAAAGAATGTCTGTGCTTTGCAAATCTCAAAGATTTTCTCTGGATATTTCTGAGTCCTGAAAACTGTTAAATTAGGACAGAAATTCACCTGCAACAGATCATCACTTGTTTTGACCAGGTTGTTATTATGATCGTCTTTACAATGTTTATTTTATTGACCACAATTTATCCTGATAACAAGAAACAATTCTCATATGTTTCCGAAATCATGATGTATCATCTTATCACTTGGCACCTCGAAACTGAGCCAATCCATCTCTTTCCATTGAGGCTGAAGAATAAGAATTTACTGGATTTTGATTCCTAAGATGCCAGTTTGATTATTCCCAATGATTAATTTGGAACATCTCCTATAACTGTGTGATACGCTGTAACGTGCTTAAAAAAACCTTTAACTTTTTAACATCATAACTTGAGGGTACCACATTGATCCTTTCTCTCAGAAATTGTGATAAGTTAGATATTGATAGCATATTACTGACTAACAAGCACCTCTAAATAAAACTTAGAACAAGAGTCGAGAAAACACTCAGTACAGTCATGGGAGTTAACTTCATCTATTAATTTACTGAAGGGAGACTTGCTTCAGAACATCAAACGTTTATTAATGTGTTCACTTGAGTAAATATTTGCACTTGAGCACCACACAGAATAGGAAATGCATTAAGTAGAGGCCAACAATTCCGGAGTTGGGATTTCAGCTGAGCTGGTGGGATTCTCTTCATTGATGAACAATGATTCAGGATCTAATAAACCATTGTTTGTGCATTGATTCCAAATGACTCTATTGGGGAGGGCAGACCTTTGCATTGTGTGGAGGATGGGAATTGACACTGGGCCATTGATCAGTCAGGTTTTCAATCCAAAAGTCACAGTGTAACATCTGTCAGGTTTTCGGGTGGAAAGTGTCCACAGATTCAGTGGCAGAAATATATAAACAATGGAGCTAGGATGGGTTGACGGGTGTTCTGTGTCACTGTTAACTTGCTGCCCATCATTCTGATTTACTACCACTGTAGATTTGATACAGTTGCTTTGGCACATTGATTAAGGCATTGACAAGCAGCAGATGAATATTTTACTTTTCCAGATTGTTGGATAAGTGGATAAATGCAGTAAGTTGTGTAGATGAGGTTTCAGTTGTCTGATTAGCTGTTTCCACTAGTTACAATGAATGCAAATCAACTGTGAGATGTCTACTAAAGACAAGCCATTAGAAATCAAAAATAAAGGCTGTTAAACACGTTCTCATGAGTTGACGCTAGCTTTGAATTTTAACAGCAGTGGAGCATTCCAAAAGTGATACTTGCCAGGTGTATGCCATCAGATATTGTTCTTGACTCTTTCATGAAGTGGCATATAGCCAGTGGAAAATAAAATGGGGCAAGGTGTATAAAGGGCTGACATTTTGCTTTTATTTTAGATCTAAGAGCTTCTTTATTCATTTGCTCTGTGACAATAGCAGTTGCTAAGTCTTAAGAAGCTTTTTGCAGGAATCCCATGATGTTGTCTCTGAAAGCAGGGAACCCTTAGCACCAAAGCAGCTTCCTTCCCAGTGAATTCTGCAAAGCTATTTCACGAGCAGCCTCTTTGAATGGGACTCTCTGTTCTCTAACTTTGACCTCAAAATTGTTCAAATCCAATTTCTGATTTTCTCCCTTTCACATACTTATGTCTTTAAACATACTTTTTAATACAATGTAAGAGAAAATTACTGCATATGATGGAATCCATGCTGCCATTCCATTTTCTGATATTGAGTACTGCCCCCTCAATACTTAATGTCAGCTCTGATGAAGACTGTGTAGACTCGAAAGGTTGGCTTGCTCTCTCTCCACAGATGCTGCCAGAGCCACTCAGATTTCCAGCATATTTTGTTGGAAATGGACACAAAATGTTTGAACCAGAATAGTTACATTTAAATGCCATTTTTTTATGATCTTCTCCAATAATGGTATAGTCCAGATATAATTAATCATGAAATGTTCCTGAATTCATGGAAATCTTTGAAGCAGTACAAGCTGAGTAACTTTCTTTGGCTGAATTGTTTTGACTTCACCCATTTACATACATAGTATAATGCAATAGCATTGATGAATTTTCTTGGCTGGGTTTTTTTTTATTG
Source organism: Hemiscyllium ocellatum (assembly GCF_020745735.1). Classification (NCBI taxonomy): domain Eukaryota; kingdom Metazoa; phylum Chordata; class Chondrichthyes; order Orectolobiformes; family Hemiscylliidae; genus Hemiscyllium; species Hemiscyllium ocellatum. Next base: position 24,557,662 of record NC_083426.1, on the reverse strand, counting down.
AATTTAATACAAAGGTAAATAAAATTATTGAACTACAATAGGTCAGTGCCATTATACACCCATATTCTATTGGCTTCCTGTTGCAATATTTATCAACTTATTTGCTAATGAGAAACATAATCTGACATTATCTCTACGACAGTAATTACTGTCAGGTGTATGCAGATCTCAGATTTACAGCAATGTGTCGGAGGATAGGAACCAATCTCCCAGTGTAAGGGTATACACTCTTCCAGTGCTGGAACACTAAAGAAAAGAGGATTCAACTGGTTATCTGATGGGATACTAAAGTATTAATTATGTAATTAAGTCATTGTACCAAAATATAGCTGCTACAGTAAGGGCCACATCTTCTATTTCCATTTTATCAAAATCATTAGTGTATGTTTTACATTCCTGTTTAAAATTTCAGCAAAAGTAGAGATTGGGAAGGGGCTGTGATTGAATTTACTTTATTTGCCACTTGACATGAAATCACCTCATATAATATGCTGCCATCCGAAATATGACTAAATGTTAGCTGCTACTATTTAATAAACTGGAGGTATGAAAACAGGCAGCAGAGTGAGAAGAAATAACAATCTGCTGCAGGCAAACACATTTCGAAGTACATCTGTTCAGAACTGGAACATGTCTTTGTTGCAGTCAATCGTGCTAAACTTGGCACACTGATGCTCACTATTGTCTCTGCAAACAAGAAGAAACTTGCTATTGTTTTCCATTATCACCATCCATTTTCTTGAAATGAGTGAAGGAAGTTGCTAAATGGTAATGTTTGTACAATGTTCCAACAGAATTGTTAATAGAATAATCTATCAAAAAGGCAAAATTAAACAAAGTGAATAATCCAGCAAGTACTGATTTTTTACATAGAAAACAAATAGTTCCGTAAGTAATTATTTGTAATATTTTCTTCCATTTTTGAATGTTAGCAAAGATGTAGATAACAGAGTATTTTTTATTCTTACCAGCCACTTTTCTTTTTAACTACAAACTGCAAATGGAGGAAAGCAAACTCTATAGTCAACCCGATTGCTCTGAGTTACAGAAAATATTTTACTTTATAATGCATATTCTTTGGACATGGTTCTTTTCATTTGCTAAGGATTGAAAATCAGTTGAAAAATAATAATTAAAATGTCACATTTTTATTTCTGTTTTGTTATCTGTCCACAGCGGAATTCCAGGAAAGAAATGTGGGGCAATCATACTGTCAGCTGAAGAACTTGGGAATTGTCGGGTACGTAAAAGCTTTCATTGTCACAGGAGAAACTAGGGTTAGAAAATGCCTCCTGGATATAATTATTATCTTAGAATGTCATGTCACTCTGTGCTTTTGTATTTCTAAAACCAGCGGAACTTATTTTATATTTGTTAGCTATTATATTCACACTTCACAAATATGTGACTGTCAGTTGAGAATTGGAGTGAAAGCGCCTCAGTCCATTGGTACTCAAGGCCATCCCATGGAGTTGTAAAGCAAGTTGCAAATTGGGGACTGTATACCTCTCTGTTTCAATTGAAAGCTGTTTAAATATCAAAATCTGGATCCAACATTTGGTGAAGGGTCTCTTTCTCAACTTTAAGCTGCGAAAGGGCAGCTATGCTCATTCTGTCTACCTGTAGTAGGCATTCAAGCACCTAACCAGTGGACCTCTGACTAGCTATTGCTTGAAAATCACGTGGTTCTCTGTCGGACCAAGATGAGCCCCTGTTTTGCCATTAATGCAGTGGGGTCACCAATTGGTGCCACAGCTTGGCATTCACTGGAAAGTTGAATGGTCATTGCAAGTGGACTGTATATCTGCTCTACCAAAGCCGTGTCTTTTCAGCAGAAACCAACAATTGCTGCCAACACCTTTTTGGTTGTGTTTTGATCAGTGAAATTAATTTTCTATTGTGCCATTTAATTTCAAGCTACTTGCACTTGTGAACTCAGATTTCCACTGTGACAGAGAGCTTCTTATTGTGGCAAAAATGGCCAAGGACCTTGGAAATCTTAAGCACACCATCTGAGCCCAACGTTTGTAATAGCAGTCTGGGGGAGTGTGATCTGTATTTCATGCATGCGCATTTTGCAAAGGCAGCTGGAGCTTTAAATGGTCCACTGTCTCTGTTCAGATCAGACTTTGGACTCTCGAGTGACAATGGTGTTCATGATGATTGCTTTAAAAATGCTGCAACATATTTTCCAAAGATAATAAACTGTATGTCGTGATTGTAATGAGATCAACGAGGTGCACCTCACAGAATACAAGTTCCCTGATTGGTGCTGTTAATCTCGTCCAGTCAGGGAGCTCTGGTTGACAGGTTAAAAAAAGGGAGTAAAATAAGCACTACCACAGTTAGGCGGTAGTGTGGGGGTTAAAAAATAAGTAAATAAAAGGAGATTTGGGTGTTGGGAAAAAAGTAGGCACACCTGCAACTAGGCGGTAGTGTGGGGATTAAAAAAAAGAAAAAAAAAGGGAGTAAAATAAGCACGACCGCAGTTAGGTGGTAGTGTGGGGGTTAAAAAAAATTCTTAAAAAGAAGAAAAAATATTTTAAAAAGGGCGTGTCAGACATCTTGTCTTTCTGAGACCTGGTTCTGAGGAAGCTGGACCAATGTCAGGGATTTTCCATGTATAAATATAGGGTGGCTTAGTGATGGGTCGAGATTAGAGTGGTGCTGGAAAAGCACAGCAAGTCAGGTAGCATCTGAGGAGAAGAAAATCAACGTTTCGGGCAAAAACCCTTCATCAGGACTGTAGGCAGGGAGCCTCCAGGGACATTGATCTCTGTGGAGTTATTTCAATGTAGTTGATGTTCACTGGAGTATATACTTCTGGTTTGGTCTATGCCAGGTCAGCATTATCTAGATGCCATGCTAATAACAGGGCAGACCAATAAGGAACACTTTTATTTTTCTCCTAGGCATGCTATATGCTTTAGAAGGGAAAAATGTGTGTTCTAGGCACCCCAAGTGACCTACTTGGATTACAGAGAAGACTGGGTTACACCTGTTGGAAGATAAAGTGAGGTGATCAGAGGTGCCCTGCCTGTGTTGGAGCTTCATTCTATTTTTTGGGCTGCTGAATTCTTATGGAAAGTCCATGCGCAACCTGTCCTCTCTGCTGGCACCTTTTGCATCAACTCTTAAAAAAGGGTCAGCCTTAGAAATGGGTACGTAGCCAAGCCATAATTTTCAATGAATTGAAGAAATAGCTATCATCCTCTAAGGTGCTAGCGAGGTGTGATCTGGTATTGACATGTGATGCCTCCCTGTATGAGATTGAGATACTATTAGCTCATAGGTGGCCCAGTGGAGACGAACATCCAGGAATTTAGCTAATACAGCATGTAAATATATCCAAATAGAGAAGGAAGTTTTGATGGTCTTTTGTGGAGTAAGAAAGTTTCACCAATACCTTTATGGATGTAAATTTGTAATAATAATGGACCACAAAACCCTGCTAGATCTACTTAAAGAGGATAAGGCAGTGCCAGTCATAGCTTCAGGCCAAATTCAGTGCTAGACTGTAATATTAAGTGCATACAAATACAAGTTGGAACACTGTCCCGGAGCCAAGTAGTGGGTGCTGTTGCATTGAGCCAATTCCCACTGGCAGATAGAGCACCAGAAGAGTCACTGGAAGAATCCGTAATAGTTTCAAATTTTCTGGACAGATTTCCAGTCGCAGCAGATAATATCAGATACATTAGGGACAGTCAGATACTTTAGGAACATTTAAGCAGCTCTTAGATTGTCACATGTAAGATAGTACAATGAAGGGTATGTAGGTTAGTCTGATCTTCAAGTAGGATAGAAGGCCGGCACAATATCGAGAGTCGAAAGTTATGTACTGTGCTGTACTGTTCTGAGTTCTATGCACACAGAAGTATCTGGTCCTGGCAAAACTGAAACAGCTAATGGTGCTGGTGGAAGGAAAAGGGCCTTTTTGGACCAGGAGAGACCAGGTCACAGAGGACAGCATATTATTATGGGGAGTAAGAGTTATTGTCCTAAGCAAAGGTCACTGCCAGATACCAGCTGAACTCCACCAAGATAATCTAGGAGTTCGCAAAATGAACATGTTGGTGAGGAGTTATGTCTGGTGGCCAGGATTGGATAGAGACAAGGCTGCATTTGTGGGGCAGTGTCCTAGTGCCAAAAAGGACTAAAAATACACACCAGCAGCTTCCCTACACTTGTAGGAATAGCCGGGTAAACCTTGAACCCCATTCTGTTGATTACGCAGACCTTTCATCGGTTCAATGTTCTTAGTCATTGTGGATGCCCACTCAGCGTGGCTGGACAATCATAGAGTGCACTCATCAAACATGGGGATGGCAATAGAAAAACTGCACACATCTTTTGCAGTACACTGACTCCTGGAAGTGTTGATCACAGATAACGGAACATTGTTCAATAGCAGGGAATTTGAATATTTCCTAAAGTTGAATGACATTCAACATATCAGGACAGCTCCATACCACCCATCATCCAATGACCTGACAGAAAAAGTGGTCCAAATTTAAAGGCAGACTTAAACAAGCAGCCCTACAGCTTCACTAGATACCAATTGTCCAAATTCCTATTTGATTACTGGACCACTTCTCCTACAACTACAGCAATAACACCAGCAGAGTTGCTAACGGGGTGAATAGTCTGCTCCAGGTTATATTTGATCTTCTCAGACCTGGTGGGGAAGGTGAAGTGGCATCAGGAATGCCAGCGCTGGACACAAAATTCCATCAAGCAAGAGAGAGAGTTTATTTCAGGGGGTACAACGGCCCTGCATGGTTAAGAGGCATGGTCAATGTGAGGTCACTTCCTGTGGCATGTAAAGTTCAGATAGGTGTGACAGTCCTGAACAAGCATATGGATTGTAGGAATGCTGGAAACTTGCCAACAGGCCAGAAGGAAAAGTCAGAAAGGCCATGGAAACCCATGGGTTCTCCCTCTCTGTCAAACATTGAAGAGATCTCAGAATCGGAGGTACACCTAGCAGATGTTTCTGCCTCAACACCTTTTTCTGCCTGAAGAATAGAATGAATTTCTTCAGAGGTGCTCCAAGTGCAAGAGATGAGCTTCTGTGTGTTACATGCCATCCATATCCGAGGCAGACTCAGAGGAACTAAAACACCCCAGGAAGAGTTACAGAGAGAAGAACCAGCCTGTGACTCAGAGGGGAAAGGATGTAGTAATTGTAATGGGGTCAGCCATGTGGACCCTCATAAAATATGAGTTCCTTGTTTGGGGCTGTTAATCTAGTCAAAACAGGGAGCCCTGGCTGACAGATATAAGCAAAAGTGTCAGAGGCTCTGTTCAGTCTGAGAGCTGGCTCTGAGGGAGCTGGATCAGTGTCAAGGAATTTCCTCGTGTAAATGAAGGGTGATTTGCTGATGGGATGCTGGCCTCTCTGATTTTATTTCAGGTGGTTGATGGACATTGGAGTATTTACTTGAGGGTTGGTTTTCCCCAGTGAGGTAAAGTAATTAGGAAGGAGAGATGACAAACTGGAGTTGAAATTTAACTATCAAAGGCAAACAAACATTTGTGGGAGAATAGTTTGTATCTTGCTTTCTGCTTCAATCAGTGGACAGCTGGCAATGTAACATCTGGTATCTGGAACTAGAGAGTTAAGTTTAGATCTGATAAGAGCAGTTTTTTTTCCTCAATGTATTATTTTTGGATAGTTAGGGAACATTTTGGAGAGCTGAAGTACCCCTCTGGATATATTCCGAGAACACTTGGGAGTGGGGGGAGGATCACAGATCCCTTGTGGAAAGGGAGTAATTATGGATTATTGCTGTAGTTGCTTCAGGATTGTTAGCTGTGGTCATGGTTGTATATAAAAGGTGCATGAACTGCTTGGGACTATCCAACTTGTCCAGAATTGTGTTGAGAAGTGTCAAAGTGTGTTTTTATGAATGAGGGTGCTTTGTTCAGTAGAGTGCTGTTTGTAACGGAGGGAGTCCATATTTAATGTTTCCCCATTTCATGTTGTTTTACTTTAATGTTATCATGTTATTGGTGTTTGAAACCTCAAGATTGGTGGCAAGATTTAGTTTAACATTGTTGACTCTACAACTCGATCTAATTGAGGTGACCTTGCCTTCTCTCAGACTTGATGCTGCTCCCAGGTTTCAATCCAGCTAATTCACCACCAGACCAAAAGTGGGTAATACAGATGGCCATTTTTAAATCTTGCATTCACAGGATTGAGAATTCTCTCAGCTCTGCACATGGGACCTAGGAATGAAAATTGGGGCCATAGAGTTAATGGGTGGTGAGAATGGTCTTTCGATGAAAGTAAATCCAAGGACTCTGTAATAAATTAGCACAGACAGGAACCCATTGCATTGCTCAGACTGCTGCCATGTATTCTGTAGCTGCATAAAAAACAATTAGGGCAAGATAAATGATGGACATTTTCTGAATAATGCCTCACCAGTGAATGAAAAATGTGTGTAACAAGAATAGTGTTTCTTTGTTTCTCTGGTAACAGACTGATAACTAGTTTTAAGCAGCAAACTATTAGTCCATCTTATTTCTAGAGCTTTATTAATGAATCACCTTGTAATTGCCTCATTTATGAAAACATTACTTGTAATGCATGTTTTCCAAGATGATTTTCTAAAACAAGCAAGAAAATTATTTAGATCTTTTTCGTTAAATTATACCAAGTTTCTTGTGGAAAGGGAAAGCGCAGAGAATTATGGACAGACTACACTAGCAGTGAGTTCAAATGGAAACTAAACAGTGGAATCTTCTGTTGTTTCTGTAGTGACCTTGGAATCAGAAAGGGCTTTTAATTGGATATGATGATGATGTGCCTGAACCTCGCTGCTTTCCCACCTCTGACGTTTTGTGTTTAACTTCATGCTCTGTCACCAACTAATGCCCTTAAGTGACCAGTTAATGATCTGGGGTGGAGAGATCAGTGATGAATAGGCTACATGTGGTTCAGGAAGGAGCTGATAGTGAAGATGACCTGCAGTTTGGCAGAGGGTGAACACTGACTGGGGAATACGTTGCTGGACATTGCTATGGGTAGTGCAGTTCTTTGACATGCCAGCTATGGTTTCTTTTAGTTACCTGCTGACCAAGTTTTAAACCAACCATGGGAAACTTTGTTTACCTTATAATTTGCAAGAAGATTGAAATAGAATTGTTTGCGTTTTACTGTTACTCTGCACTTTCACTTGCCATTTGTAAAACGAAGAAGCTTAATATTTATAAACTGGTCACATGCCACTCTGTTTTCAGTTGGCTTACTGAAAGATTGGAAAAGCATTTGTGTTAAAGATCACAGGTGGTCCTATTCTGAAACCCTTGGCCTGCACTATGAGTGATTAGACATTGGACACATCCTTGAAGAGAAGATCTTCAGATGTGAGTGGCCACCCTTGAGAGAATATCTAAGCCAGACTTGAAGCTATATCGCAGAATGGGACTGTGTGTCTTACTCTTGAAAGCTGGTTTCATTTCTAAATTCTGAAACAGTGAAACCATTTTTATTAATCAGTACGCAAAGCGTCAGGTCCTTTCTTGACAGTACCATGCCAATTATTTATGTGTGGAAGCACCAGGGCAACAGTTCAAACAGCAATATTATTACTCCATCAACTTTCTTATCTTGAGGCTATTTTTTTATGCATTCTCAAATGTGATATCATAAGAAAGACTACATTTATTGCTCCTCCCTCATTGCTTTTCAGAAGGTGGAATTGGGTCACCTTTCTGAATCTCTGCAGTTACTGAAAGTGAAGTTGCTGTGTTTTTCTTTCCTTTGTGATTTCTTTTACAGGTTACTTTAATGATATAATTGTGGCAATTTTGTGAATATAATGTAATTGAAGAATATAAATGCAGCCAAAAGAATTATGAAGAAATTATTTGATAAATTTTACTTGATTGTTTCTGTTTACTCAATTCTTTATCTAAAAAAGTATTAACAGGGAGCCTGTTTGTTTTAGGCAAGGTCTTTTCTACTTATCTAATGAGAAGAGCTGTTGTTTTACAGGTTCCCACTGCATTAAAAGATTATTTCAACCAATGGTTCTGGTTTAGCCTTAAAATTGGAATCTTTAAAAAAAAATATTTACTTCTTCCAAGGATCTAAGAAAAAAAAATTTAGGCCTTTTTATGCCAATATCAACTAATGTGTAAATGAATAATAGGTCACTTATTCTCTAAATTGCTTTAGAATAATTGGATGTGATAGCTACTTCAAAATATGCTGCTGTAGTACAAGACGTATTAACATTTAAGACTGAAACAAATTGGTTATTTTATCTATCTTGTCGTACTCTAGCTGTACGGAATGCGTGCATAATTTCATCTTCCAAGCTCACCTACAACATTGACATTCAATAATGTGGAAAATTGTCCAGGTATATCCTGTCTATAATCACCAACTGATACCCTCCTTTCATGCTGCTTTCTATTGTCAGCAGAATAATGCAATAAATTGTTAGCAGTGTTAGAAAGCAGCATTTGCTAACATAATCATTGTTGCTCATTTCGAGTTCTTCCAGGCATACACTTCTCCAGACGTCAGTTGCAATAATGGTCTAAGTAGATGAGTCAGTGAATTTCCAACAACAGAGTGACAACCACTATCTTCAGCAGAAGGATAGCATAAGGGAACAAACAAGGAAAACATTCCAGGAAAGTGATGAAGGGGCAGCGCTGTGAAAGCTTATGATTTCACATAAACTTGTTGAACTGTAGCCTGGTGTTATGTGCCTTTTGACCTTGTCCACCCTGGTCCAACTCAGGCACCTCGATATCATTCCAGGAAAGGGCAAAAGCCTGGCACTTATCCCAAGAATAAATTTGCTTTCGAATAGTTCTTAATAAATGTGCATAGAGAAACAAATGGCTTAAAAAAGAATGGTCACAGTAAAAATATATTTGATTTATTCATTATCTTGGTTAACTGTTCATTCCAATAAGCAAATTTATTCTCAAACCAATGTAACAATACAGGAGCAGGAGTGGACCCTTGGCCCTACTCTGTCTTCCAAGATAATCATGCCTGATCTTCTACCTTGATTCCATTCAACTGCCTGCTCTGATAATTATTAGAGTTTCCCTGAAATGAGAAATCTGCCAATATCAATGATGGAGCATCCACACATTCTTGGTAGATGATTCACAATTGTCCTGACAATTTACCCTGATGCTGCACCCACACCCCACCCATTCACCTCCAGCATTTCTCACCAAACCCCCCTCCCTCCCAAACATTCCCCAAAATGGTTCCTTTGTGCTGAAGAAATATATTTTGTATTTCCTGTCCAGCTCTGTCCGAATCTCAGAAACTCACAAAAGGGCGAATTTTACTTCTGAACTTGGTGGAAAAAGAGTGAATATCTGTTTTGTAGCAGACAGTCCATCTGTTACCATTATTTTTGCCACCCCTCACAATGAAAATTATAATATTTAACATTTCACTGTGAAGAATATATTAACAAAGCATCCCTTTGATCAGGTCACCTGCAGTTTTCTGAGTTGGATCTCCAGAAATGTGTGTGGTTTGAATTTCAATTCAGTAAAAAAAAATTGTCCAGATAAGACCTTGATTAGCTGCCTGTTTAATGTATCTTGTCCTCTATCACTGCTGTACAATTAAATTGATTAGGTACACCAGGAAAAGCCTTAACTTATGTGGGAATATGAGTGGGAAGTCTGACCATCATTAATTTCCAATTCTCATTTCAGACCAGCAAGATGAATTAAACATAAAGCAGCAGCTGAGGATCGGGTGGCCTTAAGGTTGTTGATAATCAGAACTTCAGGAAGGGGTGCTCAGCAGGACTTTGGGAAAAAATATGGAACTTGAAACAGTAAAGACCCAGATCTTCCTTGCAGGCCTGGAAAAGTATTCGTTCTCCATTTGACCACATTAAAAATTCACTTAGAACTTACCGATAAAGGTCTCTGTTTCCACCCTGATGGATTCAGAATTCTGGTTAAAACGCCATTCATATCCAACATGCACAAAAGGATGCCTAAGTATAACATAGGATCCCAATTAGCCTGGCTCCAGACTTGGTACACCAGCAAAAATGGATTATTTTAGCCTGCTGTGGAATGAGAATAGACTGAATTAATTTTAACTTCTGTTTCTGTGGCATCTGCTCTTTAATATTTCACTGTGAATCTGTGTTTAAAAACATAGGAACAGGAGTAGGCAATTCAGACCCCCGGGTCTGTTCCACTATTAATGAGGTCATAGCTGATCTGTGGCCTAACTCCATATAGCTGCCTTTGGCTCATATCCCTTAATATCTTAGCTGAACAAAAAATAGTTGTCTCAGATTTAAAATACAATTTAGCAAGCATCCACCATCATTTGTGGCAGAGAGTTCAAACATCTACCATCTTTTGTGTATGGAACAGCTTCCTAACATCTCTCCTGAATAATCCGGCACTAATTCCCAGACTATGATCTCCTCGTTCCAGAATCCTAACAAGTGATGTTAGTTTATTTTTATTTACCCTGTCTTTTCCCGATTTGGAGGTGCTAGCGTTGAACTGGGGTGGACAAACTTAAGAATCTCACAACACCAGATTATAGTCCAACAGGTTTATTTGGAAGCACTAGCTTTCAGAGCTCTGCTCCTTCATCAGGTGATTATGAGAAGAGGTAGTGCCTCAAAAGCTAGTGCTTCCAAATAAACCTGTTGGACTACAATCTGATGTTGTGTGATATTTAACTTTATATTTTCCCATTACTCTCTTGAAGACTAAATCAGATGACCCTTTAACCTCCTAATTTGCATAATTTCTCACATAACTTAACTGCTGAAGACCAGGTGTCATTCTTGTGAACTTATATTGTACTCATTCTAAGGCCGCTACACATACTCCCTAAGGTGTGATGCCCAGAACTGCTCACAGTGCTCCAAGTGGGGGCTAACTGGGTTTTGTGCAACTGCAGCATAACTTCTGCATCCTCATACTTCAGCTTTCTCAATATAAAGGCCAGCATTCCACTAGCTTTCTTGATTGTTTCCTGCACCTGTTGTGACATTTTTAGATCTACACCTGAACTCCAAAGTCAGTTTTGACATTCACTGTGCTCAACTTCATACCATCTAGAAAATACACTGATCAGTCCTTTCTTAGTCCAAAATGAATGACCACTTGCTTATATTAAAGTCTATCTGTTACAGTTTTGCCCAGTCACTTAATTTATCAATATTGAGAGTGTGGTGCTGGAAAATCACAGCAGGTCAGGCAGTATCTCAGGAGCCAGAGAATCAATGTTTTGGGCATGAGCCCTTCATCAGAAATCTATCAATATACCTTTGTCAGTTTTATGCTGTTATCTACACTGTCCACAATGCCACTTAATGTTGTGTCAGCATCAAATTTGGACACATGACTTTCTATGACTATCCAAGTTGTTGATAAATAATGTGATTAAATGAGACCCTAATACACATCCTTGCGAGACACCACTGGTCACATCCTGCCAATTTGAGTACCTACCTATTTTATCCTAGTTTCTGTCACCTGCCACTCAACCAATTTCTTAGCAATGTCAGTAATTTGCTCAGTTCTGCGGCCTTCGACCTTAGTTAATAATCTCTTCTGTGAGACTTTATCAAATACAAACAACATCCACAGACATTTCTCTGTTTACTACCCAAGTCATATCTTCAAAAACTTCAGAGAGATTTGTCAGACATGTCATGAATTGATACTACTCTCCCTGATTTATTGAGAATTTTCATGGTGTTCAAAGATGTAGTCAGTGATTATATTCCAACGGTTTCCCACCACAGATGTTAAGCTAACTGGCCTATAATTCCCTGGTTTTCCACTTTCACACTTATTAGAAAGCAGAATGATATGCAATTTTCCAATACAAAAGGATGACCGCTGTATCTGGGGAGTTCTGAAAGATTGTAGTTAGGATGTCTATTTACTTCCTTTAACACCCTCAGATGAATTCATCTGGGAATTTGGCACTCATTATTTCTGATAATTTTCTCATTGCAAATGTTTTATTAATTTAATTTAGACCCTGCCCACGATCCACTATTAATTTATTGGGACTTGAGCAAGCTATCCTCCTGTTCTACTCTAAATACTAAGGCAAAGTAATTATTCAACATGTCTGCAATTTTTGCCATGGTCATTGACAATATATTTACTTTCAGTCTTTAGTGGGCCAGCATTGCTCCTGATCACCCACTCCCCTTTGTGTAACTGTAAAATTTCTTACTGATCTTGATGTTGCTTGCAAGTCTCCTTTGATAATTCCTTTTAGTAGCTGTTGTAAGCTACTTTGTGACCCTTTGCTGGTTTTTGTATCTATTCCATTCAGCAGGATCTGTGCTTTTTGTGTGTGTGTTTTTGTAAGCTTTTCCTTTAGTTTCATTGTTCCTTTATCTTTTTAGTTGTCCCCGGCTGTTTTATCCGTGAAGTGTAGCTTTTCCCTGTCAGGGGTATAAACTGGTATTGTATTGTGTGAAGTGTTTCTTTAATGATCCTCTACTGTTCTTCAGTTGTTTTACCCATTATCCCAGTTTTCTGTGGATTGTCTCTGTCTCACCTTGTAAAGTTGACCTTACCTATATCTAAAACTCTAGTAAATGATTCTTGATTTTCATTTTCAAACGCTATAATAAACTTGATCATGTTATGATCACTGTTGATAAATGTTCATACGCAATTAGGTTAGTAATTAAATTTGGTTCATTACTCAATCCCAAACTGTATTACTTGTTTCCTTGTTACAGCCAGGATATATCACTGTACAAAATTACCCTGGACACCCCAGAAATTCACCACTTTTGTGACAGGTCTGCCTCTCCCAATCTATATTCAAGTTAAAATTCTCCATCAATAATTTCTGCCTTTGATGCACACTTGTCTAATTTCTGCATTTATGCACTCATGATACAATACAATTTGGACTTAGAAGCCTCCTTTCTAATTGCCAAGAAAATAGGTGCAGGGATAATGACCACTGCTGAGCACAGAAACAGTGAGTGATAAATAAATGTGAAAAATATGGTACTTAATCCAATATTTGATATTCGAGATAAATAAAACAATAAATTGCTTAATTTACTTCAGGATTACAAGAAATACAATAATACAAACACAGTGTTGATGAGTTGAAAATTAAATGATGATTTCAACAATAGGTTGCTTGGAGAATGTATGCATTGGCAGAAAATTAGATGTAAAAAAAGTGAAACCACTCTTAAATAGAAACATGTAAGCTGATGTAGAATTTTACCCAGAGGTTGTCATTTATTCAGGCTGTATTTGCTATTGTGGGTAAATAAAAATTTTTCATAATTTTTCATTATTATTAAGGAAAAGTCAGAGTCACAAATGTATGCAGTTCTTTTACCTGGACATGTGTACCTTGTGGACTGGAAATTGTTCAATGACTGTATGGCTGTGCTTCCATGCATTTAACAACAACTCGGCAAGGACTGGGATTTGTTTTCAAAATGCAAAAAGAAGTATCTCCCAGAGGTCTGGAAACAGACCAAATGTATACATCAGTATTGTACTGTTCTGAGATGTGCTGCATAGGGGCTCACTTCATTGCTAATAGTGGAAAGCTTGCACTTCACTCAATCAGCCAAGAAATTACTGTTCCAAATGATTCTGGAATAACTGTGAAGTTACATTTTCTGTCTACATTATAATTTTCATCTTTCAATTCCTGTAAAAGCAACAAAGAAATGCTGGTTACAACAGCAGCTAATGTCAAAATGTGCTGTGTTTATATATTCTGAAAAGCTTACTTCTATTTTGAAACATTGGAAGGGCTGATAAAGCTTCTTTGTTGAACAGTAAGTTAGGGAAATATTTGTTGCTTTTAGGTTATTGCACTATGAGTCATGAAGTGATTGTGAGATTATTGTGTTAAGGTACTCACAATGGAGTGTGTGTGTGTTGCACAACTGCATACATACATTTTTTTTCCAGTATTCTTGTTATTAATAGCTTAATTTTTATACTACTTAAAATATTTATCTCATGTTGACTTTAGAACGTTGAACTGGCTTTAAGCCTTAGAAACCAATTTACTCATTGGATAAATTCAGTGCATTCATTCAAACCTAACATGTTCAAGTGATATCAGGTTCACAGTCTATGCCATGCTAATCTTTCTGACCTCAGTGATGGATACAGTAGTTGACTAGGTAGAGGGAACACACTGGTGGTGGGGGTGGATGGGAGGTGTCTTAGGAGAACATTACTGTGACATCATGGACTGTGACAGTAAAACCTAAGGATTGTGCTTCTTCCCTGGAATCATACTCTTTCATGCATTTTGTTTACCATGAGTTTTCTAATGTCAGTACAGCACTCTTAGAGGCTACACTGCCTGGGCTGCTTTTGCTTTGAGTCCCTTGAATTTGCAACCTATTCTTAGCTGAGAATAATTTTCCCTCGCTCTCAGTAAGTTCTTTAAATTGTTCATTACATTGTATTCAACATTACACCAAACTCAGCTCTCAAGTACACTTTTCTTTATCTTTTAGATTCTCAATTCAAAAGTTTTTTGATAATGTCAGAGCAGCATCATACTTTACATCATGACCACTATAACATTGCCATAGTGTTACAATCAACTCTCCTGACCACTATTCAGCATTAGACCATAAGACCATAAGACATGGCAAGTCGTTCATGAGTAAAGGATGAATTGTATAGAATAACAAAATACAGGACCAATCTGTTTGGCCCAACTAGTCTGTGCTAGTGTTTTACTCCACGTAATAAGATGCAGGACTGGGTTTGATTTTGATTTGAATGCAGTGATGAAATCTATTACCAATACTCAAAGTTAAGAAGTCATCAATTGATGCTGGGGCAAACAGTACCCATAAAATATAGCCTTGGAAAACGCTGACCCTTCAAGAATAGGGTTTTTTGGTTTAATTTAATTTAATTTACTTAAATAAATAATTGGGATTGGCTATCAATATATTCCACATGGATTTGTAAATTTCCACCTTTATTTCTCATTAATTCCTCAGACATTGCCTCCTAGGCCAGCGTTTAATATCCATCCCTAATTGCTGTGGTGAAGGTGATGATGAACTGGCTTCTTGAATCTTCATAATCCTTGGGAATGAGAACTCCCACAATGCTGTTAGGGAGGAAGTTACAGGATTTTAACCCAAAGCTACTGAAGCAATAGCAATCTACTTCCAAAGTCAGGATGGCATGTGGCTTTGAGAGGACCTTGCACAAGTGATAATCACAAGTATCTGATGTCCTTGTCCTCTGGTTGGCCGCGACCTGAAATTTGGAAGGTGCCATCTAGGGAGTCTTGGTGAATTGTTCTAGTGCATTTCACAGAATGCACACAGAGCTGTCTCCATGCATGGGAGGTGGAGGGAGTGAATGTCAATGATCTTAGATGGTATGTCAATAAAGTGGGTTGTTTTTTCTTGAACGATGTTGGAGCTGCTCTGGTCTAGGCAAATGGAGAATATTCTATCTTACGCCTGAAAATGTGTTGCTGGAAAAGCGCAGCAGGTCAGGCAGCATCCAAGGAACAGGAAATTCGACGTTTCGGGCATAAGCCCATTCATTCCTGATGAAGGGCTTATGCCCGAAACGTCGAATTTCCTGTTCCTTGGATGCTGCCTGACCTGCTGCGCATTCCCAACAACACATTTTCAGCTCTGATCGCCAGCATCTGCAGACCTCACTTTCTCCTCTATCTTACTCCTGCCTTGTTCCTTATAGGCGGTAGGCAGACTTTGATGAGCAAGGATGTGAGCTTTTCACAACAGAATTTCAAGTCTCTGACCTGCTGTTGTCGTCACAATATGTATATAGAGTCATAGAGTTAGACAGCATGGAAACAGACCCTTCTATCCAACACATCCATGCCGACCAAATATCCCAATCTGATCTACTCCTGATTGCTAATATTTGGCCCATATCCCCCTCAACCCTTCCTATTCATATACCCCTCCATATACCTTTTAAATGTTGTAATTGTACTAGCCTCTTCTACTTCCTCTAGCAGTTTGTGCCATACATGCACCTCCCTCTGCATGAAAAAGTTACTCCTCAGTTATGGCCAGTCCAGTTCAACTTTTGGTCAATGATATACTCCAGGATATTGATAGCACTCTCAACGTACCTTCATCAGTTTGCTGATGAGTTGCACTAGTCTGTTTGGGTCGTTTGCCAGGTTGGATATATTCTGTTTTTAATTGGACAGGACACACATAGACAATTTTCCATATTGCTAAGTCTCTGTCAGTGTTGTAACTCTGTTGGAACAGCTTGATTCGTGATGCAACTAGTTCTGCCACAAACCTTAGATGATACGAGTATGAGACAAAAGAGTATAAATTAGGTCATTTGGCCTATCGAATCCACTCTGTCATGCAATCATGGTTGATAGGATTTTCAACTCCATTTTCCTGCTTTCTCCTTGTAACCTTTGATCCCTTTTGGCAATCAAGAACTTATCTATCTCCATTTTAAAAGTACTCAGAGACTTGGCCTCCACAGCTTTCTGTGATAATGAGTTCCACAGATTCACCACTCTCTGTCTAATGAAGTTTCTCCTTATCACCATTCTAAAAGGTTTTCCGTTTATTTTAAAGCTATGCCCTTGGGTCCTCATCTCGCCTGTCAATGGAAACATCTCTATAATGTCCACTCTGTCCAGGCCATTCAGTATTCTGAAATTTTCCAGCAGACCACCCCCCCATCCTTCTAAACTCCATTTGAGTACAGTCCCAAAGTTGTCAAATGTTCTTCATATATTAAGCTTTTCATTGCAGGGATCATTCTCATGAACTTCCTTTGGTTCCCCTCCAGAGCCGATATATCTTTCGTGAGGTATGGGGCCCAAAATTGCTCACAGTACTCTAAATGTGACTTGACTAGAGCCTTATAAAGTCTCAGAAATATGACCCTACTTTTATATTCTATTCCTCTCGAGATGATTGACAACAAGGCGGCACGATGGCTCAGTAGTTAGCACTGCTGCTTCACAGAGCCAGGGGCCCGGGTTTGATTCCAGCCTTGGGTGATTGTCTGGGTGGAGTTTGTGCATTCTCCCTGTGTCTGGTTAATTGACCATGCTAAATTGCTCATAGTGTTCAGGGTTGTGTCATTTAGGGGTAAATGTAGAGTAATAGATAAGGGAATGGCTTTGGGTGGGATACTCTTCAGAGGGTTGGTGTGGACTTGTTTCATACTGTCGGGAATCTATGAACATTGTATTTGCCTTTCTAACTACCAACTCAACCTGCAAGTTTACCTTAAGAGAATCCTGGACTAGGACTCTGAAGTTGCTTTGTACTTCCAAATTCTGAATTTTCTCCCGGTTTAGAAAATAGTTCATGCCTCTATTCTTCCTACCCAAGTGCATGACCTCACTTTCCCATGTTGTAGTTCATTTGCCACTTCTTTGCTCACTCTCTGAATCTGTCTAAATCTTTCTGCTTCCATCTTGAGCAAGACTCTTGTATCCACTCTCTGCCTTCTGCCAGACAGACAATCTTCTGTCTATGCTAGTACCTGGCCTCTGACACCATGGATCCTTAACTTGCTTAGCAGAATATTTCATGTTCTCTCTCCAAATTAATAAATTGCAGCAACTTTGCCTTCAGTTTTATTCTATCCCTTCACATGGTCCATTTTTACTTTTTCTCTTCCCTTCCCATCCTTGTCATTTCTTTCATCATTTGCCAGGAGAGACGATCAAATATTCATAATTGGCATTCTAACTCCCACAGTGACCTTGACAACATTTCCCACTGTCTTTCTTTTATCAACTATATTCAATTCTTCTAGCTCTTAAATGTATTAGCAGTGATGATGCCATCTTCAGTGTCAAGAGTGTAGTGCTGGAAAAGCACAGCAAGTCAGGCAGCATCCGAGGAGCAGGAGAATCAATATTTCGGGCATAAGCCCTTCATCAGGAATGGATCTTGTGGGTCGGGCTGAGAGATAAATGGGAGGGGGTGGGGTTTGGGGAAAGGTAGCTTAGAGAGCGATAGGTGGATGAAGGTAAGGGAGAAGGTGATAGGTCGGGAGGGAGTGATGGACAGGTCTGGAGGGCGGTGCCGAGTTAGAGGCTTGAGACTGGGATAATGTGGGGGGAGGGGAAATAAGGAAGCTGTTGAAATCCGCATTTATCCATGTGCCATCTTTGGTATCAATGTAATTACTATGCCTTTTTGTTCCTCAGCCACATATTCCCTTCCACCATGTTGAACAGGGCCCTTCTTTTATGTTAAGAAATCAGAAATAACACCAATGAGCAATGTGTTTGTTATTCCAAATTTCTGAAACTTCATTCTCAGATGAATGGAACACCTAGTGTTAAAACACATTAGCACTTGGAATTCAGCCATGCATTGATAATGACCACAGCTGTCTAAACAATAGGAAATTCTCTGGGAAGGAAATAACAGAAGGTGCATATTCTGATTTCAGTACATTTGTCAATCAGTATAAGGGAATAGGAGGTTAGATTTTTTGACAAATGTTAGAAGCAATTTATTTTTGCCAGGTGGACCCATTTAAATCACAGTAGAATAAAACTGAGAGACAAAAAAATCTTTCACTTCATTTTGTTGACTGTTTTATGAACGCATCATAATGCACCTGAATAAATATCTGAAAGGAGTCCATATAAGAGTTAACTTTGAAAGACAGATCCCCATGATGAATCACTGCTTTTAAAATGCATCTAAATTACAACACAAAATTAAACAGAGGCATTTGAAACGCAAAAATGTTTGACCTTTGCATTTCAAAATGTTCCAGCCTTCTCAGCACCTTTCCATTTTCCTTCATAAACTCTCAAACATGGCTTGCATTGAATAGGCTTTGTAAAGCTTATAACATCAGATAAAAATAAAATGCAGGATGTAATCCAATTTTCAGACTCTACATGAAATAGGATTGCAGATTTCAGTGGGGATGGCTCGGGTTTTCCGTGCACTAGGCATTTCTGACTCAAAAAAAGGTCACAGTAAACAGGTGCAGAGTTAGAACTCCAGAAGGAAATCAGACTGCTCCAAAAACACACAGAATCACCATTCTTGTCCAAGTGCACCTCCACAGCTCAATAAAAATTCAGCTCATGGGTTACAAATTATTTTCTGCCTTGTTCCTGACACCATTTCATGAAACAATTTAACACAGTTTTGAATGAATAATAAAATAGTTTGCTTTGCTTAACTGGCAGCATGCAGTGGAAAGTTACATCTCTGTTAGTTGCAATTATAATCTTCATTATTTAGAGCCACAACATAGGAAGGAGCAGCATGAATGAAAATTCTTCAAATGTATAATTGTTTTGTGTCACTTGGTTTCAACCAATATGAATGTAACTTCAGAAAACAGGTTCAAAAATATAAAACCCTGAGCACATTTCCTTCAATGGTTTGGGATGCTGGTGAATAAAAGGCTTCTTCAAATGGCTTCTTAGGATGGCCAACTGAGGTGTATCCAGTGATAAGATGAATTGCTCAGTCCAAGAAATAATTCTAATTGGAACATGCATCAAAGTTTTCTTTCTTCTTACTTCCAGTCTCCTATAGTTAAGCTCAAATATCTGAATGAGTAAAGTTTAGCATTTTTCTTGGGTGTTTGATCCACATTCTGTTGTGTTCTCACCACTTGGTATGAGGTGAATTCACCCTTTTATTCAACCCTGTGGTTGACCACAACAAAATTCTTAATTTTTGATTAGCATGCAGCTGTATCTCGCTTGAATTAAGATGGAGTTTACTTATTCAAAAATGCAGAAACAAATCACAATGTTTTCTTGAGTGATAAATGGGGAATTTTATTTCTATACTAACCTTGATTAAAATATTGAATGTGGCAACAAACACACATGAACACAGGTGTAAAGTCTAAAAAGGAGAGAGTATCTTGTGTGAAAGAAAAGTTCAGAAATGCAGTTTTAAACGTCCTTAAATCTTTGACATGTTAACCCATGACCACAGTTATTTAATTTATGGCTTGACTCTACTGAGCTAGTGAAATTTTTAGATATCATTACATTCTTTGTGAATGCATGTCAATTTAATTAGCTTTTAACTGAGTGTGGTCTTCAACAAGCTGAATGTAAAAGAGAGAGAAAAAAAGCAATAAAAATAGAAAACACTGAAACTCAGTAGAACTGAAAGAAATGGAGCTAACACCTTGAGTCCATGGTGGCTCAGTGGTTAACACCGCTGCCTCACATCACCAGGGTCCCAGGTTTGATTCCAGCCTCAGGTGACTGCCTGTGTCTGTGTGGGGGTACTCTGGTTTCCTCCCATAGTCCAAAGATGTGCAGGTCTGGTGAATTGGCCATACTAAATTGCCCATTGGTTAGGTGCATCAGTCAGAGGGAAATGGGTCTGGGTGGGTTATTCTTTAGAGGGTTGGTGTGGACTGGTTGGGCCAAAGGGCCTGTTTCCACACTGTAGGGAATCTAATCTAATAACTTCAGAGCTGCTAAACTGTTGCCTGACCTATTGAGTTCCTCCAGCTTTTTTGTTTTAATTTCAGATTTCCACAATCTGTCATTTTTGCTTTTGTTTGAGAAAGAGAAGCAAACCTTCCAGCTCTATATTTATGAATCATCATTCTTCTCCCTGCTATGCCTAAAATCAGTTGCCAAATATGTACTTCCTTTGTGTATTTCAGTGTCTGGCTTCATTTCTTTTTCAAACTGGTGAGTCTTTCAGTACAATGTGTGAAACTTCTGGAAAGGTGTAATTCAAACATGGGATAAGGTTCTGAGTGACTGATTTCAGTTGTTTGTGTTAAACATTAAATTTTCAAGGATTGTAGAAACAATTTTTGTAAGGATAATTGGAATAATTTATTTAAGACGTTATTGAAAGGCCATTGTGTTCATTTGAGATTTTCTTTTTAAGAAGGCTTCCTATAAATCAGATTATTTTCAACTGTTTGTTTTATTGTAGGCCTCAGTTGGGGTTTTAAAATTTAAGTTGTTGGAGAATGTTATTTTATCTCACCGTTAGTGTGTCACTGCATTTTGAAGGGATATACTCATTATATCATCATTTCTATCATAAAATGTAACCTGAGGATATAAGAGCCTCAGATACCATTCTTACTTGGATCACTTGAAACACAACATGTTGATGGAATCACACAGTTGATGGAATCACGACATGTTGATGGAATCACACCTTAAAGCTTATGGGCACACAGATGGGCATAATATTTAGTGAGGTATAATAAAAATCTGGATCATTCATTACCATGTTCCTCATGTCTTATTTTCTATGTTACGAGGGATAATATGAGCATTCCTGAATTAAGTAAAGCCACCCTTTAAAGGCAAAGCACACATCTTAGAATGTTTTGGTATCTGGAATTACTGGGGAATAAGATGTGTGTAAGGAATTTTCATCTCTCCTAATACTGAAAAGTACCTTACTCCTGAGTTCAGAGTGAAATCTATTTGTTCCTTGAAGGGGATTGATTGAAGGAACTTCTCAATGTTTTATTTTCAGAGCAGATACAAGTATGTGTGCTTAGTGACTTGACTACACATACCAGAACATCAGATTGACAGACTTTGGAATATTTTATGCTTTTGTCTTCAAGAATAATGCTGAAGGCCAGATCTCTTTTTTAACAAGAGAACATCTGCAGAAAGAAATCCATTTTATTTTCTGCTTTCCTGAATATGTGTCTGCATGCTTTCTGTGTTTTTGTTATTTTGAAAATAAACTTTGATAAATCTGTTATCAACTGTTTGTTAGCCAATTATTCTGTCTTCATTAAAGAAATTTTGTTTTGATAAATCAATAATTGTGATAATTAAAGAAATCTGGTTGCTAGATTGTTTAATATATAACCTGATATGGATAAAGTAATGAATAGGCCATCTTCGTAAATATTTTTGTTTTATGTTGTGACTCATGGAGTAATGAAACAAGAGTCTCAGTACACTCATTCAGCCTCGGCCATATGAGTTAATGTTAATTTCAATTCACACATTCTTGTTTTTTGATGACTTCATGAGTTGCCTCAGTATTTTGGGCAGATGATCACTAAAATCATCTTATGTCAATGTTTTTCCTTTTAAAAATTATTTTAGAGAATGAACAGTCCCAGATTTTAAAATCAGATAGTGGAAGTCGAAAATTGATACATTAGTCTCAAAAACGCATTATCACACTGGCATTACATTTTTCAATAATAATAAAGTAGTGAGGGGTTAATAATTTATTAGATAGGCAGTTAAGCATTTATTTGAGAGTCAAGTGAGAGATTACCATGTGCTGTATTGTTCCTTTAATAAGTGAATAAACTCTGTTTAAATAGTTCTTATATCCAAAGGATATGCAAGACAGGAAATATAGGAACTAATCCTAGCTTTTTCATTGGCATAATGGATGCAATTCCTCAGCATCAAAATTTGGGGCCAATGGCTAATTATCTTGCTGCATAAAATAATGAGAAATGCTAATGGCATTTGCCAAAATTTGTGGCGAAATGACACATCACCTTCAGCCAAAGTATTGACACGATGTCAGGAATTAAAGATTGCTATCCAAACTGCGCTGGCCCTGTTTGTTACAGATAGGGGAGAAAGAGGAAAGGAATGCATCTCCTTTCATCCATCTTGCAATTAACATGGCTTTCAGAAAACAATTTTATTCCCTGAATGCTGCAGTTGGTAGGGACAGAAGAATGACAGGTTTCCTCCACGTTTAACAGGAAAGATAAAAGTTTCATTTCCTACAGCTGAACATCTACTGAACCACACCACGAGCACACCTCTGCAGGTTCAAATACACTCAAGAAATGATAGCATTTGCAAAAGGTAGCAGGCACATAGGTCTTAAGTGGTCAAGCATTCTTTGTTACAGTTGATTTTACATAGTATAAAGACTTGCTGTGTGGAAGCAGGCCCTTCAGCCCAACAAGTCCACACCAACCCTCCCAGACCCATTCCCCTACACCTAACACTACAGGCAATTGAGCATAGCCAATTCACCTAACCTGCACATTGGGAGGAAACCAAAGCAGACCCACACAGACAGTTGCCTGAGGTGGGAATTGAAACCAGGTCTATGGTGCTGTGAGGCAGCAGTGCTAACCACTGTGCCACCGTGCTGCCCAGTAATCTAAGCCTTGTAATTCTTTTTTGATTCATTGATGAAGAGTCTGGAAGTTTTGGAAGGATGGATTCACTGTTGTGTATTGATTGCACCAGCAGATTTCTCTTGCTTCATTTCAGAAAAGATGCAGTCCTGGCATCAAATCCTGGTCCATTTCCTTAGAAAAGATGTCGAGGCCATTTGAATCTCTTCCTACTTGTTCTTTCGGCAGGTTTTTGTTCCTTCACTGGTTTGAATGTTTCTCCCCCATTTGCTCTAAAAATGTAGTTTATTGAATCTCCTGCACAGAAACTTAGTTTATCTCATGTACAGCTACTTTTTGATGGCTAGGCTATTGTCAAACATTTTAGTCCAATATCACCCACTCACATATCATTGACATAAAAGGGATACTCTTCATCAATTTTCTGAATTTGAACTTGTTATTGAAGAACCTCCAAGCAATATTGTGAAAGAAGTTTTTATTTTGAGTTGGAGAGATACAGCCATCGTGGGAAATATCTTCTGATAACTGCTCATAGATAGGTTTGGGAAGGTAATTTGCATTTTAATGACTTTGTCAAATCTTGTCTAGCCAAGATTAATTCGGAGTCTTATTTCCATGTAGATGGCAGAAAAGAAAAGGTCATTTCATGTCTAAAGCCCATTTTGTTTTAAAGGACAGTGTCCATTTCAACTTAATATTCTGTAACTCCAAGTTGCACAAATGTGACCTAATAGCTTTGTGAAAGCAACAAATTGTTCAGAAGGCCAATGAAATATTATCCATTGTTATGAAAAGAATTGAACATAAAGATGTTATAGAGAACATTGTTGAGGCCACATCTCAGATACTGTATGTGGCTTTGTGTCCTTACGTTCTAAGAATGTAAACATGTTGGAGGCGGTTCAAAAGAGATTTCATTCTTGAAAAGAGTGTGTTATGAGGAAAGTTTGGACAGATTAGACTTGTTTCTATTGGAATCTAGAAGTAAGGATGGCTTGATTTTTGCTTGCTCACTCACAGGATGTGTGCATGAATTGTTGCACCATTATTTATTGCCTATCCCCAGTTACTCATGAGAAGCCAGTGGTGAGCTGCCTCTGGAACTTTTGCAATCTATTTATTGTAGGTACAAAGCCATGAGGGAGACAGTTCTAGAATTATGACCCAACGACACGTAAGGAATGGTCATATATTTGAGATGTATTAATATCCTGAAATGCCTCAACAGGATGGATGTGGATGTTTCCTCTGTGCATGAGTCCAGAACTCAGGGCACTGTTTAAAAATTAGGGGTCACTCTTTAAGAGCAGAGATGAGAAGAAAATTGTTTCTCGTGGGTTTGTGTGACTTTGGAACTGTGCCTTAGAAGGCAGTGGAAACAAGGATCATTGAATATTTTTAAGGTGGAGATACATTTTATAAACATATCAGCCATAATCTTATTGAATGTCAGACCAAACTCAATGGGCTGACTACCCTACTGCTGCTTATAATTTGTATGTTCATGGGTAATGTAATCATTTATTGTGAGGGCGATTGATCCAAATTAAGAAGGTTGTGTTTCATTTATAAAAGACACTGGTGGCATCTGGAATGCTGTGTACAGTATTGGTCTCCTTATCAGGAGGGATGTAAATGTTTTTTGGAGCAGAACAGTATAGGTTTAGTAGTTTCCTACTTGAAATGAGTGAGTTCTCATACACAATCATAGAGTTTCACAGAACAGAAATAGATCCATCGATCCAACTCGTCCATGCTGACCAGATATTCTAAACTGATCTAGTCCCGTTTGCCAGCATTTGTCCCATACCACTCTCAACTCTTCCTGTGCAAGTACCCATCCACAGCCTTTCAATTGTCATAATTGTACCACCTCCACCACTTCCTCTGTTCTATAAATGCATATTCCACCCTCTTTGTTAAAAAGTTGCTCCTCTGGTCTCTTTTGAATCTTTCCTCTCTCACCTTGGACCTACCCCTCTAGTTTTGGACTCCCCAACACTGGGAAAAAGACCTTTGGCTACTCACCCCATTCATGATTTGGAGATGCTGGTGTTGGACTGGGGTGTACAAAGTTAAAGATCACACAACACCAGGTTATAGTGCAACAGGTTTAATTGGAAGCACACTAGCTTTCGGAGCGACGCTCCTTCATCAGGTGATTGTGGAGGGCTCGATCGTAACACAGAATTTATAGCAAATTTGCAGTGTGATGTAACTGAAATTATACATTGAAAAATTGATTGTCTGTTAAGCCTTTCATCTGTTAGAATACAGTGATAGTTTCACTTCTTTCATGTATAAATCACAAAACCTTTCTTTTTAAAGTTGCATTCTCGGGTTAGCTGCTAACAATGGTGATAGCTAGACAATATGTTGAAGGTGTTAGCCCCCTGTGTTCTCTGTCTATGATCTGATGTTTAGATTGATTCTAATCTAATAAGTGAGATAACAGTGTTTTACATAAATTCCTGCAGTTTTTGAGCTCAGAGTTCGACATGAATGTATGCAGTTTTTGAGCACAGTGCAATGTAACTCTGCAATACAAATTCACCACACAAAATATATGTGTGCATGTGGGTCTTTGTCTGTGTCTGTCTGTCTCTGGGGTGGGATTATGAGTGTGAGAAAGTGTGTGTGTGTGTGTGTGTATATATAGTGGGTGCAGAGTGTCTTAAGTCTGCGAGGGGTTGCATGTGTGAGCGTGGGAGTGTGTGTGTCTATAAGAGTGTGTGTGGGTGTCTGTGTGCACGTCTGTGTGTATCTGTCTCCGTGTGTATGTGAGAGTGTGTGTGTGTGTAGGAATACCTGTATGTGTGTGTACAGTGCAATGACGATCACCTGTAATGTGACATGAACCCAAGGTCCCGGTTGAGACCCTCCCTATGGGTGCGGATCTTAGCTATCAGCCTCTGCTCGGCTACTTTCCTCTGCTGCCTGTCCCGAAGTCCACCTTGGAGGATGGTCACCTGAAAGTCGAGGCTGAATGGCCTGGATCACTGAAGTGTTCCCCAACTGGGAGGGAACCCTCCTGTCTGTTGATTGTTGTGTGGTGCCCATTCATCCATTGTCATAGCCTTTGCTTGGTTTCCCCAATGTACCATGCCTCCGGACATCCTTGTCTGCAACATATAAGATAGACAACATTGGCTGAGTCACATGAGTACCTGCCATGTACAAGGTGGGATGTGTTCCCATGCTTAATAGTGGTATCTATGTCCACACCCTATTCATGCTCCTCATGATTTTATAAAGCTCTATAAAATCACCCTCAGCCTCTTACATTCCAGGAAAAAAGCGTCAGCCTATTCAGCCTCTCCCGATAGCTCTAACCCTCCAATCTTGGCAAAATCCTTATAAATCTTTTCTGAATCCTTTCAAATTTCACAATATCCTTCCTATTGTAGGGAGACCAGAATTGAATGCAGTGTTCCAAAAGTGGCCTCCCCAATGTCCTGTACAGCTACAATATGATGTCCCAACTCCTATACTCACTGACCAATGAAGGCAAGTGTCCCAAACACCACTTTCACCACCCTGTCTACCTGCGATGCCACTTTCAAGGAATTATGCACCTGCATCCTGTTGCGACACAAAGTAAACCCTTCTGCCAATTGAACCAAACACACAGAAAAGCTCATCTTGCCTCATAATCATTAAAGTATGACTGACAGAGGATTACCCAAATTCCACTATTTGAAAAAAAAATTTTATTCTTTAACTCCAAAAGAGAACATTAAATAACAACTATCTACACTGTAAGCCTCCTTTCTCTTAATTATTTATCTACCTCCCACCCTATAACAATATACTGATCCAATAAAACCCCAATTAAATTTACAAAAAAAAATCAAATTTCAAATCCAGCCAGCTGTGTCGATTCTCTTCTATAGATCCCTGTTTTTTTTCCTTCAGTCTTCTGCTGCATACATCTTACATATGAAAAGGTACCTTTCAGAGAGTGGTTCCATGGGCAGCTCTTTGTCTTTCTGGTTAACTGTTCAAAATGCCTGATTTTTATACCCCAAAACATTAAATCGTCTTATTGGTTTGATGTTGTCAAAATAGTAAAATTCAGATTCGATTGGGTTTTAGCATATTGGGGCATAATTTAAAATAATTGGCTAAATTTGAATTGTAATGGAAACATAGCCACATAGCTCACTATTTGTTTCACAGCCAAACGTTACATTTTTAAATTTTCCAGCACACTCTCTACCTGCTAAGTGCTTGCCAGCATTTACTTTCTCTTAAAGGTACAGTACAAGCCTTCAATTTCATAACAATCCCGAGGTCTCTTTGTTCGACAACACTTTCCAGACCCCTACCATTAAGTGTTTAAGTTTTGCCCTGATTTGTCTTAGCAAAATGCAACCCTCATATTTATCTAAATTAAACTCCATCTGCCACTCCTCAGCCAATCGGCCCATCTGATAAAGGTCCCATTGTATAACCTAAGATAACCATCTTCACTCTCTATGACACCATCAATTTTTCATGTTACTTGCAAACTTACTATATCTCCTGTATTCACATCCAAATAATTTATATAAATGTTGAAATGTAATGGACCCAGCACCAAACTTTGCAGCACACCACTGGTCACAGGCCTCCAGTCCAAAAAATAACCCTCCACCAAAACCTCCATCTCCTACCATCAAGCCAGTTTTGTATCCAATTGACGAGCTCTTCATGGATTCCATGAAATCTTGTCCAATGTCTTGTCCACATAGACAATGACTGCTGCTCTGCCTTCATCAATCTTCTTTGCCACTTCTTCAAAAATCTCAGTCAACTTAGTGAGACAAGATTTCCTGTTCACAAAGCCATGTTGATTATCCCTAATCAGAGTTGAAAAATGTCATGCTGGAAAAACACAGCAGGCCAGGCAGCATCCTAGGAGCAGGAGAATCAACGTTTCAGGCATAAGCCCTTCTTCAGGAAGTCTTTGCCTTTCCAAATGCATATAAATCCTGTCCCTCAGAATCCCCTCCAACAACTTACCCACCACTGACGTCAGGCTCACTGGTCTATAGTTTCCTTGCTTTTCCTTATAGCTTTTCTTAAATAATGGCACCACCCATTAGTCAACCTCCAATCTTCTGGCATCTCACTCATGGCTATCAATGATACAAGTAGCTCAGCAAGGGGCACTGTAATGTGTTCAATAGCTTCTCGCAATGTTTGAGGATACGCCTGATCAGGTCCCAGGGATTTATTCACTTTTATGCATTTTAAAACATTCAACACTTCCTCTTCTTAAACAAAGCAATTTGGACAGGCTATGCAATTGCAGTGGAGTTTAGAAGATAAGCAACTTGATTGAAACATTATAAAATCCTGAAGAGCCCTGAAAGGCTGAATATTATTGAATGACAGAGCAGCCTACACCTGTTCCTGATTCATATGTTTAATGTGGTTTTAAACTCGTAAGGCAGGTGGATGGGAACCAAAGGTAGGGTCAGATGGGTCTGATTCATATCAGGAAATATGTGATGCCACATCAGTTAGCAATGTGGTCAGAAACTCTAAAAGACAAAAGAAAAAATGATTTAAAAGCATCCCGCAATTGTTGGGGTAGAGCTGTTTTTACTTCAATGCAAGATGTATCACAAACCAAGCAGATGAACTGAGGGCACAAAAAGACACATGGCAGCACAATATTGGAAACCAGGCCAAATTATCGGTTCTATGTCCCTGGATGTACAGTTTTCAGACAGGACAGAATGGGTGCCAAAAATGAAGGGGTTAACAGTATTTTAAATAATAAATTCAAGTTGTGAGAAGAGACGAAGTATGAATGACAAATGGTTAATCAATAAGGCTTTATGGTTTGAGCTTAGGAATAAGAAAGGAGCAGTTACACAACTAGCAGAATGCTACAAACTCCCAAATAGTGAGAGGGAAATAGAAGAATATATGTAGACAAACTTCTGCCTGTCAGAAAAGAGCCCAGTAATAGTTGACGACTTTGGGGTTCAAACAGTATTATGGGTGAAAAATTCATGTACTGTGTCGAACAATCTTTTTTTAAACAATACACAATAAGCCTCATGAGAAGAGATGCAATTCTGGATTTAGTTTTAGGAAATGAAAACAGGCAAATGGGTGAAGTGACAATGAGTGACCATATCAGGGAAAGTAATCATAATTTGGTTAGATTTAGTATTATATGGATAAAGACACAGATAAATTAGGAGTAAAAATGTTGCACTGAGGAAAGGCAAAGTTTACAAAACTGGGCAGTGATTTTGGTGATCTAGACTGGACAGGACGCTAAAGGATATATCCATGGAAAACCGGTGGGAGAATCTAAAAAGTGAGATCCTTCAGGCACAAAACAGATAAGTCCCCTTCAAAAAATAAGAATGGTACTGCCTAATCTAGACACCCCTGTGATTGTGTGGAAAAATTCAGGAATGATTAAACAGAAAAAAAAAGCTTATGATAGTCACAAAAACCTCAATACTGCAGATAGCCTAGAGGAGCACAGGAAGTTTGGATGTCAAGTAAAAAAAAGAAAAAAAATCAAAGAAAAAGTAGTCAGTGAGATAAAAGAAACCTAAAGATGTTTTATCAGTTTATAATGAGCAAAAAGATAGTTAAGGAAAAAGTGGAACCAATCAGAGGTGAAAAAGGGAGCTCATGTGAAGATGCAGAGGGTATGGAAGAATTTTAAATGCATTTTCTGCCTCTGTATTCACAAAGGAAGGGATAATGTGGGTATAATAACCTGAGAGGAGCAGTATGAAATATTGGACAAAATGGGATTAGAAAGGGCATCTGAGTCATACTTGGTCAGCATACACAAGAATGGCTTCCTTTCATGGTGCATTGTTTCTATGGTTCTATGGTTTATGTATTTGTTTGTATGCATAACAAAGGAAGGTTTTGAAGGATAGAGGAAAGTGTGAATATTTTCTCTTCTTCTTACGACTTCTTTTAAAAATAGAAACAGTAAAATTGAAATTGGTTTCAGATAGTAGCAAAACACTCCATTACCCATCGGTGTATAAATTTCAGTGACAAAGATTCTCAAAACCCCCATCTACCTCGTCCCTACAGGCAGTGCCCCCTGCTGGCTAGCGTGGGGTAGAAACACAAATAAAAATCACCCTTGCAGCTAACTTCACAAACCAGGGATCTTTATGTGACCAGACTGAGGCATGTCTGGCTCTGCTGAAAGCAGAAGAAAATCTGTAATTAGGTGTACGATATTATGTAGTTAGTGGCCCTCAGACTCTGGGTAGATCAAAAATAGAGTTCAATTGCAGAAAAGATACAACTCAATAACTTGAAGACAACATTCCCCACACATCTTCAATAAAAATATATTGACTTATGTCAACAGGTAAATGTTGGAGAGGATGTAACTTCAAGCATTCACACAGTTGGACTCTCTGCATATTTGTTCCAATCAAAGAACTCCCTCCCAAATGACATTATGGATCTAACTACAGCAATTGGACTATAGTAATTCAAGAATGTACATCACCACCACCTTCTATTGGGCAATAAGGGATGGACAATAAATGATGGCCCAGTCAGCAATGCCCATGAATGAATTTTTAAAAATGAGACCTGTAATAATTGCTTTGTCCTGTGGTTATTTAGTATCCTTCTCTGTATATGGGGTATTACAAACTATCTGTTTTGATATGCTTTCCTTCGGGAAGAGTGCACAAATATTTATTGATTCTTGTTTGGGAAATTATGCTGAACTCAGTGAGGTTGATGTTGATAGATGATTTAAGATAAAGGTTATTGCTTCATTTGACAGCAGTCTTTTATTTATGGTATGGTCATTGTGATTTCGATCAAACATCAGCAAAAAACACTTGATGTGCAATTAGCTGTTCAGTGGACAAAGTGTGAGATAATTTAACACTCAAACTGGAAAGCAAACTGAGTATTTAGAGGGAGTCAATTTTGAAGTTGGATGAGGCCTTTTGTTTTCTAAGACCATTGAAATTTTACTTCAAGTAAATCCCAACACTATTATTGATTAATGAAAGACATTGATGCACCATTTGCATAAATATCCTTTCCAGTACTCCCTGTCAAGCAATGCCAGTGTACATCATCTGGTATTTTACACACACAAACGCACACACTTTCATCCTTTAATGCATTTGAAAATGCTTGTGTGACACATGACTGTAACTGCATGTTGATAACTGTGGACTGAATCTTAGTGTTTTTAGTTGTGTCAGCTACATTGAGTTTCTTTTTGAACTTTTCTCACAGCACAGAGCCATAAAATCTCTCACCGAATCTCAGCAAACGTTAGTGTGTGCTTTAGCAATACCCCAAAGCAGCAAAACTGATGATTTAGAAATTCTGAAAACAAGCAAATTCCTTTGAATGTTGGAAAGCTTCCCCAGTTATATCTGGTTACTCATTGCAATGCTGGAGGTATCAAAATATGCTGCTGAACACACTGTAATTCTTATGATGGTAACATTTCAAGAGCCCCTGAAAGAATTTCTGTTTTGCAGTTCCTATAAATTGCTTGCTACCTGTAAACACAACGGGACTGTTTGTAGTATAACTACAGCCTTCTTTGTGTTTAAGATTTGGGCCACGATGCACATGCATTCAGTCTGGACAAAAACTGCTCATTGCTTACTGCTTTGTATTCTTTAGCTGTTTGTCTCAATGTAATTACTGCCCCTGAGCTTAAAAAAAATCTATTTTGTTAACTTTACAATGTCACTTTAGAAAGGCCAGATACAGAACATCAAACATAATATTGTTGTCAGTGATGACCATTTTCTTACTGGTAAATTATTAAGGTCCAGTGATATTTGTTTGATCATTTGTGAACAGCTTTAAAATGACTACTGTGTCACACTCTAATTGCAATATTGGAAAACCAATAAGGATAAAGATTTTAAAAATGGCATGACTAAAGGTTTGAAATAAATGTTAAATGTGGAGGTCAGATGATGATTTGCAAGTGGCTTGTGATATTCTGTACTATATTGCAATGGCCAATTATTTCAATCCTGGATGCAAGAACAAAGTGCTTGTGTTGGTAAACTATGAAATGGAGTAAACATCAGTTCTCCATTAGTGTAAAATTACTTATTTGTCAAAAGTAAAGTTGCAGTGAATTTAAAGTTTCAGAAGGTTTTTTCAACATTTTGCTGCTGCTGTTGTACTTTTATTTAAGTGCCAGCTTTTGATTAGTAATAACACACGTGCCTCTAGGTGCCTTTGTCCAGGGTTTTAACACTTGATCTCAACTAACAGTTGAATGAAGTACTGTCAGTGCTGGATTAATAAAATTGCCTATTTAAGATGTGCTATTACAGGTAAATATTTGTTTGTCTGCATAATGAATTACTTGTAAAAGATACAAATTTAAAGGCATGATTTAATAAGACCTGAGATTGTCTTCCATGAAAGACAAAATTGAATTCTTTTTTAGTGTAAAATGGCAGCCACATGATCTGATGCGAGTTTCTGATTCCAGATTCATTTATTAACTGAATTATCAGTTTGCCGGCAGCCATGGCGGGATTTGAATTCATTCCTCTGAATTACTCATGCACCAACCTGACTCTTACACTGCTGTTCTTTATGCTGTGGCACCTGAAAATCAACTAACTTAAAAGTTGCAATATTTCTTTGACATCCTATATATTTGAAAGGTGCTTTAAAAATGTAAGTGTGTTTCTTTGTAGCCTTGACAATTGTCAGACAAGGATGGAATGAATTTGCTTCAGGAGTAGTGAAACTAAGTAATATTTAAGGTGTACTATATCTGCTTGACATTAATCCTGCTCTAATCATTGCTTCTAATGAACACCTACAATGGGAGACATTTTCTTCATGAAGTTAGTTGTGCATTTTGCTTGTGGGTGTATTTCTGCAATTGGCAGACCATTTCTTGCTTCAGTGTTTGAGATAGTCCAGCTGTCAGATTGTGCTACAGACTGTGTCATTCTTTGGTTGATCTGGTAGGCAGTCTGCTTGAGCAGCATAATTAAGACTGCTTATACCTTCCCCAGCAGAGGGTCGAGCAAGTATGAGGATCGATGTCAGTTGCATTTCAAAATTCAAGCAAGACACTCCATCTCTGAGTTGATTCTGACAAAGTCAGTATTATGCAGGTCCTGTGTCACAGAAACGTGACCAAGTAAAATTGTTGGCGAGTCTTTTCAGATTCAGTTCCTGGAACAGCCAAATCAAAAATCCTGTAAATTCAGGCAGTCACTGAAATGATTGCTGCAGAGTTTCTTTGTGCAATGTAATATTGTACTTAATTCTGTACAGTAAATTGTGGAATACATTATTGTGCTGTGATTCCCAACATAATTAGCCAATCATCATGGAGGGTTCAAGTAGAAGTGAGATAGTATTCATTCACAGGGATAGGATACATTTAGAGTCACGCCAGCACATAAACTTCTTATGCTCGAAACATCGAATTCCCTATTCCTGAGATGCTGCCTGGCCTGCTGTGCTTTGACCAGCAACACATTTTCAGCCATAAACTTCTTAATCAAACTATTGTCAGCATATACAACAAAGTAGTTAAGATCTCACACCCTTACAAATGTAAGTGGTCACTTGGATAGGCGAAGCATGGAGACAAAAAATCTCAAGGATTTTATAACCACATCTTAGTTTGTACAGATCATCTATCGATTGAGGTGTAATAGCTTTTTTAAACACTTTATTTTTCCAATTTTACGTGACTAAGCATAATTTTCATCACTCTTTAACAGGGAGTGGTAAATTACATTCATATAAGCTCCAAGCACAGCACTCTGTCTGTTCAAGGTCACATATTAGAAACTGAGATGAAGAGCAACAATTCATTGCAGGGTTTTTCATCCAATAAAGGTATTGTGAAGTCCTGCACCCAGAGAGTAAAATTTTAAAATCTATCTCAGTGAGTTTATTTACTGATACGTGAAATTGTTTTCAAAAACTGATGGAGATGATTTTCCAGTTCGCAGCCTGGCTCCATCTAGCAGGTCTGGGGTGTGTGGAGATTGCAAATGTGTGTCTGGGGTGTGTAAAGATTGCGAGTGTGTGTCTGGGGAATGTGAAGATTGCGAGTGTACGGCTGAGGTGTGTGGAGATTGCGAGTGTGTGTCTAGAGTATATGGAGATTGGGAGTGTGTGTCTGTGATGTGTGGAGATTGGAAGTGTGTGTCTGGAATGTGCGGAGATTGGGAGTTTGTGTCTGGAGTGTGTGTAGATTGGGAGTGTGTGTATGGAGTGTATGGAGATTGTGAATCTGTGTCTGGAGTGTGTGGAGATTGGGAGTGTGTGTCTGCGCTGTGTGGAGATTGAGAGTGTGTGGAGATTGGGAGTGTGTGTCTGGAGAGGGTATAGATTGGGAGTGTGTGCATGAAGTGTGTGGAGATTGGAAGTGTGTGTCTGGAATGTGGAGATTGGGAGTGTGTGTATGGAGTGTGTGGAGATTGGGAGTCTGTGCCTGGGGAGTGTGGAGATTAGGAGTGTATGTCTGAGGTGAGTGGAGATTGGGAGTGTGTTTCTGGAGTGTGTGGACATTGGGAGTGTATGCCTGGGGTGTCTGGAGATTGGGAGTATGTGTCTGCGGTGAGTGGAGATTAGGAGTGTGTGTCTGGGGTGTATAGACATTGGGAGTGTGTGTCTGCGGTGTGTGGAGATTGGGAGTGTGTGTCTGCGGTGTGTGGACATTGGGAGTGTATGCCTGGGGTGTCTGGAGATTGGGAGTATGTGTCTGCGGTGAGTGGAGATTAGGAGTGTGTGTCTGGGGTGTATAGACATTGGGAGTGTGTGTCTGCGGTGTGTGGAGATTGGGGGTGTGTGTCTGGAGTGTGTGGAGATTGGGAGTGTATATCTGGAATGTGTGGAGATTGGGAGTGTGTGTCTGGAGTGTGGAGATTGGGAGTGTGTGTCTGGAATGTGTGGAGATTGGGAGTGTATGTCTGGAGTGTGTGGAGATTGGAAGTGTGTGTCTGGAGTGTGGAGATTGGGAGTGTGTGCATAGAGTGTGTGGAGATTGGGAGTGTGAGTCTGGAAGTTTGGAGATTGGGAGTGTGTGTCTGGAGTGTGTGGAGATTGGCAGTGTGTGTCTGGAGTGTGTGGAGATTGGGAGTTTGTGTCTGTGATGTGTGGACATTAGGAATGTGTGTCTGTGATGTGTGGAGATTGGGAGTGTGTGTCTGGAGTGTGTGGACATTGGGTGTGTGGAGATTTGTTGTGTGTGTCTGCAGTGTGTGGTGATTGGGAATGTGTGTCTATGGTGTCTGGAAATTGGGAGTGTGTGTCTGGAATGTCTGTAGATTGAGTCTGCGGGGATTGTTTTTCTGCAGTGTGTGGAGATTGGGAGTACATGTATGGAGTGTGAGGAGATTGGGAGATTGGGATTTAAGTCATTCCAAGTGGTAGCTCAACCCAATTTGTTCGTGCGCCAATCTCTAAGTTTAATTTTGTATTGATTCACATTGGATGTTTAACCTGGTTGACAAGGAAAACAGTTATTGGAGAGACATGGCTTTCCTGACCGGTTATGAAGTAATCAAATTGGATAGAAGACTAGCTTTGAACCCTATGCAATAGTACTTCACATCAATGGTCTTCAGTGGAGTGTAAACTTTAGTAGACTGTAAGAACAAATATTTCTACATGGGCAGGTTTGCTAAAATTAACTCAAATAATCTATTCTTCCTCAAGCTTTTCAATTGTTGTTTTCATTGGTGATTCATATTTTCTTTGGATCAGGACATATAGGATATCTTTGTTAGCAGGAAAGCAGCCAATTCACTGTTTGCAACACCAAGGAAGAGTCAATGTGTAGAAGATAACTCAAACAGCTGAGAGATCAGGAAGATTATGAAAGAAGCATAAAAAATACAAGCAAGATTAAGCTATTTGACCCTTGGAACCTGTCCTACCATTCAATATCGCCATGGCGGATCATCCAACACAGTAAAGTTAAAAAAAGAACTGCAGATGTTTGAGATCTGAAACAAAAACAGAAATTGCTGGCAACATCTGTGAGAAGAAAGCAGAGTTAATGTTGCAAGTCTGGTGACTCCTAATCAGGGAGTAAAAAGTGAGGTCTGCAGATGCTGGAGATCAGAGCTGAAAATGTGTTGCTGGTTAAAGCACAGCAGGTCAGGCAGCATCCAAGGAACAGGAAATTCGATGTTTCGGGCCAGAGCCCTTCATCAGGAATGAGGAGAGGGTGCCAGGCAGGCTAAGATAAAAGGTAGGGAGGAGGGACTTGGGGGAGGGGCGATGGAGATGTGATAGGTGGAAGGAGGTCAAGGTGAGGGTGATAGGCCGGAGTGGGGTGGGGGCAGAGAGGTCAGGAAGAAGATTGCAGGTTAGGAGGGCGGTGCTGAGTTCAAGGGAATCGACTGAGACAAGGTGGGGGGAGGGAAAATGAGGAAACTGGAGAAATCTGAGTATATCCCTTGTGGTTGGAGGGTTCCCCGGCGGAAGATGAGGCGCTCTTCCTCCAACCGTCGTGTTGTTATGTTCTGGCGATGGAGGAGTCCAAGGACCTGCATGTCTTCGGTGGAGTGGGAGGGAGAGTTAAAGTGTTGAGCCACGGGGTGGTTGGGTTGGTTGGTCCGGGCGTCCCAGAGGTGTTCCCTGAAGCATTCTGCAAGTAGGCGGCCCGTCGCCCCAATATTAGCCTGCCTGGCACCCTCTCCTCATTCCTGATGAAGGGCTCTGGCCCGAAACGCCGAATTTCCTGTTCCTTAGATGCTGCCTGACTTGCTGTGCTTTAACCAGCAACACATTTTTGACTCCTAATCAGGACCTTGTCAAATGCCACCTTTGTTGCAGTTTTTAAATGAGCAGTATTTAAAGGCTGGGCTAATGGGTATTGCAGCTTATATTCAGAGTATTAACTTGAAACCAACTAAGATGAAATGTAAAAGAATTTTTATACCTTCAGTGCTGTTGTGTGTGGCCAATTTTCAACAACGGCAATACATTTAAAACTTGGAATGTTCTTCAGAACCTTATTATTTGAAGTAGGGCCACAAGTATGTGCATTTATATGCAGACCAATAAATAAGATTCTTTTAAAACTAGACATAACAAGAGCTAATTATACAAGTTTAAGGTTGTACTTTTAAGTTCTAATGCACATTTAAGTATCATATTTGCCCCCTGGTTCCATTATGTTCACTGAATGCTTCAAGTACAAATATCTTACATTTGGGACCCAAGTTTGTGTGTTCTTGGGTGTTATTGTGTGAAAGGAAATCAAAAGAGTGAGTTGTTGGGTAGGCGTACTGGGTAGGCTGTTCACTTGTATTTTTAACAGTGAATGATGGCATCATAAGTGGAATTGGCTAAGATGAGTTATAAAATTAGCACCAGTAGGTACAACCATTAGCTCAGCATGCTTCAGCTGGTGTGTCACTTCAGCTGTGCACATCTACTGTGTGAAGCTGAATTAATGTGCTATGAACTTCAAGATGACTTGGTGATGTTAGCTGTTGTTATTAATCCAAAAACAATTTTAAAAATAACAGAAACAGTATAAGAATAGAAGGATGTTACAAAATGGTTTGCCAAATATTGCAGCTTTGAATAAAGAAATGCTGGAGAGATTGTTTATATTAAGACATGCATTTTCTGATATGCAAAGGCGTAGTTGTCAGTATCTAGCATGTTTGCATTTCTTCCATTTGTGCTGATCTTTAAACAGATGTGAACCCTGGATTGTAGGTTTGAGTTCTTTGCTCTTATAGCGTAGTGGCATATTTATGTAGATATTATTACATTTACAATAAACCTGTTCCTGCCTACCTAAGATCTCATGGAGGAATATAGTACAGTAAAGACACAAGTATATGGAAAGATGAACATTACCAGTTCAATTATGCTGCACTTAGTACATGGCACTTTGGAGTCAATTAGTTTTTTTCTCGTAGTCTTACAATTAAGTTTGAATTGAAGGAATTCTGATACCTTTATTCAGCCTTCTGTATGAAAGATTTTCAGTGCATAGTTATGAATTTCTAAAATTTCCCAAATGTTATTTCTGCATATATATTTGACATTAACAGCAGGCTAACCTCTGATAATGAACATAAATATTCCAGCTTCAAAATTCCTTCTAATAGAGACTCCATTCATTACTTTATTTGATTTTATTTCTCTTTTTTCTTGTTACCAATTCTGTACAGAATGATTTTTGCATAAAATTTTACTGCATGTACCCATACTTTGTCATAATTTTCTTGTCAAGCTAGTCAAAGATAAATGTTTTCACCTTACTGCCAAAGGAAAATATTGCTAGCATTTGCATATAATTGTAGAAACAAATTGCTGCAAAAAGCACTGGGCTTACTCAATTCTATTTTATTTAAAAAATGAATAATGCCTGTCCTGAAGGCTGACTGAATTATCCCAGTGTTTAGTTGATCTATGATAGTAAGACAAATTTCTTCCTAGTTTCTGCCATTTAGAGGGTTCACTGAGATTGCATTAGGGTCCTATAATTTTCTGTAACTCACTCACATTCTGTAAGTTTGGATGAGGATTATTGGGTCAAGGTTGCATCCATAATTGGTCTCTAGAAATCATTGCTTGAAGAACACATCAGTAAAGTTCAGCTGAGGACAAGATTAGTTTCATGTGATACTCTTTTTTTTCAGCAATCTGCTGGTAATATTGAGATTCTTAAATGGATACTTGAGTCAGTTTTTTGAGAATGATCAATACCCATGAAACCTTTGGTTATTGTAATTGGGAAAGATACTGTCTTGGAGGAAAATAATGTAGAAAACCAGTGAGGATCGGAAACGAAAGCTCTATTGTACTACTATAAAGATTATTGATGCCATTTAATTCATGCTGGCCTATTGATTGTGGCAATGAGATCTTTCTGTAACCTTATGCAATGACTTGTTTCTTCCAAGGTAATTATTTGTTCTCTTCCGAATTGTTTACAAAGTATCCTGAACCAAAGATATATATAGTTTCACATATGTGTGGATCCTTAATGATGCATATTTACACAGGCAGTGCCTCTTAAATGGAGTACCTCTTAAATGGAGTACCTGCACGAATAGTTTCAGTAGGTGTATGCAGAAAGGATTTTCGCCTGAATCCTGATCCTTTTTGATCTTCTGCAGCAGGGTGGATTTTGCGTGGCTATGCAGTGGAAATGTTAACTGAAACTTTGTTTTACTACTGCCAATACTCATGTCAACACTGACATTAAACTGGGTTTTCAGTTAATAAATGATTATTTGGTTCACTTGGGAAAAAAATACAACTTTGTTACTTTGGAATAAATTAATGTGTAATTTCAAGGAAATTACGAATTGAATCTGGATTACACAAATACAAGCTGGACTGGCCAAGGTGTATCAAATGAGGGCTGTGGTCAATATGTCAGTATACCTTCCCGGGACATACTCATGATATCATCACTGCACTGTATCAAAGAATGGTACCTAAGAATATAAAGGCCTTGTATGTCATCTTACTTCAGATATTCTAATGCAAGCCTGCTCATTTGCTATGTAAACTCAGGTTCAGACATTATGTGCCTAGGAATGTATTTTTTGACATAATAGTTAACTCTAATAAATTTGCGTCGGATTCTTTAGTACTGCAAGATCCATGCCCAGTTTCCTATGTTTCTGGAGATACCATAAACATTATCACATCTGCCAGAGGCAAACTTTCGTCAAATAGTTCTCAGATTTCTAAACATGATCTCAATTGAACTGACATTCAAATGGAGGTCAGGCTAACGTTAGATTGTGAGTCTGTCATTATTTCTTAAGAATTAGTTCATACCTTTTACAAGTTATATTCTAGGCTTTACTCTCAGAATGGCATTTTGGTACGTATGGTTCATGATTACTCAAGGATGAGTTAATGGGCATGCAAACTGAAATTAGGCCAATGTTATCCAGGAGGCATTTTATTTATAGCTTTGTTGGTATACTAGAGAATTTTAAATAAATGATAATAGCATTTTAAAGCCCAATATCATTTATTTCTCCTGCAGGATGTTGCAACAATGCAATTCTGTGCCAATAAACTTGACAAGAAAGATTTCTTTGGAAAATCTGATCCTTTCATGGTTTTCTATAGAAGTAATGAAGATGGAACGTAAGTATGTTTTGGGTTTGTAGGAGAGACGAACAATTTCTCAAATAAATATTATTTTTAGAAACTAGAGTGTTGAAGTTAAATATCAACCTTACCTTGCTCTCTGTGATTCTTTCAATTGATTTCAGCATTTTAAACAAGTTCTGATATTAAAGGATTTTGGATAAATAGACCACGTCTTTTCCCTGGGATGGGGGAGTCCAGAACTAGAGGATAGAGGTTTAGGGTGAGGGGAGGAAGATATAAAAGAGACCTAAGGGGCAACTGTTTCATGCAGAGGGTAGTGCATGTATGGAATGAGCTGCCAGAGGAAGTGCTGGAGGCTGGTACAATTGCAACATTTAAAAGGCATCTGGAAGAGTTTAGAGGGATATGGGCCAAGTGCTGGCAAGTAGGACTAGATTAAGTTAGGATATCTGGTCAGCATGGACGAATTGTTTCCACTCTGTCCATCTCTATGACTCTATGACCTACTGATACCACTTCTGTGATGAGGTCCACAAGACTTGAGGATAGAGGAAAGATCTTCTGGTGACTGTTTGGAGGTGTTAGCAATCTTACATAATGAGCTTTATGTCATTAGATTTACACATGGCATGTGACTTGCTAAGTCATTTGGTGTCAATTGTGATTATCCTTGTACTGTAAGTCCCTATTGTGTTACATATGAGCAGTTGGGAGTTTCCTGTTTAAGGGATACTATCCAATGCTGCTTCATGGACGTCATTGTCTGCAGCAACAGTTTAGAAGATGTGTGAGTTTGGTTGGTAAAGTAAGAAAAATTATATGGAAAATGGAGTGGTGATGTGGATTAAGTGCAAGGTTTTCAAATGTAAAGGTGGAGCTGTTGATAAATGATGTTTGCCTTTTTTGGCACCTTCTCAATTTTGTCACAAGCGTGTGCTACAAAACCTATGGAAAGAGGTAGCAGTCCTAGTTTGTAATACTTTTTTTGTAGTAGTGTTATCCTTACATGTTTACTCTTTGAGAAAATCAAACAAAATGTAACTGCATGATGCACGCATGTACATATAGCCTCAATGGTTGCAACATGACCACTGGGCTGTCACTCTCAACTCTGCTCCTCCATTTACAAGACAAGTGCACACAGAACAGAATGGAGCAGAGATGCTTGAGTGTAAGGTTTTGTAATGTACATTGTTTTTAAGAGACCACACTATAAC
Organism: Hemiscyllium ocellatum; assembly: GCF_020745735.1. Lineage (NCBI taxonomy): Eukaryota > Metazoa > Chordata > Chondrichthyes > Orectolobiformes > Hemiscylliidae > Hemiscyllium > Hemiscyllium ocellatum. The sequence goes on along the minus strand of NC_083426.1, from coordinate 24,516,275 downwards.
TCATTAAGATGCCATACATAGAGTAGAGAAAATTGAGATTGAATCTTCCCCAAGCGGAAGTGTCAATTCTGCCCTGCCTAAGTGTCCATCTCCTCCCTGTGTACACACCTAGTTCAGAAATACACTCAAGTTCTTAAGTAACTAATACTACAAAAATATCGTTCAGAATATAATTCTAGCCATTGCTGCTTTCTGCTTTGATAAATGAGAGTAGATTTGATGGGCCAGCTTGTTTCATTATTTTTTCTATATTTTTATTCCCTGAAATGCAGGTACAACTCTTTCCTCTATAAAAACTTTTTTTTCTCTCCTAATGTCATTCACTCTTAACATCTCAAGTGTGCATCAATGTGGAGCGTACATGGTTATGTTCCAGGTGGTATATGATGTGATGTAGGTCACAGTGAGCAGACGCAGGCAACATTGACAGATGAGCAGCAAATACTTAAGAGGAGATTTCAGTATTTCCCAGCTCCAGGGCCCTTGTATTCTTATCTGGATGGTCTATGTTTCAAAAAAAAGGATGTAATGCAAGTGTTTTATGCAATTATTGGGACTATACAAAGGATTTATGACAAAAATTGAAGTGTCCATTACTATACATGTGAATTTGTACACAATGTTTCTGTTAGTGTTTGAGAAATTAATGATGATAACATGCCATTTTACAGTAGAGTTAATAACAGACTCAGTTGGAATATCTTTTTGAAAGATCAGTGTGTTGCTCCAGAGGTTTCATGTTGCAATCTTTAGCAGTCTCTCTTTTACAGTTATAACATGCTGTGTGATTGCTTAGAATCATTAAATGTGACCTTTCTGGTTTAATTTTTGTCAACAATATGTTCCCACTTACAATTGTAACATGCAAAATGAGTACAAGCGTCATTGGCATGTCTGGAGTAGATACAGATGAGGATTGCTGCCTCACACAGTGATTCCACATGTGGGCCCTCCAGCACTCCACTAGATTAAGTGGCAGATGGGCAGAAAACAAGCAAGACCATGCATGCACCAGAGCAGTGAATACAATTAATTCAATTGTAACACAATTGGATAAGCGCAAGCAGACAAAAGGCCATCTCCATAAGGGAGATGGTGGTGTAGCAGTAATGCTACTGGACTAGTAATCTACAGACTCAGGCTAGCATAAGATATAGACCATAAGACATAGAAGTGGAAGTAAGGCCATTCGGCCCATCGAGTCCACTCTGCCATTGAATCATGGCTAATGGGCATTTCATCTCCACTTACCCACACTCTCCCCGTAGCCCTTACTTGCTTGTGAGATCAAGAACTTAATAAGACCAGGAGTGGAATAGGTTTGAACCTGCCAGGTTAGATGGTGAAATTTGAAGTCCAATCTTTTTCTTTTAAATAAAAGCTGGAATTAAAAGCTAACCTAATATCAATTAATATTGTCAATTGTTGTAAGAAACCATCTAGTTCACCAATGTTCTTTAGAAATGGAACCCTGTCATCCTTACCTGGTTTGACCAAAGCGTGACTCTAGCTATGTAGCTATTACCATAGCTATGTAGGTGACTCTTAACTGCCTGGCTGCCACTCAATTCAAGGGGCACTTAGGGATGGACAATAAATACTGGTCCAGCAGCTATACCCACATGCAAGAATAAAACTTTAAAAAGAGGCTTGAATTAACAACCAGTAATTTCATTTATTCCAGCCACCAGGTAAGAATCTAGAAATAGAACATGAAAAGACCCAAGGGGAACTAGAAAGCTCACATTATTGAGAACAGCAGGAAAAGAGTTTAATTTCTTAGCTCGGTTCTTTTTGCTGATTTAAATTGTACTCGATCAACTGTCCTCATCCATCTTGAATACAGGCTTGGGCTTTTGAGAATGAGCTGCATTATATTAAGACAGCAATAACTTGGAAAATGGTATTGAATTCTTTAACTTACAGTTCTATTTTTTCTAACTGTAGGTGAGATGAATTCAATGCCTTAGGTGCCACTATATAAAGAAATAAATAGAGTGTTTGCACCTTCCATAACAAGGTTTATTTTTCAGATGTTTTATCTCTTGTGAATGATTATAACCGTTGTGATAATGTAGAGAAAAGTGTGTCCAATTAAACTCCACAAACAATTTATGCCCAATGAGGTTACACAAACTCCATGAGAGATATAAACAGAAAGTCAGCTTTACAAAGTTAGTTGAAGGTCAATTAGGTTAGTGGACTAGCTCGCCTGCTCCACTTCAAATTATGCCATAGGACCTTTTCTCCAAACTGGAATGGCAGGTAGACCACCTCAGCTGACATCCCTTCTGATGATGCAGAACTGTTCGCTGCTTTCCTGAACACTTTCTTCTGACTAGTTTCTCTGTGATATTTGAAACAATGATTTGGCAGTAAATCTACAAATGTAAACAATTTGCTCTGCATAAGTCTACGAAATAAGACAATATCCACCGAAATAACCATTGATGTTTGATCCAAGAGGTTGGAAATGACATTTAATCTTGTTATGGACTGGACCAGACCAGACCAGACTCACTCAAAATACTTTAAAAAGGTAGCCTAGAAGCAAAGCGACTGGTCAAACTACTTAATATTACGGAAAATATAATTTATTTAAACACTGTTATTAAAATACAATCGAAGAAAGAGAAATTTAGAATGACAACTCTATTGGAAACCTTCACAGAATAATAGATGCAGTAACTATTACTAATTAACTGCTCCAATATAATAACATCCTACAAACATCCCCCTTGGCAAAAAGGAAAATTCAGACACAGATTCTCACATTCAGGAGGAAAAAGACATTGAGAAAATTCAGAGAGAGTAGCACCCAGGAGACATTCACTGACATTTCTAACTCTGTTGAGATCCCATAGCTTCCACTTAAAGCTAAACCAAAAACCCAGAAATCCTGATCTGTGAAAGCTAGTCATACCAATTCAGGCTGTTTAAAAAAAAACCCAAGGCCTACCACGCAGTTTACTCAGGTGGTCTTAACTAGCCAGCTCAGCACCTCTACCTTACAACCTGTCAAAAGCAAAATAGGATAAAATAATTTCTTAAAGTCACATCACCATCCCTGTCTGTAGACCAAAATAGGAAAACTTCAACCGGGACCATACAACACCGATATTTCCCATTAAAATCCTTGTAGTTCTTTGGAGCCATTTGTAGTTCACATGCAAGACTGTAGCATTAATGTGTCTATTTTGACACAATTATATTTTTATAAGTCAATTCTCTTAAACGTTTATGGTCTGGAAGACATTTTGCTAGAATCAGTCTGCCAATAAAAGAGCTATTTGTTCCATTCATCTGCACTTTCCTTGTAGCTATGAAAATATTTCTTTTTCAGGTATATATCCAATTCCCTTCCCAGCTTTACCACAGAATCTGTTTCCATTCTTTCATGACTGTTAATGTGAGATAAATAATCTATTAGGTCCTGTTTAATTGGTACATTAGTATTAAAATTGACCATCTTTGGAAACCTACCAGATTAGGTTCAGAAAATATTGACTTCTTGACGTTGCAGTATGGAAATATGAAACCTGTCTATCTTGAAATGTACAGCAATATCATACATGCACCAGTGGTTATCTTTCTCTCAGCTCAAAAACTAATGTTGTCTTGGACTATTAAACATAACCCAGGAAGTTTTTTTTTAAATCAGTGCTGTGTTTTTAAATGCCCACTTGAACCATACAAACTGGCAAATAGAATCTTTTTTAATCGATGACGCAATGATAAATGCAGTTCCCCTCAGTACTGCGCTGAAAAAACTTTACAATGCCTCTGAAGTCTGAGGCTGCAGATTTTTAGAATAACTGAATACTGGCTTAAAAGTCAGAGATTCAATTAATAAAAAAAAAGAAATATATAGATATTATTCATCATGCTGTTGACTACAATTCTTGATATAAAAAATTATTTTGAACATTAACGTTTTTCCAAAGTTTAAGCTTATTATGCCAAAAGTACTTCTTTAATCTGTTCAATTTAAAGAAACTAATTATTCATCATTGGTTTCCACCACCACACTCTCGCCAAGCTGCCCAAGGTTAAAGAAAGTTGATATCTGTCAAATGCATAACAATGTCCAGAGACAAATGTTTTTGACCTCAGCCATTGCTAAATCAGAAGCTTGAGCATTTCAAAGCTCAGTCTTTTGGGATGAGCTACATTATTGATCTAGGATACACTGGTAACCAAACTAACTGTATGTAGCTCTGTCACAACTTTAATGCAAGTTGAGATCTACTCTTTCATCAGAATAAAAATAGATGATTTTGAACTGGATGTCATAGGAAAATATTTTGTTCTTTCTAAAATATATCACAATGTTTTTTTTTGCTTCTTGAACGCAAATAAGAAAATGATTATTACAATTTTGTCAACTTGCAAAACAATCTGGAGGAAATTTTCATAATTACTGCTACTATGCTTTAATATCCTTAATAATGCGTTTGTTTTCACAATGTATTTATTTCTTTTTTTTAGCTTCACAATTTGCCATAAAACAGAAGTGGTGAAAAATACCCTGAATCCTGTGTGGCTGCAGTTCTGTATTCCAGTGAGAGCCCTCTGTAATGGTGATTATGATAGGTAAGTTCAGGGCATTGTAGCTTTTGAATGGAGATGCACAGAATATGTTTTCAAGAAAAGAATTGACTGGGCATGTTCAGTTCAGTGAAAGGTATCTTCATAGCGCAAATGGTCAGGATCGAAAGTGAAAGAAATTAATTAAGATGTTGCTACTTTTGATTTAATAATAGTTTAAATCATTGTGAGCCTGCATATCATAGTCAAACATATATAGAATTGCCATCCTCCGCTAAGTTTATTAATCACACCAACACTGAGTACAACTACTTTGAAACATCTTGTTATTTAGTTAAAGTTAAAAATCACACAACACCTGGGTATAGTCCAACAGCTTTATTTGGAAGCAGGTACTGATGAAGGATCAATGCTCTGAAAGCCACTGATTCCAAATAAACTTGTTGGATTTTTACTTGGTGTTGTGTGATTTTTAACTTTGTCCACCCCTGTCCAACATCAGCTCCTCCACTTCATTGTTATTTGGTATCACTATGAAAATGCCGTAACCATCTACCATGTTTTCTTTGGACAGTTTTCAATTTCTTTGCTCTTCTTTTGAGACATAAGAAGACTTGAGCAAACAAAGTTTGGTGACCTGAAAGTGCAAATAATAGGATAGGAATATGATCTTGTGGTGACAACTGGGATGTGGCCCAAAAAAAGGGATTGGACTGGTTATTGGTTACAGTGCATTCAGGAAAGAAAAGGAAGTAAGGAATAGTGACTATAGATTAAGGACAATATTGCAGAGCTATAGAGAGAAAGATATTCTAGAGGGATCAAGGACTGACTACGTTTGGTCAGAGTTCAGAATTAATTGATATATAGTTATACTTCTGGATGCATTCTGTTGCCACCAATAAGTTGAAAAGATACAGAGGGGCAAATTTTCAGGGAGATTAAAGCTGTGTTAAGACAACATTGTATTGTTAATGGATATTTTAGACTGAGATAGTAACAATATAAAGGCCAAAAAGTTTCAGCAGTTCTTGATCAGTATGTTTTCAGTCCAATGAGGAGGCAGGCATTGCTGAAACTCTTTCTAAGGAATGAAGTTGGCATTTAGTTAACAGTAATCATAGAGTCATAGAGAGTTGTAGAGATGTACAACACGGTGCCAGACCCTTCAGTCTAACATGTGCATGCTGACCAGATACCCTAAATTAATCTAGTCCCATTTGCCTGTGTTTGGCCCATATCCCTGTAAACGCTACCCATTCATATATCCATCCAGTGCCTTTTAAATGTTGTGGTTGTTCCAGCCTCTACCACTTCCACTGGCAACTCATTCCATGCATGCACGACCCTTTGCGTGAAAAAGTTCCCCCTTGGGTCACTTTTAAATCTTTCTCCTCTCACCTTAAATCTGTTCCCTCTAGTTCAGGACTCACCCATCCTGGGAGAAAAATACTTGTCTGTCTACCCTATCCATACCCCTCATGATTTTACAAACCTATATAGGGTCGCCCCTCAGCCTCCAGGGGAAACAGCCCTAGCCTATTCAGCCTCACCCTATAGCTCAAATCCTCCAACCCTGCCAACATCCTTGTAAATCTTTTCTGAACCCTTTCAAGTTTTACAACATCCTCCCAATAGGAGGGAGACCAGAAGTGCATGAATCATAATGCCATAAGGTTTAAATTAGTCATGGAAAAGGATTAGGAGCAAACTGAATTAAAAATACTTCACCAAGGCAAGGGCAGTTTCAGTGGGGTCAGAATTGATCTGTTCAAGTTAAATTATAGTCAAAGATTGACAGGCAAAACTGCAGTTGAAAAATGGATTTCTTTTAATGAGGAGATGGTTCCCTTGAGGGGGAGCAGAAGAGCACCGAAAGCTGGAGCCTTGGAAGATAAAAGATACAGAAAGATGAAGCAGGAAAGAAAAGCTCACATGACAAATGTCATAAGTTAGAGCTGAATAAGGAAGTTCAGAAGGGAAGTAATAAAAGAAATGAGAGATATAAAGAGAGAAGTGACAGGCAGCTAACATAACAGGAATATTGTCTTCCGTAGGCATGTTCATAAAAGGTGAGTAAGAGGAGTGTGATCAAAAAGGAGATTTACACATGGAGTCAAAGAACATGGCCCAGATAGTAAATTAGTAATTTCTTCTTAATTGTCAAGGCAAGCTATGCTCACAACTTCTGTTGAAAGAGGCTTTTGGAAATGAATGGAAAATGTGGAACTATTTGAGTTACCCTTGCAGATTGGCTTTCTGTACCAGGACCGTTCTGACCATGACAAACCCCAGCCTGAGGAAATTAAATTTGGTGATTTTGCAAGTAATATGGGGAAAAGCTACATGGAATTATTGTCGATGCAAATTCCAGTTAAATGAAATAATCTGTTTTATATTTTAGTGTTTTTTTGATAAACAATAAACTAAATTTGATTTTGGAACTTTTACTCATCTATCTACAGCAGCAGACTAAAATTCTGGCAGGAATATCAAACTGCTTTCACTTTTCAGTATTTTTTCTATTTTTGGTATTTCACTGTGCATCACTCTGCATTGTATTTAGGGTAAGAATACTCATTGTGAACCGGCATTCTGCTGCTACAGATTCACTATTTTTACAGAAGAAGTGAGTTCATTTCGAACAGAATTTAGAAGTGAATTCATTTTCACTGCTCCATTAAGAATGTTGTATGCTGGACAAATTTTCTTCTAAACTGCCGACACGTGAACATATATGCAAGTAACATAGAAAAAAAATAAGCATTACATGATTATATTAATCATTCTTAAAATATTTTGAACATGAAGTGTCCTATTAAACACAACTATATTAATATTTTACACAATTATGCACACTTCATAAAACATTCAGTGTTTTAAATTAACAAGGTCAGTAACAGACACTAATGATAGAATCTTAATAACGTGGACTACAGTGGGAAATATGGCAGAATCACATGAGAAATCCAACGGGGCCTATCTTGACATTGGGAGCAACTCACTACATCTACCGGATTGACATGCTGTTTTGGGTAGACATTCAAATAGGCTGCTAGTCATTTGGGATCTGTTTGTTGGTTGGGGAGTGCGAGGGGGAAATCTTGTTATACAGCACACCAAGACATCAAGCTAATGCTCATAGCATATGTCAGCTGACAGCATAACAAATACTGCACAAACGTTCAACTAAAGGGCCAGGTAGGGAGGGAGGGAGGTGAGGAGTTGTCCTTAGTCCACTCTAGGGGGTGCAGCTGTTAGTCAGGGAGTCCTGCTACTGTCATTCATGGGCACAATCTTCATACAATCCAGGGCCTCATTGACTCTGAGGCATCTGTTTGGGCTGATCATAATCAGGGAACATGTCTGACTTTAATCTGGAGAGTGGGCCACAGTCAGTCCTGTAGGGTGTCACCAGCAATCAGGGAATAGCACAGCATCAGTTAGGGAGCTACAAATATAACAGTCAGTGGTTTGGTCAGTCACATCTTGTTTGGCATGGCCAGAGTTCTGGGACAAGTAGTCTTAGGTTAGGGTGTTAATTGGTAAGGAAGGGGCGAAGGGAGCTCATTGCCAAAGGGCAGCAAGGCTAGGGGAAGGGAAAGAGAGGCAGCTGTTGAGGGGGTTCAAAGACAGTGATGTGAAGATACTGAAGTTAGGATGAGAGCAAGCAGAACAGCATCAGAAGGCATACTTGGTGAAGAAGCACTCAGTTCAGAGCAAGGTGACAGCAGAGAGTTCCTCAGGTACTTAGGAAGACAATGCAGATACAATATCACCCTTCATTTAGGGCTGTGGTAGAGTAAACAACATGGCTCCTGAAGGTGGACCAGTCAGTACATTCCTGATGGAGTATGCCACATCATCCTGGTGTAGACAATGAGGTGATGTGCTGGATGCTAAGGAACTGGGGAATGGGAGCAATCTTCTGAATAAGAGGATCAGGGCAGTAGGGAGCAGGAACAAAAGCAGAAAATGCTGGAAAATCTCAACAAGTCTGTCGATATTTGTGGAGAGGGGAACAGAGTTAATGTTCCAAGTTGAATCTGATCTTACTTTCAAAAAAGATCTATATGAGAATTGAATTATTAACTGTGCTTCTGTCTCTACAGGTGCTGCCAGGCGAGTTGAGTTTCTGCAGTATTTTCTAGTTTTATTTTGGATTCTCTGCATCCATGGTATTTTGCAGTTTTTAGGGAAGACGAAGTTCTCTTTATGAATGACAGAACTCAGCTGCCTCAGGTGCTACAAGGCAAACAGGACCTAATTGATACCTGGTTCCAGTTAATGAGAGCTGGGTACAGCAAACTATCATGGACAGTAAAATAGTTGTTGGTTGTTGTGCCAGCATTTCGTTTACATTGTTGTGGCATACTGCAGCTTCTCTTCAGTTTATTTCTGTCTGTTTGTGCTGACTGTGAAAATAAACAAAACTCTAACCTTTGGAATTATCTGATTGTTTGCCTGCATGTGAATTTTCCCTACTGGGCATAGCAAGGTGCAAACCTAGAGTGGGCATTGAGAACAGAGTGGTCATGACTTAGAGATGGTGAATAGACAGGAAGTAGTTAACGACAGGTAAACACTGCGGCCTGGTTGTTAACCAGTGAATATGGTGAGAGCATGGGGTTGTATTTGTGAAGGAGTGTTAACCGTGCTGGCTATGTACCATGAGCAGAATCTAATTATGACTGTAGTACCATTACATTGTGAGTGTGATGTGTACAGTGTAATGTGTTTGTGCCACTGTACAGTGGCCTTTGAAAGATGTATGGGTGTCAGTGATGTTGGTCTTTCAGGGGATAGCCAGTGACTGGCAACTTCTTCTGGGTTGGGTTAGAATCGAGTGAAAGTAGCATGGTAAGGGTGAGGTTGTTGTTAATGATGCTGGTTTGGTAAGTTGTGGTGAGAGATATAGAGAGAAGCCCTCAACAAACCATGGTGAAACTGATATTTTACGAAGAAAGTGCAGATTTAAGCACAAATTTTAGTAGAAAAGAAATCACATATTGTTGAAGAATCTTCACATGCTCAGTTTCAGAAATTAATTTCAATATAGTGTCAAACATCATCAATGTTATTGATGTTTTGTCTTATTTTCTCAGAAGCCAATACTGTCCTCTTTGTCTATAAGCATTTCAACTGTCTGGAACGTTCTAGCAAAGCATTGGTGTGATTCACGGCTCAATGTCATTTAATCCGTAAGTGGATTGGTCAAATTTGGTTATTCTTAAGTTACTTGAATTGGATAAAGAGAGTAGAACAAAAAAGCAAGCTTGTAAAACATTTAACAAATAATTTAGGTTGGCATTTTTATTACAACACATTGCAGAAAGTTGCAATAAATTATCAGTCAGTATTTGATAGTCTGAAAATAAAAGGCTGGATATTTTAATGTTGCAGGAGGCTTAAAGCATTTCAATTGTAAAACTAATGTAAGATAATATGAGATGCACTGTGAATAAAATTTGTGTGAGATAGGTACAAGTGGAAATGAGAAGAATATAACTTAATTTATAATGCCATTTGGTTTCCCTTATTTCTGAATGTACATCAAAATGAGAAGCAGTAGCACTGAATGAGAATAACTAGATCTTCACCTTTATTTATGATCCTGAAGGATTCTGAAGAAGCCAAAACTGAAATGGGAGAACTAGCAGATAGGATTGCACATCCCCAATCCACAATTTAATATAATGGAATGCCCCAGTATGGGCCTGCAATCCCCCTTCAAATTTACGTTCAAATTAGGTGCTGGTTAATACAGAACCAGCATCAGTAGAAATCTGCCACTTAAGAACATGTACACATAGGGCTGAATTTAATCTGGCCCACAAGAGTGGGCTGGGGCAATGCTGGGCGATATAAAACCAGGAAGGCCATTGGCCCAGAATGTCCGTTGCCTTCCAGTTCCACTTGACCCATTTAGCATTACAGAAGATGGAGGCTGGTCTCCCTGCTCTAAGACTAAATGGAGCCTTTTAGGAATCAACTAAGTGACACTTAAGTATCTCATCCTACCGTTGGGGGAGAATCCTCCACCACATGGAGAAATCACTCAGGCATTCTAAGGTCCACAAGGGCATCCCTTATGATAACACCCCTGTCATCTTCAGCAATGACATAGTTTCTCAGTCATACTATAGAGTCTGCCCAAATAGCAATAACCATCCTGATTCCACCCACCTTTCCTCTGGGCCTTCTCTGTTTTTGCTGCTCCAAGTTGTTTGTTTATTCATCAATGGTCATTGGTCCATGGCACTGAAGACCTTATAGCCTCCAACTGGCTACCAGCTATTGAAGATGGCATCCCGTTCCATAAAGGGATAGGAGAAGTCAAACCAGGATGGCTTCAGACTTAGACTGGATCTCCTACCTATGACTATATCAAGGACACTGCTACAACATTCAATTGCATTCATAAAATGCCATTATCTTGACAAAATGCTTCACTAGAATGTTAGCTATCAAATTAGATTAGATTACTTACAGTGTGGAAACAGGCCCTTCGGCCCAACAAGTCCACACCAACCCGCCAAAGCGCAACCCACCCATACCCCTACATTTACCCCTTACCTAACACTACGGGCAATTTAGCATGGCCAATTCACCTGACCCGCACATCTTTGCACTGTGGGAGGAAACCGGAGCACCCGGAGGAAACCCACACAGACACGGGGAGAACGTGCAAACTCCACACAGTCAGTCGCCTGAGTCGGGAATTGAACCCGGGTCTCAGGCGCTGTGAGGCAGCAGTGCTAACCACTGTGCCACCGTACCGCCCACTGTGCCACCGTGCCGCCCACTGTGCCACCGTGCTGCCCACAAATGTGATACTGATCCACGTACAGAGTTGTATGGGAGAAATATCAAAAGCTCGATCAATGAATTATGCTTTAAGGAATACCATTAACAAGGGTGGAGAGGATTAGAGAGCAACTTTGAGATTGTGGTCTAGGCAGTTGAAAATGTCATAACCAACAATGAGGTAGTGAAATTGAGGGATATGCAAGAGACCAGGATTAGAAGGATGCAGAAATATCAAATGCTAGTAAAACAGTAGAGCGTTATAGAGATGGAGTGATGGAGAAATTTAACAATATGAATAGAGGTTGTAAGAATGAGGTGTGCTTGACTGAGATACAGTGTACACCAGCAGGCACAGAAATGCTGGCTAAATGAGACTTGGTATGAGTTAGGATATGGACAGTAAAGTTTTGTGTGAGCTCAAGGTTACTGAGGATGTAAAGTGAGATACCAGTGTGGACAATATTGGAACTATTGAGGCCAAAGCTAGTATTCCACAGGTGTCTCTCCATTAAAAAAAATTATAAATTTACCATTTATAAACGTAACAAATTCTTAAATAATCTCAGGCATTGTTGGAACTGAGGATGTTTTACATTCAAGTGTAACTCCATCAAGTATTCCTTAATCACACAGAAGGGATTACCCTATTTTGTCAGTGTGATATTTAAATTTCTCACACAGTCCATCCTTATGAGCCCTCTAATGATGCACTTGCAATGCAGCTCTGTCAGGTACAGCAAGATGGAACGATCTGTGTGATTAAAAGCACTGTCAGGCACAAAAAGTATAGCTGTGGATTGTGAATGGAAAAGGAGAGAATACACGACTTAAAAAATAAACAAGCTTGCAGTAAGAAGACATATTTTTCACCTGCGGAGAGTCAAAAACATACGTAGAGGACTTTCAGCAAAACTATTACTCAACATGTTGATTGACTTTCTTCAAAACAAAGTTGAATAAGTCACGAGTTGGGAATGGGATTAGAGATGATGAAAGCATATATACATTGATTTGATCAAATCCTGTGGGATGTAATGCTTCACATACAGGTGGGGTAATTGGCAATGCCAATGAAATATGAAAGGTCAAATTATTTCTAAACAACATGTGAGAGACTGGAATTAATATAGCTTGATTTTTGCTGATGCTGTTCACAATTGCTAAATTCAGAATAAATTGTATACACAAGAGTGAAGGGAGTTTTTGGAAAGTTGAACTGCAGGGAACATTTTTGTTTGAAATGTCTATTAAATGTCTCTGAATACATTATGTGGAATAAAAATGACATTGCTCCTAATGAGACAGAAGTGTTTTCAGCAGGGTATCGATATACCAGTGGGGTTTGCAAGTATAGGAGCCAAAAGCACCAAGGTTAAAATGATATTTGACATTATTTTATCAGATTATACTGAGAACTGGAATTTCCAGATTCTTGAAAGATAAGCTATCAGAAATGATCTGTTTAGAATTTAAATGCTGTAAAAATATGCATTGAGCGAACTTTATCGTTGATGCTGGAGTTCCTAAATTTGCAGCTTTTATCAATCTCAGTACATAAGCAGGACATAAACTTGCTGATGGTACAAAGCTTGACAGAAGGATGAGCTTTGGGAATGACCACAGATGGGCAACAAGATGACAGATGCAGTATAAAGTGGGCAAGTGTGAATTTGCGCATTTCAGTTATAAGAATAGAGAAATAGAATAAGTTTTGGAAGGTGTGAAACTTGTTGATGTTCAGAAACACCGAGGTATATTCATACAAGAAACACAGAGAAGTAGCATACAAATACAACAAGCAATTAGGAAGAAAAATATGTTGGCATTTTGTCCCAGGGGATTGGATTACAGGAATGGAGTGGTACCAATATAATTGTACAGGTCTTTGCTGAGACCACATCTGGAATACTATGTATAGTTTTGTTCTCCATATTTAAAGAGGAATTTATTTCCTTCTGAGACAATTTAACAAAGATTCTCTGGATTGCTCTATGGAATGAGACAGTCAGCATATGATGAGAGGCTGAGTAAATTGAGCAAGTGTTCTTTGGAGTTGCGAAGAAAGGGAGGTGATCTCATTGAAACGGGTGATTTTGGAGGCTTGATTGGATAAATTTTAAAAGATTTTCCCAACTAGTGGAAACAATAACCCACAGGCAGTGTCTTAACGTTAGGGGCTGATCACTTAGAACAGAAATGAATAGGAATTGTTTCACTCAAATGGCTGTGAATCTTTGGCATTCTGTACTCCAGAGTATTATGGTTGTTACATTGTGAATCAGTTTAAGGTTATCAAGAAGATAGAGATCAGGTAGGAAAGTGCAGTTGAAGCTCAAGATCAGTCATGATCATACTGAATATTTGAAGCAGGCTCAACAGGCTACAAGGTCCATAAGACCAAAAGATAAAGGAACAGACTTAGTTCACTTGACTCATCAAATCTGTTCTACCATTTGATCACAGCTGATGTGTTTCTTAGCACCATTATCCTGCCTTCTCCCTGTTAGATCCTTCCTTATATGCGGAGTCCAAAACTGCTGACAATATTTCAATTGCAATCTGACTAGAGTCTTATACAGCCTCAGTAGTACGTATCTGCTGTTGCATTCTAAATCTTTTAAAATGAAGACGGATATTGCATTTGCCTTCCCAACAGCCAACTGAACCTACATGATAACATGAATAGAATCCTGAGTTAGTGCTCCTAAGTCCCTTTGTGCTTCAGATTTTCTGAAGACTTTTCAAATTTTGGAAATAATGTGCATCTCTATTCTCCCACTAAAATACATAACCTCACACTTTCCCACATTGTATTCCATCCACCACTTCTTTGTCCACTCTCCTAGCCTGTTCAAGTCCTTCAGCAGCTTCCTGCTTCCTTAATGCTACCTTTCCCTCCAACTTGTGTCAACTGCAAACTTAACAAACCTGCCCTCAGTTCCTTTGTTAAGATAGTTACTGTATAATATGAATAGTTCTGGTCCTAACACTGATCCCTGTGGAACTCCATAGTCACCAGCTGCCATCATGAAAGAAGACTCAGTTTTCCCCGCTCTCTGCCCTGCCTATCAGCCAATCCTGTATCTATGCCAGTAACTTGCACCACGGACTGTTATCTTATTTAGGAGTCTCTTGTGCAGCATATTGTCAAAAGCCTTCTTGAAATCTAAATAGATACGGTCCATTGGCTGTCCTTTATTAACTTGCTGTTTACCTCCTTGAAGAATCATGACCTCCCCTTGATGAAGCCATATTAACTTGGCCCTATTTTGCCATGCACTTGTAAGTACTCTATAATCTTATTCTCAATAATGGATGCTAACATTATGAGCAATGACTGAGGTAACACTAACTGGCCTATGGCTTGCTGTCTTCTGCCTCCATCCTTTCTTAGACAAGGGTGTTACATTAGCCATTTTCCTGTCCTCTGGCACCTTCCCTAACTCCAGTGTTTCCTGAAATGCCTCTACATTCTCCCCAGCCATCTCCTTCACATTTCTTGAGTATAGTCCATCTGGAGTGTGTATTTATCCATCTTTATACCTTTCAGTTTCCCCAACACTTTCTACTTAGTGATGGCCACTACACTCACCTCTGAGTCCTGACTCTCTTGAAGTTCTGGTATGCTGCTGGTGTCTTTCACTGTGAAAACTGATGCAAAGTACCTTTACAGTTCTTCTACCATTTCTTTGTTCCCATTGCTACTTTCCTAGTCTCATTTTCCAGGAATCCAATGTCCACTGTTGCCTCTCTTTTATCATTTAGACACTAAAAAAAACTAGCATTACTAGTTTGCTCTCCTATTTCACCTTCTCCCCTCATTGTTTTTCTAGTTATCTTCTGTTAGTGTTTAATGGCTTTCCAATCCTCTAGCTTCTGACTAATCTTCATTACATTATATGCTTTTTCTTTTGCTTTAATGTTGTCCCTGACTTCCCTTGTCAGCCATGGTTACCACAACCTCCTCGAAGCATGTTTCTTCTTCCTTGGGCGAATTTTTTCGAGGCTTCCCAAATCTCCCCCAGAAACTCCAGCCATTGCTGCTCCACCATCTTCCCTGCTGTGTTCCCCTTCCAATCAACTCTGACCAGCTGCTCCCTCATGTCTTTGTTGTAACCTTTAGTCAATTGTAATATTTACTCCTGCTCCTGCGTATTTTTGTAACCAAAACAGTCTGAAGAAATAGAAATGTCTGCATGTCCATTCATGTATTGTGGAACCTACTCCTCAAAGGAGCAGAATCATGGTCTGATGAATTATCTCACTAAAGCCACATGTTGGATTATTGTCATTGCACGTTGTTTTGTAATTGCTGCTGTAAGAACCCTCAATAATTTTAATTATTATATTTTGACCCTGTTCTCAATTTTGGATTGTGTGTTGGAAATGACTTGTGAACTGTGCGATAGCTTGTGGTAGGAGAAAAAGGACAGACCAAAGAAGCTTTGTTTGTTTCTGAGGCCAGCCCTGGATTTTTGATTAAAAGGGTTCCAACAGACACAGTGACTTCAGGAAGAGCATTGCGTTTAAACAGATAGCAGAAGTTGGCTATTGACTAAGTGAGTACCTGGGAATTGGTTCCAGTAAGTCTGGAAGAGACCCTGTGTTCAAACAGATGGCAGTTGTCCAATGGTAGTTGAGGGTTTGGGAAGAGTCAATCAATCTACCAGGACTGAAGTTGTTTTGTTGAACTATATTTTCTGGGAGATGGTTTTCAGCTGTTGCTGAGACAGCATGAAGATTGTAAAGCTCCCTCTCAAATCTACTACACCAGCTTCCAAAAGCCCAGAGTGGATGTATTGCTATCATTATGTGGGTGTTCTCATTTCAAAAAAGCAACCAAGGAATCCATATTTATGCCTATGAAACAACATATCATGTAACTCAATTAAGTAGTCTGGTGAGTTTTGTTAATTTATTTATCCCTTAGCTATGTTTGTTTGTCTGTTTGTTTTGAGTATGGGGGACTAAAAACAAATGGTTTAGATTTAAAGTATTTACCTCGGCTTACCGTGTTGTTGTACTGTTCCACTGTTCAAGTTATTGTGTACTATTTGAGGGTCTTTGACAGTTTAATGTCACCTATGTTGTGAATACATAAGTAAAAGGACTGATTTGGTTTAGCTGTCTGAATCCATGTCATAACACTGCACATAGAATTATAATGAATTAAATTAAAACGTTATGTATACAGTGCAGAGGAAAGGATTGAGAAGTTGTATGCACAAAAGAAGAAGTATGTCTGATTAATATTAAAATATTTATAAATTATTATCAAAAGATCATAAGACCATAAGACATAGGAGTGGAAGTAAGGCCATTCAGCACATCGAGTCCACTCCGCCATTCAATCATGGCTGATGGGCATTTCAACTCCACTTACCAGCATTCTCCCCGTAGCCCTTAATTCCTTGTGACATCAAGAATTTATCAATCTCTGCCTTGAAGACATTTAGCGTCCCGGCCTCCACTGCACTCTGCGGCAATGAATTCCACAGGCCCACCACTCTCTGGCTGAAGAAATGTCTCCACGTTTCTGTTCTGAATTGACCCCCTCTAATTCTAAGGCTGTGTCCACGGGTCCTAATCTCCCCGCCTAATGGAAAAAATTTCCTAGCGTCCACCCTTTCCAAGCCATGTATTACCTTGTAAGTTTCTATTAGATCTCCTTTTAATCTTCTAAACTCAAATGAATACAATCCCAGGATCCTCAGCTGTTAGACCTACCATTCCAAGGATCATCCGTGTGAATCTCCGCTGGACACGCTCCAGTGCTAGTATGTCCTTCCTGAGGTGTGGGGACCAAAACTAGACACAGTACTCCAAATGGGGCCTAAACAGAGCTTTATAAAGTCTCAGTAGCAAAACGGTGCTTTTATAATCCAACCCTCTTGAGATAAACGACAACATTGCATTCGCTTTCTTAACCACGGACTCAACCTGCATGTTTACCTTTAGAGAATCTTTGACTAGCACTCCCAAATCCCTTTGTACTTTGACTTTATGAATTTTCTCACCGTTTAGAAAGTAGCCCTTACTTGTATTCTTTTTTCCAAAGTGCAAGACCTCGCATTTGTTCACATTGAATTCTATCAGCCATTTCCTGGACCACTCTCCAAAACTGTCTAGATCCTTCTGCAGCCTCCCCACTTCCTCAGTACTACCTGCCTGTCCTAACTTACTAACTTTGTATCATCGGCAAACTTCACTAGAATGCCCCCAGTCCCTTCATCCAGATCATTAATATATAACGTGAACAGCTGCGGCCCCCACATTGAACCCTGCGGGACACCACTTGTCACCGGCTGCCATTCCGAAAAAGAACCTTTTATCCCAACCCTCTGCCTTCTGTCAGACAGCCAATCCTCAATCCATACCAGTAGCTCATCTCCAACACCATGGGCCCTCACCTTGCTCAGCAGCCTCCGGTGTGGCACCTTATCAAAGGCCTTTTGGAAGTCTAGATAGACCACATCCACTGGGTTTCCCTGGTCTAACCTACTTGACACCTCTTCAAAGAATTCCAATAGGTTTGTCAGGCACGACCTCCCCTGACTACATCCATGTTGACTTGTTCTAATCCGACTCTGCTCTTCCAAGAATTTAGAAACCTCATCCTTAATGATGGATTCTAGAATTTTACCAACAACCGAGGTTAGGCTAAATGGACAATAGTTTTCCATCTTTTGTCTTGATCCTTTCTTGAACAAGGGCGTTACAACAGTGATCTTCCAATCATCTGTGACTTTCCCTGACTCCAGTGACTTTTGAAAGATCTCAACCAACTCCTCCGCTATTTCCTCAGCCACCTCCCTCAGAACTCTAGGATGTAGCCCATCGGGGCCAGGAGATTTATCAATTTTAAGACCTTTTAGCTTTTCTAGCACTTTCTCTTTTGTGATGGCAACCATATTCAACTCAGCCCCCGGCTCCCTTTAATTGTTGGGATTTTACTCATGTCTTCCACTGTGAAGACTGACGCAAAGGACTTGTTAAGTTCTCCTGCTATTTCCTTATCTCCCATCACTAGGCTTCCAGCATCAGTTTGAAGTGGCCCAATTTCCGACTTTTGCCTGTCGTTTGTTTCTTATGTATTGAAAGAAACTTTTACTATCATTTCTAATATCATTGGCTAGCCTACCTTCATATTTGATCCTCTCCTTCCTTATTTCTCTCTTTCTTATCCTCTGTTTGTTTTTGTAGCCTTCCCAATCTTTTGATTTCCCAGAGCTCTTGGCCACTTTATAGGATCTCTCTTTCTCTTTAATACATTTCCTGACTTCCTTTGTCAGCCATGGCTGTCTAATCCCTCCCCAGATGATCTTTCTTTTCTTGGGGATGAACCTCTGTACAGTGTCCTCAATTATGCCCACAAACTCCTGCCATTTTTGCTCTACTGTCTTCCCTGCTAGGCTTTGCTTCTAGTTTATTTTTGTCAGTTCCTCTCTCATGCCCTCATAATTACCTTTATTTAACTGTAACATCATTACATCCAATTTTGCCTTCTCTCTTTCAAACTCGAGACTGAACTATACCATATTATGATCACTGCTTCCTAAGTGTTCCCTTACTGTAAGATTTTTTATAAAGTCTGGTTTATTACATAGCACTAGGTCCAGAATAGCCTGCTCCCTTGTGGGCTCCATGACAAGCTGTTCCAAAAAGCCATCCTGTAAGCATTCCATGAATTCCCTTTCTTTGGTTCCACTGGCAACATTATTTACCCAGTCCACCTGCATATTGAAGTCTCCCATGCTCACCGTGACCTTGCCTTTCTGACATGCCTTCTCTATTTCCCGGTACATGTTGCGTCCCTGGTCCTGACCACTGTTAGGAGGTCTGTACATAACTCCCATTATGGTTCTTTTGCCTTTGTGGTTCCTCAATTCCACCCACACAGACTCCACATCATCCGACACTATGTCATTCAGTGCCATAGATTTAATTTTGTTCTTAACTAACAAGGCAATCCCACCCCCTCTGCCCACCTTTTCGATAAGTTGAAAATCCTTGGATGTTTAACTGCCAGTCCTGATCCCTCTGTAACCACGTCTCTGTGATGCCTGCTACATTGATTGTACATCCATACAATCATTGATAAACTACTGAATGAGGGTAGATTTTTGTGACAATCAGTGGATTTCCTGTAATGTTAGCCTCACACAGCTGGTTCACAGTATCAAGTGATCAGAAGATCAGAAGAAAATCAAGATGGGAGCTAATGCCAACATATTACCACTATGCACATTGAGCAAGGAGCACTCTATGGCACAGCCTATGAGCAATCTTCTCACAGCATAGAATGCATCATCAATGCCTTACATTGGCAAAATCACACTTCAGTGACAATATACAGGCTCATCTTGAGTTCTGGAAATATATGAATTATACAAAAAATGATTCATCCATGGTTGGAACAGCAGTATTGCTGCGTAGTCACAGTTTATGAAATTCAAACATCACCCACTGGGGTGAACAGACCGCACATGACACAATCAAATCCACCAGTGGTATCAAACAGCTGTCCCCAGAGCATTTTGATGCAGTTGGCAATTTCAAAGGTGATGCAGAATGTCATCTCAAGGATTGTTTCTTTAAAGAAGTGAAGTGTGTGCAATCAGGAAAAGCTTTGAGTGGAACTGAATGACTTGGAGAGAAATGCTATCTTTCAGAAGGTCAGTCACAGATCAGTATAGCTCCACCACATGCATCTGAAAGAAAAAAAGATGTATGACTAGATCCAAGGTACCTTAACCTGTCACTTAAAAGGTGTCCACAAAAAATATTAGTGCTGAAAGAATTTGATCCTAAATTTTACAGCGCCAAATTCTTTTCCAAGCTAGATGTGAAGCATGGGTACTGGTTATCCATATAGAAGAAGAGTCCCAACAGTTCATGATATTTGAGATCCCATTTGGGTGGTACTGTTTCTGATGGTTGCCATTTGAGTTATCAGTTAACCAGTAAATACTTCAGCAGTATATGAATATGACCCTTACACAGTGGCTCAGTGGTTAGCACTGTTGCCTCACAGCACCAGGGTTCCAGGTTTGATTCCAGCCTCGGGCGATTGTCTGTGTGGAGTTTGCATGTTCTCCCCGTGTCTGCGTGGGCTTCCTCCGGGTGCTCAGGTTTCCTCCCACAATCCAATGATGTCAAGTCAAGTGAATTGGCTGTGCTAAATTGCCCATAGTGTTAGGTGCATTAGTCAGAGGGAAATGGGTCTGGGTGAGTTACTCTTCGGAGGGTCGGTGTGGACTTGTTGGGCTGAAGGGCCTGTCTCCACACTGTATGGAATCTAATCTAATCTAATTAAGAATATGCCTTGTCATGTTTACACAGCTGATGACATCACAGTCATGAATAAGATGATGGGAGAGCTGTAGCTTGACAACAGTACAATGACATGGACTGACATTTACCAATGTGATGTGTCAGGTCAAAACCAGCAAAATTAACTTTTTTCGGTCTTTATACTTTACCATGTAGTTTGTTCTGAGGCAGACATGATTGAGGATTTTAATCAAAGATCAACACTGCAGCATAAAAAGGATCTGTGATGCTGACTAAGATTTTAAACCTTCCTTTCACACACATTTCCATTGAGGTTAGAAATATATCTCCACTGAGAAGGCCATGCAAGACGCATGCCTCTAAGTGTGGCATGACAACCACCAATGCATCTTCCAATCTTTTGACGCAGATTCTGTTGCCTATTTCAAATCAACCTGTTAGAGTCATAGAGTCATAGAGATGTACAGCATGGAAACAGACCCTTCAGTCTAACCTGTCCATGCCGACCAAATATCCCAACCCAATCTAGTCCATCCTGCCAGCACCCGGCCCATATCCCTCCAAACCCTTCCCATTCATATACCCATCCAAATGCCTCTTAAATGTTGCAATTGTATCAGCCTCCACCACTTCCTCTAGCAGCTCATTCCATACACGTACCACCCTCTGCATGAAAAAGTTGCCCCTTAGGTCTTTTTTATATCTTTCCTCTTTCACTTTAAAGCTATGCCCTTTAGTTCTGTACTCCCCGACCCCTATTTATCCTATCCATGCCCCTCATAATTTTGTAAACCTCTATAAGGTCACCCCTCAGCCACCGATGCTCCAGGGAAAACAGCCCCAGTCTGTTCAGCCTCATCTTATAGCTCAAATCCTGCAACCCTGACAACATCCTTGTAAATCTTTTCTGAACCCTTTCAAGTTTCACAACATCTTTCTGATAGGAAGGAGACCATAACTGCACGCAATATTCCAACAGTGGCCTAACCAATGTCCTGTACAGCCGCAACATGACCTCCCAACTCCTGTACTCAATACTCTGGCCAATAAAGGAAAGCATACCAAACGCCTTCTTCACTATCCTATCTACCTGCAACTCCACTTTCAAGGAGCTATGAACCTGCACTCCAAGGTCTCTTTGTTCAGCAACACTCCCGAGGAACTTACCATTAAGTGTATAAGTCCTGCTAAGATTTGTGGAGCCAGTGGGACTTGAACCCAGGCCTGCTAGTCCAGAGGTAGGGACACTACCACTGTATCGCAAGAACCCTTCCTGTACATTTAAAAAGATGTAGGCTAATCAGAGATACTCAACAGGAGAAAAGTTCCAAGTGCTCATGATACCATTTGGATGGTACTGTTTCACTAGATTTGGTTCAATTGAATTGTTTAAGCAAATTGCTGATTGGATGGACAAAGATGGGTTTTCAATATTCATTGAATAAACTTGTGCCAATTAAGGTTCCTGGTATTTAAAGTAAAGTGGTGGCATGTTTAGGGGGACAGCTGAAGCTTGAAAAAAGGATTAAGTAGAAATGGATTTGTTCCCCTATTGTCAAATTGCAACTGAAAATCCGTTTGGAGACATCCACCATTTTCATGTATACATAAATAGTTTTGAATGAGAATATCGAGAAAATAATGGTTAAATTTATCACAAATTGTCACAAAGAAAGGGAAGTCTATCAAACTGATGAAGAATAAGAGCAACTAGAGAAAGCCTGAGGCCTGTTAGGAGACTCAGAGATTTGTATCACTGCAGTTTGGTGCAGGTACACAGCAGAGATTTTGGGCAGAGAACAGGGTCACTAAATTCTGAACCTTTAAACAGCAACTTTGGACGTCAAAGCAAGATGCTGAGGAATTTCTGCAGGTTTAAGCACTCAATTACATAAAGTATATTGGAGTCATGGAACATAGGCCTGTATCTTACACCTGCAATTTGGAGACACTGACCCAGGTCCTTCCATATAATTTAGCATAATGACCTTGAGTTAGCAATCTGGTGTCATCCCACCAGTCTCTGAGAATACAAAAGGCTGTATATGCAGGTGTCTAAATCGAAAACTCACATGCCCATTTGAAAAAAAAGAATTAACAAATTATTGACCTTGTTAAACAGCTGATTAGCTGCAATATCGTTGTTTACTCCATTTTCCACCAATCAGGTCAGGAAATTCTGAGACTGTGTCTCAATGTGCTGCTGCAAATAATTATTAAAGCATAGTCAATCATGGTTTAAGCAAGGAAATATATAAATGCTTGAGGAAAATTACCAAGGTTGAGAAACTTTAATCAACACGACATGTATCAGCATCAATGAACCACACATTTCATTTTGACCTCTGCCAACTAAACTTCAAATTGTTAAGTTAATACTTATAATCCAATGCTACTGATTGCATCCTCAACATAGATTTCAAAACTTACCAACAATTAACAGCAATTATATAAAACATAAATCTTTGCATCTATTCATTTTCTAAAACAACAGTTGGTTTTGAGATGCCAATTAAACAGTTGTCTGGTTGGAACTCCTTAGCTATTTTGCTTGGCCTTTCATTTCTCAGCAATGTCTTCCAATATTATGTCTTTGCATTTTAAGATGCTGAATTAATAAGGTACTTTCCCTATTCCATAGCAGTATGCTTAGTAGAATCCCCAGGGATATGTTTCTGCACTGAGGAATTCTCTTCCTTGATCTTTCTATAGGTTATCTCAATTTCAAAAATGTCTTCTACAGTAATTTTTGGCTTAAATGTGCTTAATGCCCATTTCTTCCACATTACTCCCTTTTGCTTGACATGGAGTCATGATAGAGTCATAGAGGTGTACAGCACGGAAACAGACCCTTTGGTCCAACTTCTTCATAAGTTGGAGTATTTCATTGCAAAAAAAAATCACTAAATAGATTGTAATTTATAGATCATATAGTATTACTTGAAAATAATTGATAGAATTGATAGTGTTTTTGTTGAGATTCTGTTCCATGTAATTCTTAAAGTTTAAGAGCTTTGACCAAGATGAGTGATATTTTTATTAGTCATTAATGTTGGCTTTATCTTGTCAATTTCTGATATGTTATCCGATTGTTCATTCCTAATCTAAAAGTTTTGAAATCTCGTCCAAATATGTATTGAAAGGCATATTCTTTCTGAAGTGCTAATCTTAAATATACTTTCATTTGCCACAGTTTCCACATGGTCCAAATATAATTTGTTAAAAAATGTGTTTCAAAGGAAAAACAAGTCTAGCTTGACAGATCTGCCTAACTGTAACATGCTGTAATGTAGACCGGTTCTGTTACATGAACTATGTGGTAGCTTATTGTTTATAAACAATAGTGTTGATACGTTAAATAGTAAAAATATTTAAATATTCACACAAATTATTGAGAGCATTTTGAATCTCTGAATTTTGAAAGGCAAATGTTAACATCTCAAAAGTTGTTTTCAAAATAATAATGAGTGAGAAATATTCACCATTATTTAAATGTAAGTTCTATGGCAACCTGATGAGGACAAATGCGTGGTGAAACAGAGAAATTGAGATGTTTCTTTCTTTCAACCCTGTGGGTTGCCTTCTTAACTGCATTTTGGAATGTGAAAGTTTTGTTTTGAACAGTAAATCAGAACTAATCTAACAATAGGAAGTAAGGGGCTTGTCTATTTCTTTTTACTTTTAAACTTACTTTTAGCTTTAGTGTTTTCATGCATGGAGTTTCATTTCTTATGGTTTATTTAGATTAGATTACTTACAGTGTGGAGACAGGTCCTTCGGCCCAACAAGTCCACACCAACCCGCCAAAGCGCAACCCTCCCATTCCCTTACATTTACCCCTGCCCCTAACAATACGTGCAATTTTAGCATGTCCAATTCACCTGACCTGCACATTTTTGGACTGTGGGAGGAAACCGGAGCACCCGGAGGAAACCCACGCGGACATGGGGAGAATGTGCAAACTCCACACAGTCAGTTGCCTGAGGCGGGAATTGAACCCAGGTCTCTGGCACTGTGAGGCAGCAGTGCTAACCACTGTGCCACCGTGCCGCCCATTGTGCCACCGTGCCGCCCACTAATTTTATTCTTTTAAAATGCAAAATTTTAAACGTTGAGTTTCTTTCTTTTCTCTCCTGCTTCGTCTCGTCTTTCTTTCTACCCCTTTATTTTTCTTTATCTCCATTTCGTAATAGTGATTTCATTATGCTAACTCATATTCTGCTTCAGTCCCAGACATTAAACCAGTCAGGGTGTATGTGGTGCTTTCAAAATGACTAACTTTGTAGACAAATCAAGGCACGGATGAACTAATGGCAAATCATCTGGAACATCAAAATTTGAGGCTTAATCTTCTGGTTGTTAAATGTTCAATTTCTTTTTGAGTTTTTTAAAAAATTAATTCAAGGAATGTGTGTATTATTGGTCAGGCCAATGTCTATTGTCCATCCCTTTAGATGCTGCAGGTGAGCCATCTTCTTGAACGGGTGCATTTCATGTGATGTATGTACACACAAAATAAAGGGCCTTGAGAATGACAGGGAATGATTACTTGTTGCAAAATTACTAGTCCCAGCATTTTAGCTGCGATGTTTATATAGTTATTCCAACTAATGGTAACCATCAGGATGTTGATAATGAGGGTTCAACAATGGTAACCCAATTGAATCTCAAAGGGAGATAGATAGATTACTTGTTGCCAGAGATATATGGTGCAAATATTACTTATCAGTCCAAACCTGAATGTTGTTTGCATGTCAGCTTCAGCATCTGAGGAGGTGTGAATGTTCCTGAGTACAGTGCAATCATCATTAAACATCCCCACTGCTGACTTAATGTTGGAAGGAATGTCCTTTATGAAGCAGGTGAAGATTGTTAGGCTTATAATACTACACTGAAAAACACCTGCAATATTGTGCTGAGTCTGGAATGGTCTTGAACAACTCCAGCCATCTTCTGTACTGAGGAGAAAGTGAGGACTGCAGATGCTGGAGATCAGAGCTTAAAAATGTGTTGCTGGAAAAGCACAACAGGTCAGGCAGCATCAAAGGAGCAGGAGGCTTATGCTCAAAAGAGGGGCTTATGCCCAATTCTCCTGCTCCTTTGATGCTGCCTGACCTGCTGCGCTTTTCCAGCAACACATTTTTAAGCATCTTCTGCACTGAGTATGATTCCAACCAATGGAGATTGTTTTCCCCAATTCCCATTGACTCTGGTTTTGCTGGTGATATTTAATATCATAATTGGTTAAATAATGCCTGGTGTCAAAGGTGTTCTCACCTCATCCCTCAAATTTAGTTCCTTTGTCAATGTTGTATTGAGGTCAAAAGCTAAGTGGCCCTGGCAGAATCTAACCTAGACATTGATGAACAGGTTACCTCTGAGTAAAAGATTTCACGAAAGTCATCACTGTCCAGTCAGACTATACAGCTGAAAATGTGTTGCTGGAAAAGCGCAGCAGGTCAGGCAGCATCCAAGGAGCAGAAGAGTCGACGTTTCGGGCACGAGCCCTTCTTCAGGAATGAGGAAAGTGTGTCCAGCAGGCTAAGAAAAAAGGTAGGGAGGAGGGACTTGGGGGAGGGGCATTGGAAATGCGATAGGTGGAAGGAGGTCAAGGTGAGGCTGATAGGCCGGAGTGGGGTTGGGGGCGGAGAGGTCAGGAAGAAGTTTGCAGGTTAGGAAGGCGGTGCTGAGTTTGAGGGATTAGACTGAGACAAGGTGGGGGGAGGGGAAATGAGGAAACTGGAGAAATCTGAGTTCGTCCCTTGTGGTTGGAGGGTTCCTAGACGGAAGATGAGATGCTCTTCCTCCTGCTGTCGTGTTGCTATGGTCTGGTGATGGAGGAGTCCAAGGACCTGCATGTCCTTGGTGGAGTTGGAGGGGGAGTTGAAGTGTTGAGCCACGGGATGGTTGGGTTGGTTGGTCCTGGTGTCCAAGAGGTGTTCTCTGAAACGTTCCGCAAGTAGGTGGCCTGTCTCCCCAATATAGAGGAGGCCACATTGGGTGCAGCGGATGCAGTAAATGATGTGTGTAGAGGTGCAGGTGAATTTGTGGTGGACTTGGAAGGATATCTTGGGGCCTTGGAGGGAAGTAAGAGGGGAGGTGTGGGCACAAGTTTTGCATTTCTTGCGGTTGCAGGGGAAGGTGCCAGGAGTGGAGGTTGGGTTGGTGGGGGGTGTGGACCTGATGAGGGAGTCACGGAGGGAGTGGTCTTTTCGGAACGCTGATAGCAGAGAGGAGGGAAATATATCTCTGGTGGTGGGGTCCGTTTGGAGGTGGCGGAAATGACGACGGATGATACGATGTATATGGAAGTTGGTGGGATGGTAGGTGAGGACCAGTGGGGTTCTGTCCTGGTGGTGATTGGAGGGGTGGGGCTCAAGGGCAGAGGAGCGGGAAGTGGAGGAGATGCGGTGGAGGGCATCCTCAATCACGTCTGGGGGGAAATTGCGGTCTTTGAAGAAGGAGGCCATCTGGGCTGTACGGTATTGGAACTGGTCCTCCTGGGGGCAGATGTGGCGGAATCGAACAAATTGGGAATATGGAATGGCGTTTTTACAGGGGGGCAGGGTGGGAGGAGATGTAATCTAGGTAGCTGTGGAAGTCGGTCGGTTTATAGTAAATGTCCGTGTTGATTCAGTCGCCTGAGATAGAAATGGAAAGGTCTAGGAAGAGGAGGGAGGAGTCTGAGATGGTCCAAATAAATTTGAGGTCGGGGTGGAAAGTGTTGGCAAAGTGGATGAACTGTTCAACCTCCTTGTGGGAGCATGAGGCAGCACCGATATAGTCATCAATGTAGCGGAGGAAAAGGTGGGGGGTGGTGCCAGTGTAGCTGCGGAAGATGGACTGTTCCACATTTTCAGAGAACACCTCTGGGACACCCGGATCAACCAACCCAACCACCCCATGGCTCAACACTTCAACTCCCGCTCCCACTCCACCAAGGACATGCAGGTCCTTGGACTCCTCCATTGCCAGACCATAACAACACGACGGCTGGAGGAAGAGTGCCTAATCTTCCACCTAGGAACTCTCCAACCACAGATTTCTCCAGTTTCCTCATTTCCCCTCCCCCCACCTTGTCTCAGTCTAATCCCTCGAACTCAGCACCGCCTTCTTAACCTGCAATCTTCTTCCTGACCTCTCCGCCCCAACCCCCACTCCAGCCGATCACCCTCACCTTGACCTCCATCCACCTATCGCATTTCCAACACTCCTCCCCCAAGTCCCTCCTCCCTACCTTTTATCTTAGCCTGCTGGACACACTTTTCTCATTCCTGAAGAAGGGCTCATGCCCGAAACGTCGACTCTCCTGCTCCTTGGATGCTGCCTGACCTGCTGCGCTTTTCCAGCAACACATTTTCAGCTCTGATCTCCAGCATCTGCAGTCCTCACTTTCTCCTATCAGACTATAGGGCTAGTCTCATTAGGGAGAGAGGTGACTAGTGACAGTTTAACCTGATGGTTACCATGTCTCAGGCAAGGAGAGAGTCTGAGGAGAGCCTTTCATCATAATCTCAGCCAGAGTGGAAATTGAATCCATGCTGTTGGCATCACTCTACACTGTAAATCAGCCATCCAGCCGACCATGCTAATTAACTTGCTATTTCTGAGAACATGCTGCTAATAACACTGTTAGCAACATTTTCCATCACTTTGGCAATGATTGACAATAAGTTGAGAGAGTGGTGATTGATTTTTTTTTCTGTTTTTCTCTGGCCAGAGCACACCTGGGTAATTTCCACATTCCACATTGTTGAGTGAAAATATTATGCATTACTGGCCACATGCTGCCAATAGGACAAGTTTAAATTACAGTCATTTGGGAAGAACTGTCAGCTTTCCTTTTTCAGAGCCTGTTGACATTTCCTCTTACTTATTCCTGAATCTTAGGAACTTCTATCTTTGTTCGCATTTCTTTCTCTATCAATCTGTCATTGAGTAGCTGCCATTGCTCATTGTGATGTTCATTAATTGAAGACCACTGGCAATAAATTGCGCTTTACTGTAGGTTAAATTACCACTTGTGTGAAACAGCTGTCCTTCTGTTTCCTAATATGGTGGACCCACAGGAAATTCACAGTTCTGGCTGCCTCTTTTGTGGCAGCTTAACAGAGAGAATTTCTCATTATAAGCACTGTTGTGTTCTTTCAAGTTGTCAGTTCTATTATAAATTTTCATCAGTCCATTCAACTGAAATGTCTACTTAATGGTTGTCCCATCAAAGGGATGGAGTAGCTGTCACAGAAAGTCCATCTTTAGTTCAAAAGGTTTTGTAGGCTAATGGCTGACTGAGTCACATGTCAGCACAACATAACAAAAAAGACCTTGAATGGCAGAAAAAACACATCCGGTATTATTTCTTGGTGTTATTTTGTGCAGGATGAACTGTTTTGATCAAGGTTACATTGTTCCAGCTTTTTCTCACTTTACCTCATTAAGTCAAGTACAGATTCCTACAAATGTTCTGTTTGAGGAAAATTAACTTGAATTACTGTAGGTTTTTGAGGCAACTTATTCTTGCTGATTTTCATGCACCATCACCGTTTTGGATTTCACCCATATCTCTTCAGCTATAGCGAAAGCACTGAGTTGTGAACAACAATTAGGAGTGTACAAGTATTAAAAAAATCATGAATACAAAGAGAAAGGCAAATGGTTACTCTTTAAAATTGGGGTAAAATTGTCACTGGGACCTGGAAGCCATTCTGTAAGGTCTGAAAGTACACAGGATAGTTTCAAGCAGGCAGCATGTCCATCTTCTTCCTCAACCAAGGATTCACCACCACCATGGTTGACAGAGGCGTCACTCATCTCCAACTTATCTCCCGCACTTCGGACCTCACGTCCTCTCTTTCTTTCCACAGCATCAACAGGGTCTCCCTGGTCCTCACATAACACCCCACCAGCATCCACATCCAAAGGGTCATCAGCTGCCATTTTTGCCCCGTCCAGTGAGGTGCCACCACCAGACACACAAATTTCCCTTCTCTCCCTCGTCAGCCTTCCCCAGGTACCATTCTCTAGTGGAAGTTGGTGATCATGAGAGTTCAGAAGAGAGATTTGAAAGCTTCAATGGTCAGGAGAAATGAGGAGAGAGGTTTATTTCTGAGAAGTGCTTCCAAATCAAAGATGGTTTAGAAGTGGGAACCTTGTTAAAATGCAAATACCCACCTCTTTAAAAACTTAGATGCTGCCTGAGATTGAATTGGTCATTAATATTTCCTCCTGCCTTCATTAAAACCAGAAGTGGCTGAGCCTGACATTGAGCTGGTTTGGATTTGAAATTAACTTTTTCCCTTCTAACCTGAACCAGATGCAAATATCTTTTGGTGGATAAAATTACATTTTTAATAGATCCATCAGAATACTTCAGGGGTCACAGAAAAGCAGTGAAAAAATATAGATTGGGCTGAAGATCGGGAAGTTGTAGGACAAATAGTTGGACGAAGAGGCAGAGACAAGGACAGATTCCGTGTCAGGCATGCTAACTTTTAGCTGTCCTGCAGCGAAGGAGATGAGCAATTGAATAGTTCTGTGCAGTTAGAATGAAGAAGTTTGAGAAATCATTAAGCATTTATGAGTTGAAGTAACAAATCTGAAGAAGTTGTGGAAAGCTGAGAAAGTGGGACGGTCACTGGCTCTGTACTGGTGTAGGTGGTGAGCAGCTCAGCAAGCGTTAATCTGACAGTGGAACTAAGAGAATGGAGATTAAAGAGCCCTGTATTAACTTCATATAAGATTCACACTCATGGAAAACCGACAAACATTAGTGAAGCTAACAGCTGGTGAAGGGTGCTGGAGTTTGGTTATAAAGCTCAGAGAGAAGAAACGCAAGGCAGGAGGATGATCAACTGGGACAGGAACAATTGTTGAGCCAGTCCATGACAGAAAAGTTCTTGACGAGATGTTTGGGGGCCAGATTGATATAAGAGAAGAATTACAATCCTTTGTGAAGTTTAATGAGATTTAATGATCTGTCATCTTATTAACCTCTGGAAAGAGTTGCTGAGGAATTCATGAGATCTATCATGATTGAACTTGCTACTTGATGTATGGTGGAGGCTATTCGAACACAGTACATTACACTGGTTTATCAAATGTTACAAAGGTCTTTCTTATTTAATATTGCTTTGAGGGCTGAAGTTCTGCAGGTTTGTGGAAAAATATTTAATTCAAGTTTTTTGGCAATATCTAGAATGGTATCTTTTTAAAAGGACAGTGGAGAGGTCACAATGTACATTTGAGATTCTTTTTATCAAAAATTTCCTAGAAATCACGTCTGATAGGAAATGCTTCCTGTGCAATAGACCATGATAGGGCTGTCTTTGAACTGTGATGGGCTTAGACAGGTTGTTACTTTATCTAGTTCAGTTGGAGAAAAGCCTTCTAAGAACAAGCTGTCCAGCTATTCTTTCCAATTTCCAAAAAGAAAATCCTTGTATTCAATTCAGGGTGAAACTATTTTCTTTTTCTTTTGATAGAATGGTTGCAAGATAATCTCAAGATTACATTTCCTGAGCAAAATTTGACAGCAATTCTTTTTTGGGGACAAATATGAATGATTGGTCACTTTATCATATGTGCCATAACATCAGAGCTACAGATAAACATTTTACAGAAATCAGAGTTATTGTTTCATGTTGGTTGACACTTCTTGTGTTCTGTGGAAGTGTCTCTTGACCCGAAACGTTAACTCCAATTTTTCTGCACAGATGCTGCCAGATCTGAGGAGCTTTTCCAGTATTTCTATTTGTGTGTATTCCAGGGATATGCATTAATACTGTGTATGTTAACCAATTATTGCATCTTTATTGAATACATTTTGTTTTGATAACAAATGAATATTGTGTTTATTAAGAACTCCAGTCAATAGATGTTTTGTTTGAAACCTTCTATAGTTAAGATACCTAATTGGTCATCTTGCGAGTGGGAAAAAATCATTTTTATTATGTGACAACCTTAGAAACAGAACAGAGACTGAATTCATGGCTGATCCTCTGATCCAAGTACAGAGGACCTTCTAGACCCCAGGGCTCAGGTTACTGTCCCCTAATAATCGATTTTCCCAAGCCCTGATGTAGATTAATGGAGCTTGAGTGACAGTGCATTCCTCCATCCTTGATCATATTATATCTGAATTCTGGTTTTTAAGATAAGTTGTGCAGATTGTATAACTGTTCTAACTTGTGCAGTACAGAGTTTTGATGCAAAGCTGTGGTATTTTATGGCTTTATGCTCTTGATAATTCCTCTAGGTCTCCCCTTTGGTTGACTTTAAAAATAAAGTTTACTGAACACTTACGAATTGTTCTGAGATCGTGACACAATTTGGCGATCTTGTCCTGGTTCATAACAATTCGGAACGAGTTCCTCTCCAGCCTTACTATCATGTACAATATAATATTAGTATAGCTTGCTGCTGAGTGGTTTGGCCTGAATTTGCATTAAGACTTAAAGATCCCAGATGAGTTCAGAGTTGCAGAAGAAGGAAATTTGACAATGGTCCAGAAGTATGACAGAAAAAATAAAAAGGCAGAAATTAATTCATGGTGATGTTGATGTGCCAAGTCACTGAGATATAATTTTTTGGGGGTCTTATACCAAAAAAAGGTAAAGGTAAAGTAAGCTTAAAGTGTGGAGCAAGATGTATGGCTCCCAATGTCAAGATAGGCCTCACCAGATTTCTCAGTCTGCCACAAATTTCACCACAGCCAACATGGCTTGGACCCTATGAGAATTCAACCCAATGAGATGAACTTACAAAGGGGGGATGAGAAGAGAAGATAGAGATCATAATCATAAAAACAATTGGTGAGGAGAATTATTTAACCTATCCTTCCATTAAAAATGATCACTGACATTACCTGTTGAATAACTCCATAGTTTTGCTAGCTCTGCTAGCTTGATGATTAATCAGGACATATTTCATGAAATTAGTCCTGAACTTGTATTTGACAGTCTTGTAGAAATATCCTTTTGTCCTACATTCATGCTTTAATTTGAAATAATCTTTAAGGTTATTCAATATAGAGGTCTCATTCTCCTTTGTCATCCACATCTTTTCAAGGCCAATCTTTACAACCTTATTCATAACTCAGTCACCTGACACAGGATTCAGTTTGTGAATCTTCTCTAGAATTGTAAACATAATTTTTATGTCACTGAGCCATCATTCCCTATGGGTCAGAATACTACTAAAACATTTCACTTTTAACCATGTTTCTTTTATGAATTAATACAAGTTCTGTTATATCATATTGCATAAAATTTAGGATTTTCAGCCATTCAATCATGAGATATTGGAGAGCAATGTGATATTTTTCATACTGTTGATGTAAACTTCTCTCTGTGCCAGAAGCATGCCAGTTATGAATTTACTTTGTGTGCTGACATGCTTTTTTATTTCCCCATTTTATTGAATTATCCTTCACAAAAAGCAGCCGTAGCCATTCCTATTCCACTAATCTTTCATTACCTCAACAGGAATCACAGCAGCCTTTGCTATCCTAGCTTAAGATATTGAACATCTTAAATCAAGTAAATGCTTGATGTTCTTTAATGCCTCATTTTACCTGACACTAGTGTGTATCCATACCTTCAATTATGATGCTGCTCTCACTTGACAAGGTGATAATGAAATTCAGTGTTTCCTTGCATGAAGCCCTATGCCTAACCTTTCGTCCTTGACATCCCATGATTTCATTAATTCAGAAACAAAATACACATAGGCCTTTGAGTAAAATGTATTTTCAATGTGAAGGAAAAGTTGTTAAAGTGATCTAGATCCAACAGGAATACCAAAGCATGTTGTGTGTTTTAATAATTTTGTCTTTGAATTGATGTTACATTTGAATTCTTTTCTTCAATTGGAAGACAACTGGGACATTTTTGTAGAAACTAGTGCAAGTTGTGCTCATCTTTCAAGCCTTAAAATGTGTTAAATCAGGAATTAAATAATATTTAGGTAAGCCTCTGACGTATCTCTGACCTTGATGGTTATTTAATTGTAGTCGAGTGTGGTGCTGGTAAAGCACAGCATGTCAGGTAGCATCCGAGGAGCAGGAGAATCAACGTTTCAGGCAAGAACTCTTCATTAGGAATGAGGCTTGTGAGCCAAGGGAATAGAGATTGAATTGTAATCGAGCTGAAGTTGGAGCCTGTGCAGTTCAGAGCATGTTTCTCTTTAGTCTTACCATGAAGTATAATATAATAATTAACATAGTTTAACAGCTACTGAGAAGTTTGTTCTGAACTTTTATTAAGACTTGAAGAACCCAGATGAGTTCTGAGGAAGAGTCACTGGACCCAAAACGGCAACTTTGATTTCTCTTCACAGATGCTGCCGGACCTGCTGAGCTTTTCCAGCACCTTTTGTTTTTGTTCCAGATGATTTCAGGGTTGTAGAGGCAGGAAGTTTGAAAACCTCAGGCAAGCTGCCCATGCAATTATAACTCAGAAAGAGTTCTAAAACCGTCACTTTCATTCTGAATTGACCCTCCTTCCTCAATTTTATTGTTGACTTTCCTGGCCCCTGGGAACTATGCAGAAGCAGTAAATTTAAAAATGGATATGTGATTGTTCTAAAATACATTCATAAACATTCACAATAAATGGCAACAGGTACATGAGTGACTATCTGGGGTTTGATTGCCTTTCACATTTTGAACAGACCTCCCACTGGTTAGCACTGTGAGGCTGCAGTGCTAACCACTAAGCCACCATGCCACATAAACTTAAGAATGAATTTATTTTCTGAAATCAAGAGCAACTTTGAAACATGTTTGCTTCCAGATTGGTAATTATACTCAAATTAAAAACTCTATCCTAAAGTATCATATAAATGAAGCAGGATATATTTAATAAAATTATTTTTGTCCACTTACATTCACAGTTGCTGCACTCCCATTACATTTTGTACCATCTGGGAATCTACTTCTCCTGTGCATTCCATAATCCTCAAATAGATTGGCCGGCTATAGTAAACGACTTTGTATTGTTGCTTATGCAATTGGTACATCTTCAACCTTTTAACATATTGGTCCTGCAAAACTACTGGAACAATATCATTACAAACCAGACTATAGGCATACACATGTGTAATCTCTCCATTTCAAGTTTTTAAAGGTAAAGTCCACTTTGACAAGGGCAAAAGAAATGTGATAGAAAAGTAGCTGTCTGTTATACTGTCCAATTTTCCTTAAAAAGGAAAATAAGGCAAGGTGTATAATGTGCACCCTATTCGTTGGGTCCCTCTTTGGTATCATCATAAAGTTAAATTTTACTTCTAGAAAAACAAAACATATGGGAGAGAACCAATGTGATGAAATGCCATTTTCTGTAAAAAAAAAGGAAAGTTTTAGCTGGGCATGTTAAGCATTTGTAGATGAGCATCTCACTGCATCAATTCAGTAATAAGTTGTAAGGAATTGTTTTATTACTATAAACTACTAAATTAAAATTAACAATGCAATTTACATATAAGGAGAAAGTAGAAACAATCCAGCTCTGCTTTCAGCACTTTTTCTTATATTCCTATTTGTTATCTCAGCATGTTTTTGTTTTAATCTTCTTCTTCCTATTTGAACCAATATAAAAAGAGAAATTAGCACTGAATTACTTTGATTCCCTGGTGTCAGATGGCACTGCATGCCCCTATCTGTGCGATATTTATGTGATATTCCTCAATTACATCAATGAAGATTACCCTGCTGCTAACAGTCCTTGCTTCTGTCTTTCCTCAGAGGAAATAATACAAATTCTGCATAGCAACACAAGAAGTGGAGTTATGTGTACACACTTCTCTCATACTCTTCTCAGAAAATTCCTCAGTGCTCCTGTCATCTGGCAGAAGATTGGCAGAAACAAATAGTGTATATCAGAATTTCTGCCCTTCTTCCACAATGATGCTACAGCAACCAATTGGGACAATCTCAGTTTCTGTTGACTCATTGCCATCAAGCCGTGCATTTGAAATACTAATTCCTGCATTAAAAGGTTTTCAACATACCTTCTTTAGCTGTTTGGCCAATTACCTTTAACTTGAGGTCATCCACTAATAAATTACTTATTTACTCTACCTAAACCCTTCTTGATTTTAAATTCTTAAAACTCCTCTTAGCCTTCATTGCTGTCAGAAACAGAACCATCACTTCACCCATCTGTTTCCATGTTTGTAATCCCTTATTCCATGGGTGGCACAGTGGCTCAATGGTTAGCACTGCTGCCTCATAGCACCAGTGACCTGTGTTCAATTCCAATCTTGGGCAGCTGTCTGTGTGGAATTTGCACATTCTCCCTGTATCTGTGTGGGTTTCCTCAGGGTGCTCTGGTTTCTTCCCATAGTCAAAAGATGTGCAGGTCAGGTGAATTGGCCATGCTAAATTGCCCATAGTGTTCAAGAATGTATAGGCTAGGTGCATTAGTCAGGGATGAACATAGGGTAGGTGAATGGGTCTGGGTGGGTTTCTCTTTGGAGGGTCGGTATGGAGTTGTTGGGCTGAAGGGCCTGTTTGCACACTGTCGGGATTCTATTCCGGGAAATGTTTCACTTTTTTTTTCAAACCTCTTTCAAATTCTGCAGAAGGATACATACTACTTCTGTAATGTTTAATGTAGATTTCACTTTCTGGCCATTAAATTCTATGCCTCAATGTATAAAGCCCAGGATTCAATCTTGAACAAATGAATTTTGGCAGTTCAAAAAGGCAGATCCCCACCACCTTCTCCATATCGGCAAAAATGCTGGCTAGGCCAGTGGAGCTGTCATTTCCTGTATGAATAAAAGGTTTTTTGAAATAAACCACTTTTCAGGTTTGTTCATAATGTTTAATTGTTTTTGCAAAATTACACCTGGATCGTTCTGTTTTGTGGCCTTTTTGCAAATTTAGGATGAAAAATGTTCGTTACCTAACATTTAGGTTACTACGGTTAAATCCAGGGGGAGCTAGCCAGTTGGATACAAAATTGACTTGAAGGTAGGAGACAGAGGATGGAAGAGGGTTGCTTTTCAGACTGGAGGCCTGTGATCAGTGATGTGCCATTAGGATCTGTGCAGGATTCATTGCTTTTCATCGTTTATATAAATGATTTGGATGTAACTATAGGAGGTATGGATGGTAAGTTTGCAGGTGACAGCAAAATATATGGTATAGTGGACAGTGAAGACAGTTATCTTGGAGTACAATGGAACCTTGATCACTTGGGCCAGTAGGTTGAGGAGTGGCAGATGGAATTTCATTTATATAAATGTGAGGTGTTGCATTTTGCTAAGGCAAAACAGGACATGACTTATACAGGTAATGTTAGGGTCGTTGGCAGTGTTGCCAAACAAAGAAACCTTAGCGTGCAGATGCCTAGTTCCTTGAAAGTGGAATCACAAGTAGACAGAGTGATGAAGAAGGCATTTGGCACGCTTGCCTTCAATGGTGAGTATATTTAGTTTAGGAGTTGGGATGTGTTGTGTGGCTATGCAGGACCATTGGTGAGGATACTTTTAGAATACTGCATACAATTCTGGTCACCCTTCTATCGGAGAGATGTTGTTAGACTTGAGAGAGTGCAGTAAAGACTTATGAGGATGTTGCCAGGACTGAAGGGTTTGAGTTATAGGAAAAGGCTGAATAGGCAACCACTTGTTTCCATGGAGTCTCGATGGTTGAGGAGGGATCTTATAGAGATTTATAAAATTATGAGGTGCATTGTTAGGGTGAATACCAAGGTCTTTTTCCTAGGATGGGGAAGCTAAAACTAGAGGGCATAGGTTGAATGTGAGAGGGGAAAGATTTATAAATGACCTGAGGGGTAACATTTTCACACAGAGTGTAGTGCATGTATGAAATGAGCTGCCAGAGGAATTGGTGGACAGGCATTGGTGAAGGCAGGTGCAATTACAACACTGAAAAGGCCTCTGGATGGGTACATGAAAAGGAAGGGTTTAGAGGGATATGAGGCAAGTGCTGGTAAATGGGACTAGGTCAGATTGGGATGTCTGAACAAAGCGGACCAAGTTGAACCAAAGAGTCTGTTTCTGTGCTATATGACTCTAACTGCATTAAAAGCAAATTTTCCAATGAACTAAATGTCTATATCATAAAGGTTAGCCTGGTCATATTGGATATTAATATTCCAATCTCAGATGTTCCATTTTTCCGATATCCTTGTAGGATTTAAACAAGTATATAGGAAGGATTTTTATTAAATTGGAGAGGGCTCGGAAAAGATTGAGCAGGATGTTGCCAAGACTGGAGAGTTTGAGTTATAAGGATTTAGATTAGATTCCCTACCGAATGTAAATAGGCCCTTCAGCCCAACAAGTCCACACTGACCCTCTGAAGAGTAACCCACCCAGATCCATTCCCCTACCATATATTTTCCCCTGGCTCTATGGGTAATTTAGCATGGCCAATCCATCTGGATTGTGGAGGAAGCCCACACAGAGTTGGGGAGAATGTGCAAACTCCACACAGACAGTCAGCTGAGGCAGGAATTGAACCCGGGTCCCTGGCACTGTGAGGCAGCAGTGCTAGCCACTGTGCCACCCCATAGTCTGGAGCTCCTTTCACTGAAATGTAGAGGGTTGACGGGGTACCTTAGAGGTCTCTAAAATCATGAGAAGCATAGATAAGGTGAATGGCAAAGGTCCTTTCTCTCGCGTGGGGAACTTCAAATCTAGGGTCATATTTTTAAGTGAGAGGAGAAAGATTTAAAAGGGACCTAAGGGGCACCTTTTTCACAGAGGGTGGTTCATGTGTGGAATGAACTGCCAGAGGAAATGATAAATGTGGATATAATTACAACATTTAAAAGTAATTTAGATAGGTGTATGAATAAGAAAGGTTTCAAGGAACATGGACCAAATGCAGGCAAATAAATTAAGTTAGTTTGGGAAACTTGGTCAGCATGGACTGCAGGATCTATTTCCATGCTGTATGATGGTACGAGTCTGTAAGTAAGCAATTACTTGCCGGTAGTCCACAAATGGGTTAGTACATTTTACAAGGATAATTAGGTCCCAACAATGCTTCAAAATCTGACTCATCTAACTTACAGAAATTATAATCACAGTATCTTTCTTTGGAATTACAGAGAATGTTAACTGTAACAGGTAATCATCTTAAATAATTAACTCATCTCTAGTTTAGCATAGGGTATTAATTATTTTTTTCTTTCTTTACAGAACAATCAAGGTGGAGGTATACGACTGGGACAGAGATGGGAGGTAAGAGTTATGCATTTTAATGACACGTGAAATAGGAATAATCCACTGGAACATAGTTACATTAGATCTGATCGGCCAAAAGGCCAGGTCCTGTTACGTTCTGCATCTTTATCAGCTCTTGTGAGTTCTGGAAAGATCAGATACCGTCTGGTCTGCAGTAATTTATGTGTCAGGCTGGTGGGTATCTTTGCGATAATCATGAATTTTGCTGTGTGCAGCTTCTTTATGGTTGATTCACTGAAGCTTGCTGATTAACTGTTGCACGGTTCAGCGTAATTCATATAGTACCAAATGTGTCACTGTCTGTACTGACTACTTGTGTTAACGGGAGCTTCAGTTAAATTTCAATGTATAATATCTATTGGCACAGTGGCTTTTTCTTGCTCTCCATATTTCACTCACGTTTTAAAAAAATTCACATTATTTTATCAGTAATCCTAAATGTCAGAAGGATCATGTGATAAAGTAACTGGTAATGCAGCACTAAATAATGTTTAATGAGAACTGGATAGGAATCTGAGTAGGCACAGGATTGAAGGTTATCGTGGTTAACTGTGATAATTATGTATAATAGAGAACAAAATTAATCTTCTGCTCTGAAATCACATCTGGAATTGAACTCTGCATCACTCTCTCTCTGTTCGTCCCACCAATATCAGCCATCAAGGCCTACTCTCTGGAATTATCTTCCTAAACTCCTCTCCCTTTCAATTTCCCTTTACTTCGTTATGAGTCAATCTCGAGCTCTGGCTTTCAACCAAGCTTTTGGTCACTTCCTAACACACCTCCTTTGTCTTGACATGCATTTCTTCATTGAAACACATTGGCATATTTTTATACCTTGACGACACCATTTTACTGCTAGATGATGTTCTGAAATATTATTAGAATTTTGAGGAAATTTTCTTTTTGATTTTATTCTTTCACTGCTACCCTGATCACCCATGCCATTAAGATAATTAATTTCAGGTCTGGCCTGAGATTTAATGTTTGCCTCTACATTTAGGTTATGGCTTGGAATATTGCATGAATTGTTCAGTTTTGTTTTGTCCCTTTCTCTGGTCTTTCTGGTGATTATTTATTTTCTTCTTAAAAAGAATCCTTAACTCAGCATTACATGAAGTTGAGTAACCTGTTCTAAGGAAGGGTCACTCGACCCGAAATGCTAAATTTGATTCTCTCCACAGGGGCGGCACGGTGGCTCAGTGGTTAGCACTGTTACCTCACAGCACCAGGGACCCAGGTTGATTCCTGCCTCAGGCGACTGTCTGTGTGGAGTTTTCACATTCTCCCTGTGTCTGCGTAGGTTTCCTCCCACAATCCAAAGATGTGCAGGTCAGGTGAATTGACCAAGCTAAATTGCCCACGGTGTTCAGCGCATTAGTCAGAGAGAGGTGGGTCTGGCTGGGTTGCTCTTCGGATGGACGGTGTGGGCTTGTTGGACTGAAGGGCCTGTTTCCATACTATAGGTAATCTAATCTAATCAAATCAGATACTACCAAACCTGCTGAGCTATTTCAGTAATTTCTGGTTTTGGTTCTGAATAATCTGTTGACACTTTCTCTGTCACTCCATTCATAGCTAAATCTGTATTGTGTCTAAATTCACTTGATTCATGAAATTAAAGTTCTGTTAGCATTTTTCTAAAGTTAATTCTGATGCATTTACATGCTGGGAGGAAATTTACTCCAACCGCCCACTGTTAAAAAACACAGCAAAGTCCATGTTTCAGATTTTACTTTAACATAAAGTAAACTTTTGCTGAGAAGTCTTGCTTTCAGAAATACATTTACATCGCTTCACTTTTAAAAAAGCGGATTGCATCTCCATTGTTCTAACATTGTACTCACAAAGGAAACAATAAGAGTTTTTTTCCCATCAATTTAAGAAATGCTCAACATGAAATATTTTGCAGTGACATCAATATGAATAAAGTTGTTTAATTTTTAATGTGTCTCTGGCTATAGTTTCACAACATGGTGTGAACCAAGAATTTATGTAATTGCTCTAACTGTAATAGGAGACTTGCACCATCTCCTAATCCCCCTACTGCACAGGACACAAGATCAATTTAGTTGTTTTACTCAATTCTTGACATTAGCTGAAAATGTGTTGTTGGAAAAGCACAGCAGGTCAGGCGGCATCCAAAGAGCAGGACAATCGACGTTTTGGGCATGAGCCCTTCTTCAGGAATGGGAGGAAGAGAGCTTCTTCAAGGAAGGCATCCTTGCAAGAGGTTTCACAGTAGGTTAAAATCTTCGAGGAGAAAGTGAGGACTGCAGATACTGGAGATCAGAGCTGAAAATGTGTTGCTGGAAAAGCGCAGCAGGTCAGGCAGCATCCAAAGAGCAGGAGAATCGACGTTTGGGGCATGAGCCCTTCTTCTTGATATGGTCAGTCGTATGCTTGCTCTAAATTAGACTTAAAATAAAAAGATCCATCAACAAAATGTCTTTACTAAGTGCAACATTTTTGATTTATTATAAAACAAAACCAATTAATTGAAAATGCAAAAAGTGAGCAGTTGTTTTTAGGGTGGATGCAATTTGCTCAAGAAATACAATATCAAGAGGTTTTCCTAATGGTATTGAACAGGCAATCAGGCTTCACATTGAATTCTCAACAAGAGTGCATCAGAAAGTCAGAGAAATGAACTTTGTAGCAATTTCCCTTCGCAGGCTTTTCTCCAACTGAAAGCCAAATAATCTCCAACTTAAACTAGCTTTTCCCTTCTCCCAATCATGAAATCAGTCATGTGTTTTCCCAGAAGTGAGTTCCTGTTGTTTCCAAGAAATGTTCTGTTTAAATAAAAGAAATCCAATATCTAAAGTGACATTTTAGTGACCCCCTTAAAAAAGGAATCCAGTTGTCTCCATGGAACTTGAAATAAATCTGTTTTTTCATAATCCTTCAAAACTCAGGTCTTCAACAAAATGTTAAATATGAAGCCTTCATAACAATTTCGGCCTTGGAGAAAACAAAATACTGTTCTCAAATGTGTTAATTAAGGCACGCACAAAGTCTGTTTCCCTTGTTATATATAACCTATATACTGAAACCTTAGACTTTCACGGAATTCACTGTGATTCAAACAGTTGCATTATTCATAAAACATTGCTTTAAACAATGTAATTGCCAATGTGAACAATCTTGGAGTGATAAAACTGAATAGTAAACTACATTGGACCAGTCTGATATTCTCTTTTTTTCTTGAATTTTACCATAAAAGTTAAAGGTTACAATCAGCACGAGCCAATGTTTCCCTGGATACATACACTTCAAAATGCAGTAGCAATTATAGGGTTTCCTCTTCCCCTGTAGAATATTTCCTGTGATGTCAAATCAGCTTTTTGAGAAAATATCCAACTGGCTTCGCTATTCTTGATTCGTCTTCTTGTAATAGGATTACTCCTACAACAAGATTACTAGCACTCATTGCTATCTTGAAGGGTATGGTGAAATTAGGGTCAGTCAACACTGGTTTGTTGATCAAATTGCTTTCGACCTCTCAAACTCATGCTGAGTACTCCTCTGACCATATTACATTGGCTCTCTTTTGTGACAAATTTGTTAATGGAGCAAACATATTACTAAAGTTTGGTACAAACCTGTGATAGAAACCACATGACCCAAATACCTCATAATTCCTCATTTAGTTTTAGAGACAGGGAAGTTCACCACAGCTTTTACTTTTATTGTTGTTGGCAGTAATTGGCCTTGCCCTGCTATATGCCTTAGGAAAGTGACCACACTTTTCCAAATTCATTTTTGGTTAGGCTTATTACTAAATTGGTTAATTTCAATTTTGTTTGATACAGTTTCTAATTGTTTCAAGTGGCCTTTCTAAGTGCACT
The DNA here is from genome assembly GCF_020745735.1 of Hemiscyllium ocellatum. Lineage (NCBI taxonomy): Eukaryota > Metazoa > Chordata > Chondrichthyes > Orectolobiformes > Hemiscylliidae > Hemiscyllium > Hemiscyllium ocellatum. The sequence continues at coordinate 24,473,553 of NC_083426.1, read as the reverse complement.
GTATCCCAATACGTTGTCAAGATAAACCACACAGGGAAGTGGTTAGTCTCTGCATTAGTCTCTGAAAAGTGGCAAGGACAGTTTCTACCCCTGATGGCATCACTCAGTAGTAGCAAAGACTGTATGGTACGGCAAAGGCTGATATTGTCTTAGTTCGGAATGTTAGAGGAACCTGTCAGTAACATTGCAACAATTTCATTATGGTATGAAATATCACACAGCCAACTCTGTCTATTCAGTTTATGAATGAGGAATTGGATAGAAATCTCTCTTTGTTAATGCATTGACCTTTGTGGCATTTGTGCAGAATCCAGTTGAACCATAAACTCTGGAGAACTCCAGCTGTTTTGATTGAGTTCAATTTGGCAGTCTCCCAATATGGATTTCTGTTTTTACATGGGCCAGTTTCTGTGGACCTGAGGCTGCTGTTTTGTGGAAGAGGCTCCTCCCACATTCACATAACGTGTTGCAAAAGTTAGACCCCTGGTTGGTCCCGAAAGGCTTCTTTCAATTTTACAGGTAGCCTTGTGACATCTCCTCATTATTTTGCATCTAAATATGAAAGCACGGTGCCTAGCCTCCAGAATAGTTCACTGTTAGCCAGCTGGTTGGGAGAGGGCTTGTTTAGTTCTTCTGCCTCATTGCCATTATCTTTTTCAACCTCCACTGACCTTACTATTTGACATCCCATAGTTTGTTTATCCTCCTCCTAACAATGGTATTGCTTTTGTATATTGACATGACTCAGCCAATTCTTTTTCCCAGCAATCTAGGATGTCAATCAAATAATAACCGATCTTTTTGATGATCCTATATGGACCACTGAGTTATGCTTTCACCTGATAAAGGCAATGATCCCAATACTTCCTCCCCTGGTTGAAATATTTGTCTTTGGCATGTTTCCTGCCCGTTTCTTCATTTTGCTTGTGAAACTTCAAGCTGAGCCATTGGCTCCTGTGAACTGCTTTCTGATCATGGATATGGAAGGATTTTATTCTTGTCTGAGATGTGGATGTTGCAGTCAAGGCTGGCATTTGTTACTTGTTCCTAGTTCCCCCTGATTTGATCTTCAGGTCATTTCAAATTCAACCACATTGCTATGGGTCCCATATAGGACAGACCAGGTGAGGATAGTGGGATTTGCTTCCCTAAAGGACATTAGTGAACCAGATGGGTATTTACAGCAATCAACAGTGGCAAAACAATGGCATGATCACTATTAGGCTAGCTTTAATTCCAGATTTTATTGAATTCAAATTTTACCAAATTCAAATTTTACCATCTCCCATGGTGAGATATGAACTCATGTTCTTAGACCATTATCATGGGTTCACAATTACCCATCCAGTTAAATTAACAGCAAGTCACTTCGTCCCATAATATGTAGAGTTAATTCCTTTGTTCTAAAATGTTTTCCTTGATTTGATCATAAGATAAAACCAGAGTAGGCCATTTGGCTCATCGAATCTGCTCTGTCATTCAATAAGATCATGATCTGATAACCCTCAACCCCTCTTTCCTTCCTTATTCCCAACGCTCTTGATTCTTTCACTGATTAAAAATCTGTCATTCTCAACTTTGAATATGTTAAAGAACCAGCCCTCTGTGGTAAAGAATTCTGCAGATCTATGATCCTCTGAGAGAGAACAAAAATCCTCCACATCTCTGTTTTAAAAGGACAACCCCTTATTCTGAGATTATACCCTTTGGTCCTAGACTCTCCCACAAGGGGTGGTGAAAATGAGGACTGCAGATGCTGGAGATTAGAGTCAAGAGTGTGGTTCTGGAAAAGCACAGCAGGTCAGGCAGTAGCAGACGAGCAGGAGAATCGATGTTTAAGGCAAATACTTCTCCTGATGAAGGGTTTTTGCCCAAAACGTTAATTCTCCTGCTCCTCGGATGCTGCCTGACCTGTTGTCCTCTCCCACAAGGGGGACCAACCTTTCTGCATCTACTCTGTCAAGTCTGTTAAGAATTGTAGATGTTTCAATAAAATGTCTTCTCATTTTTAAAAAAAATCCTATGAGTACAAGCCTAATTTATTCAGCTTCTTCTGATAAAACATGTCCTCTATACCAAGAATCATTCTCATGAGACTGTTATGGACTGCCTCCAATATGGTCCTTTGTTAAGGGGACCAAAACTATTCCAGGTGTGGTCTGACCAGTGCCGTGTATGGTTTTAGCAAAACCTCTTATTTTACACCCTACTCCCTTAGAAATGAAGGTGACTGCTGGACATGCACATGGATAGCAGTGAGTTGATGGGTCCGTAGGTTGAGTTACTATATTTTACATTAGGATTAAATCCTTGGCACAACATTGTTCTATGATCTGATTTCCCTTTATCTATCCTATTAGTTGCAGTTTAGTTTCAGATGATCTCTTAACTCATTCATAAATTAGAAGAGTTGAAACTGCTGGACTGATTTGATGAATTTCAGGTGGCCAGGATCTCTAAGCTTTCTTCACAGCTGAAATACACTTATCCAAGCAACATCCCAGTGAACCCTCTGTGCACCCTTCGTAGTTCAATCACATCTTTCCTAAAGTGTAATAATAGAACTGCACCCAGTACTTCAGCTGTAGCTGAATTAATAATCTAAATAGCTCCATGTCAATCTCCCTGATCATGTATGCTGTACCTCAACTAATATAGGAAAGTATTCCATATGCCTTCTTTGCCACCCTATCCACCTGTCCTGTGGCATTTAGGATCTATGGGCATGCACACTAAGGTCAGTTTTATCCTCTGTTAAACCCATCATTCACTGTGTAACACCTTGCCTTGTCAATCCTCTCAAAATGCATTACCTTATACTTTGCAGAATTAAAATCCTGTTGATCTGGCCAGTCCATCTATAACATCCTGCCATCTCAGGCTTTCCTCGCCACTATTCACCACCCCAATAATTTTGTGTTATCTGCGAACTTACTGATATTCACTCCTTTTTATGTCTGGATCATTAGATTGCACTACAAACAACAAGAGATCCAACACAGGATCTTATGGAATGATACTGGACACAGGCTTCCGGTCACAATAAAAAGCCTTCAGCCATTACCTTCTCCCTGCTGCTTCTAAGCCAATTTGGAATCCAGTTTGCCAAATTGCACTGAATCTCATTGACTTTTACTTTCTTGACCAGTTTCCCATGCAATATGTTGCCAAAACCTTGCTAAAATCCATGTAGACTGCATCAACTGCACTATCCTCATGTATATTACTCATCACCGCCTCCAAAAACTCAATCAAACTTGTCAGACATGATTACCCTTGATAAAAACATACTGACTATTCTTGATGAATCCTAGCCTCTCCATCTCCATCTCCCAGAAATCTTTTTCCAAATGTTTATCCATGACTGATGTTAGACTCACAGGGGCCTATACTTCCCTGATTTATTCTTAATACTTCTTTGAATAATGCTATTACATTAGCTGTCCTCTAATCCTCGCAGATCTCTTGTGTGGACGGAGACAATTAGAAAAATTAATGCAGGGCCCCTTCAATCACCTCCCTTACCTCACACAGTAGCCTGGGATAAGTCTCAACTGCCCTAGGAATTTATCAAACTCTAAACCTGCTCGATTGGCCAGAATCAACTCCCTCTCCTTGCAAATCTATTCAAATATACCACAGTTGCTCTCCCTGATTTCTATACCCAATCTTCATTCTCTATTATGAATACAGATACAAAGTGCTAAATTAAAATCTCAGCCATGTCTTCTAGCTCCACACACATATTGCCACTTTGGTCCCACTTGGATCCCTGGTTATCCTTTTGCCCCTAAGTTATCTATAAAACAACTTTGGATTTTCCTGCATTTTAGCCATCAGTGTTTTCTCATGCCCTCTCTTTGATCTCCTAAGTTTTTCAAATATCCAGTTGCACCTTCTATACATCTCTAGGATATTTGTTGTTTTGGGGTGGCACGGTGGCACAGTGGTTAGCACTGCTGCCACACAGCACTAGAGACCTTGGTTCAACTCCCACCTCAGGCGACTCTCTGTGTGGAGTTTGCACATTCTCCTCGTGTCTGCGTGGGTTTCCTCCGGGTGCTCCAGTTTTCTCCCACATCCAAAGATGTGCAGGTCAGGTGAATTGGCCATGCTAAATTGCCCGTAGTGTTAGGTGAAGGGGTAAGTGTAGGGGAATGAGTCTGGGTGGGTTAGGCTTCGGCGGGTTGGAGTAGACTTGTTGGACCGAAGGGCCTGTTTCCACACTGTAAGTAATCTAATCTAATCTCTACAATATCTCTTTATTCAGTCTTAAATGTTCCTTGATATTCAGATTTCTCTAGATTGCTGGTTCCAACACCTTTAATTGAAGATGTTGACCCAGCACTCTTACTGTTTTCTTTTTGAATGAAACCCACTGCTCTGCTATAGCATTTCCGAGAAGTAGCGGCTTCCAGTCCACTTTGACTAGGTTCTGTTTTATCAAATTAAAATCAGCCTTGTCCCAGTTCAGAACATTAATTTAATGTCTTTCTTTGCTCTTTTCCATAAGTCTTAATGGATTATGGTCATTACCATGAAACTCTCGCATGGATACTTATACCACTTGCCTGGCTTTGTTCTTGGAAATTAGATTCAGCATCACACCCTCTCTTGCAGGACCTTCTATGTGCTGATTTAAAAATCGTTCCAACATACATTTTAAGAATCTGTGCCTTCTACGTCTTTCACATTTTGTCTATTCCAGTTAATACTGAAGAGTTGAAATCTCCTACTATTATTTCATTTTAACACTTCTCTGAGATTCTAACTGTATGAATCAAAGTGTTGTTGGCAACTGCTCTTCTTAAGACCACAGAAAACTAGAGAGCCGTGAACACAGCCCAGTTCCATCGCACAAACCAGCCTCCCATTTATCAACTCTATCTATTTTTCCCATTGCTTCAGCAAAGCAGCCAACATAAGCAAAGATCCCTCTCACCCTGGTTATACTCTCTTCCGAGCTTTACTGTCGGGCAGAAGTTATGAAAATTTGAATATACAAATGAATAGATTCAAGAACTTTATCTTCCCCACTGTTATCAGACTTTCATACAAACCTGTTAAATGTTAATTCTGATCTGCCTCTGCACCTTCTTTGCAGCTGTAACATGCTATTCTGCATGCTGTTCTGCCACTCTGCTGCACTTTGTATGGTACAATCTGCCTATATAACATGCAAAATAATACTTTTCACTGTATCTCAATATATGTGACAACAACAATCAATCAATTTTCATACAAACTGTCATTCTATTTCTTTTGTCTGTTGGCAGCTTTATAGAATGCTCCTAGGAATGCAATTGTTCCATTTTGTTCTTAGATTTTTTCATTTGGACTCAATACAGGAGCCCCTCACCATCCCACCTGAGGTTTCTATACACTGGAATCTGTGGGTCATATGCTGATGCCTTTAATTATGTTACACTCAGGTTGCTCGTAGTTTCTTGAAAATAGCTTAGTTGTAAAATTGAAAGCTTAAAGTGACGGAATCTCCATCAGTAATCCGATCAAATGAAGAACTGAGTTAACTTCTTCACCATTTCAGCTATTCAGCGTCAATTGTTCTCAAGAGAACAGCCTCTGGGAATTTTAGAAGGCATTGCAAAAAAATTAAACAGTTCCCTCCAGAGCCTTGATTTGGACTGAAGTCTTTAGCCATTGGATGTTTCCTCAGACTCTGAAATGTCCTTCTTTAACTGTTCTAGCTCTTGAAGCTGGTATTTCAATAAATTAGTATTTTTCACTGTCCTGCCTAACTTTTGTTTTCACTTTCTCTTTACCTTTCCAATTCTAGTTCCAGCCTTTTAAATTCTTTTTCTCTTTCGTCTTTCTGAAATACTCAGTCCCTACAGTGTGGAAACAGGACATTCGGTCCATCAAGTCCACTTCAAGCCTCTGAGGAGCATCCCATCCAGACTCACCCCTGTAACCCTGCATTTCCCATAGGTAATCCACCTAGCCTGCACATCCTTGGACAATGTGGGCAATTTACCATGGCCAGTTCACCTAACCTGCACATCTTTGGACTGTAGGAGGAAACTGGAGCGCCCAGAGGAAGCCCACGCTGACATGGAGAGAATGTGCAAATTCACATAGTCACATGTGAATGGAATTGACCCGGATTCCTGACACTGTGAAGCAGCAGTGCTAACCACTGAGCCACCATACCACCCCTTTCTTTTACTTTTCTCTGTTTTTCTTTTCCCTAATCTAGCTTCAATTTGTCCACCAATTCTATTAGCTTTCTTTTTTCCTTCTTTAAATCATTAAGGGATAAATCTTCCATCTCCCCAAAACTCTTAGTAACTGTGTTGGTTTAATGATGCAGCAGAAGAAACTAAGCATATCATATCTTATCATATTTCAGTTCTTATTACCACACTTTTAGCAGTACAGCCAGCATTGGTGCCTTGTTGCAAGCCCCTAACTTTATGCTATGATCAGGTGAAAAAAAGCTTTAGTCTCATTATTGCATGAATTCCAACACAAATGCAATTATTTTACTGAGATCTTAGCATGACCATTAGCAGAATAATATCCATCAACTGGATTTCTTTAATAAAAACAAACTCAACAAAGATGAAAAACTGGTCAACTCATAATTTGTTACCTAAAATTATAAGTGTTTACTCTTCTGCATAATCTAAAATGTGTACTCACATAAACCCACGTACACATACGTATACACATACACACTCTCTCTCTCCAGAAAGAAAATGGATTTGTTATGGCAAAGATATCCTTTGAGATGAAACACTTTAGGACTACAACAGAGGGAAAGTAATTGAGGCACAGAATGTTACAATGGTTGGCGATCGAGTGTTCTGGCACACATAAAGGCACTCAGCAGGCATATTTGTGCCTGGGGTTTTTGCAAAGGCACCTTGCTCAGAAATACAGTATTGAGAGATGTTCCAGATGCTCTTCAGAAGAACAGCTGAGAGATGAGCAAGGCAGGCCTTTCCTCAATTAAAAAACCAAACAATCTCTAAGCAAAAATCTTCCACTCCCAGTCATAGATTTAGTGATCTGTTTCCCCAGATGGGAATTCAATCAATTATCTGAAACCATGTGATTTCCAAGAACTGCCTTATTTAAAAAAAAATCCAACACTCAAAAGTGACCTGTCAGTGACCCCTTTAAAATCAATCCAGGTATCTCTAAAGGACATGAAATAAACCAATTTTCCCACAATCCTTCAAAACTCAAGTCCTCAAAAATATTAAGCAGGAAGTCTTCAAAATGTAATGAAAATGACCAGAATCTCTAAAAGCATTGAGATATCTGAATATTCAAGTAGTTATTTTTGACTAAAAATAGGCATGGCAGGATATTATTGACCCTGTCTATTGATTCTTATCTCCCAATTAACATGATTGCATTAAATTCTTGTCCAAGTTATTTTTAAATTTCAATGTAACTATCGGATTCAGTTTGGAAGTGAGGACTTAGGAATGTGGAAGTTTATTTTTAAGATTGGCTATATGTTAAACATGGCTCACCTTGTCAAAGAAAAAAATATTTTTAGAAGAAGTAATTTATGCATGATGTGGGATATGGTAAATTAATGTTACTTCTGCAATTCTCAATTATAATTTCTGATACAAGGTGAATGAACTCACATCAGTGTGTAATTGTTTCAGCCAGGAGATGAGTCAACAAGAATGGGAACTATGTGGAGGAAATGCATAATTGTTTTTTTTGTATTAGCTAAAAATGTATGCAAGAAAAAAATGGGACTGTAAGACAATGGTAGAAATACAGGCACTAGATAAGATGATGTGAAGACAGGCCTTTATAAACAATAGGTATAAACATCTGTTTCCCACTTTTACAGAAACACAGGAACAAACCCCAATTAAAAGGGCTTAGTGATAAGATGCTGTGAAGGGCAGCACAGATGGAGGGAGTAAATAATGGTAAAGCAAGGATGTGCCCACAGCAGGATGACGTCAAATGGCCTTGAGAACAGGAATGAGCATTTTTTTGTCACAGACAAGGCCGGATAAGACAAGAAATAAACAGGAGTAATGGGTACCGGTCTTAGGGAAGTGGAGGATGTAAATGGGGGGGGGGGGGAACAATGAAATAAGACAAAAATATGTAGGAACCAAATTATATAAATATCGAGTATTTGTTGAATTCAGTGTGTTTTGTCCCTGCCTTGTGGACATCACACCCACTTGCAAGTGTGAAATAAAGGGCACTACTGATTCAGATCTTGTCTCGGACTGAAATTATTGCAGTGAGTGAGCTTTGTTTCTCACACATGATAATTATCAATGTATCTAAATAATCCGTTGCAACCAGAATCATGAATCGTTGAATTTAATTGGAACTATAGATATAGATATTATAGATTTTAAATATAAAACATGTTGCCTAGCTAAAAAGCACGTTCTCCCCGTATCTGCGTGGGTTTCCTCCGGGTGCTCCGGTTTCCTCCCACAGTCCAAAGATGTGCAGGTTAGGTAAATTGGCCATGCTAAATTGCCCGTAGTGGTGGGAATGGGTCTGGGTGGGTTGCTCTTCAGAGGGACGGCGTGGACTTATTGAGCTGAAGGGCCTGTTTCCACACTGTAGGGGACCAGCATTCTGGCAGGCAGGTTTTGCTCCTGCAACACAGCTGCGTTTAAACTAAATAGCGGGGGAGAGGGAACAAATTGGAATTTTAAGAAGGAAATTGAAGGGAAAGTTAAAACAAAGGAAGTCAAGAAAGACAACGGTATCAATGAAGCAGAAAGCTCAAAAAACGGATCATGCTTTAAGGTTGAGTGAAATAGGGGTTGATAGGAAGGCTGAGGGCAATAACAAATTAAAAATACTATATATGAATGCATGAACTATTAGAAATAAGATGGCTGAGCTTGAGGCTCTTTTGGAAATTGGTAGCTACAGTATTGTGGGGATAACTGAGACGTGGCTTCAAGTGGACAGGGCTTGGGAAATGAATATTCAAGGCTACACATGCTATCAGAAGGACAGACTGACGGGCAGAGGGGGTGGGGTGGCCCCGTTGGTAAAGGATGATATTCGGTCCCTTGCGCGGGGGGACCTAGATTCAGGGGATGTTGAGTCAGTATGGATAGAGCTGAGAAATTCTAAGGGTAGAAAGACCCTCTTGGGAGTTATCTACGGGCCCCCAAACAGTAGTATGGATGGAGGGTGTAGTTGAATAAGGAGCTGAAATTGGCCTATTGCAAAGATGTTACTACAGTTGCTATGGGGGATTTCAACATGCAGGTAGACGGGGAGAATCAGGATGGTGTTGGACTTCAAGAAAGAGACTTTGTGGAGTGCCTCCGAGATGGATTCTTAGAACAACTGGTGCTGGAGCCTACCAGGGAGAAGGCAATTCTGGATCTGGTATTGTGCAACGAACCAGAATTGATCGGGGACTTCGAAGTGAATGAGACATTAGGAGGTAGTGACCATAATACAATAAGCTTCAATCTGCAATTTGAAAGGGAGAGGGTATAATCGGCAGTGACAATATTTCAATTGAATAAAGGGAACTATGGAGCAATGAGAGAGGAGCTGGCCAAAGTTCAATGGTGCAATACCTTAGCAGGGATGACAGTGAAGTATCAATGGCAGATATTTCTGTGTATAATGCAGAAGATGCAGGATCAGTTCATTCCTAAAAGGAAGAAAGATCCCAGGAGGAGGCATGGGTGGCCGTGGCTGATGAGGGAAGTTAAGAAACATATAAAGTCAAAAGAGAAAAAGTATAACATAGCAAAGATGAGTGGGAAAATGGAGGACTGGGAAGCTTTTAAAGAACAACAGAGGATAACTAAGAAGGAAATATGCAGAGAAAAGATGAAGTACGAAGGTAAACTGGTCAAAAATATAATGGAGGATAGTAAATGCTTTTTTAAGTACGTGAAAGGGAAAAAAATGGTTAAGACTAAAATTCGGCCCTTGAAGACAGAAACAGGGGAATATATTGCGGGGAACAAAGATACGGCAGAAGAGTTGAATTGGTACTTCGGATCTGTGTTCACTGGGGAAGACACAAGCAATCTCCCTGAGGTAACAGTGGCTGAAGGACCTGATCCTAAGGGAATTTATGTTTGCCAGGAATTGGTGTTGGAGAGACTGTTAGGTCTGAAGGTTGATAAGTCCCCGGGGCCTGATGGTCTACATCCCAGGGTACTGAAGGAGGTGGCTCTAGAAATTGTGGATGCGTTGATGATTATTTTCCAGAGTTTGATAGATTCAGGATCAGTTCCTGCGGATTGGAGGGTGGCTAATGTTGTACCACTTTTTAAGAAAGGTGGGAGAGAGAAAGCAGGAAATTATAGACCAGTTAGTCTGACCTCAGTGGTGGGAAAGATGCTGGAGTCAATTATAAAGAATGAAATTACAACACATCTAGATAGCAGTAACAGGATAGGTCAGAGTCAGCATGGATTTATGAAGGGGAAATCATGCTTGAGTAATCTACTGGAATTTTTTGAGGATGTAACTCTGAAGATGGACAAGGGAGATCCAGTGGATGTCATGTACCTGGACTTTCAGAAAGCCTTTGATAAAGTCCCACGTAGGAGGTTAGTGAGCCAAATTAGGGCGCATGGTATTGGGGGCAAAATACTGACTTGGATTGAAAATTGGTTGGCTAACAGGAAACAAAGAGTAGTGATAAATGGCTCCCTTTCAGAATGGCAGGCGGTGACCAGTGGGGTACCGCAGGGATCAGTGCTGGGACCGCAGCTTTTTACAATATATATTCGTGCTATAGAAGATGGTATTAATAGTAACATTAGCAAATTTGCTGATGATACAAAGCTGAGTGGCAGGGTGAAATTTGAGGAGGATGTGAGGAGATTACAGGGTGACCTGGACAGGTTAGGTGAGTGGTCAGATGCAGTTTAAGGTGGATAAATGTATGGTTTTCCATTTTGGTGGCAAGAACAGGAAGACAGATTACTACCTAAATGGAGTCAAGTTAGGTAAAGGGGCAATACAAAGAAATCTGGGTGTTCTTGTACACCAGTCAATGAAGGCAAGCATGCAGGTACAGCAGGTAGTGAAGAAGGCTAATAGCATGCTGGCCTTCATAACAAGAGGGATTGAGTATAGAAACAAAGAGGTTTTTCTGTAGCTGTACAGGGCCCTGGTGAGACCGTACCTGGAATATTATGCGTAGTTCTGGTCTCCAAATTTGAGGAAAGACATTCTGGCTATTGTGGGAGTGCAGCGTAGGTTCGTGAGGTCAATTCCTGGAATGGCGGGACTATCTTATGTTGAAAGATTGGAGCGACTGGGTTTGTATACCCTTAAGTTTAGAAGACTGTGAGGGGATCTGATTGAGACGTATAAGATTATTAAAGGATTGGACACTCTGGAGGCAGGAAACATGTTTCCGCTGATGAGTGAGTCCCAAACCAGACACAGCTTGAAAATAAGGGGTAGGCCATTTAGGACAGAGATGAGGAGAAACTTCTTCACTCAGAGAGTGGTGGGTGTGTGGAATGCTCTGCCCCAAAAGGCAATGGAGGCCCAGTCTCTGGATTCATTTAAGAAAGAGTTGGATAGAGCTCTCAAGGATAGTGGAATCAAGGGTTATGGAGATAAGGCAGGAACAGGATACTGATTAAGGATGATCAGCCATGATCATAATGAATGGTGGTGCAGGCTCGAAGGGCAGAATGGCCTACTCCTGCACCTATTGTCTATTGAATCTAATCAAACTGTAACAAGTAGCAAGTCCATGTAGGGAAGGATGACTTCACTTTCTCTTCTTTCTCTTTTCTTGGTGTCTTCTATGTTGATGACTCCTCGACCTGTTCAAGAATACTAGTCTGAAATTAGTCAGTATCCTCTCAGTGAAGGCTCCTCTCCATTGTCTTTCACAATGGCTTCCTTCAAAAATGTATCATTGCATCCACTCTTTTCAGGCATAGTCCTATCAAACTGACAAATTCAATTGTTCCATAAAAGTTATTTTTGATTTAAAGTACCTGATTTTAAGTCATGATAAGTCACGTCTGAGCCACAAAGTAAAAGCATTTTCTTCAGTTACTTTTCACCTTCCATTGTCTATTTTAAAGCATTTGTACCTACAGTATATTCAGGTCTCCCATTCTGTTTGTCTTGATCAATTTCATAAACTCTCTCAAATGCCATCTTCAGTCATCAAAGCTACTCGCAAAGGTCTCATTGTCAACATTTGCCTGTTATCAGTTGTTAACCTTCTGAGGCATTCATAAGGCCCACTAATGAGCTGTTCACAATGGCTATCCAGTGTGACTGGTCTAATTCCTGACCAGACTATTGAATCAAATGATGGTACACGAAAGGAACGTCTATTCCACCACCACAGACAAATTAACTTCCACAATCCAGCAATCATCTTAATGAAACCAGTTTACTGGATATCCTCAAGCAGTTTAGAGTGTATAATTTGTTAAAGATATCTATGTATTGGAGAGTGTTTATCTTACTGCTTACACATACAGCTAATGAGTAGAATCCACCAGCTTAATGGAATTAGAATGATCATAATTATCATAATATTAATAATCCAGTACATGCTCCAGTCTCAGGAAATGAGAAATTGAATGCATACCAAAAACACAAGCTGTAATCTTCAGTTGACCAATTTGCCCTTGATTCCTTAAATTTTCTGACCCTAACGACTGGAGTCATTACCTGATAATATTAATCTCGCTTGTTGCTAGAGAAACAAGCAGTCCTCAGAAAGGAAAACTTATAGTTTTACCCTATACTTGTACTATTTCAAACTAGTCATTTAATAAATGCTCATTCTAAATGTATTCTAATTGCTAACAGCCATTAATCAGGCTTGCATGATTGGCCCACTCAAACCAGATTGAAAAGCTGATTGCTACAGTGGAACATTCAAAATATATAGTATATGAACTGTGCACATTGGTAAATATGTTTCAAGTGGGGGTTGGCTGATTCTTTTAATAAACCATGGTTTCTCAGTATCATTTTACACTAGCCTCCCGCTTTATTCGCTGTACGATTAATTGAGGTTCACAAAATCAAAGAAATGTTATGGTACAGAGGAGGCCATATGACCCATTATTTCTGCTCCTGACCTCCAAATGACCATGATAACTCAATGCCTTTTTTCCAATATCCTTACAGATTGTTTCTATTTAGTTAATCATCTAATGCCCTTTTGAATGTGTCAATTGAACCTGCCTCCACCAGTTGCACGAGTTATATCCTTTATTTTCTTCCCTGAAATGAGCTGGTGAAGAGTTGATATGAGTGCTCAACACATTAATATGAAATTCAGTTATTTCACTTTTGAACATTAGTTTTAACTCATTATTGTTTAATATCAGGTTACGTGTGAAAGCTGCTAACCTCTGACTAGCCACAGCTCTGGCTGGGCAGGACCTCTGGCCCTTGGATAATGATTCTGGACAGAGACTGCCTGTCACCTCAGCAGTGCCTCATTGGCATTAGGCTTGTTAGGTCTTCCATGAAAGACCCAGTACAGGTCTCTCATTGGCTCTTCAGCTTGCCCATAAGAATCTGGTCACTTCAACAAGATTCTGCTTCATAATTTCTGTTTTTCTCTCAACAAATCCTGCCAGAACAGTAGTATTTCCCGCATTTTTCACATTTTCAACATACATAGTCTTTCACTTCACACCATTCCAGAGTCTAGTGCAGGACCTTTTCTGTTCCTGCTTCTCTAGTCCCTTTATTGCAGTACTTCTCTGCCTGCCTTACCTTCTCTGGTTGTTTTGCCATTTTAGACAAAAAGCTAATTTCTTCGCTAAACTGGAGTCAAAGTTGTTTACTGAACTCTCATCCAGTTGAGGAATGGGGTCCATCAGTCGAAGTGGTCATTTGAAGTTCTGGGCTGAAAATGTGTTGCTGGAAAAGCGCAGCAGGTCAGGCAGCATCCAAGGAGCAGGAAATTCAACGTTTCAGGCATAAGCCCTTCATCAGACTTATGCCCGAAACGTCGAAGTATTTAAATAAAACACTATTTATACACTTTTTTAAAACTTAGGTCATCTGGAAATACTAAATATGAAGTGATGTTGCAACATTCTACAGAGGGTAAAACTAGATCGCAGATAAATAACAATAACGAAAACAAAAAAAAAAGATTATTGCTGAAAATAGTGGTATATTGCTGAACCCTTTTTCTTTGCAAAAATAAATTGATCCAAAGAGATTAATGACAAACATAATGATCATATTTGTCATGTGACATACGCTTTAATTAATCAGCATATTCCCTGAGATTTTTAATGATTTGTTAGACAAAAGTGTCAGAAAAAAATACATTTCTATCAGCGTATGCATCTATGTATGTCAATCACATAAGTGATATGTTTGAACCTAGAGTCAGGTTATACTGAACAGTCACCGTATGTTGATCAAGTCAAATTTAAAAAGACAACATTCACCTTGCGTTAAATATTCTGCACTTTGCTCATTAGGCAGGGGCACTTGTCCACTGAGGACTACACGCCTGTCACTGGTTCTGACTGACCTTCCCCATTCACTCCACAAATCCCATAATATCAGGAACCCACTCTTAGCTAATAAATCTCTTACCATACAGCTTGATTTTTCATGACCTTAGATTGTCTGCCAGCAGCAATCACAGCCTCAATTGAGGTTCACAAAATCAAAGAAATGTTATGGTACAGAGGAGGCCGCATGGTCCCTATTTCTACTCCAGAACTTCAAATGGAGAAAGTGAGGTCTGCAGATGCTGGAGATCAGAGCTGAAAATGTGTTGCTGGTTAAAGCACAGCAGGTCAGGCAGCATCCAAGGAACAGGAAATTCGACGTTTCGGGCATAAGCCCTTCATCAGGAATCCAGGAAATTCGACGTTTCGGGCATAAGCCCTTCATCAGGAATGCTGGATGCTGCCTGACCTGCTGCGCTTTAACCAGCAACACATTTTCAGCTTTTATTTAAATACACAGAGCAATAACTTCAAAAGAAGTTGTTGAAAAGTTCACAGTGAAATATTGGAGATTTCTTCAACAAAGCTTCCTGAAAATCACATGACTAGTGATAACAGCTCGTTTTGTTGTCAATCCTGCTGGAGTTGTTTAGATAGGCACTAGTTGCAAACATTTCTTATTTTGTCTCATCTTTAGTTGGGGGACAAGAAGCGTCCAAGGAAGGACTGCCCAATTGATCTCTCCATTTCTGCAATGAAAATTATCTTGTTAAATTCAGGGTGAAATCTAAATGTGTTTCTGAAAGAGTGAAGGAACTTCTCAAAATTGTATTTCTTGGTTAAAAATCACACAACACCAGATTATAGTCCAACAGGTTGGACTATAACCTGTTGGACTATAACCTGGTGTTGTGTGATTTTTTTTTAACTTTGTACACCTCCGTCCAACACCGGCATCTCCAAATCATGACTTGTATTTCTTGGATTGCATTTCTTAAGAAGGCTATGTCTGCAAGTCCTATTAGGGGCTTCACCACTCGTGCCAGAACACTGGAGGAATGTATTTTGGAAAACTCCACTTTTGTCGTCAAGAGTAACTAATTGGCCAAAGCGTTTTTATTCAGAAATTCATTTTCTACACAGAAGTACATCTTTTCCTACTTTTCTAGGAAGTGAGTGTGTGGGTGGGGGATGGGTGGAGTTTATTTATTCATGAATGGAGTTTATTTATTGGGTGGGATAGATGTTTATGCCTATATATTGCCAACTGTGTATATTAATCAAATATTGGACCTAAATTTAATACATTTTGTTTTCATAAACAATAAATGCATTTGAGAACAATCCTTGTTGATTTTTTTTAGAAACTGATATAGATAGGTCCCTGGCCATCTCAGTACCTGGAAGAGCGATTTTTATGTTGTTTTATGACCTGTGGAGAACTCCTCCAGCCTTGGTCATAGCAGTAATTAGTCTGTAAACTATCAACCAAAACAACAATCACTCAAATTCAAATATTCAAATATTATTCCTTGAAATTTATTACAGGAAAATAAATCAGAGGTGTGTAGAAAACTGTATTTCAAGTAGTTCTGTAACACGGTAGATAGAAGAATATTTACACTTTACGTACAACGGTACTATTCATCTCTCATTGAAAACAAACAAGATTCTTGATTTAGCCAAGTGACTCTGGTAAATTGAAGAATGCCTTCATTTCTGGTATTATTGGTTGATGAATGGACTAGGTGTCCCAGAGGGAATGATCCCTGCAAATGGCAGACAGGGGAAGTGATGGGAAGATGTGTTTAGTAGTAGTGTTCTGCTGGAGTTGTCTGAAGTGGCGGAGAATGTCCCTTTGTATCAGAGGGTGGTGGGATGAAAAATGCAGACAAGGGGGGCCCGATCACGCTGTTGTGAGTGATGGGAAGGGTCAAAGTCGGATGCAGTTGAGGGCCCTGTCAATCCCAGTGGGTGGAAAACCACGGGTGATACTTTTCTTCAGAACTTCCGGTCTGTGCGATGGTATGACCCCAACCTTCCCATAGCCGGTCATTTTAAAACAGCTTCCTGCTCGCATGCCCACAAGTCTGTCCTCAGCATGTTGCAGTGTTCCAGCACAAACTGGAGGACCAATATTTCATGTTCGGACTTGGCACTTTATAACCTTCTGGGCTTAATATTGATTTTAACACCCTTCAAATTGTGAACTAACTCCCATTCCTTCCCTTTTTTTTGGTTTTACTTGTTACATTCTTTGTCACCATGTCCTCTCTCTTCTGGTCACACCCAGACTGTCTGTTGTTTCAAGTCTGGCAGTTAGCCACACCATTGTTCTGCCATCCTCACATTCCGATCACTTAATCTGAGCTATCAATATTCTTTCTCCCCCAGCACTCCAAACCAACCCCATAGCTTTGGCATAAGTGCTGCCCCCTCCACTTCAGCTCTGATGAAGAGTCATCTAGACTTGAAATATTAGCTTGTTGTCTCTCCATGGATTCTGCCTGACACGCTGTGATCCAGCATTTGTTGTTTTCAGCCCTAACATCTGATCCACATCTTGATAATGCCAATCATTCTAATTGCATGATATGTCCTATATTCCAAATGTTGTTTAGTGTAAGACTGATGAAATCCGGTACTCTGAGTTAACCATAATAAGTCACTGTTTCACGCTGTGGGAGTGTTCCTATTACTGCTGGCAATGAGTGCACAAGAAGTTTTTTTTTCTCTCAGTCTCTATTTATGATTACAACTATTTCAGCAACTGAACACAGCCTAAGAAGCTCAAACCAACTACAATGGTTTGACAAGTGCTTTTTCAAGTGTTATTCACCAACATATCAATGAATATAAAATGAGACTATTATCTGGGAAATGAGCTCCGGCAGTCACATATAAATAAACATTTTTGTTTTGCACTATACTGGATTATTGTGATTCGGGAAACATTGCAATTTATGATAGTGTACAAACTATATTGTTAAAGTCGTAATTCTCACCTTTCCAATTTAATGGCAAAAGTGTCAAAGCTAACATTGCCTGGCTGACAAGAAGAGATCAACTTTAATATTAGTGCTCCCATTCTCCTTGAACCTTTTTCATGATAGCTGTTCATTTCCTGCATTTGTCTGTATTGAAAAAGTATCAGTTTATAAGCTTTGGTGTTGTGCTCTCCACAAAGCACTGAATAAGAGTTACAATGAATAATGTTGCAGGGTAATGATCCTTTCTAAAAGCAGTGTAACTGGTCAGAATATTATGCTTTTCAGATATCTTCAGTTGTTTTCAGCTATTTTGCCTTCCAATTGCAACAAACAGCTTAAAAACAGCTTAATTATTGGTCTTCTCTCCAGTTTGAAAAATGTCAACAATTACTCATATGGTTCCTTTTACACGAAGATGTCCCAGTGGAACAGTTCATGGTCTTCTCTTCCCATAACAGTGTCCTGCATTGTCAGTGATATCATGATTATGTTTTCCTAATGCTTTAAAATTGAAAAACACAATTAGCAAATTAAGATTTATTGATTTGATAGCCATGAACACTCAATATTTCAGCATACCCTGCACAATGTCGGCACGGTGGCACAGTGGTTAGCACTGCTGCCTCACAGCACCAGAGACCTGGGTTCAATTCCCGACTCAGGCGACTGACTGTGTGGAGTTTGCATGTTCTCCCCGTGTCTGCGTGGGTTTCCTCCGGGTGCTCCGGTTTCCTCCCACAGTCACAAAGATGTGCGGGTCAGGTGAATTGGCCATGCTAAATTGCCCGTAGTGTTAGGTAAGGGGTAAATGTAAGGGTATGGGTGGGTTGCGCTTCGGCGGGTCGGTGTGGACTTGTTGGGCCAAAGGGCCTGTTTCCACACTGTAAGTCTAATCTAATTCCTAGGTGAGCATTTTTACAATGGGCTAAGAGTCTCATTACTATGGACTTCTTCCATTTGCCTTGGTTAGTAAATTCTTGAGAGCCAGTGCAAACTGAGAAGAAGCAGTTCTATGACATATATAATTAAATTCTGAAGTTTCTGCACATGTTTTAAGTTAGAAAGTTGTCCAAGACTCAATCTGAATGCCAAAACATACTATCTAGGTTGACACTTCAGTGCACTACTGTGAGAGTACTACATTGTCAGGAACATTGGATTGAATGTTATTGGTTTATTGATGATGGGATGAAAGGAGAGAGGGTTGAGAATCTGCTAAGGAAAAGCATGAAGAAGGGAGCCTGAAGCATTCCCATTGCTAAGTCAAACCAGCAGCAGCAGTCTGCAGTGCTGCCAAGTGAGTCAATGAAGTGGCTAATTAAGGACAACTTCCCATTTATGTGGACATTTAGCCTGTATCAGGAGCTCCCAATACTGTGTAGACAAGCTGCTAGGTAACTTCGACAATCCCCGAACGATTTCTAGGTGCTATACGCAGCACTCTACATGATGGCTGCTTAGTGATCCACAGCAATGCTCACTGGCAGAAATATCCACCCACCAACAGTCATGCCACACCATTGTACTGCATCAAGCCTCTAATAACTGGGACCTTCCTGTGTGATTCCAGTTTCCCTTCACCAAACCTACTTGTTTTTGAACACCTCCGTTATTGAGGGATCTTCTCCTGAGAACTGTAGTCTCAGCAATTGTCACCAGTGGTGGTGCTGATGAGCTGTTTGGGTGACAAAGCTTGCCAATGGACCATTATCCTCAATTGGAAGACAGACTTTTAATTGGCTGATGTCAGAAAGGTGCCACGTTAAGATCTTGCTAACTGCTGGAGCAGGATCAGGTCCCACTTTTGGACCCGGCAGGGAGGATTTCAAGGTCTCCCAGGAAATCCAGCTTGTTATCTTTCAGATCAGATATTAAGTGGATGCTGTTTATCCTCTAAATATAGATGTATGTAATCATACTGAAGAGATGGGAGGTTCTCGGGTCTATAGCCAACCAGCAACCTTGCCACCTAGAAGACCAAGAGCAATAAATGTATGGAAACACCCTTTGTAAGTTAATCACTTAGTCACGCACCATCTTGACTTGGAACTATTCTGCTGTTCCTTCACTTAACTGGCTCAAAATCCTGGAACTTCCTTCCTACTGGCATTGTGGTGTATATGCTCCCCAGGGATAGTAGTTGTTCCAGAAAGCAGCAAGAAAACATCTTCTGAAGGGCAAGTAGGAATTGGCAATAATTACTGGCTTAGCCAGTGATGCCATCTACTGTGAACTACTTTTAAAAAATGATTAGGTCAGTCATAGAGATGTTCAACATAGAAACAGACACTTCAGTCCATGCCGACTAGATATTCTATTTATCTAGTCCCATTTGCGAGCATTTGGCCCATATCATTCTAAGCCCTTCCTATACATATACTCATCCCAGATCATTCATTTGGTTGCTTTATATTTTCCTGCTTTACACAGATTTGCATCTCTCTGCCATCACTGATAGATTATTTCATAAATTGCTTGAATCTCCTGTTGATTCCTTAAGCTGGAAATGAACAGCAATTGAAAGAACTTTGAATGTTTTATTTCCAAATGGATCTTTTTCTTATTTGAGATTTCCTGCACTGCTGCTTAGTCTTAGCACTGTTGGGGATCTTGACTGGTGTAAAACCATTGCTAAAGGGTATCAACAGACAGGCTTTGAGAACTGCATTAATGATCACACCTTAAAAATTATTAATTGACTAAAGTATGTTGGATCATGCTGTTGGCTCAAAACTCAATACAAAACTAAAGCTATGTTTTTACAAATACAATATGGTGGATAGACCTGGCAGTATGGCCAACAAGGTAGGCATGTAGGAGGCTGTAAGAACACAGCAAGCCAAGCAGCATCAGTAGGTGCAGAAGTTGATGTCTTTAGAAGGGTTAAACCCGAAATGTTGACATCTCCACCTCCTGATGCTGCCTGCCTTGCTGTGTTCTTCCAGCCTTCTGCCTGTCTATTTTGGATTCCAGTATCTGCAGGTTTTTTTTTGTTTCTAACCAAGTATGGGTAACAAGGCAGCGGATTCTCTTCCTTTACCCATTGTCAGTGCCCGATCTGTTCAATATTTCAGCATGTTCTGTTTTCATTTCAGATTTCCAGCACCTGCCAAATTTTGCTATTATCTAAATACAAGTTGATTTGTTCATTTATGGCCTTGGGCTTTTCCTGTTAATGTTGAGGACTGTTCAAACTAACAGTGGGTAAAGCTCAATGCTATCCAGATGTGATGACCCTTAACATACAGCAGAAAAATATGGAGCCCACCCTTTGCCATTACATTGAAAATAATTGTTTAGGTTTGGCTCATGCTCGAAACGTCGAATTCTCTATTCCTGAGATGCTGCCTAACCTGCTGTGCTTTGACCAGCAACACATTTGCAGCAGTTGATGTTAACTACACAAAGTGAAGAGCTCCCAAACTAGTGCTGTATATTACAGATGGCAGGAGTGTTTTCTTCACTTGTGGATGTGGATGTGGATGTTGCTGGATAGTCCAATGTTTATCGCCATCCCTAATTGCCCAGAAGGCAGTCAACAGTCAACCATACTGTTTTGGGTATAGACCCACATGTAGACCAGACCTGGTAAGGATGGCAGATTTCCTTCCCAAAAGGACATGAGTGAAACATGGATTATTATAGCAATCAACATGGTCACTATTAGATTAGACCTTTATTCCAGATTTTTATTAAATTCAAATGTCACCATATACAAGGTTTTAAACAAATCTTTATGCATGGACTCAACTATATTGAGCATTGCAAATAACCATTTTACATTGAACTTTAAGAAGCAGTTTAACCAATTAAAGAGAATAAGTGGGCTAAATGAAACTTTAAATGGTGCAAATTTCTCAATGGTTAAAAAAGAATGTAAGGTGCACAAACTGATTCTTTTTCCATGTTAATGTTGGTGAAATTGGAAATGTAACCTAAAGCATTCTCATTATCCAGACTGAAGAAATCAATTAACACATCTGTAATGCGCTACAGCTAATAGTTACCCAGGCAACTATGACATAGAGCAAACGTGTGGTGAATGCCATCTCTGGAAAAACTGCACTCTTTATGCAAATCACATTACTTGGCATTTCTGAATTAAGCTCAGTGACACTTGTCACCAGTGTCGACAATAGTCTTAATGTCTTTAAAAACTGCAATAAAACTGCTTGACTTTATTTATAAGGGAACTTCATCATCTTTAGCTAAAATGGGTAGCAGTTATACAGATTAAGCTATTACTTACTTCTGTTAACACAGTCGTTCAGTTTTAATTTGGGAGTTGTACTATGTTCCTTACGTCCTCATAGGTTGAGAGTTGGGAGTTGATTGATTTTCAGAGTTAGACCAGACAAACATACTATCATAGAAGCAAAATACTCCAGTAGTAGAAGTCCGAAATAAAACCCGGCAGTGCTGGAAGAACTCACCAAGTTTGGCAGCATTTATGGGAATGAGAAACAGAGTTGATGTTCTGCATTGAATATGACTCTTTATCAGAGTTTTGAATAAGTTTTGAATAAGTCTGTTTTTCTCTCCATAGATGCTATCTGACAAAATATCATAAGTTCTGTTATCCTAAATTCCACAGTGCCTGTATCAAATTTTATTTGCACAATTTCTGACTTTAATGGATTTGGGACCATTCAGAAACAATGACCAACTGAGTTACCTGCCTTGTTTACAAGATCTTATCAGTATGTGCATTTAAAAATTAACAAAACTGAAATGGAATGTAATTATAAATAAGGAACAGCAATTCTATTGAACATTGTAAGACATATAGAAGTACAAAGAACAAAGAAAGTTTACAGCCCAGGAACAGGCTCTTTGGACCTCCAAGCCTGAGCCGATCCAATCTACTGTCCAAACCTGTTGGTCAATTCCTAAGCATCTGTATCCCTCTGCTCCCCACCTACTCATGTATCTGCCCAAACACATCTCAAATGAATCTACTGTGCCTACATCTACCATCTCTGCTGACAACTCATTCCAGACATCCACCACCCTCTTTGTGAAGTACTTGCCGCATGTATTCCCCCTTAAACTTTCCACCTCTCACCTTGAAATCTCATTATTGAATCCTTCACCCTGGGAAAAAGCTTGTCTCTATCCACCCTGTCTATACCCTTCATGATTTTGTAAACCTTAATCAGGTCCCCCCTCAATCTCCTCTTTTCAAATGAAAATAAACCTAATCTACTCAACCTCTTTTCATAAAGTGATGAAGGCTGAGGGGTGATCTTACAGAGGTTTATAAAATCATGAGGAGCATGGAAAGACTGAATAGCCAAAGTCTTTTTTTTCCCGGAGTAGGGCAGTCCAAAGCTAGAGGGTATAGATTTAAGTTGAGAGGCGTAAGATTCAAATGGGACCTGAGGGGCAACTTTTTCACACAGAAAGTCAGTGGAGCTGTTGACAGTGAGGAAGGATGTGGCAGGTTACAATGGTATATAGATAAGCTGCAGAGCTGGGCAGAAAGATGGCAAATGAAGTTCAATGTAGCTAAGTGTGAAGTGATTCACTTTGGTAAGAGTAGCAAGAAGATGGGGTACTGGGCTAATGGTCGGATACTTGGTAGTGTGGATGAGCAGAAGGATCTTGGTGTCCATGTACACAGATCTCTGAAAGTTGCCACCCAGGTAAATAGTGCTGTGAAGAAGGCATATGGCGTACTGGCTTTTATTTGTAGAGGAGTTGAGTTCCAGAGTCCTAAAGTCATGTTGCAGTTGTGTAAGACGCTGGTGCGGCCTCATCTGGAGTATTGTGTGCAGTTTTGGTCGCCATACTATAGGAAGGATGTGGAGGCACTGAAACGGGTGCAGAGGTGGTTTACCAGGATGTTGCCTGGTATGGTAGGAAGATCGTATGAGGAAAGGCTGAGGCACTTAGGGCTGTTCTCATTGGAGAAAAGAAAGTTTAGGGGTGACTTGATAGAGGTATACAAGATGATTAGGGGTTTAGATAGGGTTGACCATGAGAACCTTTTTCCACATATGGAGTCAGCTATTACGAGGGGGCGTAGCTTTAAATTAAGGGATGGTAGGTATAGGACAGATGTTAGGGGTAGATTCTTTACTCAGCGAGTCGTGAGTTCATGGAATGCCCTGCCAGTAGCAGTGGTGGACTCTCCCTCTTTATGGGCATTTAAACGGGCATTGGATAGACATATGAGGATAGTGGGTTAGTGTAGGTTAGATGGGCTTGGATCGGTGCAACATCGAGGGCTGAAGGGCCTGTACTGCGCTGTATTGTTCTATGTTCTATGCTCTATGTAGAATGTGGTGTGTGTATGGAACTTGCTGCCAGAGTTGGAGGCGGTACAATTACAACATTTTAATGAATACATGAATAGAAAGGGATTAGAGGGATATGGGCCAAATGCTGGCAAATAGGATTAGATCAGTTTAAGATATCTGGTGTGTGGACAAGTTAAACTGAAGGATCTGTTTCCATACTATATAACTCTATGACTCTCTAACATGCATTAAGCAGCTGCAAGGGACAAAAAGTAAAGCTATTATGAAATAGGGTCAGCAAAAAACATAAAAATATGTATTAAATAGACTATAACTTCTACTGATATGGTGCCTTATGCCTTTCCAGGATGTTCTATTGGGGTTTGCAACCAATTAAGTATGTTTAGAATTACAGTCACTGTTAAAGAGAAGTGCCAGGAAATGTAGCAACATTTTACAAAGTGTAGTTGTGAGTTAGTCAATTTTACTGATGTTGATTGTTGGTTTGGACAATATGAGAACTGCTTTGAATGAGGATCTTTGGCATTTGCCTGAGTGATTGCAAAATGGGATCAATTTGCCCAAGTGTATTATAACACCCAAGAAGTGACAATGATAATGTTATATTTCTCCCACAATTAATCTCCAACACTCCTCACGCCTCAAATCCCCCAGAATCATCCTAGAAAAGGAAACGGACCACTATTGGGTTGGGTGAATGCAGACACTTGCTGACTGTCCCAGTAGCTAATTTCAGTGTGCTGCAATGATTGTATCTTGCTGTCTTTTTGTTTGTAGACTGAAATTGGAAAAGAACTGTTTCAAACAAGAAGGATTGTTGAGGGATTGCTGCTTTTTAGAAAGCAAGTAACCTGACAGTCATTGTAATTGCTGTTTAACAGCTCGTTGTTCAAACAATAGAGGAAGAAATGTACAGACAAGATGGAGTTAAGAAGTGAGTACAAATGGAGGTTTAGCCAGAGACAAGTAGCTGATTGGTCTATAGACTAGTGACCAGATATCAATTACAAAGGCCTTCTGCCTTCCAACAGCTGTGGGACTGGTTCTGAGGCAGCTAAGGAGGTTGGGACAATGAAAAGGATAATATAATGTAATCAAATCTCCATTAGCTCAGGAGCCATTGCTGTTCTCTGTAGTATAAAAATACCTCAAGCTGGAAATAAAGTTTGTTTTTCCTTCAGCATTTGCAATAATATGTGACTGCCATAAATAAGGCAGAGATCTTTGTTGGCATGCACCAGTCATCCTGTGCTTCCTGCAAACAAATGACAGCATCTGGAGAGGGAAGATTGAGAAGCAATGTTCTGATCAGAACAAGAATCATCTCAGCAATTCTACAAACAGTGACCACTGAACTACTTTCTCAGTTTATCCCTCCTTCCATAATACCCTTTTTCATTCCCCACTGTCTTTGTCTCTTGATATGGGTGTGTGGAGGTGGAGTTTATAAGGTGATTAGAGTTTTAACTATGATAGTTATATGCTGGCAGTTCATAATTGTTTATCTACGATAAGAGTCCATTCATGTATAGTATTAAGCATTTCTTAAGTATAGAAATCTGCTCTTTGCTTTCTGTCAACTTGGGTCTGAAAGTCAGATAAATTAAGGAATTACGCATACTTTTTAAAATGTTTAGCTTTTGTGATGACTCCAGGAATAGTGGGATTTGATTTCCATTACAGCCCCAATGAGGTGTATGGCCCTGCCTTACATTAGGATCTTCATCTAACCTTACATAAGAACATAGAAACAGGAGTAGACCATTTGGCCCATAATTCCTGCCATGCCATTCAATACAATCATCCCTTTATCAAATGTTTTGTGTCTTCTACTCACACTCTCCCACTAATTCGTTATTCCATTGGTGATCAGAAGCCTAAAAATCTCTATTTTAAATATACTCAAAGACTAAGTGTCCACAGCCCTGTGGGGTAGAGAATTCCAAAGATTTACAACTCTAATGAAAAATATTTTGCCTCATCTTTGTCCTAAATGGGTAACCCCCTTATTTTTGAATTGTGGCAACTGGTTCTAGACTCCCCAACGAATGGAACATCATTCTTGCATCTCCTATGTCTGTCCTTTTATGTATTTTAGAGGTTTCAATGAGATTATCCCTCATTCTTTGAAACTCTAATGAACACACACCCAGTTTTCACACTTCCTCTTCAGAGGATATAGTTCCATTGCATGAACAAATCGTAGATTCATCAAATCCCTTCAGTGTGGAAGCAGGCCATTTGGCCCATCAAGTTCACATTGGTAATCAAATGAGCATCCTGTCCATACCTATCCATTACCCTATCTGTGTAGCCATGTATTTCCTATGGCTAATCCACCCAGCCTTCACATTGCTAGTACTATGGGCAATTTAGCATGGCCAATCCATGTAATCCACACATCAACAAGCTCTGCAGTAAGCCCAAGCAGACACAGGAGAACATACAAACTCCACACAGACAGTCACCTGAGGCTGGAATTGAATCCCAGGTCCCTGGTGCTATGAGGCAGCAGTGTTAACCACTGAGACCCCAGTCTGCTGAGCTTTCACTGCAATCTATCTGTGGCAGCAATAACCTTCCTGAGATAAGGAGCTCAAAACTGTATTCAGTTCTCCACAGGGTAGCCAAGCTCCTATATAATTGAAGCAAGTCTTCACTACTCTTGCACTCAAATTCTCTTGCATTAAAAGCAAACATTCCATTACATTCCCTAATACCTTGTTGTACCAGTACATTGGCCTTCTGTGACTGATTGACAAGGACATCTAGCTCTCTTTGTACATCTGCACTTTCCAAACTGTTAATATTTATAAATCCTTTTGCAGGATTAGATTTACAGCATAGTATTTGACTTTTCCTGGCAGTTTTATCCATAGAAAATATTTGAAAATATTTTGGAAAGTTGCCATTCTGAAAGTTATTTTCCATCAATTTAAAATGTTACCTTATTAGTGTGTATTTGCTTCCAACAGGGTGTTTTACCATGTGTAGCAATGTTTATGTTATCTCCCATGGCACAAGAAATTGGGAGTGGAGATCATGATATTGCAGAGTCTAAATAAAATTCAGTACACTATTCTGCATAAATAATACATTCTTCAGGCACCTAGGGCTGAATCTTAACATTATTTAGGCGAAGTGTCAATTGTGTTGAGTTTCCAGGAAGGTTTTACACCATAATGTCTAACAGTGTTCTTGCTGTATCTTATAAAAGTTGCCTTAATATCTACCTACCTTGCCCTATGGAGAACCTCTCACCTGATTTTAGCCTCATCTCACTACACACCATTTGTGGGGCAACTCTCTACTCACTGGATATCCCAGAATTGACCAGCATCCCTTGTGCACATGCCATCTTTAAAAACCTGTCAAGCACCCAGTTAAGTAGTGTCAGGTGCAGTACCTGGCTTTGGTCCCAAACATGCAAAGAAAGGGAAAGTGTTGCCTCTCTTTGTGGGCAGGGAGTTAGAGGTCCTGTTTGATGGGGTATTGCACAGGCTGGCCATCGTCCTTTCCCAGGACATGACACCAGTCTATGCCAACTTGGTCTGAGGTTGCCTTCTGGATCAGTCAAGTCTCAGCTGCCTGGAGGAATGCTCAGCAAAGCAGGAAGAATACTCCTGATATCTCCTGTAGTACAAAAATTGGGCCTGGATAACATGGTATTGAAGAATTCAAAAGACATTTACGGCAATATTACATATGAACATTTCATTCCTCAGGTACATGCATGTCTGGGCAAGTACTCGTTTACAACAGAAGAGCATTTCTTAAAGAGATTAATGGAATACAGGTTTTTCTGGCTGTGCCAGCATTTGTTGCTCATTCCAAGTTACTCTTGAGAAGGATGTAGTGAATATGGATCAGTCCAGCGTAGGATCAGGCTCTTCAGCCCTCCATGTCTGTGAGGTCCATGATGCCATTCTGAATTAATCCCATCTGCCTGCACAGGTGTCTCTTTCTATTACCTGTATGTCCAAATGCCTCTTAAACTTTATTAATCTATCTGCTTTTGCCAACTGCCTTGGAAACGTGTTCCAGGCACCTATTTAAAAAAATTTCCACACACATCTCCTTTAAATTTTCCCCATCTCACCTTAAATATATGTCCTCTAGTATTTGACATTTTCATCCTGGGGAATAAGATTCCAACTATCCATCATGTCCATGCCTCTCAAAATTTAATGTGCTCCTATCAAGTTGTGCCTCAGCCTCTGACATTCTAGTGAAAACAATCCATGTTTGACGAACCCCTCTTTACAACTAATACACTTCAATCCAGGTATCTTCCTGGTAAACCTCTTCTGTACCCTCTCCCATAGTCAACGATCAAAACTGCATACAATATGGCCTAATGAAAGGCTTATACAGCTGCAACATGATTTGCCAACTTTTATACTGAATGCCCTGACTGAAGGAAAGCTTGCTGTATGCCTTCTTTGCCACTTGTGTTGCCACTTTCTGAGAGCTACGGACTTGGATGCCAAGATCCCTCTGTATATCAATGCTCCTAAAGGTCCCGCCATTTACTATATACTTTCCTCTTGTATTGCGTCTCCCAAAAAACATACCTCACACTTGTCTGGATTAAACTCAATTTGCCATTCCTCCACCCAACTTTCCAATCCTGCTTATCCTTTGATAACCTTGCTCACTAGCCACAACTCCACCAACTTTTGTGTCATCTCCAACTTAAAGGCAAGCTGCCTCTTGAAGGTTGCAGTCTACATGGTGTAGGTGTCCCTATAATGCTATAAGAGACGGAGTACAGCATGATTTTGACCCACCTAGGACAGCTTGGAAGACAAAATGTGGGTCCTATCCTTCCAGATGGTAGAGGTCATGGATTTGGAAATGCCATGGGAGGAAACTGGGCGCATTTCAACAGTGCATCCTGTAGATAGTACATCCTGTTGCTGTTGTGTGTCCGTGATAGATAGAGTGTGCACTTATAAATGTGGTACCAATCCAGTGGGCTACTTTGTCCTGGATTGTATCAAGCTGCTCGAGTGTTGTTGGAGCAGCACTCAAGTGATTCTCAGATCATGTGCTATGCTGCAGCAATGATATCTTAAGCACATATCTTAAAAGGTAAACGAGCCATGAGACAGAACCCAATAACTCAGCATTTTTCTTTTTGCCTACTTGAATTTTATTTTGGCAGGTCCTTATTTGTTTTCGCATAAATTGATGATACAGTCAGGTGAAGTGGCCGGTTACTGCTGATTACAGATTTTCTTTGTGAGGTCAGTTGTGATCCTAATGCTTAACTTGTTCCTAACTGCAGTAAATGCCTCCATGTGTTCAACCAGCTTGTGCACCACCCCATCCACTATTACCTGCCAGCAAAAAGTGTTACTAATTCCCCCTTTTGAGTGGATGGACCAGGATTACAATATTGACAGACCTATACCACCCTATGATACTTCGCTATGTTCTGTGTTCCTTGTTAAATCATCGGGTTTTTATCTCTCCTAAAAGATTGCCCATCTTCCTTTAGTTTTTTTTTATCAATAATGATTCATTACTTGTCCCTTGTTGTCAACCTTTCAGATAAAGATGTATTTCAAATTTCTTAGAAAAGTAAACTCTATTTAATCCTTCATTGTACTATGCCCAAGGTCCATTCCACATAAATCCAAATATCAATGTCTCTTTTCATCTAAACTACAGGTTGTTCTGCTACAATGCTCAAATTGGCTTTGACACGATTGACAAATTGTGGACGCTGTTTGGATAATGCAAACTTTCAACTGAATGGATATAATGATTTTCTGATAGCAATCTTCTGCAGCTTGATTTTCTACAGCAGTTTTCCATAGTGTGTTTTTCTATAGTGCGAGGTGTCAGAGGAACACAACTGTTGCATTATCGCAGAACAACTTGTGCCTCTGTTCCTTTCTGATAGTATTGGTTTAATTGCATTGCCTTAGCACTTAATTTTGAAAGACTGAAAAGCAAGGGTTTCTTCTCATCTACGTTGCTTCCACCATTCCAGGCACACTGGTTGAGTGACAACTGGAAAATGATATCCGCATCTTTTCCTGACAGATGCATGGAACTGATGGAGTGTCGGACACTGAAGTCTAACAGACTGGATTTTCCCTAATGTGGCAGACAATCTGAATTTTTTTTGCAGTCTTGCTTTTCTTTTGTATCTGAAAACATTTGGAAGAGGGATCCTCAGAATGCATCACACTTCGATTTAATAGATGAGGCTTGACAGGATAGAAAGTGTGTGGGAGTCAGAACATTTAGGTCAAGATTGCACTATTTTCTCCAGCATAAACCTTTTGTTGAAGTGTGTGTAACTGTTGCTATTGTCCCAGCATTTACGTCTGTCTACAGCTGTACACATATTTTCTTCAAGAAATAGTATGAAGGTTTTGCTGACAGAATCACGTTTAGATCTGTTCACATAACTGAAGATCAACAGTAGTTCATCTTACACTGATCTGAATCAAAGATAATGAGAAAATAAGTCTGCATTTTTAAAGCATTTAAAATGCTTATTTCTTCAGATATAATTTTATTATGTAATCATTTTGATTAGAAAAAGGCAAAATCAAGCATACGAAACAATGTTCTAGAAATTTTTCTTTTGGAAATGTTAACCTTTCAAAAAGGATTTATATTTAGACAGCATTCAACATGGTGAAATATCACAAAACATTTCACAGAAAGCTACAGGGAGCCAGTCAGAAGAAAACAAGTAGGAAGGGTGACAAAACCTGGAGAACACAATGTGCATTGAGAACATTTTTAAATGTGGGGAGAAATGAAAAGGCACAAGTGAAGGGGTCTAGGGGATCAAACTAATTGAGCTGAAGGGTATGCTACCAATTAGCAGGTGAATGAATGTCATCAAGGAGAGGGTGGTATACAGAAGGCCATTGCTGCTCTTATGAGGGAATAGCAAGCTGGAGGAAGTTGGAAAGTTTGGAGAAGGTGAGCCATGGAAATATTTATGCATGACAACATATTTTTAACAGTACTGATTGCACCAAGGTTGGCTAAATGGATCTCATTGAATATGGATTCCCTCTTTGGGGTTGTTAACCTGGGCCAGTCACAGAGTCCTGGCTAACAGATATAAACAAGAGTCAGAGGAATTCTCCCCTCTCTAGGGACTGGCTCTCAGCTAGCTGATCATAGTCATGAGCTGTAAATAAAGGATGACTTGGTGATGCGCTACCAGCCTTCATGGAGTTATTTCATTAACCCAATGCATTAAGGATGGGGAGTCAGCGCAGGTCACTGAGAAAGTGAATGCTAGGTGAGTGACAGTGCAGTCGGAATATGTGAAACAGTTTTGGACAAGTTGAAGTTTTGGGATGATGAAGGATTAGAGTGTCCAGGCAGTATAGAACTGGGAGTACTTGTGGTTGGATTTCATAAAGACAAGTTTAAACAAATTAAGAAACAAATTAGAAACATTACTAAAGCAAATAATGACCAATATCTGTTTATTATGTTATGTTTCTGGATAATTTATCTTACACTAACTGAACTTAATAATTAGTACATAAATAAATGCTTAGTAACTTTATTTGTTTTGTTTGTAATAGTTTAAATTGCAATTTTTTTCCTGCTTTTCTCCCCTTTTCCTCACTCTTTCAAACTTCCAGAATGTGGTACATTCTGAGAAATTTTATTTTTCTTTTAACAAGAGTTCGATCTATCTCTTTACTACCCTCCATAGGAAAGTACTGTTGAGATATCTTTCAACATATGCACATAAACATTCACATGTGAACATGTACATATACTTATCTGCATTCAGATGCATATCACAGTCTGTCTTGCACTCATGTACTCAGTATGTACTCACACACTCACTTTAATGTTCACACTGACACACTGTACCTCTCACACACTGTGTCTCAAAGTTAAAAATCACACAATATCAGGTTATAGTCCCAACCGGTTTATTTGGAAGCACTAGTTTTCGGAGCGCTGCTCCTTCATCAGGTAGAAGTAGGATAGAATCGTAAGACACAGAATTTATAGCAAAAGATTACAGTGTCATGCAACTGAAATGATATATTGAACAAACCTAGATTGCTCGGGAGCAGAGAAACTACTCAGTGTTCTTCGCAGCCTGCAACACATTATCGATGAGGATGAACACCTCGCCAAGACCTTCCCTATATGGCTAACACTGTCTCATAAGTGCACCCTCTCAAGGACATATCCTTGTGCACATTCTCATCTGGTGTTTTCTCTTGTTTGCACTCTTGTTAACATGCTTTCACATGTACTCCTTCACACTGACATCGAAATACACACATACTCATAAACATCTGCACTCTCATTCTTTCATTATCTCTTTCATACCCACTCCCATCTCTCAAACACAACCTTGCTCTTCCTCACATATATTACTCTGTACGTGCATTGTCCTGTACATGCACTCTCACACAGCCACAAATTCTCTTGAAAATGATGTATAGGAACAATGGTACAGGAAAAGGCTGCCATTCGTTTGAACCCACTCCGGCATTCTGGGTCATAGCTGAACTTTCACCTCAATGCCACTTACCCACACTATCCACATATCCATTTATGTTTTATATCTTGTGTCTAGAAATCTATTGATTCTGACTTGAACGTACTCAGTGAACTGGCTTCTGTGCCCCTCTGAGGTAAAAATTCCCAAGATTTATCACCTTCTCAGTGAAGAAATTGTTCCTCATATCAGCTCTGTATGAAGCAATAATGCATAAAATAGAGGGAATTATGACAGAAACCCAAATACCACTCACCTTTGTACTGATTATTTGTTTTAATTAGGTTTGTACTGAGACAGAAATAAAAATATTATGAAGGATGTATGAATTCTCATAATTATCTGGAAATTCTTTTACTGTTTATTTATAGGCATCCAAACAACTTAGCTGGCAAAAATGTATTTGTTACTAAGGCAATTTATTTCAGTCTCTCTACCTTATTTGTCAGCTAAATTTAATATTACTGTGAGCACCAACTGTGATAAAAAGAGGAAAGGAAATAAAAGGAAATCTGAACCTTATCTTGCATTACATGTTTTGGTGGACTGCATTCTCTGCCTCCATCATATAACAGTTTATCAAAAGAACAAAGAATAAAGTAAATTTACAGCCCAGGAACAGGCCCCACAGCCCTCTAATCCTATGCTGATCTAAACCTTTCACCCAATTCCTAAGGATCCTGCTCCCCACCTCCACATGCATCTGTCCAGATGCACCTTGAATGAATCTACCATGTCTGCCTCTACCATTTCTGCTGGCAACGCATTCCAGGCACCTACCACCCTCTGTGTAAAGTACTTCCCGCATGTATCTGCCTTAAACTTTTCTCCTCTCACCTTGAATGCATGACCTCTCATCATTAAATTCCTCATGCTGGGAAAAGGCTTATCTCTATCCACCCTGTTTATACCCTTCATGATTTTGTAGACATCAATCAGATCCCCCTTCCCCCCCCCCCCCACCCCCTGTAATGCTCCTTTTTTCTAATAAAAACAATCCTGACCTACTCAACCACTCATCATAGCTAGCACCTTCCATACCAGGCAACATCCTCGTAAACCTTCTCTGTACCCTCTCCAAAAGTGTCCACATCCTATTGGTAATGTGGCGACCAGAACTGTACTCAGTGTTATAAATATGGCCAAAACAAATTCTTGTACAATTTTAACATGACCTGCCAGCTCTTATACTCAATACCCCGTCCAGTGATGGCAAACATACCATGTGTTTTCTTGGCCACGCTATCCACCTGTGCAGCAACTTTCAGGGTACAATGGACCTGAACTCCCAGATCTCTCTGCTCATCAATTTTTCCCAAGGCTCTTCTGTTTACAGTATTGTCCGCTCTAGAATTAGACTTCCCAAATGCATCACTTCACATTTGCCAGGATTGAACTCTGTCTGCCATTTCTCTGCCTAGCACTCTAGTATATCTTTATTTTCCTGTACTGTCTGACAGCCCCCTCTGCTTTCTGCAACTCCACCAATCTTCATGTCATCTGTAAACTTACCGATCAGACCACAAATGCCCTCTTTCAGATCATTTATGTATATCACAAACAACAGTGGCCCCCACACTGATTCCCGTGGAACACCACTGGTCACCTTTCTCCATTTCAAGAAAGTCCCTTCAACTTCTACTTTCCTTTTCCTGTTGCTCAACCAGCTGGAACACCCTGCACACCATGTGACTTAACTTTCTTCATTACCATGGGTAACCTTATCAAATGCCTTACTAAAGTCCATGTAGATGACATCTACTTGGGCTACCTTCATTGATTCTTTCACCAAAATCAATTAGAAAATGTTGTTTGCATGGACCCTTCAACTAATTAGTTTGGAAGTTACTATTTCTTGCATAGATTCTCTGCTGCATTTCACAGAGTTGCACTTCTTATTCTTGGTTGCACAGAACATAAACTCTACCACTAGCTTGGACTGCATTGACTCCATTGTGTTTTTCCAGCACAGAGCCCCTTGATTACTGTAAAAATGATATCTTCTTACAGATCTATTACCGATGATGTAAAGACTGTCTTTGGATCACTGTTGGTTTTAAACCTCAAGAATTTGTAATAAGCTGTAGTCAGCATTGAAATGAGAATAATTTCAAATCAGTGACCTTGTGGTCACTGACCCAGTTTTAAGAATCTACGAAATACATTTTTCTCTCGAATGTGGTTATCATTATTGGATCACTAAATAGGTCAGTAATTTGTTAAATATCCATATATTATTTGAAAAGATTTGCACAGAACACACATTTCACGCTTTGTGTTGTTATGATTGTTGGCCATACTTTACTGTCAACCTTTCAAGTTGTAAATTGTTATGTCAACATTTCTATTGAAATTTCTAATTTGTCCTGGTTTAATTGCAGGTTGTAACCCCTAAGCGACTCTCAGAATTGAGTTTCTTTATCACATCTTATTATGGATGACCTTGCAGGGAACTTATCAGTATTGAAATAGTGCACTTCTTTCCCATTAGAAACAAGATAATAAGCATACTGTCCGTTGTAATCATTTGTCAAATTTGCTTGCTTCACTTTGTGTATGTTTTCTGCTCTCTACCTGCTTGCTTTCTACTTTTGTTGTCACATCATATTCTATATATTCATGTACATTAGTTTTCGTCAGAAAAACCCAATCAAATTTCAGTTAAAACAAATATTGCTAATAGAAAGGTGTCCTAGTAGCACCCCACCTAGTTATAACATACCAAAGAAAACTACCTTCAATCTGCAGTCGTTCCTCTAACTTTCAATGCAATGCTCAGTTTGAACTTTGGTGATACCTTTTTATTTGCACTAACATCTATTCAGCTTGAAAATCCGTGTGGTTTTTGGCTTGATCTCTAAACTAGATATTATCAGTGTTCCTCAGTTTCCAACTCAGATTTGTGGCTGCCAGGTCAAGCCAATCTCAAGTTCACTTTTACCCCTTCCACTCACCCCATCCGACTGAAACGGCTAAAGTCAACTCCACCACCACATTGCCCCACTTGCTAAGCATGATAAGTTTAAAAATTTACTACTTCAGAAAAGCATCAAGGAGAAGAGAATTGGGGGTTCATGCTGATGAATTTAGTTGAGGAAAGATAGTTGGAGGCTCACATGGAGACTGGCTGATGGGCTGAATGTCCTGTGTTGGAGTTGCATGTTGCTGAAGGGAGTTGTTAGTTGATGTAGCAGTTTCCACAGTCAGAATGATGGCCTTCATGCTCATGGCAACCAGATCAGATACTGAAATGTCTCATAGAAATCATCGTGAGAAAGAGAAAGCTTATTATTTAGTGAAGTGTAGAAGGGAAAGTCTGATCTCACCATAATTAGAGACTTTTTAAGTAATTGCCATTACAAATTATGCATGTAGATATACTGAATTTATGAATACAATTAAAAAATTAACATTAAGGAATTTAGCTGAATTCTTTTAAACAAATGTTTGTAAGTAGGAGCGAGAAGCCCCCATCCCATCACCAGGGGAATTGAAGGACAAATATTGGAAACACCAAGGACCGAGTGACATATAACTAATTGTATGAACAGATAACCTTGTGAAAGAACACTGGAAAACAGATACTATTGTAAGGGGGCATTTGCAAAACATTACTTCATCAGGAAAATTAATTGTCACAGCTTCACAGGGTATCAAATGGCACCCAGTCAGTGTGATACAGCCAGCAAATGTCTGGGGTTGGGGGGGTGGTCATTAATGGTCAGGAGGGAGCTGGCAAGTGCTCATGTCAATGTTGCATGTAACCATTGTAATACAAAGTGTATTTAAATATCCTATGTTATATGTTTCAATGCAATTCTGTGGAAGGCAAGCAACTAATCAGTGTCATCTGGTTTGTTCGTGGCTGTTACTGGCAAGTATGGTATTAACCTCTTGAGAAGTGGGTGGGCTGGATTTTAAAGCCATTCCAGTTTCTGTGCTCTATGTGCAGCCAGAATGCTGTTAGGGAGAGCATTCAAAGATTCTGGCCCAGAGACAGTGAAGGAACAGCAATGTAGTTCCAAATCAGAATGATGCACAATATGATGAGTGACCTGGAGAGAAACTTTCAGGTGTTTCCAGGTTTCTGTTATTCTAGTTGTAGGTGCTAGAGGCCAAAGGACCATAAGATATAGGAGTAGAATTAGGCCATTTGGTTCATTAAGTCCATTCCACCATTTGATAATAGCTGATATGTTTCTCAACTCCATTCTCCTGCGTTCTCCCTGTAACCCTTGGTCTGCTCACTTATCAAAAACCTATCTATCTCTGTCTTACCACATTCAGTGATTAGGTTCCCACAGCCTCCTGCAGCAATGAGTTGCACAGACTCACCACCCTCTGACTGAAGAAATTCCTCCTCATCTCAGTTCTAAAAGGTCATCCCTTCATTCTGAGGCTGTGCTCATGGGTCCTAGTCTCTTCAACTATGGAAATATCTCCTCCATATCCAAACTATCCAGGCCTGTCAGTATTCAGTATGTTTTAATGAGATCACTCCTCATCCATCGACTACAGAATCAGAGTCCTCAACCGTTCCTCATATGACATGCCCTTCATCTCTGGGATCAATCTTGTAAACCTCCTAAGGTCCCCTCTGATACCAGCACATCCTTCATTAGATACCAGGCCCAAAACTGCTCACAATAATCAAAATGCAGTCTGATCAGAGTCTTAACCAGCCTCAGAGATACATCCCTACTCTTGTATTTTAGCCCTCTTGAAATGAATGCTAACATTGCATTTACCTTCTCAATTGTCAACTGAATCTTTTCGTTGACCTTAACAGAATCCTGAACTGGGACTCCTAAGGCCCTTTATGCTTCAGATTTCTGAAGCTCTTCCCCAATTAGAAAATAGTCTGTGTATCGATACTTCCTAACAAAATGCATAAACTCATACTTTCCCACATTGTATTCCATCTGTTACTTCTTTGCCTACTCTTCTACCCAGTCTATGTCCTTTTCCCACATCCCATTATGAGTCTCTCCACCTACCTTTGTATAATCCACAAATTTAGCAACAGTGCCCTCAGCGCCTTGTCCACATCAGCAATGAATAATGTGAATCAGTGTAGTCCCTGCAGAACTACACTAGTCAATGGCTGCCATTCTGAAAAACACGCCCTTATTCCCCCCTCTCTGCCTTCCTCCTTTCAGCCAATTCTCTATCCATGTCAGTATCTTACCCCGAACACCATTGGTTCTTATTTTATTTAGTAGCCTTCTAAGTAGCACATCTCATCAAAGGCTTTCTGGAAATCCAAATAGATCAATTTCTACTGTGTTTCCTCTGTCGAACTTGCTTGTTACCTCCTCAAAGATTTGTCAGGCATGACCTCCTCTTGATGAAGCTGTGCTAGCTCAGCACTATTTGACCATGCACTTCCAAGTACTCCACAATCTCATCCTTAATAATGAACTTTAAAATTTGAGAATATTTGTAGCTCAGGTTGATGTTCTAGATGTAAGTTTGCTCGCTGAACTAGAAGATTTGTTTTCAGACATCTTGTCACCATACTATGTAACATCATCAGTGAGCCTCTGGTAAAACACTGGTGGTATGGCCCGCTCTTTATTTATGTGTTTAGGTTTCCTTACGTTGGTGACATCATTTCCTTTGGTGATGTCATTTCCTGTTCTTTTTTCTCAGGGGGTGGTAAATAGGATCCAAGTCAATGTGTTTGTTGATAGAGTTCTGGTTGGAATGCCATGCTTCTAGGAATGCTCATGCATGTCTCTGTTTGGCTTGTCCTAGGATGGATATGCTGTCCCAGTTGAAGAGGTGTCCTTCTCATCTGTATGTACGGATATTATTGAGAGTGGGCCATGTCTTTTTGGGGTTAGTTGATGTTCATTATCCTAGTGGCTAGTTTTCTGCCTGTTTGTCCAATGTAGTGTTGGCTACAGTTCTTGCAAGATATTTTGTAAATGACATTATTTTTGCTTGTTGTCTGTATCGGGTCTTTTAAGTTCATTAGCTGCTGTTTTAGTGTGTTGGTGGGTTTGTGGACTACCATGATGCTAAGAGGTCTGGGTAGTCTGGCAGTCATTTCTGAGATGTATTTGACGTAGGGGAGAGTGGCTAGGGTTTCTGGACGCATTTTGTCTGATTGTTTGGGTTTGTTGCTGAGAAATTGGCGGACTGTGTTCTTTGGATACTTGTTCTTTTTGGCGGACACTGCATAGGTGATATTCCTCTGCTCTTCATAGTTCCTCTGTGCTGCAGTGTGTGGATGCTCATTGAAATAATGTTCTAATGCAGCTTTGTTTGCCACTCTCCCCTTGGCCATAAGTGCATTGCCGTTTTTGGGAGCTTGCTATGCACAAATTTGCTGCCACATTTCCTGTATTACAAACGTCAGAAAAATGCTCCATTTCCTGTAAAGGATCTAAAGCAAATGTAAATTGCTTTATGAATGCAAATCTTGGCATTCCCTCACTCCTAACATACACCTTGCGGTTAATAACCATGTTTTGGTAAGATAACTTACCTACCACAGAATTCCCAGTGGATGCTAGGAATCAGCTGACCACAACCTGAACTTACAGCCACATTATCTGTGTGGCTAATCCACTTACACACCTACAATTTCCTGATATTAACGAGGAGGGTGCTAAATTTGATTTATTATAAGGTATGCACTTGATAGTTCATTTTTGTTAACAAGCAATGAAAGAGGTAAGTGTCAAAATCCAAGACATTTCCTCATTTGCAAAAGCTGAGTGTGAATGGAAGCTATGTATTATTAACTTAGCATATTCATAATGTTTGTTCATCAGTTATGTTCACAAAAGATGCTTCTTCTATTTAACAAATTCAGCATAAATGAATAAATGTTTTTTTCTGGTTCAACTATGTAAACCACCAGCAGACTCAGCTACAGGTTACAATTGTTTATTTAATTTTACATAGGGAGTGTCAGTCTTTAACAATCTAAGACTAAACACTGCCAAATTGTTGTGGTTCTGCTCACCGAGCTGGAAGTTTTTGCTGCAAACGTTTCGTTCCCTGGCTAGGGAACATCATCAGTGCTGTTGGAGCCTTGCGTGAAGCGCTGCTTTGATGTTTCTTCCGGTATTTATATTGGTTTGTTCTTGCCGCTTCCGGGTGTCAGTTTCAGCTGCAGTGATTTGTATGTGGGGTCCAGGTCGATGTGTCTGTTGATGGACGTTCTTGCCGTTTCCGGGCCGTTTCCGGGTGTCAGTTTCAGCTGTAGTGGTTTGTATATGGTGTCCAGGTCAATGTGTCTGTTGATGGAGTTTGGGGATGAATGCCATGCTTCTAGGAATTCTCTGGCTGTTCTCTGTCTGGCTTGTCCTATGATAGTGGTGTTTTCCCAGTCAAATTCATGTTGCTGGTTGTCTGAGTGTATGGCTACTAGAGATAGCTGGTCGTGTCGTTTTGTGGCTAGCTGATGTTCATGGATGCGGATTGTTAGCTGTCTTCCTGTTTGTCCTATATAGTGTTTTGTGCAGTCCTTGCACTACAGCCAGACTACTGCGACCCTTAGGACTCATAACAGCACACAAGCCAACATCCACGCTCAGACAACAACTCACTAGAACAAAGGACCCAATACCCAGCATGAGCCAAACTAACGTAGTTTACAAAATACCATGCAAGGACTGCACAAAACACTATATAGGACAAACAGGAAGACAGCTAACAATCCGCATCCATGAACATCAGCTAGCCACAAAACGACATGACCAGCTATCTCTAGTAGCCATACACTCAGACAACCAGCAACATGAATTTGACTGGGAAAACACCACTATCGTAGGACAAGCCAGACAGAGAACAGCCAGAGAATTCCTAGAAGCATGGCATTCATCCCCAAACTCCATCAACAGACACATTGACCTGGACACCATATACAAACCACTACAGCTGAAACTGACACCCAGAAACGGCAAGAACGTCCATCAACAGACACATCGACCTGGACCCCACATACAAATCACTGCAGCTGAAACTGACACCCGGAAGTGGCAAGAACAAACCAATATAAATACCGGAAGAAACATCAAAGCAGCGCTTCACACGAGGCTCCAACAGCACTGATGATGTTCCCTAGCCAGGGAACGAAACGTTTGCAGCAAAAACTTCCAGCTCGGCGAGCAGAACCACAACAACGGATTCCCGAGCTACAAATCTTCAATCAGATTTTAAACTGCCAAATTGCCACAAGTTCTTATCTCTTGCATGTTTAAAGTCATGTATGTTGCAATTGGATCAATTTAAAACTGTAAACCAGATGTAAAGTATTTTCCACAGTACACATATCAGACATTGTTCATATCCACCCAAAGCCTCCTCTTACCTTGCTGATTGTGCAGCCTAGACAGTCTGTGTTTCTTTCCCTGAGACCAACGCCTGTTTGTTTACAATTGAC
Source organism: Hemiscyllium ocellatum (assembly GCF_020745735.1). Lineage (NCBI taxonomy): Eukaryota > Metazoa > Chordata > Chondrichthyes > Orectolobiformes > Hemiscylliidae > Hemiscyllium > Hemiscyllium ocellatum. The sequence goes on along the minus strand of NC_083426.1, from coordinate 24,432,970 downwards.
TTACAGTTCAAATTGAATTTGTATTTCGCGTTTTCATTTTTCCCCTTTTGGCCCTTGGTCTGGTCCAGAGTAGTGGACTTAATAGTATTACCCATTTCTATAATACTCTACTGCATGTAGGTTCTGGCAGATTGTAGAGCTTAGATTTGTAAAGGTACTTGGCTATACCATCTATGCAGGTTGATCCAGCAATATGAACTCTTGCCTCGTGTTTTTTTCCTATACTCTTTGCCATCTCTTATAGTGCGCAAAACCAAGTAAGTTTAGAATCAATACCAACTTGCTGATAATCAAACCATAGGAGATGGTTATCCTAAACTATGGGTGTAACTACACATTCAATTCCAAATTTCAAAGCTCCTCTCACTAAGTGGTGTTACCTGTTTGTTCAGCACAATCAGTCAATTCCCGGCTAATTACTACATTGTATAGTATGTTCTGTGTACTTGCTGGGTCTCATTTTGAATACTTGTTGGGCGTTCAGATGACAGTGGATCAGAACCAACTCTGATACATGCCAGGTTTTCTTTAATGTTTTTCTTTTCCTCTATGTTAACTTTTTCTCCGGTAGATTTCCAATAGTTCTATTTTTCCCACATTAGCCAGTTGCTGTGGGAATAAACACAACATATAGCTGGTTAAAGTACAGTTTCGTAATTGCACACCCACTACACAAAAGCCGTATCAACAATTCCCTTCAAGAGATATATCTTGGTTTGGCTCCATTGCAGCCCACATATTTATTTTACTGCATACGTGTCTAGCTGAGTCTTCTTATAACCCTTTCAACATTAACCTTTTTATTGTAAAGGCTTTGGTCAATGTCCTCACACCACAATGTCAAATAGCTTCAAGTGATTTTGAAGCAGGTCAAGACCTTTGTTGTGGTAAACATATTCAGTGAGCTTTTTGACAGCATATATCTTTTCCTTCATATTGAGTAATTGTCTATCCCTTTGCCCAAAAGCAGGACTGCCTTTTATATTTGCTTGCTCAGGGGTCATTTTCAAATTGAAATCAAATTATCAAGTAGAGCACTTGCTATTTCTTTGAATTGACTTTTATTATAAAAACTTGAATTCATGTTAAGTTTTGAAAAACTCCATTGAAAGCAAATTTTTTCAAAGAACGCTATTAGGGTGGCACGGTGGTTAGCACTGCTGCCTCACAGCGCCAGGGACCTGGGTTCAATTCCCGCCTCAGGCGACTGACTGTGTGGAGTTTGCACGTTCTCCCCGTGTCTGCGTGGGTTTCCTCCGGGTGCTCCGGTTTCCTCCCACAGTCCAAAGATGTGTGGGTCAGGTGAATTGGCCATGCTAAATTGCCCGTAGTAAGGGTTAGGTAAGGGGTATATGTAGGGGTATGGGTGGGTTGCGCTTCGGCGGGTCGGTGTGGACTTGTTGGGCTGAAGGGCCTGTTTCCACACTGTAAGTAATCTAATCTAAAAAAACGCTATGCTTGGTGATGTGTCAGTAAGGGAAACTTTGATTTTCATACTTCAGTGAAATGGATGCACTTATCTTGCCTATAGAGGTGGTGAGTAATGTAATGGGAAGGGCAAATAAGACAGTCATTTGATCCTGGAGAGATACTTGACTCATTCCAGCTGCCTCAGTTCTGAGTGTAAAGATCTATGGGTGATCTTCTCAACCCATCACCATTAAGGCATTTAATTGGTTAATTAACAGCCACCTAAGGGTCCCATCCCATCCTTTCCCCATCCCACCCTTTCCCCAATTGCCTGCCATCCTGCAAGGCACTAAAGCAGTTGCATTCCTGACAGGTTTGCACAGTCTCAACTTCTATCAACTTTCTTTAGTTCTCTGAAACTGTTGACGTCTGATTGGCCAGCAGCCTGAGTTGGGGCAGGATCTCAGTGGTGAGAAGCTTGTTCAACAGTATTTAAATATTTAATTGGTGTTTGATCCAGTTGACTTTCTCACCAATAAGAACCTTAATTCATTACAACTGAAGGTCACCTGTTCATACAGCACCAAATCTTGGCCATTCAGTGAATTTTTGAAGTTTTCTATAGATCCCAATTATTTACATTGATTTATGTCTATTTTATACAGAAAAATATATCATTGAAATTTGTAGCAGGATGAGCCCATGAATAGATACACTTTTTTGTGTTTGATCTATGGTTACACCCACTGAGAAAATTCCAAACCCCACAGATTTTAATTCTAGTTATTTAGATATGTTAGCTATCCATTGGTAGTGATATCAATAGTCCAGTTGTCTTTTTTAAAATTATGGAAATAAAATATTGAAGGTAAATTTGTTGTATTGCTCTTAATTATGGCATCTAACAATAGTTTCCACTTAATTTCCTTTAATTGTTTAAATACTTAATCTGGTAAATTGCCTGGGATTCTAAAATGCCATTTCTTCCATTAGTTTGTTTCAAGTCTAATTCACATATACTAGTTGCATAAATTGCTCATGTGGAAAAAGGTTTTTTGCTTCAGGTCTACGTCACAGTTATCTAGTTGTTATATTTGCATTTCAAGGCAGGCAATATATTGCAAACATAAAGTTCCTCGTAACTACAGTTTCATTGTTTTATGTTTCTAATCACAATACAAATGCATCCATTTCGGTGATATTTGAGCGATCATGCAGTGCAAAACATTTATTTCAATGGAATTGTTTGACCAGTTAGTGCAATTAACTGGGAAATAAAATGTCATTCCTGAAGATTAATTTCTTTCTGTTGTGTTATAAACCCATTAACAGGCAAGAACAAGGTTTTCAATTCATGAAACACCAATAACAGAGAAGCACTTTCAATTTTCAGTGTAATTTAGTAGTTGACTTCTTGAGAGTGAGATAGACATTTTGCATTTTGCTTAAGTGCTAGTATAATTTTAATCTGGTCTATAAGTGGACTTCCAAGTACAAATGCAAAAACATATCATGAAGCATGTTTAACATTTGACAAGTCCCCTTTGAAGACACAACTTTTTAATAGATATTTTTTCACGCCCTGTTTTTAGACCTGTTCCCTTTTATCAATAACACATTGAGTACACCTCCTCTAGACCCCTCGCAACCACCACACCCTGCCCTGTCAGCCAACTTTGTCTGGGACCCAACATCTCTGCCATTAAAACCAATAACATCCAAATCTCTGGGAGCAAAAGCACCCCACCAATGGACCTGATGACATCCTCTTCCACTGCATTTGGAATATTGTGAGAAGTTTTGGGCTTCATATCTAAAGAAGAATGTGTTGGTGTTGAAAGGGATCCAGAGAGGTTTACAAGAATGATACAGGGGATGAAGGGCTTTTCATATGAGAAGAGGTTGAGGACTGTGGACATGATGGGGTTTAGAAGTGGGGAGAGTGTGGGGTTTGATTGAAACATAAAGAATAATGAGAAGTCTGAATAGAGTGGACAAGGAGAAAATATTTCCTCTAGTAGGGAAGACTAGGACCTGAGGGCGCCATCTCAGAGTGAAGGGATGCCCCTTTAGAACTGAGATGAAGAGGAATTTCTTCAGCCGGAGGGTGGTTAATCTGTGGAACTCATTGGCACAGAACGCTGTGGAGGCCAAGTCATTGAATGTATTTAAGATAGATAGATTATTGATTAGTAAGAGGTTCAAGTGTTATGGGGAGGTTGCAGGAGGATGAGCTTGAGAAAAATATTAGCCATGATCAAATAGCAGAGTAGACCTGATGGGCCGAATGGCCTAATTCTGGCCCTATACCTGACAGTCTAGGGACTGGACTCAACCTTTGGATTCAATTAACTCCCAGGTTCAAAGTCCCCAGCACTGATTTGATCTCTCTGTCCACAGGATCTGACACCCATACCCATGCATTGCTGTCTGTAAACATCTCCCCTGCTGATAAACCTGACATCCTGCTGCAGCATTCTCCAGGACATAAGTTTCTGCAATATTCTTTGCAGAATCACCTCCTTTCTCCTCCCCACAGGATCCAGTACCCCCTCAACCTGCCATTGGACCCAATATCTCCCATCCACCCTGACTGATCCTAAACATTCCATCATTTACCTGGCCCCTTGCCTACTTTGCACACTGGCAATCTATCTAATTGGCATCGTGGTACCCTCCACACCTGAGTCCCTCACCCCTACTCACCTGACACCCAACCCTTCCAACACCCTACCCTCACTTGCATCATCTCTTCTTACCCCTTCACATGAACTGTCAAATCTGCCTGTTAAATCTTTAAATCACAGAATATGGCAACTGGCTGCTATGAAAAAGAGGGCGTAGCTGACCTTATCCTGCACTAAGATGGACAAATCAGATGTAAAACAGGGCTCCACATTTCTGAAGGGGCCCCTGATCAGATTCCCTTTCAGAAACGTAAAGGTCTTTCTTAACATAAAATAAGGAGCAGAATGGCAGTCTAAATATAATTGTCACTCCTTAGAAAATTCAGCTAAGACTAGATTCTGTGCTTGCACAATGTTACTGCATAATACACACATGCACACACAACTTGCTGACTCAATACACATCACTAACTCCATGATACGCAGAGAGTGACTGATGCAGATGCCTTTACAAGTGGACGATCACATGCTGTGATTGTTTTCCAGGTCTGTTTGGTCAGGAATTCATGACACAAGAAAGCTATGGCCTTGGAAGAAATATTCACATCGTATCTTGTCAGACTGCTCATTATCTGGCAAATTCTTCAACTATTCTCCAAAAATGCAACAACATATACCTTAATCTGCAAACTACATACTTGAGGTGATGACAAGAAAATATTTGACCAACCTCTTATTGTATTTTTATGACATTGCCTTATTTGCAAGATTTCCCAAACCATTAAGTGACAATTTGCAGTTGCTGTTCCCATGTTGTTGTTAGTGGTGATGCCAAATGATACATTCATAATGTACAAGAAGTCCAGATTTAACTTTTTCCCTGTTAGCATTACTTTGTTTTAGCATCATCAAGTAATTGGGGCTGGAAACCTCATTGAATGCCAGGAGATTTATTTTATGTTGTTTATTATAATACATTACTTGAATCATTTTGACACAATCTGTCCCTTTCTCAGACTTGAAGTGGCTCCCAGCCTTGTGATTTGCGGTGTTTCCTGGTGTTGCAATCTTGCCCAAGGCCTTCATCAGGGATTACTCACCCACCAGCCCCCAGTATGTTAGCTGGGGCTGTCTCTTGACCCTGAGCACATAGATACCTGACAACATCCCCCCTCCAAAGGGCCACACTCACCCAGAATGCGACTGCAAATGCCTTTCGGAACCGTGACCTGCTGTCCCCTTGTCAGCTCAGCAACTACCCTTCCCCTTCTCCCATAGCTTAAGGGCCACCAGTCACAGCTGAGCATGGAACCCACCCTCCCTACCCTCTCCCTGAGGTGGTGCCTGAAGCAGCGGGCAGGCTGTGGCCTGAACTGGTGGAATAATGTAGGAGAGCCATTAGACAAGAGGAGGGGGAGGAAGGCCAAAGCACCACAGTAAGCCAAGCAGAGCAGCCCCACAGAGCAGTGCTCTGGAGGAGATGGAGGCCCACTATTTCAAACTCCCAGAAGGGCACTGCCAGGCAGCCACCACAGGTGAACTGTTAAATGCGGCTAATATTTTATTCCTCCAGCAGCTTCCGTCATGTGAAACGGCCATCACTGGCTCATTAAGTGTTTTTTTTTAAATTCGTTTGTGAGACATAGGCGTCGTTGTCTGGCCAATGATAATTGCCTGTCCCTAGCTGCCCTTCAACTGAGTAGCTTAGTTGGCCATTTCGGAGTCCAGTTGAGAGCCAACTTACAATGCTGTGGATCTGGAGTCACATGTAGGCCACGTCCACACAAGGACGGCAGAAGGACATCAGTGAGCCAGATAGGTTTTTCCTGACAATCGGCGATGGTTTCATAGTCATCAGTAGATTCTTAATTCCAGGTTTTTTAAAAAATTCAAATTGCACCATCTGCCATGGCCAGATTCAAACCCAGGTTCAGAACATTAGCTCAGTTTCTGAAGTAATAGTCTAGCGATAATTCCACCAGGCCAACACAACCCCTCAGGATAGTTGGGCTTCTGCAAGAGAAATGATGCAGAATTCCCATTGGTTCTCCTAATCTTTCTCTTTCCCAAATTAAATCTTAATCAGACGTAATTTCTTTTAAGATGGGAAAAAGATATTTCCTAAGGTATAAAAAAGTAAGATACTAGCACTCGTTAATTATTCTTGTCAAATAACAGTGCTCCTGATCAGAGGGAAAAATGAGATATTTTAAAAAAAACCTGTAATACTTGGAAATCAACATACTGGTTATATTAAACTTCTGCTTTGAAGTATACAAAATGAGTCAGACCAGTATGTGTCAGGCAGTTTTACTGCTTTTACCTTCTGAACAACAAGTGTAAAATTTATTGTCATAAAATCGATGATTTCTCTTGAACAGGAATGTAACATTTGTTTGTCTCTCTTGATTTATTTTATGTGATTGCATGCCAATACAGTTGTGATTATAAACTACCCTACGGGGGGTGGAGTTGACAAACTTGTCAGGGTTATTTAAAAAATGGTCTCTGACATTGATCTTTGTCCTTACCATGTACAAAACACACATGACATAATCAGCAAACAATTATTGCTTTATTAGCACATTAAGAAATAGCTTTCTATTGTTAACAAACGTTCTCAATTCTTTTACAAAAGAACATGTACATACATGATTGCTATGAATTACAGTAACTGTCATTTTAAACACTAAGTAGTAATGAGATCAGGGTAGTTTAACAGCCCAAACATAATTTACAGTAAAATATTTTATTTTAGTTAGATGTTCCAACACGTTTCACAGGAGCACGATCAGACAAAATGTGAAATCAAACTACATAAGGAGATATTAGGATAAGTCAGCAAAAGTTTGGTCAACGAGGTAGGTTTCAAGGATTTTGTTAGAGGGAAAGCAGGGTGGCAATGGTTTAGAAAAGGAGTTCCAACAAGTAAGTCCGAGGTGGCACAGAGAATATCTCTGAGGTGGCAAGTGTCAGTGGTGAGGCAGAGGAAATTGGAAATATCCGAGAGGCTGGAGTTGGAGGAATACAGAGTTCTCAGGAGGTTGCAGGTCTGGAGAAGGTAATAGAGATATGGAGGTTTTTGAACACAAGGATGAACACTTTAAAATATAAGGAAATGTCAATTCAAGAATCAATGTAAGCCACCAAAAACAAGGATGAAGGATGAATGGGGCATAGTGCAAAATGGTAAAGAAAGGAGCAGAGTTTTCAACTACTTTGAGTGTGAGATCACTGAAACAGTGAAGTATAGTAAAGGCAAAGCTTCAGCAGATGGATTGCAGCAGGAGTGATGCATCAGCTTATTCAAAGCCAGTTCTCAGACCAGCACCTCAGCAGTAAACTGTTGAAAATCGTAATGTACTGCTCAGCTGTATGTTTGTAACATTGGACATTGAATGTCTCAAGATTTTCATGTTCAAACAAGATGTCATAAGTGCAGAAACAGTCAAAAATAATGAAACGTTTCATGTCAACATTTCACTGTAAACTGAAAAAACTGCTGATATATTTTGCAAGGAGACAAAAAAAACTGCAGATGCTGGAATCCAAGGTAAACAAGCAAGCAATCCTGATGCTGCCTGGCTGACTGTGCTCTTCCAGCCTCCTGCTTGTCTATGATATATTTTGCAGAGCCTGAATTTTTTCACACACTTTGAATTTTAAATTCAGAGGTTCAGACATGGCCACTCCGCTTTTGAAGCTTTGTGCATCAATTATTATATTGCAAGCTTAAATGTGCTTGCATCAATATTGGTGCACTTTTGTATGCTTAGTTAAGTACAGGAGGTTTCGTGGAAGTTTCTTCTGCAATGGGACAGTTTTGACAATTACAAGCCGCATGTTGTCTGGTTGTAAATTCAATGTGAATGGGGAAGGGAGCAAAGTGGAATAATCAGAAAATTTATATTATGTTTATATATGTTTGTATTTATTTTACTATATCCTATGATTTATATTGAACTGCGGTTGAGCAGCCAGATCAATTGCAATTTACTGCAACACAATTAAAGTGACTGGTTAGATCTTATATAGTATGAAGCTAAGGATTTTGTAATGCACCAGGGAAATGCTTAGGTCTGGAGGAATAACCAATATATTTGGAAAACTATTAGATTTAGTCAAGGTCAAATTATAAAACTGACAGCCGTTCTTGGGATAGACCAAATAATGTTCGTATTTCTTCAAAGTCCAGTAGGTCAGGAGTTCATGTTTTGTGATATAATTTACTGGGAGTTTAGTAATAAGATATTTATTTCCTCTTCACTTTTGAATAGTTTTGATGTATATGAAGGTAATTAAGATAAGTATCAATTCCCTACTGGTGGACTCTTCAGAGTCTTTACAACTGAATAATGATATTCCTGGGGCCAGGATTTACTGTTAAAATATCAGTGAGGCTAACAGTGCTGTTCATTATTCATGTGCAGTCAGTCAATGGGTTAAATTTTGCCAGAAATCAGTTGTGTTAATTTTGAAGAGTTGCATAGAGTGCTTCTCTCCTGAGCATTCTCTTTCCAAACTTAAATATGCACCCCATCCCTGTGGAACCCCATTCAAAGTATTGACCCTATTGCAGGTAGGAGAAAGTGGAGACTGCAAATTCTGGAGATGAGAGTTGAAAGTGTGGTGCTGGAAAAGCACAGCAGGTCAGGCAGCATCCAAGGAGCAGGGAAATTGATGTTTCAGGCATAAGCCATTCCTGATGAAGAGCTTATGCCCGAAGTGTCAATTCTCCTGCTCCTCGGATGCTGCCTGACCTCCCGTGCTTTTCCACCATCACACTCTCCATTCAGTTTAGATCACAGTATTGGCCACAGCAAGTTGTTCTAAGATTCCTATCATCAGTGCCGTCTTTAAATCACAGCCACGGAGCCAGTCAAGCACTGGCAGTCTGCATGTAACCTGCACACATCCTGTCAATTTCCCCAAACATGTCAAATAGAGGGAAATTGGCATCCACAGGCAGATGCATAATACAATCCTTGACTTCAGAGTATATAAAGTCTAAAGCATCTCTGTAATTGACATCCCACTGGAAACCTGGAGGTGCTTTTGGATTGGGGAAGGGGATTGCATGTGATCATTATCTATAGTGCATGCTCTGAGATGTTGGTGATTAATGCAGCACTGGGAAGCAAGTCCTGAGCTGGAATCACCAGGTTACCACGGTTAGACCTTCATGCTATGAATTGTCACCATCTAGTTTCTATCTGATAGGTGGGAGAATGAAATATTGCACATCAGTGATGTAAAATGGCAGCATAATGAAGATTCTAATACATACAAATAGGCCCCTAACCACTCCTTAGCGAGAATCTTGGCTCACTGTTCAATACTTGGTTGGAAAAGGAAACATGTTGCTCTCAACATCAGAAAGTTGTCCTCTGCGCATTCCACAACTTTCTTGCCATTGCTTTCATCATTCAGTAGTAGAGGAGATTCCACTATCAGTCTCCATTAGTCTCTGCATGTGCAAAGGTGTCCACCATGTGCCACACCATTAAAACACAGTGAACAGCATGTACATTTATGATGGTTACAACGTAACTTGCCATAGAAATTTAGGACTTGTGCATTTCAGTGGAAGTCCCTTTCTAATTGAGTGCTATGGTTTAGTTGCTGATAAATACTGTCACTTCAGATTAGTTTTTACAAGTCTGGAGTTTCAGTCCATCAGGTTTAAGCTGTTAAAGCATTCTTTTATCATTTTTCTTCTCTTTTCCTATTTCTTTGCTCTCTCCTAACACAATCTTCCTTTCTGTCTATTTTGCTTTTTCTACCCGATTTGACTTTGAATTCACGATTCTAAACTTATATTACTTCATTCAGATTCTGGGCTGCTCATTCTATAATACTTCAACAATCATTGTTTGGGAAGATCCACAGTCACTTCCCCTGTTCACAAAATTTGTAGAAGCCATGAAGGGAACATTTCAAGCACCTGTGTGTATCAATCTCCAATGTGGAGTCTCTTGGCAATAAAAGAGACAATTAATTGTGGGTGTAACTCATTTGCTGACTACATTAAAATCTAGCCAATGATATCACAGAGCTAAAAAAACAATTGCTGGAAAGGCTCAGTAGGTCTGGCAGCATCTGTGGAGAAGAAATCAAAGTTAAAGTTCTAAGGAACGGCCACTTGACCCGAAATGTTAACTTTGATTTCCCTCCCACAGATGCTGCCAGACTCGCTGAGCTTTTCCAGCAATCTCTATTTTTGTTTCTGATTTACAACATCCACAGTTCTTTCAATTTTTATAACACAGGGCTAAGCTGGTGTTACTGAAAATATTTTTAAACATTTGCTTGTAAGATAAATATGTGTTCAGGTTGTAGGATCAAGCCTGTGCAATCCATATATACTCATATCAACTGAAATTGTAGTTCAGCAGAAGCCCCTGTTTGAAATATTCATGTTGTCTTAGTTTATTTACCTTTATAACTTGCGTTGTCTGTTGCTCAAATGAAGTGTGTAGCTACTGTTTACTCCCCCCACCCACCACCACCCCCCCCCAACCTCACCTTCAGCATATATGCCAAACTACTCAATCAGTTCTGAAGAAGGGTCACTTGATCCGAAATATTAACTCTGCTTTCTCTTCACAGATGCAGCCAGACCTGCTGAGTTTTTTTCAGCAATTTTTGTTTTGTTTTTGTGTGCAAATATGGTTCCGCTTTACTTGATCATTGCTATAAATAAAATATCTAACTGAGTGAGTTGAAATGCAAGAAAATATCCAATCGAACGTAAGAAACACCTGGTTGATTGGGTTTAATGTCAATATCTTTTTATTGTGATTCACTAAATTGTGTTTATCAATCATATTTATCCTCATTAGCTATGATTAATTAGATATCAAGCTAAACTTTGTAAAATTAAGTTTGTATTACTGTTATTAACTTATGGGATGGAACAGTTCTTAATAGAAAGTAGCTAATGATATCCTCCTTGTGATTTCAGCCATGACTTCATTGGAGAGTTTACAACAAGCTATCGAGAACTTGCCAGAGGCCAAAGTCAGTTCAATGTTTATGAGGTAAATTCATGCAACTGAGTTTAATGTTAGAAATCAACTCTTTATAGATGCCCAAAAGCTGCATAAAAGCTCATTTCGTGTTATAATTAAATTCACTTTCCCAGTGCAATAATTTGAATTTTCGTTCCTGTACTTGCAACACATCACAATTGCCAAGGAGGCCATGGCGGTAGGACTGGGAATAAACTGTACAGGACAAATGCAGTATGTTAAACCAATAATTGAAATGTTTCTCTCAGGGTATTTTGATGTATTGCTTGCTGAAGGACACACACAATTTATTATATAGCAGACAATGACTGAAAACATAAATTGAATGAAGATATTGCATTGATAAACAGAAATAAATTGCTATGCCTCATGAAATTCAAGCTTCAAGAATGCCAAGTGTTAAAAGGATTATTGTGAGCCAGACTTTAGAACAGAAGGAGATAGTGAAGAAGTGAGTAGAACAGATTGGGTGACAGTTTGTGGTAGGCAGATCTGAATTTTGAGTATATATTTTAATTGCCAATGGGACTGAGGGAAATGGGAATTTCTCTTTGCGTAATGGCAAATGTAAGTAGGATACATACGTCAACAGTAAAGATCAAGATCAAAATAGTTTGGCTCTAACCATTCTACATATCTCAGTTCCCTAACAAATTGGGTGGGAATATCCCAAATTACAGAACAGGGCACGTAAGGTGATAGTAAAGCAAAGGCATGCTCTTAACTATTTCTTTCAGCTTTCAAAGAATACTCTAATTAAAAACCTGCAAACATTATTTAATTATTTAGTGGCTTTTACCTCCATGAACCATCAGATGTCTATTCCAAATGTTGATTACTTTTGATCTGAAGGAATTCTACTCAACCGTCAGTTGAAATTTACCTGTTATATCTTACTGCTGTAATGTACATGAAATAATACTGAGTTTTCCTGTCCTGGACCATATGTTACCATGCATTTCTCAATAAGATTTTTCTTTCAAAACTTAAAAGTTTGTTTCCCCACTTTTCCCTCATTGCTCAGTCTTTTGATACTGTGGATTAGTATCATGGAACTTTTCAGTATCATCTTCAGAATTTGAGTATTTCCTTTGTATCTTGTGGAGTGGATACAAGGCTCAAAGTCTATTTAGGCCATAGCACTACTTAATCTTTTATAGGTTTTTTTCAGTTATATTTCACTGATTTCTGAAGATATATCTGCAAACTGGCATCAAATCCACAATGATTCACTCTCTCCACTAGCAATGCTCTGTATCAGCAGTGTCCACGACCTACAAAATGTGCTGCAAAATTCACCGAAGACCTTCATGCCACACCTTTCAAACCCACTTCCATCTGAAAAAGTTTGGGCATGAGAATACTGGTACCTGCAAATTCCCCTCCAAACCATTCACCATCCTTACTTGGACACATGCACTCTCTGTAAACATTACTACCACTCATTGAGTATATAAACAGTGAATTATTTTTGTTTGGGTATATGCTTCTTGCTGAATTAAATGTAATTTGCCCTGTTACTCTCCACTTTATTTCCTACTCCTTCCTTTCCGCATCCTTGTCAGCCTCCTTCATCTGTGTCCTCCTTCCAACCTCACTTGGTCAGAGGATTTTATTTGGTCTTGATTTCATGCAATGGGAGGTCAGTTGGTTGACTTGATGTACAATGCAGCACAATGAATCTATTAGGTTTAAACTATATAAATATCTATACTTTAAAAACTTTGTTCAGTTTTGCATTAATGTCAGAAATATTTCAGGGTATTTTTATGATTTAACAAATACTGTCAACAAGCAAGTCAAGAGTAAATTCAGTGAGTATTTTAGCATTCATGTATTATAAACAAACAATAAACTAGTAAAATACAGAAACAGGAATCTCTTAATTTTGGAAATGACTTACATTAATAAGAATATAGTGGTTGGCTATAAAAGGCTATAAAACTAAAAATATTCTTGACTCACCAAATAAATTATTGTCAATCTGTTTACTTTTATTTTACTGTTTATAAAAACAGTAACCCTTTTTCACTATCCTACACCACTTTATGAAGTGGAATAAAATAGTTTGACTTAACAGTTAGTCATAGATAAGCTTAAAAGTCATTTGTATATCTATACAAAATGCCTACAGGAGCAAAACTCTTATTAAGTGTTGATTATACTAATGAGTCAATTCATACAGACTGTAGTCAAGCCTCTGAGTGTTCATAATGGTGTTGGAGAATGTTATGGGACTGCTTCAATTCTTGTCTTCCTTCTAAAAAACTCCTGAAAATGGCTTTTTGGATTACATCGAACATAGAATAGTACAGAATAAGAAAGGGCCCTTCAGCCCACAATGTTGTGCCAAGCATGATGCCAAATTAAATTAATCCCTTCTGCCTGCCCTTGGTCCATATCCCTGTATTCTTTACATATTCATATGCTTATCTAAAAGTCCATTAAACACTCCTTTCGTATCTGCCTCCACCACCACTCCTGACAGCCATTCCAGACTCCTATCACTCTCTGTGTAAAAAATAACTTGCCCCTCACATCTCCTTTGCTTGCTTAACAAATTTACATGTTCAGCAATTTTCACATCTCTCATATGCCATTAATGCTTTAAAACATCTTTTAATGATTTACTTTACTAAATAAATCAGTGGTGACTGTGATATACGAGTTTGATCTAAATCACAATGGCAGTAATTGGTCATTATGATGATGACATCAGTAAGAGAAAGACACAGCCTGGGTATATGATAGTTGCTGTGAATGATGACAAATTACTTTCTTCATTCCAAGGAGGATTTAAATTTGTAAAGGGTGATCCAAATCACTAGGGAAGTAAAAAAAAGCTTAAAATTGATCTGTATTGCAAGGAAACATCAAGGATTCTTCTGACGTAATAAGAGTACAAATAGGACTCAAAATGACTATGTCACCCTTCTGAAAATGCTCCAAAATACCAAAAGAGTTGGAATCCCCATCATCATTTGTCATAGAAGTCGTGACTCCAAACAGAATTGTAAGTGCAACCATTGTTTAGCAGAAAGAGCTGAGTACTTTCAGTATAAATGTAAGTTTGCTCACTGAGCTGAGAGGTTCATTTTCAGACGTTTCATCATCATACTCGGTAACATCATCAGTGAGCCTCTGGTAAAGCACTGATGTTAGTGATCCGCTTTTTATGTATGTATTTAGGTTTCCTTGGGTTGGTGATGTCATTTCCGGTTGTGGTATCATTTGCTGTTCTTTTTCTCAGAGGGTGGTATGAGGGGTTCAAGTCAATGTGTTTGCTGATAGAGTTCCGGTTGGAATACCACGCTTCGAGGAATTCTTGTGTGTGTCTCTGTTTGGCTTGCCCTTGAATGGATGTGTTGTTCCACTTGAAGTGGTGTCCTTCCTCATCTGTATGTAAGGATACTAGTGAGAGTGACCATCTCCTTTTGTGGCTAGTTGATGTTCATGTATCCTGGTGGACCCACAACCCCACACAAATAAAGCTGCGTTAGAACATTATTTCAACGAGCAACCGCACACTGCAGCACAGAGGGACTACGAAGAGCAGAGAAAAATCACTGATACAGCATATTCAAAATGAACAGGTACCCAATGAACACAGTCCACAGATTTCTCAACAATAAACCCAAATAAGCAGACAAAATGCATCCAGAAACCCTGGCCACTCTCCCCTACATCAAAGACATCTCAAAAATCACTGCCGACTTCTCAGACCTCATGGCATCATGGTAGCGCACAAACTCAGCAACACACTAAAACAGCAGCTAATGAACTTGAAAGATCCTATTCAGATAACAAACAAGACTAATGTCATTTACAAAATACCTTGCAAGAACTGTAACAAACATTACATTGGACAAACAGGCAGAAGACTAGCCAGCAGGATACATGAATATCAACTAGCCTCAAAAAGACACGAACCACTCTCACTAGTATCCTTACTAGATGAGGAAGGACACCACTTCGACTGGGACAACACATCCATCCGAGGACAAGCCAAACAGAGACACACAGAAGAATTCCTAGAAGCATAACATTCCAACCAGACCTATCAACAAACACATCAACTTCGACCCCATTTACCACCCTCTGTAAAAACGAACAGCAAATGACATCAACACAGGAAATGACATCACCAACCCAAGGAAGCCGAAATACATAAATAGAAAGTGGGTCGCTAACACCAGTGCTTCACCAGAGACTCACTGATGATGTTAACTAATATAATGACGAAACATCGGAAAGCAAACCTTCCAGCTCAGCGAGCAGACTTACACCCAGAATCTCAACCTGAGCTACAAATCTTCTCAAAGCTTGCGAACTTTCAGTATGGCCAGTTAAAACACTTCATAAAATATTTTAAGTTACAGCAACATTTTCACCTCAGAAATAATGCACAGGTCCTGCAAAAGGAAAATTTCCAGAGAAATATAATTCTTATAACAAGGAAATGGTTCAAAATGTCAAAGGTAAAGAACAAAAAAACGAACACAATATTCTTAGAAGAGGTTGAAGAATCAAAACAGATTCTGTACCATTGAACTGATGCTTGAAGAATTTGAAACAGAACTTAAAGTCAACAGGGAAGCAATGTTTTCATTGTAGTAGATGATTCACTATGAGGTCTATGAGGCTCAGAACAGCAAACACAAAAAATCAAGGTCCACAAGGCACAGACCTTCAGATGTGTGGGAAAATCACCGTGAAGCTTATTCACAGAGGACAGCATGTCAGTGAAACAGTGGGATGGATTTTCTGAACAGTACCTATCTCATTCAGATAGCCATTTAGTGCATTCTTTTATTTGTTAAGAAGAGTGTCTGTATACCTGACAGTAGATCCTGATTAGGGTTCCTTCAGAAATGTAATTCTAACAGGTCCCTCTTAATGCAGGATTATTGAAATAAGAAAACCCATGCAGCCATTTTCTAGGACTTAAAGTCCACTGTCACAGACAGCCGTTTTGTTGATAGCTGATATATAAAAATAAGTTTGTAAGGTAAGTATAGAGGTAGGGTTGCAGGATGTCAACTGGGTATGATGCCAGGCCTCAAGGTGGGAAAGTAGCCTAGTATTTTATGGCATTTTGGGGAGGTCAGGCTGGCCAAGTAATATTGAGTGCAGTGGTGGGAGCAAAGGGAGGGTTGTGTCCTGTGGCAAGGACCAGGCACTTGGTCTTATGCCAGGTCTAGTATTGGGGTGGGATGTTGATTCTAGTGGGGAGAGGAGCAGTGTTGGGATCCTAAGTGAAGCCGAGGTGGGGTTGGAATGTCGGGTCCTTAGCAGAGAGGCGTGTTTTCCGGATTAGATTTGTTGGTTCCTGGACAGAGTTGGGGGCAGTGATTGGGGTTCAGTTCCCAGGAGGACAGGTGTGGTTTCTGGTCCCGGGACATGGCAGCTCAGGTACCATGCATGGGTGGAGGCTCCCACATTTAGAGGGTCGAGTAAGCAGCTGTGCCGAGACAGGGTGTTGGATCTGGGTGTGGGTATGCAAAGGACTGGAGCCATGTGAGGTAAGTTACGGGGGATCAGTTTGCTACCTACCCAGGACTTCAAATAGGTTTTAAATAGTCTAATATTTCCAGAATAACTACTTACCAAACTGCAGTGGAACTGTCTGAAATTTCCAATTTAAATGGACCCTTTCAGAGGGTTTCTGGTGTTGGTGGATTTCCCAATGAAACCTTCAATTTCCCAGGCAAGTACTTCAAAGTCTGCTGCATGTGGGATTCCACAGGGTTCTGATGCAGAATTTCCGTTTATGTCGCAGAAATCTGAAAGTCTGGGCCATTATTGTATAATGAGGAATCAGAATAACTTGTTTCTAAGCAAAAATGTGTGTATTCGTTTAGGTCCCTTAAAGATAGTTCAGTCCATTGCCTCAGAACGAAGACAGAGAGACTTTTGGCAAGAATTTCCAAAGC
This sequence comes from Hemiscyllium ocellatum, assembly GCF_020745735.1. NCBI lineage: Eukaryota > Metazoa > Chordata > Chondrichthyes > Orectolobiformes > Hemiscylliidae > Hemiscyllium > Hemiscyllium ocellatum. Next base: position 24,415,969 of record NC_083426.1, on the reverse strand, counting down.
TATTCAAAGTCATAGACCTGTTAAAGCAGGGATATCACATTACTCTGCAAGTAGGTGTTGAACCCATCATTGATGCATTCGCAGGAAAATTCCTTAGATGGATAAAGCGAAATCTCTGTTAGACACCATGATTGAAAGTGGAGACAGACTGTTGCTCAAGACGAGTAATCATTTCCAAGAACAAAGTAAGAACTAAGTTTGTGTGTAGATCTCACTCAATTAAACAAACAAGTCAGAAGGGAAATCCATCATATTTTGACAGCTAATGATGTAAAAGGATAAGATAAAGCAGTAGCAATAACTATTAGTAACATCGTGATGCCATTGTAGCCACAACACAAGCCCTGACTAAAGTTATTAAAACAAAATCTACTCAATATTTGATTGAGCTCTGAATAAAAACAAATTGCAAAAATAACCTGGGATTCGTAGTGATCAGTCACATTAGATATCTCCTCCAGCCATTAGTACTGCAGAGAATCAGTTAGACCTGTCACAAGACTGGTATAACCAGAAAAAGAGAGACTTTGAGGAAACTTGAGTTTTATAGTGTTCTGAAACTAAGTGTCAAGTAACTGGAATCTAAAGTCTCAGTACCACTTGGCTACTATGTTAGTTATTAAGCAAGTTCTAATGATATAGCTCCAGTTTCCCTCACTGGAACATCCTGTAAATAATGTTTCCAGTTAGGCATAAAAGGGCAGGTATTTGGTTAAAGTCACTGAACACTTCCAGAAGGCAGGAGTTGCCTGCCTGGTCCCAGAGGCAAAGGTAAGTGGCAGTCATGTTGAGGATTGTCATTCCCCTGCCTAGGTCTCAAAGGTCGAAGAGGTGGTCAAAGGCCTGGCACAACAAATAAGGGACAGAATTCATGCTATTTTTAGTTGACACAACAGATTCTTCTGTGAAAATTTAATTTGGTTCTCAATAATCAGAGAAGAGTCCCTTCACCACTTCTCCACACCACCAGCCCTTTGGATATTTGGAACTATTCTGGGGGCATTGGGATGCCAAAGCATTCTCTGAGACCAGAATTTTCAAACATTCCCACAATGGGTGCTGACCACATGGCCCTTCAAAGATCATAGCCAGTGAGATATTACGTTTCAGAAATTGCAAAGATGCAGCAGACAAAAAATAAAAGGCTACCCTCCTGCATCTGAAACTCTGGACACAATGTTTAAAGGGTCATGGAATTTGCACAAATAGAGGACACTCATTTTTGAGAGTTGGTACATATGTTTGAAGGATAGCTGTCAACAAACAGCAATATTGCAGCTGAGATCACAGTCACTTACTTACATCCAAAATTGCAAGATCATTCCTGCCGTGCAAATATGGTAGAAATTGCACTTATGAAAGTAACTGAAAAAAAAATTCTTCTGCAGAAATGAGGAATATGGCCTGAGCTGGTCAAAGATGAAGTCTTTCTACAAGCACAGTTTAATTCAAAGTATCACGAACATCCAGAACAGTTTTTCAGTTCAGTGGTGGAGGGAAACCTCTGGAATCGTTTAAGAGCGAGGTTCAGGCCTGAGGAGCACTTGGACTCCCAAGATTGAATTTACGAGATGGATCACATCTATTCCTGGCACTGGAAAATGTTTAACATACTTTGTTTTGAAGTCCACTTTAAATAATATAAAGATTCCAACACCAATTTGGAATAAAAAGTCATTTTTGTGAGCAGGTTTGAAGATACAGAAGATCATGTAGCAATCTGGATGTCAATTGATGGTACTGCTGAAAGCATTTTCGTAACTCACACAATTCATCAACCAATCATCTCAAAGGCAGATTTTACCACTGGCAGGTTTCAAGTGTGGTGCGAGATCATTTCCAGATTGCCACCCAATTCAGTTTGCCAAGACAGCGGCCCAAGTGATCATCTGAAGTTGATTGGTTGAGAGGCTGCCAGTAAACCCCTGAAGCTTCAGAACCAATCAGAACAGCCCCCACCTGTAAAACAGATGAGCATGAGTACAGTATGATGGTGATGTGATCTTTAAGGAACATCCTGAAGAGGTATTAATTTTGATTAAATCTGACAACTCCTGCAAGGTGTGACTGTGAAAGGGAAACTCCTCTACGATATAATCTCAAGCTAAGGCTCCAGCTCAGTGATGACTGTCTTTATTGGAGGCTTAAAATAGGTATTTCAAAGAGTGTTATTGAATACTGAACATTAGCTCTATTTCCCCCTCTATAGAGTATGTTACCAGATCTGTTGAGAGCCTACAATATTCTGGTTTTTATTTTGGATCTTTGTCCTCCATATTTACTTTTATTAAAAGAAGAGACCTTGCAGGAATCTGGCTTAATGCTAGCAAAACACCTCCAAGTACTGGCTGGGTCCTCAATGGGTCAAAATTCTTGAAATGTTCCTCAAAGCCTCATGACAGCATTCATTTGGAATCAAAAACTGCCTTGCCCTCACCACAATATTATTGGCTTTATGTTTTAGCTGTCACGGGCACTTCTAACCATCAACATTGATCAGCCTCAAGAGGAAAGGATTTGCACTGAATTGCATATTAACCCAAAAACCCACTGACAGTTGACAACACACCTCCTCCAGTGGCTAGTAATCCACTGCAGGAAGGATCCTGGAAGCATGGCCAGACAGCTCACAAATGGACAGTTAATTATGCAGATTGGCTGTCTGCCACTGATGGGCAAGTTACTTATATTCCTGCTGGCCTGTCTGGAAGAAAAGTTTCCAGAAGCAGCAATATGCCAACCCAATAACCTAGTAGGTATTCCTCTAAAATCCTTCCTTGTCCTGCTCTGGAGCTCAGCAAGCAGGACAGTAAGATTCCATCTTTAATCAGTAATCGTCAGTCAACTTTAATTGCCATTGAATTTTTTTATCCTATGCTGATTAAATTTTGCATGGAGTTGAAAGGAATTGCATTTGTTAAATTCATTTAGGGTCTTGCTGTTCATAGAGCGTTCTACAGAGATTGATAGACACTTACTGAAATATACAGTCCGACACGAAAACATGCTGTGAATTGTCAGTAGGGTTTGACAATAATGTGTGTTCAGTGCAAATCCTCTCCTCTGATGTTGAAGAATATTGATGATTAGAAGTACCTGTAACAACTAATGCAGCCAAAAGGATTGTCAACAGGGCAGGATAGTTTCAATCCTGAGCAAATGAGTCTTATGTATGAGGAAGAGTGCAAGAATTTCATGATTTGAAGTCATGAGATAGAACAGAACACATTATGGATTCACAGTAGAGTACTGTTGCAGTTTGGATCACCATACTACAGAAAGGGTATGATTACATGAGAGGGAATGCGGAGGAGATTCACAAGGATGTTGCCTGGGATGGAACAAGTTATATATGAAGAGAGATTAGAGAAGGTGTGGTTGATTTAGAGCAGAGAAGACAGAGGGGAGACTTCATTGTGGTATATAAAGTTATTCGGGGCATAGATAGAATAAATAGAAGGAAATATTTCCTCTTAGCAGAGGGTGAATAACCAGGAGACATAGTTTTAAGGTAGGAAGAAAAGGTTTTCAGAGGATTTAAGGAAAGTTTCTTTTCACCTCGAGGGTGTTAAGTATCTGGAATTTACAACCTCAAAGGATGGTAGAGGCTGGAACCCTTAAGACATTTTAAGAAGTATTTAGCTGAGCACTTGAAAACAACGCTGCATACAAGGATACAAGTTACATGCTGGGAAATGGGATAAGAATAGATAGATGCTTGATGACAGACACAGACACAATGGGCCGAAGGACCTCTTTCCCAGCTGTAAACAAACTATGACTTTTTCTCCACTAGTGGCAAAGGAATGATACTCTCATTACTCTCACAGCTGCCTACATACTTATTGTGAACATTTGAATGGCAATTCACAGTTATTGGAATGTTTTTCATGGTCTGTAAGAAATCTGCAGAATATATGAACTGAATAAACAACTGTGTGTCTTCTCTACATTGGGGAGACTGGCCGCCTACTTGCAGAGTGTTTCAGAGAACATCTCCAGGACAGCCACATCAATCAACCCCACCGCCCCGTGGCGGAACATTTCAACTCTTCCTCCCACTCTGCCGAGGGCATGGGCCTCCTCCATCGCCGCTCCCTTACCACCCAACGCCTAGAGGAAGAACGCCTCATCTTCCACCTCGGAACTCCAACCCCATGGCATTAATGTGGACTTAACCATTTTTCTCATTTCCCCTCCCCCCCACCTTGCCCCAGTTCCAACCTTCCAGCTCAGCACCAGCATAATGACCTGTCCCATTTGTCAATCTTCCTTCCCACCTATCCGCTCCACCCTCCTCTCCGACCTATCACCCCACCTCCATCCACCTGTTGCATTCTCAGCTACCTTTCCCCCAGCCCCACGCCCCTCCCATTTATTGCTCCCCCCCCGGGACTTCCAGCCTCATTCCTGATGGAGGGCTTTTGCCCAAAACGTCGATTTTCTTGATCCATGGATGCTGACTGACCTACTGTGCTTTTCCAGCACCACTCTAATCTTGACTAATCTCCAGCATCTGCAGTAACCGCTTTCGCCTGTATGTCTCTTTAGCCAATTCAAATGAAGAAATCTTACTGGCACTTGTAAATCCTAAACCAGGAACCTGAAAAATATAATAATTAATGTAATGTACCTTCAAGCATAAGAAATCAAGCTGAAGTAAAAATGAAGATTAGATTAAGAGGGGATAAAAGAAATTTTAATTTTTTTTTTACAAATGTTCAGCAATAAGTAAAATCTGAAGGAGTGAGATTCTATATACGTAAAATACATTTTTAGTGTCAGAGAAGTTGTTTGGTACTAATTTTCATTATCAGCTTTGGTTACCTTCAAAGCTTCATTCCACCCACTAACCACTTGTGAAAGGTGAAATTCTCTTTAGTCCACTATGACTAGCATTGTTTCTAGTTGCCTTGACCCTACATTTTGGAAATCTATTCCATTCCTCAGTCTGCCTTCCTACTGTGTCTTGAACTTAAAGCCAATAATTTTTATTTGTGTTTACAGGCTCTTTAAACTAGCTCTGATTAGTGTCTAATTACATCATTGTGAAGCACCTTTGCATGTTTTCTATGTTAAAGATTCTACATAAATACAAGTTGCTATTAAACAAAAGCCCTAACACATATATCTCTTTGCCTGTTTGTCAACACTGTGATGCTGGGTCCAACAAGTTAATATCGAAAGCGGCAGTAGGCACTGCCAGTTTGTTGCAAGCTAATAATGAAAGTCCAACAACTTTCAAAGGGCTAAAAATTTGTGTTAGTGACTTGGAACATCCAGTGAAGGCAATTATCTCAATGCTGACTTTAATATTGCACAGACAGCAAAACCTTTCTCCAATGAATTATATATATATAATATATGCAATGCACCCAAATTTGATGAAAATAACGTAAGCTCAAATTGACATTTAATCCAGCCAGTAATGATGTATGAGGAAAAAACAACAGCTGTCTGTCAGTAATGTGTGCCAAAAGTAATCAAAATTGTACAATGCTGGTAGCAGAAGAATTGTGCCACTACCTTTGTGGAATTCTGCTCTGGAATGTGTAATTAAAATTGATGATAGACAATTCAAAGAAAGGTATTCCAGGGAGATGGTTACATTGGTGCATTTTTCTCCCTGCAGCAGACAAGATGACAACAGATCTGGCACAAGTTCCAGCAAATAAGGTTTCTGCTCAATTGCAGATATCCAGTTATTAATGTGCAGAATGATTCAAGCCACCTTTTGCTGTTCTGCCATAACTAACATAAGGTTATACTTGCTAGGCACATTTAGTTGATATTTTACATCGAGTGCTTTCAATTTTCATTGTAACTAGGATTTTGTTTTCAATGTTCCATTGGCCTAAAGGAATAAAAATCACTGTACCGATGTGGTTTTCTATGCGGTTCTGCCTAATTGTGTTGCTGCTTTTGGGCGCACCTTTCAATATTGTTATCTGCAAACTACTTACTTTCTCCATTTGAGCAGTTTCCAATTTATCTGAGGGCTTCACTGAAATTCTAATCAAGTCAAGCAACATTGCATTGGCTGACTTCTCTCAATTCAAAATTGTTCAATTTGGATTGTCTGATAATCATCCAGTTTCTTGCATGAAAAGCCTACTTTTCTGTTTTACTGCTTAATTCTATCTTTAGACAAAATATCAACCTTGCTTGTTAGTAGACTACTTCTAATCAGTAATAAAGCTTAATATTGGCATGAGTATACAAATTCAAAATTCATACATAAAAAAGATATATCCTTGCTAATACAAAGAGTAGTGTTTAAACGTGCCTCAACATCGTCCTTCTTGGTGATGCTAATTCCCTTACTGCTGTGGATTGGATCAGAGAACTATTGAAACATTTGTTTGCTTCCTTATCACCTTTAGTTGGTGTCGTTTTTATAAAGGAACCTGTCTCTATTTTTTAACCCAGGGGTGAGGACAGTTTGATTAACCAGCATTTCATGTGCTTCAATGTAGAAGATTGTTTATTCATACATTCACCCAAAAAATCTGAATGTTTTATCACTCACTCACGCAGACTCAATCTCTCTCTTGCTCTGTTTTGCAAAACAGTGTCCAACTGCAGATGTGGTGCTTCAATTAGATAACATTTGCTCGATAATCCTGAATGGGTGAGGAATTATGCTGAAGTGCAGTTAAGAATTGCAGTGCTGGAATACTTCATATACTGGAAGTTAGATGCATTAATGCACAGGTCCTATTCTTTGCAGACAGAAGGACATGTACATGTATTGTGCTATTTCAACTCAACAAAATAGGTGAATACCATTTTCTCGAACCTTTCTAGGCAGTGCCATGATCAATCAGAATCAATCTGCCTGGTTTCAAAGTGAAACAAAACGTGGCAGTTAACTGTGAATCAGCATCGACGTTTGTCTTCCATGGTAATGCCTTTACCAATCAGAATTGTCTTGCAATCAACTCTCCTATACTGCAGTACACATCTTAGTTCTCCCTACGAATGGGCCTGAGTGCAGGATGAAAAGCATTAACCCACCCTGCCTTTTTTCAACTACAGTACAAGGTTTACTTAGAGGGAGGGACAGAAACTTCCTTCTGATGATCTCTTGTTATTACTCCAGGGATGTACTGGAAAGACTTCTTTGTTCAAGAGCTTCCAGATCTGATGTGAAGCCCTGCTTGATTCATAGCTTAAATCAAAGTGGATTGTTAAGATTATTAAGATTGTTCAGAGCAGCCCTTTGGCAAGGGGGCACTGAAGACACGCTCACGACGTTACTGAAGTTGTCCCCTGGGCCTCTAGCCCAATCACTAACCCAACCTTTCAGACCAGGAGAGTACTCTGGAAGCTCCAGACTCTAACTGAAACGTTGATGTCTGCTCCATAGGACTACCAGAAACAGCAGTGCATCTGATGGTGTTGTTCATGGGATTTTCCAGCTTAAATTGTAAAGAAAAGCATCATCACTTCTTTTTCATTGTGCGTTCAAAACCTGACACTGGGTCAATGTAAAGTTGTAGACTGATCGGAAGTGAGAGGATGGGGTGAAAAACCACCAGGGGAATTGAGTGGGCCTATCTACTTGCAAACCCATTCATGGGGCAGTAAGATTCTGCTGAATAGTTCACTATTTAAAAAGTCACAAGCCTCAAAAACAAACCATCATACTAATACTAGAAGAAAGTGAGCACTGCAGATGCTGGAGAACAGAGTCGAGAGTGTGGTACTGGAAAAGGACAGCAGGTCAGGCAGCATCCAAGGAGCTGGAGAATTGACGTTTTGGGCATAAACCCTTTATCAGGAATGAGGTTTGTGGGCGGGGAGGCTGAGAGGTAAATGGGTGGGGGTCTCTCAGTCTTCTGCACAGGCATCCTATTATACATTTAAATGTTACTCATTTAATGGTGCTAAGCTGCTCTGATGAATAAACCATCTCCAAGTTATCAATGCACATTCTACCATTAGCTATATAGATTGTTCTTTTTTTTTATTATAATCTGCTTATTCCTTGAAATTTCTTGGATCTTGCTGCAGGCAAGTTGGTTCCCTGTTTCCTCCAACACATAAGTGACTACACTTGAAAAGTATTTTATCTACGATACAGCATGGTGTATTGGCTCAGTGGTTAGCACTGCAGCTCACAACGCCAGGGAAGGGTTCAATTCCAGCCTCGGGCAACTGTCTGGAGTTTGCACATTCTCCCTGTGTCTGCGTGGGTTTCCTCCAGCTGCTCCAGTTTCCTCCCACAGTCCAAAGATATACATGTCGGGTGGATTAGCCATGCTAAATTACTCATAGTTTTAGGTGTATTAGTCAGAGGGAAATGGATCTGGGTGGGTTACACTTTGCAGGGTCGATGTGCACTTGTTGGGCCAAATGGCCTGTTTCCACACTGTGTAGGGAATCTAATCTTGAGGTTGTGTAAGATACCATATAAATGTAAATCTTGCTTTCATTGAAAAGAGTCCCCCTACCTACCTAAATGAATCAGAAGTTTTGCGAGCTATGTCATTGTAGGTGTACCTCTATGATCTGCTCCAAACCTCACTACCCCTCAGGCCTCTTAGGATTCTTGACTATCTTTGTTACTCTATTGGTGTCCATGCTGCCAACCGCCAAAGTGTCAAGGTCTGGCATTCTCTCTGTAAATCTATTACCTATGTAACAATGCTCCTTAACACCTATCTGTTTCACTAAACCTTTGCCAACTTACCCTTGCATCATGTTACGTGGGTTTATGATAATTCTGCTTAATAATACTTAGGTGAAGTTCCAACTGTTTCTTTCTCTATCACTGAATGAGCTGTATAAATTGTTGTGTTTAGCTTCATCCAGATTAAAACCATAAGGATTCCTGTTCTGGATAAAACGCTAACTGAACCCCAAAATCATTGTTGTTGCCCAATTATATTTTTAAAATAAGATTCCACTGTTTCCTGATGCATTTGATGGTATGTTATGGTCTATCTCAGACTTTAAAATAGGTTATACTGTCCAATAAAATTAGTTCACAAATTTCTAAAAGCTTCAAATGAAAGATTTGCCTTTATATAGCATCTTTTCAGAATCTCTGGCTGTCCTAAAATGCTTTACAACCAATGAAACATTTACAGTGCAGTCACCGTTATCACGTAAGAAATAGGGCAGTCAATTGATGCAGCCTAAGGTCCCACAAAGCAAAATACATTGGCTGTTGTTTGAGGGATATTGACTGGGACACTTTTCTTCATGTGATGCTCAGGAATTTTCTACATTCATCCAGGAGAACAGATAGGATCATATGTTTAGAGCCTCATCTGGGGGCAGTAACCCCATTCATTGCTGCACTGGAATGTCAGCTTAAGGTTTGTGCTCAGATCTCTGGAGTGGGATTTGAATGCATAACCCTCTAAATTGGGGTTCTCAGCAAGGGAGAGGATGCAATAAGAGTCCTGCCACTGGGTCAAGACTTACACTAATGTATCTGACAGCAAGATTAGCTTCTATTCAAAATATCTAGCACATTCTTAATACGGACCAATGGCTTTATTTTCATTATACAGCATAGAAACAAATAAAACCTGAAATTTGAAGGTTAAACTATGCATATATGCATGTATTGTGTGTACATGAAAATAAATAATCAAAATAGATTGTGATGTGATGTAGCCTGACTATTTTTAAAAAATTCTTTCCAACGTTAGATTTCCAATCTATATGCGGAGAAAAAAGCTCAGTTTTGCACATTATAGTGTGTGACATATCTAGGTCATCATTACAAAAAGAGGAAAGAATTGAAGCAGTTTATGTCAAGTGATATTTCTTCAAGATACGTTCTGATTAATGTAATAACATGACTTTCACCCACAGTATGTTCTACCAAAAAATAATTGATTTTAGTAAAATGTGATCTGTTTGCACTATGTTTGAACTATTTATTCCAAATCATAACGTGGCTATAATTTATTCCCTGAATGTTGCTTAGGATGTGATGATGCATTCAGGGAATCAGCCAGCTTTATACGCTAGTTGCTGTCTTTTCATTTGTGAACATTCTTTTCAAATTTCATTGGGATTTATATTAAATATATAATTGCAAAGGACAAGAGCAGTGTCACATGAATATGCCATTACTGTAAATCATAATCGTTAATTTTTATCAAAGAATGTCATGTTGAAAGACTTGAACTCAGACTAATAATTTGCATAGATTGTGACACATCATCTTGTTCCTAATGGCAAGAAGATTCCTTCAATGCCTTGATCTGTTCACTTCTATTACTTTTGACTTATCTCAGTGTCGACTAAATAGAACTGATAAGGAGACTACATCTTTGAGGTTCTAAACATGAATATTGATAGCCACTGCAGGCGTGGTATGTAAACTTTCCAAATGCTTATGCTTAGATTTCAACCCATATTGCACCTGCAAATCTTTAAACAAACTTATAACCTGTCCCTGATATGAATGTTAGTCATATTAAAATTAGGCTCCAAAGATGTAATTTGGATGTTCATGCAATTATCCAATGTTGTTACAATGTTGTAACAATGCTCAGTCAGGTAATCAATAACTATTCAGGAGGTGCTGTTTTCAGTGCCATAATATAATATGATAAGTATTGAGTTTCAATTCTAATATGAACCTTTATTCGGTGTTTTATTGTCTATTTCTGCTTCATTGATCAAGAGGCTTTATTTTCTGGTATTGTCAATTTAAGTTAAGGCACCCATTTTATTTGAATAATGAATTGCCCATGGGGATCCACCAAGTATTTTTGATGAAGAGAAGAAAGAATAACAGAGTGAAGTTGAGTTGCACATGTTCATCTGACAGTGTCCTTCTATTGATGTAATGCAACAACTTGTTCATAGAGCTGACTATGCATGTTGTAGGTTCATAAAATACCAAAAACAGAGCTGTAACATTTCCAGCAAGGATTTCTACAACTAACATGCACCACAGGACAAGTATCTGTTTCTTCAAGTCATCTCTCTGTGCCTTCTTCCAATGTGCTGGAAATCTACTGTTATGAATTTGGTCTGCTATGGATGCCTTTTTGAGTTCAGTGATTTTAGACACATCATTAAGCCATATGATCATTTTTTAATGGAAGTTGGTTTATACTCATCAGTACTTATAGCATAACCCAGGAATATAAATATAACACTTGTTTTTGGCTTAAATTAAATAGTTATGTCTTTTGTATGTGCATTTTACACACTAGCTTTAAATATGGTGCAACTAATATGATTTTCTAAATTTGTAGATTTATGTAAGCTGGTCTTTAAATAATATAAAGAAGCAAATACATATACTTCCCCATACCAGTGGATCATCCTTTCTAAAACAAAATAGAGTTGATTTGGTTGGGGCTGGCCCCAGGTTTACTGGATGGTGGGCATCTCACATATCAGAGCATAATTTAGGTACTTTTGAGGATCACCTGATTTTTTTTGAATCTGCATTCATTTTCCAGTGCATCAGAGCACAGTGCTTGATAAAGCTTTCTGATAACTCCAATGGATTCTGGAAAACAGCTTAGGAGAGAACTTAGTCTTTCCACAGACTATTGTGGATTTTTTTTCTGATGCTATTTTTCTAGGACTTTTTTCTTTATGGACAAACATTGGAGGATTTTTCAAAAGCAAAATTTATTCTTGTACACTAGTACAAAAGGAGTGATTTTAAACAACAATCAACATTCTGTTACACTTTCTGTCTTTTCCATTGAATCACATTGTTACATGATCACACATTATACATAACTATCCTAAAGCCAGTTTAACCGCTTTGAATGTGTCTTTTGTTCATTATCCAGGTAAGATAATAAATTAATTGTTGCATAGTATAGAGAAGGAAGTGGTATTGTGGTATTTTCAGTGGACTAGTAATCTAGATACCCAGGTGAATCCGACCATGACAGGTAGTAACGTTTGAAATAAATGAATAAACCTTAAAGTAAAAGCAAATTAATTGTGAAACCATAGTGAATTGATGTAAAACCTTATATGGTTCACTGATGTCCTTTAAGGAAGGAAAATCTGCCATCTTCCCTTTGGCTGAATTTGACCCCAATGCACAGTAATGAGGTTGTTTCTTCAGTGCCCAGCAAGCCTCTCAGTTAGATTGAACTGTTAGATTGAGAGTTATAAGGTAGCCAGGAAGGATCTAAAGAGAGAGCTAAGAGCAGCAAGGAGGGGACATGAAAAGTCTTTGGTTGGTAGGATTAGGGAAAACCCAAAGGCTTTCTGTAGGTATGTCAGGAATAAAAGAATGACTAGGGTAGGAATAGGTCCAGTCAAGGATAGTAGTGGGAAGTTGCATGCAGAAGCTGAAGAAATTGGGGAGACACTGAATGAATACTTTTCATCAGTATTCACTCAGAACAGGACATTGTTGCCGATGTGAATATTGAGTCACAGTTAATTGGAATGAATGGCTTTGAGGTATGTAGGGAAGAGATGTTGGAAATCCTGGCAAGGGTGAAAATAGATAAGTCCCCTGGGCCTGATGGCATTTATCCTAGGATTCTCTGGGAAGCAAGGGAGAAGATTGCAGAGCCTTGATTTTTATGTTCTCGTTGTCTACAGGAATAGTGCCAGAAGACTGGAGGATAGCAAATGTGGTTCCCTTGTTCAAGAAGGGAGTAGGGATAACCCTAGTAACTATAGGCCGGTGAGTCTCACTTCTGTTATGGGCAAAGTCTTAGAGAGAATTATAAGGGATAGAATTTATGAACATCTGGATAGGAATAATGTGATCAAGGATAGTCAGCATGGTTTTGTGAAGGGCAGGTCGTGCCTCACAAACCTTATTGAATTCTTTGAGAAGGTGACCAAGGAGGTGGACGAGGGTAAAGCGGTAGATGTGGTGTATATGGATTTTAGTAAGGTGTTTGATAAAGCTCCCCATGGTAGGCCACTGCAAAAAATACGGAGGTATGGCATTGAGGGTGAGTTGGAGGTTTGGATTAGGAATTGGCTAGCTGGAAGAAGACAGAGGGTAGTAGTTGATGGTAAAGGTTCATCTTGGAGTGCAGTTACCAGCGGTGTTCCGCAAGGATCTGTTTTGGGACCATTGCTGTTTGTCATTTTTATAAATGACCTGGAGGAGGGGCTAGAAGGTTGGGTGAGCAAGTTTGCAGATGATACGAAAGTTGGTGGAGTTGTTAACAGTGAGGAAGGATGTGGCAGGTTACAGCGGGAAATCAATAAGCTATAGAGCTGGGCAGAAAGGTGGCAAATGGAGTTCAATGTAGCTAAGTGTGAAGTGATTCACTTTGGTAAGAGTAACAAGAAGATGGGGTACTGGGCTAATGGTTGGATACTTGGTAGTGTGGATGAGCAGAGGGATCTTGGTGTCCATGTACACAGATCTCTGAAAGTTGCCACCCAGGTAAATAGTGCTGTGAAGAAGGCATATGGCGTACTGGCTTTTATTGGTAGAGGAATTGAGTTCCGGAGTCCTGAGGTCATGTTGCAGTTGTATAAGACTCTGGTGCAGCCGCATCTGGAGTATTGTGTGCAGTTTTGGTCGCCATACTATAGGAATGATGTGGAGGCATTGGAATGAGTGCAGAGGAGGTTTACCAGGATGTTGCCTGGTATGGTAGGAAGATCGTATGAGGAAAGGCTGAGGCATTTGGGGCTGTTCTCATTGGAGAAAAGAAGGTTTAGGGGTGACTTGATAGAGGTGTACAAGATGATTAGGGGGTTAGATAGGGTTGACCATGAGAACCTTTTTCCACGTATGGAGTCAGCTATTACGAGGGGGCATAGCTTTAAATTAAGGGGTGATAGGTATAGGACAGATGTTAGGGGTAGATTCTTTACTCAGCGAGTCGTGAGTTCATGGAATGCCCTGCCAGTAGCAGTGGTGGATTCTCCCTCTTTATGGGCATTTAAACGGGCATTGGATAGACATATGGAGGATAGTGGGTTAGTGTAGGTTAGGTGGGCTTGGATTGGCGCAACATCGAGGGCCGAAGGGCCTGTACTGTGCTGTATTTTTCTATGTTCTATGTTCTGTGTTCTATAACAGTCAGGCTGATCAAACAAGCCATTGGCTCTGGACCTCCTGAAGCCTTACAGTATTACATCAAATATAGGCAGGGAAACCACGTTGCTGCCTACCAACATCCATCATCCAAAGAAATAGCACTCTTCATATTGAATACCATTGGAGGAAGCATCAAAGGTGACAAGGAGATATAATGGAATCTTCATGATAGATATTGCAGTCATCCACCCAAATGGTGCCACTACTGACCGAGCTAGCTAAGTCTGAAAATACAAAGCTGCTAAACATTACCATCAAGCTGATGGTCATCCCTAGATCAAGGAAGAGTGCAGGGCACATGAGGAGCACCTTTCATACTGAGAAAAGAGGTGTCACCATGATAAAGTTACAACACAGGATGAACAGTGTTAGCAATGTATGATTGATGGAGTTAAGCAATCCCACATTCAATAGATTAGATTCAAACTCTGGAATTCCATCACTTGGTGGACAATGAAACAACTCATTGGTGAAGGAGGTTCATGAATGTCATCTCATCAATGATCAGGTAGTACAGCACATCAATGCAAGCATTACAAGCATCTTCAGCTAGAAATGCCTAAAGAATAAGCTGTCGTGTCCTGCGCATCACAAATTCCAGCCTTCCATCAGTTTTATTTGCACTACATGATATTAAGAAATAGTTGAAGGCATTGGACACTGAAATGGTTTTGCACCTTGACCACATTCCAGCAATAGTACTGAGGAGTTATGCTCCACAGCAAGCTAAGCCCCGAACAGAGGTGTTCCAGTACAGCTAAAACACTGACATCTACTCAGCAATGTGAAAAGGTGCCCAGATATGTTGTGCCCACCAAAAGCAGAACAAATCCAACCCAGCCAATCTCCAACCCATTGGTCTTCCCTCAATCGGCTGAGGTTCAGAATGGGTTTTGCCAAATTCGTTCAGCTCCTCACCTCATCAAATCCTTGGTCAAACATGAACAGAGGAGCTGAACTCAGGAGGGGAAGTGAGGGCGATGTCATGACAGTATTTTTGGACTGTGGATTCAAGAAGCTGTAACAAAACTGAATATGGGGAGAACTCTACACTGATAAACTTCATATCGAGCACAAAGGATTGTACTTGCTAGAGATCAATCATCTCATTGATAGGACACCAATGCAAGAGTTCCTCAGGATACTATATGAGGTGCAACCATCTTGGTTTGCCTCATCAATGACGTTCTTCATAAAATAAGTGGTGGGAATGCCTGCTGATTGTTGTACAATGTTCAGTGCTGTTTACCATTTTGCAGATACTGAAGCAGGTGTGTCCATATTTAGTAAGACCTGGATTCTCACCATCAAGAGAGACTTCAGCCATCATCTCTTGATGATTCGTGGCATCACAATTGCAAAATCCCCTGCTATTCAGATCATGGGGTTAAAATTGCCAGAAACTCAACTGAGACAGCTGTACAAATATAGTGGGTAGAAAAACAGGTAGAAGCCTGGAATTTTATGGTGAGTAACTCATTTAATGACTCCTCAAAGCTTGTCCAATATCTAGAAGGTACAAGTACTCAATGTGATTGAATACACTCCACTTGCCTGAATGTCTGCATCTCCAACATGACTTGAGAAACTTGACCATTTCCAGCTCAAAGGATTTCAACCCTGAAATTACCCCCAAAATGAAAGGGTGGGTCTACTTGTGGACTGCAGTGATTCAAGAAGGTAGCTCACCACAACCTTCTCAAGGCCACCCAGGGTTGGGTAATAAATGTTCACAGCCATGTTCACCCACGTCCCAAAAGACTGTTTTAAAAATGCAGAAAATGTTGCAGCCAAGTAGTGAAGAATTGAATGCGGCCAGTCCCTTTTATTGTTATTGGACGTAAAATGGTAGTGAATAAGAAGGTATTAGAACATAGAACATAGAACAATACAGCACAGAACAGGCCCTTCGGCCCACGATGTTGTGCTGAACATTTGTCCTAGCTTAAGCACCTATCCATGTACTTATCAAATTGCTGCTTAAAGGTCACCAATGATTCTGACTCTGCCACTCCCACAGACAGTGCATTCCATGCCCCCACCACTCTCTGGGTAAAGAACCTACCCCTGACATCCCCCCTTTACCTTCCACCCTTCACCTTAAATTTATGTCCCCTTGTAACACTTTGTTGTACCCGGGGAAAAAGTCTCTGACTGTCTACTCTACCCATTCCCCTGATCATCTTCTAAACCTCTATCAAGTCACCCCTCATCCTTCACCATTCCAATGAGAAAAAGCCTAGCACTCTCAACCTATCCTCTTATGACCTATTCTCCATTCCAGGCAACATCCTGGTAAATCTCCTCTGCACCCTCTCCAAAGCTTTCACATCTTTCCTAAAGTGAGGTGACCAGAACTGCACACAGTACTCCAAATGTGGCCTTACCAAGGTCCTGTACAGCTGCAACATCACCTCACGACTCTTGAATTCAATCCCTCTGCTAATGAACGCTAATACACCATAGGCCTTCTTACAAGCTCTATCCACCTGAGTGGCAACTTTCAAAGAGCTATGAACATAGACCCCAAGATCCCTCTGCTCCTCCACCTTACTAAGAACCCTACCGTTAACCCTGTATTCCGCTTTCTTATTTGTCCTTCCAAAATGGACAACCTTGACAGGGTTGAACTCCATCTGCCACTCCTCAGCCCAGCTCTGCATCATATCTAAGTCCCTTTGCAGCCAACAACAGCCCTCCTCACTATCCACAACTCCACCAATCTTTGTATTGTCTGCAAATTTACTGACTCAGCCTCCGACTCCCTCTTCCAAGTCGTTAATAAAAATTACAAACAGCAGAGGACCCAGAACTCCACTTGTAACTGGGATCCCTGCGGAACTCCACTTGTAACTGGGCTCCAGGCTGAATATTTACCATCTACCACCACTCTCTGACTTCGACTGGTTTGCCAGTTCTCTATCCAACTGGCCAAACTTCCCACTATCCCATGCCTCCTGACTTTCCGCATAAGTCTACCAGGAGGAACCTTATCAAATACCTTACTAAAATCCATGTACTCTACATCCACTGCTCTACCCTCATCCACATGCTTGGTCACCTCCTCAAAGAATTCAATAAGACTTGTAAGACAAGACCTACCCCTCACAAATCCGCGCTGGCTCTCCCTCATCAAGCAGTGTCTTTCCAGATACTCATAAATCCTATTCATCAGTCCCCTTTTCCATTACTTTGCCTATCACCAAAGTAAAACTAACTGGCCTGTAAATCCCAGGGATATCCCTATTCCCTTTTTTGAACAGGGGCACAACATTCGCCACTCTCCAGTCCCCTAGTACCACCCCCGTTGACAGTGAAGACGAAAAGATCATTGCCAATGGCTCTGCAATTTCCTCTCTTGCTTCCCACATAATCCTAGAATATATCTCATCAGGCCCAGGGGACTTGTCTATCCTCAAGTTTTTCAAAGTGCCCAACACATTATCCTTCCTAACAAGTATCTCCTCTAGCTTACCAGTCCGTTTCATACTCTCCTCTTCAACAATACGGTCCCTCTGATTTGTAAATACTGAAGAAAAGTACTCATTTAAGACCTCTCCTATCTCTTCTGACTCAATACACAGTCTCCCACTACTGTCCTTGATTGGACCTACCCTCGTTCTTGTCATTCTCATGTTTCTCACATACGCATAAAAGGCCTTGGGGTTATCCTTAATCCTACCCACCAAAGATTTTTCATGCCCTCTCTCAGCTCTCCTAATCCCTTTCTTCAGCTCCCTCCTGGCTATCCTGTATCCCTCCAACGCTCTGTCTGAACCTTGTTTCCTCAACCTTATGTAAGCCTCCTTCTTCCTCTTTACTAGACATTCAACCTCCCTCGTCAACCAAGGTTCCCTCACAGGACCATCTCTTTCCTGCCTGCTGGGTACATACATATCAAGGACACGTCATATCTGTTCCTTGAAAAAGTTTCACATTTCAACGACATCCTTCCCTGACAGCCTATGCTCCCAACTTATACTCCTTGGATCCTGTCTTGCAGAATCATATTTACCCTTCTCCCAGTTGTAAAACCTGCCCTGTTGCACGCACCTATCTCTCTCCATAACCAAGGTGAAAGTCACAGAATTGTGGTCACCATCACCAAAATGCTCACCCACTAACAAGCCCATCACTTGTCCCGGTTCGTTACCAAGTACCAAATCCAATATGGCCTCCCCTCTGGTCGGACAATCTACACACTGAGTGAGAAAAGCTTCCTGGACACACTGCACAAACACCGCCCCATCCAATCTACTTGATCTAAAGAGCTTTCAATCAATATTTGGGAAGTTGAAATCGCCCATGACTACTACCCTGTGGCTTCTGCACCTTTCCAAAATCTGTTTCCCAATCTGTTTCTCCACATCTTTGCTGCTATTGGGGGACCTATAGTAAACACCCAACAAGGTGACTGTTCCTTTCCTTTTTCTGACTTCAGCCCATACTACCTCCAAAGGCAGATCCCCCTCGAACTGCCTTTCTGCAGCCGTTATATCATTTCCAATTAGCAACGTCACCCCCTCCCTCCTTTTTTACCACCCTCCCTAATTTTACTGAAACATCTGTAACTAGGAACCTCCAACAACCATTCCTGTCCCTCTTCTATCCATGTTTCCGTGATGGCCACAACATCGTAGTCCCAAGTACCGATCCACGCCTTAAGTTTACCCACCTTATTTCTGATACTCCTTGCATTGAAGTATACACACTTGAACCCATCTCTGTGTCTGCAAATATTCCCTGTCAGTGCTACCTTCTCCGTAGCCTTCCTACATTCTTGGACATTCTGAAAAACAGCTAACCTACTTGCTGGACTACAAGTCTGGATCCCATCCCACTGCCAAGTTAGTTTAAACCCCCCCGAAGAGTGCTAGCAAACCTACCTCCCAGGATATTGGTGCCCTTCTGGTTCAGGTGCAACCCGTCCTGCTTGTACAGGTCCCACCTTCCCCAGAATGCAGTCAAATTGTCCAAATACCTGATGCCCTCCCTCCTACACAATCCTTACAGCCATGTGTTCAACTGCACTCTCTCCCTATTCCTTGCCTCACTGTCACGTGGCACCGGCAACAACCCAGAGATGACGACTCTATCCGTCCTAGCTTTTAGCTTCCTGAGCTCCCTGAGCGACCTCCCCACCCCTCTTCCTACCTATGTCGTTGGTGCCAATGTGCACCACGACTTCTGACTGCACACCCTCCCCCTTAAGGATTTTGAAGACACGGTCCGAGACGTCTTGGACCCTGGCACCCGGGAGGCAACAAACCAACTGAGAGCCTCGCCCATGTCCACAGAACTGCCTGTCTGTCCCTCTAACTATTTGGTCTCCTATAACTAGCAGTCTCCTCCTCTCCCCCTTTCCCTTCTGAACCTCAGAGGTGGACCTCGTGCCTCCACTCAAATAACAATCACTTATCTTCCCGACCAGCTCTGTGCTCCGACTTCACTTCCGCCCAGCTCCCGCCATTCCCTGCTGCGAAAAAAAGGATGTTCGAGTGATTGTTTATTTAAAAAGTACTTTTGTTCCTCAAATAGTATTTGCAAAAGTTAAAAGATAATACTCAGCTTTAGTAATTGTTATTAATGACTTTATCCATATTTGTGTGTAGCTTTTATGTTATTCACCACCATTTCAAAGGGCCTCTTGGTATCTCTCACTTGTTCCCAACGCACTGAGACTATCATGTCCAATATTGATCCAAAAACCACTCTCAGTATGTAAATGATGCTCACTTATCAAATTCAGACAAGATGGGAGAATTTTACTTCAGTGTGTTTTGCAGATATCAAAAGTAGAATCTCTGAGAATGCATTGTTATTTGCAGATAGGTATGTCTCAATATAAAACACCATCCTGGTTGTTAAAGCATTATTGTGCATTGCTCTCTTCATTTAATCTTTAGATGATTGTCATCTGTGATCATTTGTTTAAACTTCCAAGGTGTTTTCTTTCTTCCTAGTCCATCCATGACACACTTTGTTTTCCAACTTTACCACTCCTTAATCAATAATTTATGGCCAGACCTCTAAACATAAGTTGAGATGGAGCTAGGAGATTCGACTACAAGTTTCGGTTTTCTCATTTGAGTGAAGGCATCTTGCTGTGTTGAAATAAATACAACCAAGACCAATAAACAAAGTATATCTTGGAAAATGCAACAGGAATGACTAACAATATGGCAAAGCAGCAAAATAATATTCCTACACAGTTGTGCATGTTTCTCACTCTATCATTCAATATTATTTTAAAGTTAAAGGCACCCAAGTAAGAGCTAAGAACTAATCCATTTCTGAAAGCAAGAGCCAACTGTTGATTTCTGTATAGTATTAAGAGTGTTTTGATAACACAGGCAGCAACTCCAATGTGACATTTCCGAGGTAGTAAGATTGGGTCTCTAAATCAATTCAAGGTAAATTCCATTTCCTTAAGTAATTTAGAAATACATTTCATGTTAATGTATCAACATAAATCAAAGTTTGAAAGATATTGATTCACCCAAAGCTCATATGCTGAGAGGGAACAATTGCATACTTAATAACATGTACCTTGCCAATCTCCTAACAGCTTTCCTAAGCAGTAAGTTCCTACTTCTCTTCCTGACTGTTTGCCTGAATATTCAAGATGACATCCAAAGTATTTCAGTCATCACTTTGACCAGGGGTTCATTGTTAGACTCTTTGTGTTCAAATGCTAGTGCAACTTTAATGAACAGAAATAATTTTAGAACGTTTCCAAACTTTCAAAATTGTTTTCTTAGTTCTTATGAGCAGAATTAAAATAAAATGGAATTGTTATTTCTGTCATTTTACCAGTTTACTGCCCATTCCTTGAGAGGACATGTCTGTGTAAAGTGGTGAAGGCCCATTTGAGTTTTCCCTTTCTGGAGTGCTACATGATTCCCAGGACTTTGTCAACTCAGCAGGAGGCTGTCGGTTTGAAATAGGTGATGTTCAATATTCTCAAGTGAATAAGGATTCCACTAAGTTACTGTGGTCTCCCCAGCGCAACTAAGAACACATAGATTGTTGATGAAAAGAAAACAAAGTACGAACAGTTGAATCATTTGATGATTGTCAAATTATGATGAGTGGGCTATGGTAAGGGTCAGTGCTTGGTTCTTAGCTGTGTACAATTGATATCAATGGGTTCAATGTGTTGACTAATGGCCATTGTGACACAATGGTAGTATGTCCCTGCCTCTTGAAACTGAAGGCCTGGTTGCAAGCCTCTCCTGCTCCAGAGGTGTGTTCCAACACTGCATACTCCACCTTTTTTTATTAAATAGCAGCACTCCATATTTCTGACAAGAGCTTCCATTCGCAGCTTCTTCGGAATTGTGAAACGGTCCCAGAACCAGAAGTGGTGAGAAAGGAAAGCAGACCAGGCGGGTGGAGACCAGGCCCTGAGGGATTGCTGGAGTAGGTCCACAGTGATTGAAGGGAGATTGATTCCTAGGAGTGAGGGAAGGTCAGGTCCATAGCGGGAAATGGGCATCAGCTCCCGGGAGCTAATACAAGTCAGCTCTGGAATAGGTGAAGTCGAGCTTCATATCTGGCGTAGAGGTGAGGTCAGATGTTGGGCAGTGAGAAGATACTCAGGTCCAGAGTGGGTGAAGGGTTTTGTTCCAGCACAGGGTCCTGGATAATAAAGAATGGTCAGGTCTCAGGGGTGTGAATAGGGAGTCAGGTTTTGAGTAGGGGAATGGGGGTGTCAGAGTCAGAGAAGAAGAAGAGGGGTTTAGTTCCAGAGTGGGGTCTCTTGACTGAAAGTTTCCTCATTTGAACAATCTGAATTCTTCAATTTAAAAAGACATTTCTTCCAGGCATTGGGAATTGACCTGAGGAATCTTCATTGCCCTGTGCAATTCATTCTGAGTGTGGTTTGAAGCAAATTCCCCAGGGTGCTCGTGCACAGTATCAATGCTGGAGAATCAACTCTCTGACCATCATTTCTCAACTCTAAACAAACCATTTTTCACATCTTGGTTTCCTGAATTTCGGTCACCCCTCTCTATTGTGCTCATTCAATCAAAGAGCTATTCCAGGAGTACAGGAGTAAAGATGTCTTCCTTCAACTGTATAGAACCCAATGTTCCTGGAGTGCTGAGTGCAGGTTTGATCATTACCAAAGGAAGGATGGATGGTTATTGCCATAGAAGGAGTGCAGTGGAGTTCACCAGACTGAATGCTGGGATGGCATGATTGTCTCATGGGCAATGATTGAAGACATTGGGTCTTTATTTTCTCGAGTTTAGAGAATGAGAGGTGACCTCATTGTCTAGCTCTTTAAGAATGCTGTCTGTTTCAGCCAAGATGCAGAAAAAGATGTTTTCACTGGCTAGGCATTTTAGAACAAGGGGACTCACTCTCAGAATAAGATACACAAATGTGTGTGCACTTGCACGCACACACTCACACATGCACGTACAGTTTCTGTACAATAGACAGTGAGTTTGGTATTTTAAGTGGTGTTGTATTTTGGATGAAATATTAAATAGAAGCCCCATCTTCTCAGTTGACATAAAAGATCATATGCAGTAATCTTAAAGAGAGCAGGGGAGTTATTCCCTGTGTTCTGATTAATATTTACCCCATATCAACAATGCAAAAATAGATTACTTAGTTATTATCGTACTGTTGTTTAATAATGGTATAATTTCCATGAAATCCTCACCATGCTGCCATTTGAATTGACCTGTTAAGATCTGTGTCAAGTTTGGTGGGACTTGTGAACCCAGAAATTCTGGCCAAGAAATAAAGGTGCTACCACAAGATCCTCAATGCATTGAGGTTTGCTTATTTATACCCTTCCTAGTCCCCTGGTACTTAATATTTGAGGTGGTTCACAATATTGCTGGTTGTAGCATTACAGTCTTTAAAATTATCAGCTATCTTTGTTCTCTTTTTCTCATTCTACTTTTTTATTGGGTTGGAAATTATGATGGTCTCATTATCAAGAAACAAGTAGCTAGATTTATAGAACTTTGTTTTCTCTGTTAAAAGTCATATATAAATGGAAGCTGTTATTGTCGCAAATTGATTGATGAGAGTCATTCTCTTCCAGGATTCCAGATCTTCATCAAATATTGAATGCAAAATAGTTAAAATTTGATTTTGAATATCATAAGATCCATGTAAATATTAACTTCCAAAGAATTATTTGGTTGAAAATGGAATTTGATGCAGTTTAGCAGCTTTTGCATTTTGTGATGCTACACAGTGTGGGTTGAAAATTAAGTTTGCTGTTTGAGAGGTATTGCAATATTGTGAGTTTTCTCATTGCCTAGAGAGGACTTTATACTCCGGTCTGACCAGTTACTGATCATCCATGAGTTATTCTGCAGAATTTTTTTTTCCCAGCCACTCATACATTTTTGTTTTGATTTTGTTCATCAGATGCTTTTGGCTTTTTTGAATCCCAACAACAATGCCCCTCCTCCGCCTGCCTCATCAACCCCATTAATGAAAAGTCTTCATCCTGGGAGCATGACTCAACTGCAGCGTGAATGACTTTTTGCTTACTTCCTTGTTTTACAGTGTTGCATTCTCTTCATTCTTTAAAATGTAGAAATCATAGAAATTATTCAAATAATCATCCTTGTATTATTAGCAACATTAGCAATATTTTTTCTTCTAGTCAGTCACAGCATCTTGTTTACACTTGTTCTGTTGTTATTCATTGTGAACAGACTATTTAGTAGCATAGGTTGGAATTACACAAACTTGGGCTGGAAGCCTGAAACTACTGGTTCCCTGTCTGCCCTCTGCTTTAAATATCTGTTGGGTTTGACTGTCCCATTATCCACTCAATATTGCTTCCAATGGGAGACTTTGATTGTCCAGGTTTCTGCATTGTATGTATATATGCAATCATTTATCTCTTTTTGAGTAGGTGTGAAAGGATATCTATATTTTTGTATTTGGAAACAAATGGTCAATTTTTTTGCTGTCATGAACATTAAAGGTAAACCGGTTACTTGCAGAGATCTTTGCTTTAGTGATTTTAATAGAAGATATTTAGAAAAAGACATGAGACTCCAGATCCACATTAATGTGGTTGATTCTTAACTGTCCTGTGTCCAAGTGGGAATGGACAGTAAATGTTGGATTGATGTCTTCATCCCGTGAATGAATATAAAAAGTTGTTCAAAGGACTGCTTGGTTCTATTTCAATCAGGAATTTTTACTATCATGTATTGTGAGAGTTGGTCTTCCAGAATGGTGGTTAAGTAATGAGGAATGTGTCAGGCTATGTAATTGCTAACTTGTGATGCTTCTGCTGAAGGGTCAACAGCAAATCGTACATGCCCATTTGTGGACTGCTGCATCTGTCTCGTTTAGAAACTTAGAAAGTAGGTACAAAAGTTGGCCATTCTGACTTTGAGCATGCTCCGTCATTCAATCCTGGCTGATTATCCAACTCAGTCCCCTGTTCCTGCTTTCTCGCCTTCTCTTGATGCCTTTAGCCCTAAGAACTATGTCTAACTCCTTGTTGAAAGCATTCTATGTTTTGACCTCAAATGGTTTTTGTAGCAGAGAATTTCACAGGTTCACCACTCTGAGTGAAGAAATGTCTCCTAATTTCAGTCCTAAAAGGTCGACCCTGTATCTTTAAAGAATGAGATAAGGAGACCAAAACTGCACACAGTACTTCAGGTATGGTCTCAGCAAGGTGCTGCACAGTTGCAACAAGGCATCCCTGTTGCTGAACTTAAACCCTCTCATTGTGAAGCCCAACATACCAGTTGCCTTTTTCAATTCCAGTGGACCTATATGCTTGATAATAATAAGATACCTGGGTCTTATTGCAACTCCCCCTTTCCCAATTTATTGTCATTCGGATAATAATCTGCTGTCCTGTTTTAGCTATCAAAGTAGTTGACTTTACATTTATCCACATTTTGCTTCATCTGTCTTGCATTTGTCCATTCACTCAATTTGTCCAAATCACATTGAAGCATCTCTGTACTGTCCTCACAGTTCACCCTCCCATCCAGTTTTGTGTCATCTTCAAACTTGGAGATATTATAGTTAGTTCCTCATCTAAATCATTAATATATGTTGTGAATGGCTGGGTTCCAAGCAGTCATCCTAGTAGTACCCCCCAGTCACTGTTTGCCACACAGAAAAAGACGCACTTATTCCTAATCTTTGTTTCCTGTCTGCCAACTAGTTCTCGATCCACGATAGTATACTAGCCCCAGCCCCATGTCTTTAGTTTTACATGTCAATCTCTTCAGCCAGACCTTCTCGAAATCCCTTTGGAAGTCCAAATATACCAACTCCAGTGAATGTCTATCATCATCCACTATCCACATCCTCAAAAAATTCCAAAAGATTTGTCAAACTTGTTTTTCCTTTCATAAATCCATACTGACTCTGTCAGATCCTATCACTATTTTCCAAGTGCTCTGCTATTAAATCTTTTATCATGGACTCAAGCATTTTCCCCACTGTTGTGTCAGGCTAATCAGTCTGTAATTCCCTATTTTCCTCAACCTCCTTTTTCAAATAGTCAAGCTACATTGGCAATCCTCCAATCCATAGGAACTGTTCCAGTATCTGTAGAATCTTGAAAGATGTCAATCATTGCACTGACTACTTCTTGGGCCACTTCCTTAAGTACTCTGGGATGTAGATTATGGGGCCCTGGGGATTTATTGGTCTTTAATTCCATCAATTTCCCCAACCCATTTCCGGACAATTATTGATATCCATCAGTTCCTCTTTTTCACTGTACCCTCTGTTCCCCAATGTTTTTGGTATGTTATTTGTGCCCTTCTTTGTGAAGGCAGAACCAAATTTTATCCTGGATTAATCTGCAATCTGCTTATCTCCTGATTATAACTTCCCCTGTTTTTGACTGTAAGAATGTTTTGTCTTAAGTCATCCTTTTCTGTTCACACACCTACTGAGGCTTTTTCCATCAGTTTGTTGTTCCCCGCAAGTTTTCACTGGTTTCACCACCACAGAACTGGTTCCAATATTTCAGGAACCTGAATCCCTCCACCTTGCATCATCTATCCAGCAACACATTCATCTGATATGTCCTGCTGTTGCTACTTGCACATGGCACTGGGAGCAATCCTAAGATTACTACCATTTGAGGCC
Source organism: Hemiscyllium ocellatum (assembly GCF_020745735.1). Classification (NCBI taxonomy): domain Eukaryota; kingdom Metazoa; phylum Chordata; class Chondrichthyes; order Orectolobiformes; family Hemiscylliidae; genus Hemiscyllium; species Hemiscyllium ocellatum. The sequence goes on along the minus strand of NC_083426.1, from coordinate 24,389,832 downwards.
CTACTTTTAAACTTGCTTCCTAACTCCGATTTAATATTGTGACTACACTGTTTGCTGCAATGCTGCTATAACTGACATTGGCAACATAGAATTTGTTTTAATTTACATGGCTTTAGAATCTCAAACAATTGTGATATATGGTTGTTTAGAAATGTACAAAGGATCAGTATGGACTTGTCAGGCCAAATGGCCTGTTTTCTGCACTGTAAGGATTCTGTGGACATCCACAAAGTTCAGTTTTTAGTTTCTGTTCAATTCTGTCACATGTTTTGTGGTGACCAAACAGGATACCAACAATGTCCAGCTTGTCTCTAGGAACTAATGAACTCACTCATCAATTTATTACAAGAGTCAAAAATGTCAGCTATAATCTTGATTCAAAGCGAAGATTAATATTTATAGAAAAAAAATCAGAATTCATGTGGAATAGTTAAGGCAAGGAACATTGATGCATTTAAGGAGGAGGCAAAAGTGAGGACTGCAGATGCTGAAAATCAGAGTCCAGATTAGAGTAATGCCAGAAAAGCACAGTAGGTCAGCATCCGAGGACAGGAAAATCGACATTTCGGGCAAAAGCCCTTCATCATGAATGAAGCAGGTCAGGCAGCATCCTGCTCCTTGGATGCTGCCTGACCTGCTGTGCTTTTCCAGCACCACTCTAATCTAGACAGCATTTAAGGAGAAGCTAAGTAAACTTCTGTGACAAATGATTGGAAGGATATGTTGATAAAATTGATTAGGAAGATGCTTATGTTGGGTATAAGCATCAGCAAAACTTACTGCCTATTTCCACGCTATAATTCTACATTATGTTTTCTTTCAGCTAAAATTGTTTTTTTATTACTATGTCGACCAAAAATAATGATAGTACGATGCATTTGTGAGCTTTGATTAATTATTCCCAACATTTTGATAGGTTTCCTCTGCCATTAATCAATTTTTAAAGAACTCATCAGTTTGGATGATTCAATAAGAGGTCTCTACAATAATTAAATTCAACTTATTTTACATCAGCATTATTGACCGTTATTCTGACTCGATTTTGGTTTTTTTTCTTTACAAGAAGTAAAATGACAAGAGGAGAGAAATTGAAATACGTTTTAAGTATCATAGGTAGATGTGATATAAGAACATATTTTTAAATAGAAAGCTATATTAATTTTCTTTTACTTCAGTGCACTGATTCTAAAATAAATCAATAAATGTTACTATGTTTTGAACATTAGACTTCCAATTAAAGTGAAGGTCACAGTTGTCAGTGTGTTTGAGAATAACTAAAGAGGAACCTTTAGTATACTGGTGATATCACCTGTAGATGTTAGTCCAAATATTATATATCCTTCGAGGTTTTGCTTTGACATTAATCCATTCTCCATTAACCGTACAGCATATGAACATTAAGAATACGGTCTTTAGCTCCTCAATGATCACAGTGCTAAGAAATGAGTTTATATATGTAAATATGTATTTTTTCTGTATCTGAGTCATATTTCACATATAAGATTCACAGAATCAAACGGTTTGGCTCAAACAGTTAATGGCAGCAAATCTGCTCCAATTACATCTTCTCACGCCCTTCCTCATGTAAGAAATGTATTCCCTCATTTTTCTTCAGAAAATGTGATACTTCAGGCTTATTCGTTTGTAAATGTTTTGACCCTTTCACAGGTATATTCATGTCATCTTACAGAGTTTTGCAGTTCTCTGTAATGTCAGCTATTGTTCCTGATTGAACAATATGGATCCAGCATCATGCTTCATGAGATCTCATGTCTTACTTTCTGCCATATGAAGAGTGACATTTTAACTCTACTGTCTGCTTTCTGCCCTTAAGCCAGCTAACTATCCTGACATCATGCTTTGACATTATTTATCAGCCTGTTTAGATTAGACTAGATTCCCTACAGTGTAGAAACAGGCCCTTTGGCCCAACACGATGGGCAATTTAGCATGGCCAATTCACTTATCCTGCACATCTTTGAATTGTGGGAGGAAGCTGGAGCACCCAGAGGAAATCCACGCAGACACAAAGAGAATGTGCAAACTCCACACAGTTGCCCGAGGCTGGAATCGAACCTGGCTCTCTGGTGCTAACCACTGTGCCACCATGCCGCCCTTTTATTATCTGATAACTTATTGAATGGCCTTTTGAAAATCTAATTGCAGACTAACATTAATTTCTATCTGCTATCTTCTATATCATCCCAGCCAGCTTCCTTGAGAGATATTGCAGTCAACTTTAAATGAGGCCCAGATTATAAAATGACCTGCGACCTATGGGTGGTTCCCATCATTGGTATCTGTTTGGCTTTGAACTTAGGTTTTAATCTGATATCTTCTCATTCAGCATGACAGCCTGTTTCCACCTACCTTAAACTTTAGTGTAACCAAAGCTTCACTGCCTGTATCTTAGTTTATGCACCTTCACCCAAATTCACTTCGCTTGTTTATCTGCCTTGGACTCCTAGATGAGGAGTGACTCAAATGTATTTTTTTGTCCTCGTGTTCACATACATCCAATGCCTCATCCTTCTCTGTCTTCACAAACCGGCTAGAACTCTGTATTCCTTTACTTCTGGTCACTTGTGTAGCTTTGACCTTCATGGTCATACCCACGGTTGTCTAGGCCGTGGAATTTCACCAATAAATTCTATCTCTCTCTCACTCTCTCTCTCTCTCTCTCTCTCTCTCTCTCTCTCTCCCCTCCCAGAATGCTCCTTCAAAATCCTCCTACCATGAATGACCATTTGGTTGCTTAGTTTAATTAGTGTTCATCGCCCAATATCAGATTTGCCTAATAATATGTCTGTGAAGTGCCTTGGAATATTCTTAAATGTGAAAGGTTTGATGTGACTGCAAATTGATGTTTGCTCACATTCTGCATTCCTGTCCCAGATTCAAGTCTATAGCCTGTGTTTTCCTCAGAGTTACTCCCATTCTGTTGCTTTGAACTCACGAAGAGAGCAGGAGAAATCTCATTTATATTAATTTCTGGCAATGATTCTGGGCTTTCACGAAAATTCTGAGTTAACACAATTTATTGGATTTTTAAAAACATATTTTACATTGAATAATTACACAATACTTTTGCCATCTTTTTCTTAATGTGTTTGTCAATTATTTTGTATTTATAATGGGAACTTCATAAGACCATACCATGATGAAATTAAGTTTCACTCACTCATTTTTGCCTTCTCTTTGCATTATCTTTTTCTACTGCATAGATCATCGTTAAATTCCTACATGAACTCCTGTTTATTATTACAGCCTGCTTTTATAGTCAAATTTATTATTATGTCAGTGGTGAATTTATTTTACCTTCAGTCACTTCAGCACTCCAGTCACTTCAGTCTTTAGTAAAAAGGAACCTTAAGGCAAGTGATAAAGACTCATTTTCCATTATAGATGTAGAAATGTGACATAATCTGATTTTAAACAAAAAAACTTTTGTCAATGCAGTGTACAGTCAATTATAACAATATTGGTTTTGAGAGTACATAGTCTATTGAACAAAAGCTGGAGTCCATTAACTCCCAATCTTAAATGTAATTGCTCCAGAGATTTAGCAACTGCTTTTTATACACAGAAGACCCTGTTGGTACAAACCAAGACTTGTATGCACACTTTTAAACTTATTTATACCTGAGATGGGAAATCATAGAATACATGTATGAAATTTTATGATGTGTGATATGGAACTTATCAAGGAGTGGCAACGTAGAATTATTATTCAAAGTATTAGTGGGCGGCACGGTGGCACAATGGCTAGCAATGCTGCCTTACAGCGCCAGAGACCCGGGTTCAATTCCCGCCTCAGGCGTCTGACTGTGTGGAGTTTGCACGTTCTCCCCGTGTCTGCGTGGGTTTCCTCCAGGTGCTCCGGTTTCCTCCCACTGTCCAAACATGTGCGGGTCAGGTGAATTGGCCATGCTAAATTGCCTGTAGTGTTAGGTAAGGGGCAAATGTAGGGGTATGGGTGGGTTGCGGGTTGGTGTGGACTTGTTGGGCCGAAGGGCCTGAAAGTAATCTAGTCTAAAAAAAACATAAATGAAAGAAAATGTAAGAATTTATTTATACCTGAGATGGGAAATTATAGAATGCGTTTGTGAGATTTTATGATGTGTGATATGGTACTTATCGAGTGGCAACATAGAATTATTATTCGAAGAAAAGTAGTTGAAAGAAAATGTAAAAAGTAGGAAGGCAGGACAGAAGACAGCAGTTCAGGATGTAACAAGATGGATTTCTGACAAATACCAGCAAATATTTTATCAGGTACAACTAGAACATGGAACATGCTCATATCTAAAATACTAACTCAGCCTAAATCTATCTAGTTATTACAAGCCAGTAATATTATTGAATTTGTTCAAAGGAGAAAAAAAGCAGGTTTTTTTTCTGTATATGCTCTCTTTTTCCTAGAACTGGGTAACTTGAATCTTTTAATGGTTTGGATAATCCATGCAGTTTATGGATAATGGCTTTTACACAACTAAAAATTGTAACGTCATTATTGCAAATTTATGCTGTCATAGTCAACATTTGTTTGACAGAAGCTCGTGTGAATAGTATATGTTTCAAATGTAATGGTAGTTAGAGAATTAAAAGAGGGAAAATGGGTTTTGTCTAATGCTTGGTCCATAATCACCATTGGTCCACACTAACTGGGAAGCACAAGGCTTTGCCCAAAATTGGCGCTATTTACATGAGTTTGAGTGAGCTGTCAATCCCTGTTACATCTCCATTATAAGCTTCCCAACTGTAGCAAACTCAATTTTAGGCTGTTTACAATATTAATTAAGGTCTTAGATATATTAAAAGGATAAAGTTGGGAGGAGGATGTAGTCATAAGCCAATAGAGATCCTTGGGAGTCTTGTGATTCTAAAAGGAATGTTCCAATTCCTCAAAGTATATGAGAATTATTCTTTTTGTTTAGGCTGCTGAAGAATCTTGAGCATGTCAGGTCCAGAATTAATCTGCATCGTCAGTCAACTTAGATATGATTTGAGCCTCATCTCCTTCACCTAGCTGTTACCTATCCCACTATGTTGCCATCAATGTCTTTGACCTGGATCAGGTACAGTTGAGGCTTCTTAAAACTGGACCTGCACTTGACCATTTCACATTTGGGCACAGAGATCCCATTTCTACCGCAGTCTTTCCGTGCATCATCTCACTTCAGTTCAAAATTTGGATACGGCTCTTCTACATTTTAAAGTACTTGGTTCAACCATAGCTGCTCACTCCCATTATGAGTTTACACATGTATTTGGAAGGATTCAACAAGTGAAATACAAGAATGCTTTCTATCTGCAGCTTGTGATGTGAAAGTGTGTGCCCTTCATTCATGGTTTGCATCATCTCGTCTAAAATACTGCGACCAGGAGTGAAATTCTTCAGTATTAAGAAAGTAAGCTATGACTCAAATTGCATTGAGAAACCATAACTTGCAAATTCATATGCTGCAATTGAGTTTGTGGTTCCTCATTTACAAAATAATGCAGTTTGCATGATTTATTTAAGAGTATTCCCTTCCATCACGTGTGGAGCAGTAAAGCTGTAGGATTTCTTCCTTACTTCCATACGTAGGATGCTATGATTAAACCTTTTTGTGACATGGTTATCCTCTGGTAGAGTATAATAATGAGATAAAAATTATTCCAGAGAAAAGGTTCTTGTTAGGTGTGATAAGTTTCACAGGGTACTAAAATTAAGTGAAGAAGGGGTGAATCTGATCTCGTCTTTCTAACTCCTTCAATTGGTTACAACGTGTTTTGACTTCTTTTACCATGCAAGTAACTCTCACTTCAATTAAAACACATAGTCAATCACAAGGTTTTCTTGATTGACTGAAAAAGGAATTTTATTACTAACCCTGAAAAACGTCTTCGAAATGTGACATCAAAAATACACATAAGCATTGGTATAAAGTTTAAAATGGACCTAGTGTCTAATGTGAAAAGTATACTCAAGAACAGGCAGCTTGAAAAGTCTTTTACCATTCTTGAGGTGTTTGGTTTTAACCTGAGATCATGATTGTTTAATTGATGCCTTGTTTCCTCAGCAGTGGCTTTGATTTGGCAGTGAATGTTCCTCTAATTTGCTTTATTATCAGGTGCTCTTTATTAAAGGGAGATAGAAAGGTATGAAGCCTACAGTTCAGCTGTTACAACTCCACCATTCTTTTCTTTGCTTTACCCCAATAGTATTTCCTAAAATACTGTTCATTTATATTGTTATGACTGACTGATCTAGTCTGCTGAAAATCAAAACCTGCTTTGCCGGTGTTGTCACAAAAGTTAAAGACTTTAAAATGTAGACAAAGTTCCCCAATTTACCTGAGCCTCAGATGCAAGCTTATAGAAAGCATGGCTGAAAATGTGTTGCTGGAAAAGCGCAGCAGGTCAGGCAGCCTCAAAGAGCAAGAGAATCGACGTTTCGGGCATGAGCCCTTCTTCAGGAAGAGCCCTTCTTCATGAGCCCTTCCTGAAGAATGGCTCATGCCCGAAACATCGATTCTCCTGCTCTTTGGATGCTGCCTGACCTGCTGCGCTTTTCCAGCAACACATTTTCAGCTCTGATCTCCAGCATCTGCAGTCCTCACTTTCTCCTATAGAAAGCATGGACCAAGTTTCAGTACTGAGCAAGAATCACTATTCATTACAAGTAATTAGTCTCTAGCTTCAGGTAAATAATTATAAAAATCGACATAAAATATTATTAGCTTTTAACATTCTAACCCCTTTATGAACTCCATCTTGCACATAATCAGAAAACTCAAAATGGCTTCTTTGCCAGAATGGAAAATTGGGAAAGACATTTCAGTAACCTTTGTTCCAAGGTTCTGTCTTTGAGATGATCCGTATGATGCTTCAGCGAGCCAGCACATTGCTTCAGTCTACTTTTTTCTGAATGCTTCCACTGATTAGTAATAGACACAAGGTAACTGGTTCTCTCTTAACAGTTCTCTGACTTTTCAGTTTAAAGTCACAGCTTATAACAGGAGGAAAGTTTTTTTTTCTTGAGGTTTACACTGAATTTTGAGCGCAGAAAGATTTCTTTCCAGCTCGGGAAGGACAGAACATTTCTCTGTTTTTAACGTCTAGCAGTTCAGATACCTGAGAACCAATCACATAGTTGTTGGCAGGAAGAGAAAATATCTCTAGTCCATAGACCAATCAATTTCTTGTTGTGAGCTAAAGCTGTATCTAATATCCCTCAGCTCTAAATTGGCTACAGTTCAATCTCCAATTACTGCTTGTTCAAACAGTTATTTATGATGCCTATAATGGGTATCAGGCTAGTTGTTTTTGAAAACATGCAGCACCCTTTTTAAAAACTGGTCTTAAAACTGTTCTTTCTTATTTCAGTCCATAGTTTTTTTTTTAAACATCCAGTATTTAAAAGACACTGTGTTTACAAAATGTTCCCTGGCTTGATTGGATAATCTGCAGGCACCTTTCATCCAAATATATGAAACTTCCAGAAAGGTGTCAATCAACTAAAAGATATAGATCTGAGTGATTGGTTTAATTTTTTTAAAATTAAGCATTTCATGAGATTGTTTAAATTGATCAGATGATCAGTGAGGCCAATTTAACTATTTTTTACTTTTAAAAATTTATTTAGTTCATGAACTATCAAAGGTATTTAAAACAAATCACTGAAGTTGAAAATTAATAATTCATTTTGCCACTATTGTAACAAGGAAACTCTGAAACTCAGAGATCAATTGACTGAAATAATTGTCACTGATTTGTTTATCTATTCCAAAATTATTCAACAAATAAAACCTTTTTAATCACCAACATCCCACACAATATTTTCCATATAATTACACCATGAAGCATTGGTTAACCTCTGTTTCTAATTTGCATTGTCTAAAATATTCAAAATTATATGACCAGTTCACTTCAATGAAATTCCAATTAACTCAGCTGAAATTAGAGAAATTGTCTATTAATTAAAATGAACTTAAATAATCTTAAGGATTCTGCAAAAGTCATCGTTCCATTTGTTCCCCACCATTTTAAGGATTTTGCAGGAATGTTATCAGGGGTGGTAGCTCTTTCTGTCCTGAACAAGGTAAATGATGCAAAGAGGCTGGAAGTTCCCATTTACCTTGTTCAGGTAGAACAAGGTATTGGACTGAAGGTAACTATGCCTAATGGGATGTAATGTGTCAAATGGGCATGTGCTCTGCTGCGAAACCCAAACCAGAAAAGCACCCCAGAAGAAATTAACAGGTTTTCTTCATAGTCTGACTCAACATAGAGGCAAATACTCAATAGAATTAAGATCACAGGTTCAGGGGATTGTGAGAGATTTTGGAGAGTGTGGTTAGACAGCTTCTCCAACTGACAGGCAGGTGCTGGAGTATCCCACATTGTGAGATAACCAAGTGTATGTCGGAGATGCATGTACACTGATGCTGACATCAGGCAGATCCATGGAAAGTAAGTGTCCTGTGACCAATTTGCCAAACTGTGATGAGTACATTGTTGAATGCTCCTGGCAGCTACAAATCTGACAGGACCACCAAGGTTATTTCTCCTCTCTCGTCCATTTTTAAGAACATTTGCTTGTTTGAAACAAAATTGTTAATGGGAGTTGATTTTATTTACCTTCAAAGATGTTTTCTCCATTTAAAATTGGGCTAGTTCTTCAGTGAGAAAAATATTCACAAGTCATTGTCACCCCACGTACCCTCAGATCACATACGCCACCTTTATGACCCCACACAAACCTAAAATGAACATTCAATGTAGAGCAAGCATAGGCCATTCAGCCTACCAAGCTTTCTGCACTATCCAAAAAGACCAAGGCTGTTGCGAATGTTACCTCAAAGCCACATATCTGCCTACCCCTGACAAACGTTCACATCTTTGCTTAGCAAAGAACTATCTGGTCTGCCTTAAATATATTCAAGAAATTTGCTTCCACCACCTTATTAGGAAGAGAGTTCTAAAGACTCAGGATATTCTGTGAAAAATAAATTTGCCTCATTACTGTTTTTAAAAGGGCAACACCTGATTTTAAATAATGAGCCCTGAGTTCAAGGTTCTCCTGAAAGAGGAAATATCCTCTCCATATCTATCCTGTCAAGTCCTCTCGGGATTTTGAATGTTTCAATTAAGTGACCTCTTACTCTTCTAAATACTGGTCATACCAGCCAGTCTCTGAATTTTTTAAAACATATTGCAGCAGTTCATTTGGCTATGACAGTAATATTCTTTGAAACCAATAGCCAAGCTCCATACCCGTGAGGACAGCCTTAACCATGACCTTGGGTTCATGTCACACTACATCTCACTGCCAACATACTGTTCGGTGTTTGCAAAATCTTCCTTACTCTTCTGTTTTGACACCATCACCCTGATGACTTGTTATTATCTCTTTACCTTAATTAGTTTGTGCAGTTTTGGATTACTTGTTATTTTGGTTAGACCCTCATCATGTGGTTCTTATAACTATCATGTTAAAGTGAGGACTGCAGATGCTGGAGATTAGAGCTGAAAATGTGTTGCAGCAGGTCAGGCAGCATCCAAGGAACAGGAGAATCGACGTTTCGGGCATAAGCTCCTTCCTGAAGAAGGGCTTATGCTCGAAACATCGATTCTCCTGTTCCTTGGATGCTACCTGACCTGTTGCACTTTTCCAGCAACACATTTTCAGTACCTATCATGTTATTCCAGTTATTTAGTTTGTCTCTAGCACCATCTTATTTTTGATTTTTTTGTAATTATCTCTCTGCTTTAATTAATCAGATCATAGGTGATCCCTTCACTTGTTATTCAGCTGTTGACACTTTACTCATACTGCAATCCACTGTCACCATTTTGTACTATCTTTTGACATTCTTAATTAACTGGAATTATCTTAAAATTATCTCTCCACCTATAAATTCTGTGCTGTGCGCTTCCCTCCACTTCGTCTGATGAAGGAGCAGCAATCCAAAAGCTTGTGATTTCAAATAAAACTGTTGGACTATAACCTGGTGTAATGTGACTTCTGACTTTGTCCACCTTTGGCATTTCCACATCAGTAGTATTCTTGCCTTTGATGCACAATTTCCTGGGTTCAACCATCTCAGTATAGAACCTAGACACTTAAATTACATTGTTCACAGTTTTATTTTTTAAATGCAGCTAAAGCCCCTTTCAACTCATGTGTTAGATGTTGGGATTGTTGAAAGGATGTTGCGTCCTCTGGTCTTCTGACCAACATTTATGTCAACTATGGCACAAGAAATATATTCACTGGCTTTCTGTGTAGTTTATTGTTTATGAGATCTTCACGTGAACCTATTGAGTGCATTATTTGGTTACATAGAAAAGATCACATTTTGACATATTTAATTTCTTTAAAAACACTTTGGTCATCTTTATATAATCATAGTTAGCTAAATGTGTGATTTCTTTCTTTCAGCCATCAGTAAAACTGGCAGAACATTTTAAACAAAATTATTTATTCTAGTTTTATAGTGTGCTTTATTATGTCAATTTCAAAGTCTCAAAGTCTACGATCTAATAGGAAGGGGATCAAACTGGTACAGTGAATTATTAAATTGCCCATTTATTTATAACATCAAATTAAATACAGCCCAGACTGATGGAATGAATATGCTGTAAACATTTATTTCACTTCAAATTCTGAGAGTCATTTTCCATTGCCAGCAATAAAGTTGCCCAAAATTGTCCAAACTTGGAAGTAAAAACCGCAGTATCTGTGATAGACCGACAAAAACCCAGCTGGTATGACAAACATAAATATTACCATTGCCCAATGGAAATATTCTTACCTGCTTAAAGTTATGCCATAATGCTTTTTTCTGTAGACATTTGTAAACTGGTTAATCAAAATTGCTGACATTGACTCTACCTGCTCGAAGTCCAATTTCATATCTTAATAAGCAATAATTAATTCAAGAAGTTTAAATGCATTCTGCTTGTGATTTTCTTTGTGAGTTATGAAGATACACTATTGTGGAGATATGGCATAGACCTGTGTGAAGTTTGAAATAAAAACAGAAACTGCTGGAGAAACTCAGCAAGTCTAGAACATCTATGGGAAGAAAGCAGAGTTATGAATTTGGTTACCGATGAAGAATCACTAACTCTGCTTTCTTCCCACAGATGCTGTGTTTGTCTAGCAATTTCTGTTTTTGTTTTAGATCTCAAGCATTTGCAGTTCTCTAGATTATTTTCCTGCATGAGATATCCTTAATTGAACAGACTGTTGTGATTGCTACCCTTGATAGTTATGTACATAATGTTAAATTTCTTATTCATAAATAGGTAATAAATCAAAAAAAGAAAATAAAGAAGAAGAAATATGTTAATTCAGGAACAGTAAGTAATATTCTTCTACATTTGGTCACTAGGGCTATATTTCATGTGGGTGTTCTTTGAGGTTTTACACTATCCTGTGAATTTTCTCAACAATGGTATGTATGGTTTTCATTATAACTAATGGATCAAATTTCAGAAAAATAACCACCTACAATAAATGACTGTGGAATTTTTATGAAGAGATATTTGACAACCACAAAGGTTAAGTCAGTTTTCAAAGGCCAGGAAGATTGTTCAGCAGTTATTATGATTTAGTGCACCATTAAAAGCCTTAATAAACAAGGCAGTTTTCTTCTGGGGACTCCTCACAGCAGTATTAAATAAATATGAATGGGACATTGTCAGCACCGCTTTATTGATGTTTTTGTCTCTGGGTTCTTCAGCAGTGAAGCTGTTGAGAGAGGGGGATTGATGACAGCAGCTACAAGCTTTTTATACACTTTACTGCATATGTGCAGGTACTAGAACATGCAATCAGTTTGACAGTGCAATGATGGGATGCATTGACATTTTCACCATCATTACAACATGGGCCATGCCCTGCAGGGTGGCACAGTGACTCAGTGGTTAGCACTGCTATCTCACAGTGCCAGGGACCCAGGTTTGATTCCACTCTTGGGTAACTGTCTATGTGGAGTTTGCACATTCTCCCTGTGTCTGCTTGGGTTTCGTCCAGTTGCTCCAGTTTCCTCCCACAGTCCAAAGATGGGCAAGTTAGGTGGATTCGCCACGGGAAATGCAGGGTCCCAGAGTTCGGATACAGGGTGTAGGTGGGATACTCTTTAGAGGATCAGTTTTGACTTAATGGGCTAAATGGTCTGCTTCTAGACATTAGGAATTGTGTGATGTCCAGCATACCTCACATTGATCATTGTCATAAAACCTTTTTCATACTCTATGCAGTAAGTAATGAAAAAATTCAATATTTGAGAAGGAAACTCATTAGATATCAAATTTTCTTAATAACAATAAAGATAAATCCACATTTGACATATTTCTTTCACTTTAAGTCATTCTGAGATATCTGAAAATTAACTGTTGTGAATAATTCAAGATTCCCTATTTCTGTCTATGGAAACATAACATTCCCATTATTTGATCATTTGTCATGTAACAGGTTAGAAGGTATCTGTTCCTATTTTAATTTACACAGGGATAAGCAGAAAAAATTAAGGGGAGATTTTGTGGAGAAGTTCAAAATTAAGAGGGATTTTGATAATATAGATCAGAAGAAATGTTTTCCACATGCGGTAAGATTGGTAACCAGAGGATGTGTATTCAAAATGATTCACAAACATTCATGGAGAAGATGAAGATATTATTTGTAATCGAGCAAACTATGATTATCTCAAATATACCAACAAAAAGGATGGTGAAAACAATAGTATTTGATCATGAATAGTATTCAATAGTAAAAATTCTATTTTAATTCAAAACCTAAAAACTTGCAGTACTAAGGGGTGAAATCAGGGGAGTAAGATAAATTGGATAACTCTTTAAAAGAACTTACCCAGTCACTATGGGTTGATGAGCCACCATTTATACTGCTGGTTTTGTCAATTGTTTGGCATAATGCAACAGTTATTAACATTCAGAAACAGGTGCCTAACTTTTATTGTATTAGTTATTTGAGTGCAAAGACATAACTGTGTTGCAGAGCAATGCAACTGCAGATTAAGTGCTTAATATATGTGCGTAATATATGGATTTTGTATAGGTGCATGGCCCAACCAAAACCTCCACAAAACCTGTTCTAAAACTCAATTTGAATTACCACCTATCTTATAAATAAGCATGGATTTATTTTATGCGAAAGCTTTTTTATGCTATCAATTTAGGTAAACTTTTCGATGATAAGCAATTGTGCCAACTTTTTCACAAGACAGCTTTGTCTTCTTTTAGTTCACCATATTTTCCCTTTCCCTCTAGGTTACATTGTTATCTTTCACAGTTGAATCTGAGCATACATTCCTCGATTATATTAAAGGAGGGTGAGTAAATTTTGAAACTAGTTGGACACAGATGCAATGTAATACTATTGTTGGTCAAAATCTTTTTTTCTTGCAAAATTGATTGATGTTCCTGGAGGAAGAAGATTCAGAAGAATATAATGTGATGCATGGGCTGTGAGGCTCAATAACATGTAGTATCTTAATTGGGGGTGAACCTGTATAGATATGTTTGAAGTTTTAATCCTTGATAACAATTGGCTAAGAAACCATATAGAATTGCCTTAAATTGCCTTCCATGAAAATTGTCTGTCGTATTAATCAAACTGAAATCCCATCTAAGAGTTCAAAGTTAAATCAATTTGTATAAAATTCAAAGTTTAGTTAATGAAGTCTAAGATATTAAATTTATTTTGGTTTTTTGCACAGACAAGGTTGGTTGCCAGGACACTACAGAAATTAGTTAATATATTCAAATAAATAAAGAAACATGAATAATGATAAATACGTCTCAGTTTGGTTTATATTTAGGTGTGCATTGATACATTCTTAGGTTTATACAATGTCATCCTGATTCATTTCTAGTACTTTTCCATAACCAAATTAATTTCTGAGATGGCAGAATTGACATACGAGGAGAGATTGAGTTGCTTAGGATTGTAATCAGTTGGGCTTGAAGAATGAGGGTCAAGCTCATAGAAACATTAAAAATACTAACAGGACTAGACAAGTTAGATGCGGGAAGCTTTTTCACGATGGTGAGGGAGTCCAAAACCAGGAGTCATTATTTAAGAATGAAGGGTGAAACTTTCAGGAGTGAGATCGAAATATTTTCACACAGAGATTGGTGAACCAGTGAAATACACTACTGCAGGAAGTGGCCAAAGCCAAAACATTGTTTTCAAGAAGGAGGTAGTTATAGCTCTTGTAGCTAAAGGGATTCAGGGATATGAGGGGAGGGTGGGATCAGGGTATTGAGCTCAACGATCAGCCATGATCATATTGGATGGCAGACCAGACTTGAGGGGTTGAATGGCCTACACCTGCTCCTATCTTCTAAGAATCACAGGTCACAGTTTCAAGCTCCACTACAGGTTTTTAATGCACAATACTTCAACAAAGTAGAAGTATAAATTTTGTTGAGATATTGAACTAAGAGGGGGTCTGCCTAGCCAGCTGGCTACAGCCTAACCTGGTTTGTGATTTAGGGGATGGTTGAAAAATAATACCACAAAATCAATAGATTAATTAGCTCTTCATCTCAATTAATATTTTTTGGACTTAGCTGTACATTGTTGCATGTACCGGCATCACTGTAATCTTGGACTCCCGAAGTATTTGGTTTTCAATCACTCTCCAACTGCCAGAGAATGTGAATTATAAATCTACTTTGTTTTTATCCAAATATCTTTCTGCAGAAAAATAAATGGTTGTGATCAAAACATTCAATGAAGGAAATAATCATTTATCAACAAAGATAACGTTAAATATATTTAAGTGGGAATTTAAATTTGGAATTGCTTATTTTCTTTTAATATTTAGCAAGTATTAATAAAGACATTTACATAACACTTAAAAGTTTGGATAAGCATGATCTGCACCATATATGAGAAAATTTATCTGACATGTTGGCTTATGATGTAGAAGTGTATTATGAAAAGGAGACAAGCAGTGAAAAATTATAGTTCTGAAGTAAAGATAGAAATATAACACATTTTTGAACAGTAATCTTGTAAAGATTTTCAAGATCAAAAGCAATTTTGTGTGAATGAAAAATGATGTATTATTTCTGCTGTAATGGTAGCCTTGTAATCGAGGGAAGATTTAAAATATCAGATTACCATTAGAAATTCAAAAGAAGAGACTGGAAAAAAGGAAAAGTGATGGCCTAGTGGTATTATTGGTGAACTGTTAATCCAGAGACCCGAGTAATGTTCCGGAGATCTGTGTTCGAATCCCACAATGGCAGATGGTGGAATTTGAATGCAACTATAAAAAACTGGAGTTAAGAGTCTAATGATGACTGTGAATCTGTTGTTGATTGTCAAAAACCCATCTGGTTTACTAATGTCATTAAGGGAAGGAAACTGCTGACACATGATTTCAGCAATATGGTTGGCTCCCAACTGCCCTCTGAGTAATTAGGGACGGACAATAAATGCTAGCCTGGCCGTTGACATCCTACTCTTGTAATGAGTGAATAAACAAAAAAAGAATTCAAAAACTGTGGAATGTACTACCACCAGAAGAAACTGATGCATGAGACTCAAACAAAATTGTGCATGGATATGAAAAGGAGGTCTTTTAAAAAAAAATCAGATAGTCTTTTGTGTGTTATAATTTCTAAGAAATTGAGAATGTGTGAGATGTACCAAACCTTATTGGTAAGTGCATTAGATAGCAAATCTAACTGCTAGCCCATACTTTGCTGTCAGAATCATGGTGACACTAACGTGACTCACTATTACTTATACGTAAGTGCTACTACAACTTTATGTAAGAGCAGATGCATGTCAAAATCCAAGCAATACTGTTCCAATGCCATTAATTGCACAAAACAGCTTTGTGCTGTCTAGCTCAACATTGAAATTCTTTGAGTGACACATAGTTGCTTTGTTTGCATGGTGGATTTTTAAAAAATTTATTCACATGATGAGGGCATCACTGGCTAGGCCAGCATTTATTACCCACCCTTAATTGCCTGGAGAGAAGTTAAGGATCAGTCATAATACTATTGATCAGGAATCACATATACACAAAGGATAACAATTTATGGCATTAGTAAAGCACATGAGTGTTTCCAACAGTTGGCAATTGATTCATGGTCATCATTAGACTTTTAATTCCATTCTTTTTACTGAATTCAAATTCTACCGTTTGAGGTGGTGGGATTCAAACTCGGTCTGTTACCAGCATGTCTGAATTAACAGTCTGGTAATGTTATCACTGGGACATCAACTCCCTGTCCACCTTTCATTAACAACAGAAAGTTAAATCTTGCATTTCAGTTTCCTTTCTACTATATGGTAACTGTTTATTTCTGGCAGTTAACCATTAACTGTGGAATCTCATTCCTTCAGGTTTCCATTGTGACAAATTTAAAAATGGAGGTTTTTTTTAGTGAAATGGATGACCTTTTTCTTTCTGTCTCTTTCTCAATTCAGGCTCACTTTCCCTCTTTGTTTCTTTCTATTCCTAAATTCACCCAGTGTAGCATACATTTCCTGCTCATTTCTTCTCCTGTTAATTTCTTAATCCTTCAATGTCATTTGTAAAGGAGACACACATTGCTGGTGCTGGTCCCAGCTGCCTATTTTGCCTTGCAGCACTGTTATCAGTTACTTTCACTAATCCACTGTAAAAAAAAATCTGGAATCCTCAACACGCAAGGGCAGATCTAAGTAATTACAGGCACAATAGATTTCCTGCTGCTACAAATTATGACCTCTGAGTTTTTATGTAAATTAAGCAGACAAAATTACACAGAGTAGATGCTTTTACTTGAGAGTTACGAAGGATATCCCAGTTTTAAAAACATCTTTAAGTTGTATGAATGCAAATTTTCAATCTAGGTGTTAACTTTGCAGAACTATTTAAGTAATTTCATGACCACAGGAAACTACTCAACAATAATGAGACTTCCTACAGTGCATAAATTGAACAGTAAAAGGAATATTTTGCAATCAGTATCACTTGACAAAACAATCCAGACACTGAGTAATGTCATTAATGTGATTTTTTTTTGTACTTTGCTGATGCTATATAAGATAGTCAGAGTTTGTGGTAAAAATAATGGTGAGACAATCAAAGTTCAATTTTATTAATGTGATGGAAGTTATCATTGACAGTGCTATCAAAGGGAGGCATTGGCATAAGTGTTATTGTCAGTATTAATAATCCAGCAGCTCAGGCTAATGCTTATGGATACAGTTAGGAGATCAAAGGCTTTGGGGAAAAAAGCAAGAAAGTGAGGTTGAAGATTTAGACCAGCAAAGATACATTGAATGGCAGAGCAGATTCAATGGGCTGAATGGCCATGCTCTGGTCCTATATTTTATGGAAATTATACAGATAGTACAGTGTTGACCCAAATACCAATGGCAAGCCTAGCCTGTCAACCCTATAAAGTCCTCCTTACTAATATCTGTGGTCTTATGCCAAAGCTTGGAGAGCTGTCCATAGAAAGTCAAGCAACAACTTGATACAGTCATGCTGACAGCATCATTAATTTAGGGACAGTGCTCAGGAGACCACCTTCATCATCTTGGAGTGTGATCTGTAATACTTGGTGTGAGTTTGCCTCGATCAAGATATTTTACCTGTGTGGCAATGATTGTGATATCTCCTGTAAGAAATTGGATACGGATATTGTGCTATTGAAAAATCTACCAGACACTTATTACAACTCATTAGCCTGTACAAGTATTACATTCCTCAGACATGTAAGTGTCTGGACTCATAATAGGTTGCAAATTTACAACAGAACAGCATGCTTCAAATTTTGCGACCAGTGATTTGAGCTAAGATAGAGTATGAAATTTTCTTACCCTCTGGTCATATGCTCTGATGCAGCGCTGATGTCATGAGCATGTCTGATAGTTATACTGACATACTAACAATTCAACATAACACAACAGCCCTGGCAGGACAGATCCGCCAAAGGTGGCAGCATTGTGGTAGATATTTTCCAATTAACCTGTTCACAGATGTTATTACACACTTCTGAAGAAGATGAGACTTGAACCCAAGCCTCCTGGTCTAGGGGTAGGGACACTACAATTGTATCACAAGAGCCCTAAAAGGGATTTGAGCTTACTGCAGTGAACTGCTTGCATACAGACTGAGGTTCCTTGACACTCAGTGCTGCACTCAAACAGGGAATACAGTCAGGAGGGAATTTCCCTGGGTGTCCTCAACATGGACTCTGTACCCCATAAATTTTCATGGTAGAAACCTTAATCTAGGCAAGGAAGCCCCCATTTCCCCCTTACCACACTTTACCCAAACTATTGCTGAGTCAGTACTCATCTATGCTTTACCATTAGGGAGAAGCATTGAATGTGGGATTTCAAAGTCCCTCAGCAAGAACTGCTCCATAGCACTACTACTGATCAAACTGACTGAGACCTAAATAATATAGCTGCTAGACTGGGTCAGCAGCAGGTGGTGAGAGAGCCAAAAGAGTGTAAAATCTGTTTGACTGCACTCTCACTAATCTACCTGTCACTGATGCATCTGTCAATGACAGTACAGGTAGGAGTGACTACTTGACAACCTTCATATTGAGGATGTGTTTCATCAGGTTGTGTAATATTACCATTGTCCTAAATAGGATAGGTATTGAACAACCATCAACTGTGGGCCATCAGCAGCAGCAAAATTGTATTCAACCACAACCTGTAATGCCATGACCCGAAATTCTCCCACTCAACCCAATACCAGCTAGATCGGGATCAATCCAGGTTCAATGAAGAAGTAATGAAAGCCTGCCAAGTGTAACTCCAGGCATACCCATAAGTGAGATGTCAGCCTCTAAAACTACAAGATGAGACTTATTGCATGCAAAACAGTGGAAGCATCATGCAATGGATACAACTAGGAATCAAACCTGTGCTATATTCCTATCACTTCTAGTCTGAATGGTGGCAGATAATTAAACAGCTGTGGGAAAGGGGAGGACCTACAAATCCCCACATCCTCAAAGGTGGGAGCCCGATGTATTTTTAATCACCCAAATCTGGAAGTGCCAAATGAATCATTCATCTCGGCCATGTCCTGAAGTCCATAGTATAACAAATACCAGTGTCCAAAAGTTTGATTCACTCTAAGAAATAGTTGAAGGCTCTGGATACAGCAGTGGCTACGCACCCTGACAACATTCTGGCAATAGTACTGAAGTCTTGTCCTCCAGGACTAGCCAGGCCTGAGTCAAGCTGTCTCAGTAAAGCTGTGACTGGCAAAGCACAATATTGCCCAGCTATGTCATGTCTGCAAAAAGCAGGACAAATCCAATCTGACCACAATCACTCTGTCATTCCACCCTCAAATATTCAGCAAATTAATGGAAGTGGTTGTTGGCCATGCTGTTAAATAGCACTACATGAACAATAATCCACTCACTGACATCAGTTTGAGTTCCTCCCTGGTCATTTAGCTTTTAACCTCATTACAGCCTTGGTTCAAGCAAAGACAAAAGGGTTGAACTGAAGAGTGGATGTACTATCATTGACATTTTGACTGTATGTGACTGTCTATGGCATTAAGGACCCCCAATAAAACTGAAGTCAATGGGAATCAAGAGGAAAGGTCTCCACAATTTTAAATCATTCTGGCTCAAAGAATATGGTTGTGATTGTTTGAGGTCAAACATCTCAGTTCAGAACAATGCTTCAGTAGTTCCTCAGGGCAGTGTTGTAGGCCATAAGCATCTTCAGCTGCTGCATGAATGACTTTCCATCCATTAGATGTGCACATATTTTCACTGTTTTTTGCATGATGTTCAACATCATTCATAACTCCTCAAATTCCTGGGGGTTGCCATTGATCAGAACTGCACTCACCTTGTATAGTAGCTACAAGAGCAGGTTAGGGGCTAGGAATACTGTAGTGAGTAAGCTGACTTCCCAAATCCTGTCCATCATCCACAAGGCACAAATCAGGAGTTTAATGGAACCACCAAGACAAAGCAACTCACTTAATTACATCCAATCACTCCCTCCACCACTGATGTTCTATAGCAGCAGTGTGTACTACCTGCAAGATGCACTCTGAAAATTCATGAAGGCTCCTTAGACAGCACCTTCCAAACTCTACAACCATTCAATCAAGAAAGACAATGTCAACAGATACATGGGAACAATGCCATATGCAAGCTCCCCTCCAAGCCACATACATTCCTAACTTCAAAAAAATTGCCATTCCTTCAGTGTCACTGGGTCAAACTCCTGGAATTCTGAACAGCTTTGGGAGCGTATCTACAACACATGGATTTCAACAGTTCAAGAAAGCAGTTCACCACCACCTTCTAAAGAGTATGTTGGCCCAGCAAAGATATCCATGTCCCATGAATGTATTAAAAATAAAGAAAATTCCCCAGTAAACTCACCACAAAATGTTAAGTTTACTTATTCTAATGCAGGTAAAATTTTAGCAATATGTTAAGTATTAATTACTGTAACATCTCGTGCTACTGACATTTACAATTCACAAGTTTGAAAATTCATTCCTGCTGTTTTTAATTAACTGTTGGAGATTTTTAAAAGGTTACTTTTTGTCTCTTACATCTTTCTTTCTTTCTTAATCAAATTCATTGCTTTATTATGTTTTCTGTCCATGATTTCACATTGACTTAAATGTTTAAACAAATGCATCCTGGTTTAGACTCCATGTTGCTCACCAAGAATCTTTCAATTTGAATGCCTAGGGTAATATAGGATTCCCGCAAATCCTAAATCCCCTCCAGAAGACATAGTGCTGAAATGTAAAGAAGCCCAAAGAAAGTCTACAGACTTCTGTAAATCAGAGTCACACCTGAATGCAAAATCTGACCAATGTTTTTATCAGCCCAGGTTCCTGTTCCTTATTCTTCCCTAATCCTCATCCACCACTCTCTCAATCTCATCCAGCCACACCCCATACCCCTTTGATCCTCCATTCTGTCATACTCCAATGCCGCATCCAAGGCCCCATGTCATCCTCCATAGCCACTCCTCCAGTATCCACTATGGGCAGTTCCTCTGGAACAATAGCAATGTAATAGCAATGGCAATCCTTTGATATGGACATTGAAACAAGGAATAGAAACAGAAATCTTTGGGGAAATGCAGCAGGTCTGGCAGCATTTGTAGAGATAAAGCTGCAACAACATTTTGGGTTCATTTCAAACTATTTTGAAAAAAAATCCACTGGACCTGAAATGTTGATTCTGCTTTCACTCCACAGATGCTGCCAGACCTGCTGAGATTCTATAGCTGTTTCTGTTTTCATTTCAGATTTCCAGTTCTGAAGTTCATTGGTGCTTGGTTATTGAAACAATAATAAACATAACTGTAAATGAAAATACATAATCTGTAACTAAAAAAGATAATCTTTAAATGTGTTTAAAAATTCAGATTAATTTCTCTTAGATGATCATTCAAATCAGATAGCTGTTCATTAACTATGCCACAAAGACATAAAATCTCTTTAATCATCTCTTTCAGTCAAACTGTGAACACACTCCCTGACTGTGATATATTCTGTGGCTTTTAAAGCCCTGCCAAGCATTGATAATCACTTCAGTTCAGAAAAGAAAGCCTTAGAAACAAGACAGTGTTTCCTATTGACACTATAAAAGCAGCTGGGCTGCATTTGCCAGACTGTATCAGATGCCTCATCAATTAAAGTGGTCAAGGGAGCAGGTGCTTGCATTTTTCTCTGTCAAAGCTTCAGACCTATTTGGTGCAAATTTAAAGTGTGATCATTGCAATCATGTCAAGACTGACACCTTTTCAAAGAAGATATGAATTTCCAGTGGCCAATTCAAAGAAGCATACAATAAGATTTTAAGACTTTTCCTGTTATAAACACATTTAAATCAACATGGACTAAGTATTAAATTGGCAACTGAATCACTAAATTCCAGAGAAGTGTATTCCTTGTTAAGTTTCAAACACAAATGAAAATCCAATGCCATCTTTATATATTTCCTTTCTGGTGAGAGTTTGGTGGAATAATTTGTTTAAACGGTTATGAACCGTCAATATATAACTCTACTAATTAAAACTATCCCCTTATCAAACTCTTCTGAATATGACAGACAGACATAAAAATAAATATGTTGGGGCAGAAGAAAAGACTGAGGAGACAATTTAATGATCTTTGTCCACAGGGTACACTGAGATGGTCCTTTTGGCTTTTCTGGACTTGCTTCTCACTCTACCTTCTCTATGTTCTTTCACTTTCTTGCAGAAGGCATAGAGCGGTGGGTTTATATTTTTAAAGTCTCTGAATTATTGGTTAAAAACCATAGCTTGCAGCAACTGATGAAGACAATTAAAATTGCTTTCTTCAGGGTTGAAGTTTTTTTCCACTGAAGAGGGAAGAATAGTTCCTTGCCTTGCAGAGATCTAATGGCTTCTGATCAAACGTTCACACCCATAATCTGCCTGGGAATCAATCATATAGGGTTTGTCAGCGAGGTCACCTGTTCCACAAACCAATCAGCTACTTGTTGCTGGCCGAATTTCTATTCATGCACACTTCTTGGCTCCAGCTCATCTGCAACTAGACTTCTCTCCACTCCCACCTCTCTGCCCCCGAATGCTTCAATAAACAACAGTGTAAACAATGCTTACAATAAGTAACAACTAGCTTGCTTTTAAAAATGCAGTAATACTTCCCACAATCTTTGTTTCTTACAACAGCCTTTTTAGTATCTCATTTCACATTCAATAATATGAGAAAATAAAGAGATACAACCTTTACATGTTAGTTTAAACTTTTTCCAACATGTAATGCAGTCCCTAACTGAATTATTTGGTATTTCCAATATAATGAACAATCCGCTATCTATGCCACATTCTTGAAATGAGAGTTTATAAATTTTTTTTACTTTATAGGAGATATATAAAGACCTAAAAACGTTAGGTTTTTTCCTTCAATGTAAAGATGCAAGCATTTTACTCATTTACCCAAATCACCCCTTAACTGTTTAAATAGATTCAAATAAATAATCTGTCAATATCACACACTAAATAAACAAAGATTTGAAAAGTTTCTGTATGGTCCTGGAAATCAAACACCTTGCCCTTGCCAGTCTGCAAGATATGCCTTCAGTTACCAGTCATTGATCTGGACAAAATCACAAGAGGTAGAAACTAATATTGGTCCATTTTTAGGCTTTAAATAGGTTGTGACATGTTGGGAGTGCATTTTGGACAGTAGAGGTCTAACGTTCTTCAGAAATGGGACTCTGGCCTCATCAGTGTATTACTGATGATCTGATAATGCCTTCCATTCAGGTTTCCAAAAGATAACGAATGTAGGCTGCACCTCTGGCAGTGTGCCTGAAGTAGAACCTTCAGTGTGTTGGCGATGCAGTGGAGAGGATATGATCAAGAGGAGAGGGAGGTGATTGGAATGGAGGCAATTAACAGTTTTCAGGACTACACCTTGCTGTTCCACACTCAGGAAAGCATTAAAGGTATCATTTTGGAAATGACCTCAGGGGTTTCCATACAAGCTGCAAGTTTGTCCCCTATTCTGGATTCAGTCGTCCTATCCCCCACTGCGTTCAAGACAGTCTATTCCTGAGAAGTGGACTTCAAACTCATTAAGTTCCCGGTTTGCTATTGTAAAGAGCCAAATGCCTGTTTCTGAGACAGACATTTGATATTTATATAGGAAACTTTATCAATTGGCAGAATGCAGTCCTGCTGCTGAACTTGCTTGGCCACAACACAAGCCATATTGAACATATGTGAATTGTTTTATGCACTAGACCCAAAACCGTCTAAGACATATGGGGGCTGGAGAACATTGGTTCACATAGCACCACTCTGAGCAACACGACATACACTAATATTCATTTGTTTAGTTGCAGATTGCTTGAGTTCCTTATTTGCCACTTGCATTTGTCCTCCATTTCATGCTCAATGTTAGCTTTTTTGCCTTTTGACTTTGTTCAATAAAGCTTGCCACTCTACCTGCACAGACATATTGGCCCACACCACATAGCACTTCTATTATTTTGGAAGAATTATGTTGGTTGTGCCATGCCTGGTCTGGTAGGCCTTGATAAAAAAAACAAGATAAAGTATTCCAGTCCTCAGAACTGACAGTGTGTTTGGCACAGAGAGGCACACAGTGAGAAATAAAACTGCCAAGTGTTCAGCCACAGCATGAGAATATTTGTTTTTGATAACTTCTACCCACTGAGACAATAATGCCTAATGTAGGAATTTGCAATGATTGCTCCCAAAATTTCAGTAAATCAGTAGCTGCTGCTATAATCATAAAAATTATAGCATGAAATGAGGTCAATCACTTGCTGTGCCTGTATGAGTGCTATCATTTACGTTGTAGCAATCTACCTTTATTCCAGTGAACTTTCACTGTGTCCTTTGAAGGGTCATTTTACATTTTCAACTGTGTGTAATTAAGGTTCTGGAGGATATCATTAAAATTACCTCCCTGCTTTACTCCCTGATCTTAATTTTCTTTTGAGTGTGTCACTTTTATAGATCTGTTGGATTTTGTCCTGGATGTATCACGCCTCTCAATGGGATGCGGTCATCCACGTAAAAAAGAATTGTAATTCCAAATTCAATAACTTATGTATTAATCCTAAGACAGGTATCATATTGCTCTTATGACATTGTCCGATTGCATAAAAATGTATGAAATAGGATGTAGACATTTTGCCTCCTCGAGACTGCAGCTCTATTTACTAAGATCACGGCTGATCTGTTGTGTTGAGAGTTCTACATTCCCATCTACCCCCAGTAACTCTCGATTCCTCTACGTAACAAGAATCTGTCCACTTGTGTCTTAAAAATATACAATAATGCTGCCTCTGCTGCCCTTTCTGGCAAAGTACCAATGTTACATAACTCGTTGGGAAAAATAAATTCTCTCCATCTCTCGCTGAAAAGGGCAACCTTTAATTTTAAAACAGTGCCCAGAGTTCTGAACTGACCCACAAGAGGAAACATTCTTTCTACATCCGCCCTTGCAAAACTGTTCAGAACCTGTACTCTTTAGTCAATTCACCCCTCACTGTTCTAAACTCTGGTGAAAACAACTTCAACTTGTTCAATTTATTCTCGTAAATCAATCTGCTCATTCTACTTATTAATCTTGTAACCTCCTCTGAACAGCCACAATGGTACATTTACATCCTTCCTTAAAGAAGTCCAGCATTGCACACAGTATTTAAGATGTGGCCTTACCAATATCATTATTAATAAAGGGTAGCATGCCATTTGCCCTTTTGATGATATACTATACCTGCATGCTAACTCTTTGGGATTATGCACAAGAACACCAAAATCCTGTGTACCTTGGAATTCTACGGTCATTCATGTTTTAAGTTTTTTTTTATTCCTGCCAACAAGAACTTCCAACGTAATGCTCTATCTGCCAGATTTTGACCACTCATTCAGCCTATCTGTATCTGTCTGCAGCATCCTTATGTCTACCTCTCAACATACTTTCCAGGTACATTGGTGTTACCTGTGAATTCAGCTACTATACATTAGCTCCATTCATCTAGGTCATCGATACAAAGTTGTAAAAGATTGAAGCCACAGCACAAACTCCTGCAGAATCACATCCTGCTTATTGGATAAAGATCCATTTTTAAACAAGTTTTCTAGCAGCTAGTCTACCATTGCTCCATGCTAATATGTAACCCTGTACAGCATGATCTTTTATTTTTCATAATAACCTTTTACGTTACCTTATTAAATACTTTATTTTGTTACCTAATGGAAATCCAGATACACTATGTCTGCATGCTTCTGTTTATCCACAGAACATGTACTCATTCAAAGAACACCAGTAAATTCAGTAAATATGATCTTTCCCTGATGAAATTATTCTGACTCTTCCCAATTATTTTGAGGTTTTATAAGTGCATAGCTATAAACTTACCAGTAATTCTAACACCTTCCCTACAACAAGTCTCATCTACCTACCTACATATTCCTAACTTCTGGTTCCGCATTTTTGAACAGAAGGGGTTATATTTACTACATTCTGTCCCAAAGGAACTTTTCCTGAATCAAGATAATTTTGGAAAATTAACATTACTTCATCCACTACCTCATTGGCAATTCTTTTCAGGCCTTAGGTGAATGAGATAAGAGCAAAGAATGCTGGAGAAACTTGCTTAGTCTAGCAGCATCTGTGGAGAAACAGAGTTAACAAAATTCACAGATTTTTCACAATGTTAATGTCACATACCATGTTGATGGTGTGAGGCAAGAGAAGTTCTGAAAATCATTAATAACCTTAAAAACCAGCATCACGTTGACTAAAAGCTACAATTGATAAGGGATGGGGTGAGGATGGAGGGGAGTAGCAGGACAGTTAATGTTCTGTTGTAACTTATGATCTTCCATATTGGTCCAGACATTAAGTGTCTATGAAATATAATGTTTGTATATAATTATAGCTGTAATAAATGTCTGTTGGATTCTTCAACAGCACATTAACTATGCTCTTATGTTACCAGGGATAACATCTCATAGCTACATCAGGTAACATACGCTGCTGGAGGCAAAGCACATCAGGAAATTGTATTTTAATGAAATTGGAATGTGGAAATGTGTCTAAACAAAAAGGACATTAAGCTTAACAAGTGTCCAAAGTTTTCAGAAAAGACCTGTTCCATGTTCATGTCAGTTAGATAATCCCATTGTATTTATGTAAAACCATATAATTAAACAGAGAATACCAAGCCTGATTCAGATAATGAGATAATTTCTGTGCAGTATACTAAAGTCTCAGATATTCTGCTGTGATTATATTTGTTCCCTTCTTATTGGGTGTGATTTCAAAATCTAAAGTAGTTCTATGAGTAATCTCATTGGAATGCACACAACATATCTGATTGTAACACACGGGTGAAACACCTGAGATCAGTTTAACCTGAGATCCTCACTGAATTGAAAATTCAGCATTTTACTAGCAGAATATGATTCAGAAGTAGAATCCTACATTATAAATTGTAAGAATGTGTCAGTGTATGAGTAATGAATCAGCCCATGGTAGTTTAATAAATCATTGCTTAATTGTCACCAAAAATGAGGGCACAGTCATTTTAAAATAAAATCGCAAACTGATAGTGCATCCATTTTTGTTTAAAACTGTTATTTTAAATTTTAAAGTTAAATAAGTAGGTAGCACAGTGTATGTTTATTTATGCTCCTTCATTTCCATGTACTTTATCTATGCATTTCATTCTACACATCATTAAGCGAGGCTCCACTTTATTTAAAGTTGTCATTGTCTCAAGGAACCGTAGGGTTGGCTGGTTTGCAACGCAGAGTGATGTTAATAGCACAGGTTCAATTCCCATAGCTCAAGAATGCTGATAATGAACCATTATAATATTGGTTTGGCCTCAACTAAAGTATTGTTTTCAGATCTGTACACTGCACCTTGAGGAAGAACGTAAAGTCTGTATAGTGAGAACAATGAAACAGTGAGAATGTTTCGAGGAGGGAATTCAGTCCCACAGATAATTGGAAAAAGTTGTTCCCCTTGGAGAAGGAAACATTTTGAGTGGTTAAAAGGTTATGTGTTGATCTAGAAGCTGTACAGTGCAAATAGAGGCCATTCATCTTATCAAGTTAGCAATGACCTTCTGAAGGCTGTCCACCCAGACCCAGAACCCCCATCCATCCCCATAAACCTGCACTTACCCTGGTTAATTCATCCCAGGACACTGCAGGGCAACGTAACATGGCCAATCCACCTAATGTGCACATCTTTGGAGGAAATCACACTGGACCATACAGACACAGGAAGAACGTGCAAACTCAACACAGACAGTCACCCAAGTCTAGGATTGAACCCGTGTCTCTGGTACTATGAGGCAGCAGTGCTAACCACTGAGAACTGTGCCACTCTAGTAGCATTTAGAATCATGGGAGATCAAGAAAGTGTGGATCGAGAAAAGCTGAAGAGCTGAGAATCAAGGAATACAAATTTAAATTGATTATCGAGAAAAAGCCCAAGGCAACATGAGAGAAACCTTTTTATACAGCAGATGGTTATGATCTGAAACGTATTGCCTGAATGTGTAATGAAGGCAGATTCTGTCGTGACTTTATTTGATAAACACCTGAAGGAAAACTAATTTCAGGGATGTGAGGGGGATGGTGGAAGTATGGCTGGGGAGGTAGCTAAATTGCTCTTGCAGGAAGTCAACACAGGTTTGATGGCCAAATGACTGCCTTTAGTGCTGCAACTGTTCTGTTGCTCCATATTTCTCAACAACCGTTAAAGTTACGAGAATTGCTCAGAACAACTGGCGGAAACTCTTGATCAAACATGGATGCTGCTCGAACCCCTAAACTAAAGGTTGCAAAGTTATAAAATGTGACAAGATATATCACTTAAAAATTAATTCTCCTTTAAATAACTTAAAGGTTTAGTTATTAGAAACTTTAGAAAGAAGAACAGTTTAGCCAGCCCACAATCCTACTCCTCTTTTCAAGTATTCTATGACAGACTTTCACTTAATGCCATTCACTTGCCTTTTTGATATTTTGACAAAATCATGTCATGAAAGCCCACAGCTTGTTTGAGAACAGAGTTCCAGATTTCTCCTACTTTTTGTGTCAAATGTGGTTTCCAATTTCATTCCTGAAAAAGCCTACTCTAATTTAAACATCATCTCTCCCTTCTACCCTTGAAAACCATTCCCCAACTATTAGTTGCTGATGTTGTTGTTTTCTCCATATTCCCTAAGTCCTTCCACATTTATCATAAATCCTTGCCAGCTTGTCCTGAAGTAGCCCACATAAACATCATGGAACTATTGTAATGTTGCCAAGTATATTATGAAAATTGGAATGGAAGTTATGAAAGTTATGGTGTTGAGCAGAATAGCCCAGCATAGTGTCATTAGAATAGACCACAAAAGGATTAAAACGACCTGTTCCCACTCCAAATTAAGTGGTTAAACAATACAGATACTGTAAGCACTGAAAATGTTTATCCTTGCATATTAGACAAATGCAATTTTATAACTTCAGTGGACAACACTTGTAAATAAGCTGAACTTTTCTTTATGGATATCAGATGTCTCTGGCATATTCCAGGAGATGTGAAGACTTTCAAATTCATAAATTGTGTTTTGGAGACTAATGTTTCTGTCACAGCATCATTGCTAGCCATGTCTCAATGGGTCACAGCCAGTTCTGTCTGCAACCCACTGATTTCTCTGAGTTTCCCAGCAGTGCTTTTGTGTGGAATAGAGAAAAGGTTTTGTATTTCAATTTACTGGAAATAACTGTTCAACAACAGCAAACAGAAATCTAAAGGAGAGATTTTAACTCATTAGAGGGAAACAGAAGATGCTGGACCTTCAACCCCAGAGTTGCTGCTGGAGGACTTCTGGGCAATTTTGCTGGTCAGGTCCTAATAACATATCACTAGCCAACTTGATCACCCAAAACCATATGAAGCAGCAAGTGGCTCAGTGGGTAAGCTATGGGGTTAAGAAAGAATTTGGAATTGTTTTGTTGATGGAAATGGGGGAATCCCAGGCATAAACGCTCCTTAATGTGGGTCATGAATATATGGTCAGAGCAACCACACTGGACTTTCTGGAGTGTGGGCCATTTTTAATTGCCTCAATGTTCTACCTGCAGTGGAATACTGCGCTTTATCTATGACATGTTCCTCATTGATAATTTAATCACCTGTCCCTGAAATCTCTTTCCTTCCCTCTTGCAAAACAAAGGCCGAGGAGTCTTCAAAATAAGAAAAAGCTTTGATTGAGTTGACGTGGAAAGAATGTTCCACTTTGTGTGGCAGAACATCACTGAATGCCATCAACATAAAATAATCACCCAGGAATCCAACCATTAGTTTAAAAGAAGCATCTTCTCACAAAGGATAGGAAGAATGCAGAACAAAAATTCAGAAATTGCTGATTCTCTGATGAAGAGTCACTGCACTTGAAACATTGACTCTGCTTTCTCTTCACAAATGTTGTCAGACCTGTGTTTCATCAGCAATTTCTGTTTTTGTTTCAGATCACCAGCATCTGCAGTTCTTTATTGTATTTTAGTGAGAGTGTAGAACTTGCTACCATAGTAGCTGAATGAAGCATAATGTATAGATGAATGTATCAAATAGCCTGTGACTGTGCCATTTCTTAAAGATAATCCTGTGAAAGAAATGGGACTACAATCTCATAACTTGTTTTTTTTTCACTTTGGTTTGGGAACACTCTACCTTCACCATTACTTGAAAACGTAGGGTAAAGCTTTTCAATATTTTGATTCACAATTATTTAATATTTACCCCTCACAACTTCCTGTGCAGAATGTTTCATCATAAATCATCTGGAGCTGAAAATTAGTATGAAATTACCAATAATGTAGCTGCTTTCTGGCTCTGTTCCTGGTGCTAGCTGTTCTTTCAATGATTGTACCAAACAATGGCTCAATCCAGTTTGTTAGGCTACAGCATTTATGCTTTTTTTTTAGCCAATACATTTTTTAATAAGTGTATGAGATTCTCAATATTTTGCTTTTGCAGCTTACATCTTATTTTAAAATAATCCAAACCCTCTGCATCTAAATAATTGTGAGCCTTGTGATCTACTGCCTTTTATCTGCAGACCAGGTGATTTGCTGTGCATATTTCTCAAAAGAACTGAGAGAA
Source organism: Hemiscyllium ocellatum (assembly GCF_020745735.1). Taxonomy (NCBI): domain Eukaryota; kingdom Metazoa; phylum Chordata; class Chondrichthyes; order Orectolobiformes; family Hemiscylliidae; genus Hemiscyllium; species Hemiscyllium ocellatum. The sequence continues at coordinate 24,359,146 of NC_083426.1, read as the reverse complement.
ATCTGACATGGCTCGATCTGAATCATTAACTGCAGCATTGGAGTGGGCTGAGATGAAAACGAATGATTCAATAATATGGGGCAAGTGGGAACGAGGAGGAATTAAGCAATTTCAATGAGCACTGGGAATATCGTGCAAGAAATCTAATTACAAGTGATCATTCCTTAATGAGCAGAATATAGTGCTACAGAGGATAATGTTATATAACTGCAATGTCCACCACACTACAGTGATTGCAGAATTGTGCATCTGTTAACCAGTAATCCACTATTTAAGTCAGATTGACTATTGTTAATTTATAAACGCTATGATCATAATAATTGCTTGAAACCAGATGCATTTATAGATGCAATTTATTATTCCACAAGAAAAGATCGAGGAAAATATTTGCATGGATTAATGATGAGATTCATTTCAACAAAATTATTTGGATTGCTCCTGTAGGATTAAACTTCACTGCTAGAGTTTATCTTGGGTGTAGTGCTAATGATATTTCATGAACAAGAGTTTCCAGAGATCATTTGGTTTCTCGAGTTGTATAAGTGTAATATTGCTCTGGGAGTTTGTGCATGTTTTCCAGGTGGTCTGACTGCTGAATAGAGTTATAGGTTTCCACAAAATGTTTGTACAAAGCTCCATGGTGAACAGCCTCCTTGCAGCCTGAAAGTTCTCCCTGCAGGGTTGGCTCTATCACAAATACTTTGTGTGCACAGCTGCACAAAACAAAATTAAAGGATCATACACTAAAAAGGACTGTGCACAACAACTACATTTTCAAGGGAACATTTGTCATCAGCGTTCCCCTAAATGCTCTGCATTGGCTGAATCCAACTGAAAAACAATTTCCTTGTTTAAGATATCTACAGAGAATATTACATACCATCACAAAACATGCTGCAGTGCTTGAAAGTTTGACTGATCTGTGAAAGTAACATTTACATTTACCAGTACTCTACCCTCCTTATATTTAATGCAGGTTTTGCTGTACATTCTCTGATAATCAGTAATGCCTGTTATGACCCTGTGATGTAACGCCACAGGCACTGTTACTGTTTAACTTGATGCTCCCTCAGGCATTATGCCATTCATTAGTGCTGAACTGAAACATTGCTGAAAAAGTACTTATTTTGTCAAAGCTTCAATTTTGCATTCACAAGACCAGCAATGAGTCAGAGAGTCATAGTGTTGTACAGCATGGAAACAGACTCTTCAGTCCAACTCGTCCATGCCGACCAGATATCCCAACCTAATCTAGTCCCATTTGCCAGCACTTGGCCATATCCCTCTAAACCCTTCCTATTCATATACCCACCCGGATGCCTTTTAAATGTTGTAATTGTATCAGCCTCAACCACTTCCTCTGGTAGCTCTATCCATACACAGACCACCCTCTGCATGAAAAGGTTGCCCCTTAGGTCGCTTTTATATCTTTCTCCTCTCACCCTAAATCTATGTCTTCTAGTTTTGGACTCCCCACCCCCAGGGAAAAGACTTTGTCTAGTTATCCTATCCATGCCCCTCATGATTTTATAAACCTCTATATGTTCACCCCTCAACATTTGACACTCCAGGGAAAACAGCCCCAGCGTATTCAACCTCTGTAAAGGGAAAGTAACATTTATATTGAATGAGAAGAGCATGTTGTTTAGTGGCAAGTGGACTCTGATTCGTTGAGCCATTGCTTTTGATATTGCACCAGTTAGATAATGATCAACAGTTAACTGCCAAGTATGTTTAAACTTAAAATAATCAGATTCATATTTATCTGGTTTAAATTTAAACAAACTAGGCAATTAACTGTCAATTATCATCTAACTAGTGTACTTCCATTTCATCCATTTAGTAGTCCTCACCTGTGTAATATAAAATATTGCAAAGGTACAAAAGTATTCTTGTCAATTTGCTGATGAGTGCAATATGTCAAGGAGAAATAAGGAGATCTGCCTTCTGTCTGATAAATGATGTTGCCAAAGCACATAACCTATTATTGGACCAAACTCTGGCAGCAATACTGAAGAAGATTTAATGATTTGACTAGTGTCACCAAATCATCCTTTCTAACTCTAGATGTTGCCCACACAGTATATAGTCCAAAATGCCATGCTTTTCCTCCTCTCCTCCAATCACAACAGTAACAGTAGTTACATTTGCTTCCATTTGGATATATTCTAAATTGCCTTCCTTGGCTTTCATGCACCATGACAATTAAACTATTTTATTCTGACTGATGCCATAAATATTTTTAATTGATTTGAGACAGCAGTAGAGTTCATTTGTTGTGTCACTAGTGAAAGCTATCAGAGCAAGAAAGTGGTAATTAAGATTCACACTCATCAAATGATTCTATGGTTATCACCTCATTAGAGTACCTCACCCAACAGCCACTTACTCTACATGTCCAGTTGAAAGTAAATATGCCACATTTCATTTCATCAGCTGGTTAACATGAACAGGGAATGATTCTGAGTTTAGAAGTAAGTTAATGTGAGAAAGTAATGAAAAAATTAATGTTGTTTAATACAGGATAGAGACATTTTCCTTGTTTATGGTTAGATACTAGCACATACTCAAAGAATTTTACTATTCTTAATAAATAACAAAAAACTTTGACAATCATGTAAGCAATACTGTTGTCATGTTCCCAATAGTTTATGGTGGACATTGAAATAATAATTGATTTCAAATGGAAATGGGATTGAGGTTGAAGGAAATAAGTTTGCAATGATCATGTAGGGGAGTGGGACAGGTTAGATGCTCTTAGGGGTGGAGGGGAGGTGAGCATTGACTCAATGGATCAAATAACCTCTTTCTGTGCCATGAATTTCACTGTGATGTTCCTCGCCACCCACGAGGATTTCCCATTTGAAATTTTGTCCCGTCAGGCTACATACAGGATAGTGGAATGGTGGAAGGCACTGAGATCCACCACCTGCCAGGTCATACACAGCGGCAGCATAATATTTCCAAATCACCCAGAAAAAAAATCACTCACCATTATGACTAACCAGAGAAAAGCCGTCACTGTAAATATGCAAAGTTGCTATAATTCCCAGAGGGCCACTCCTCCATTAACAAGAGATGACTGAAGGTGAGTTTAACCTGAGCGTGACCATTCCTAAGGTGAGGTTGAAAAAGCAGACATTCATGGTAACCTCAGGTGGTATAGGAATTGAACTGGTGCTGTTGTTATCACACTGCACAATCAACAGCTGTCCATCCAACTGAGCTAAACCATCCCCAAGTTGTAAACAGAATGGAATGCAATCGTGAGGAAGTTGCTGATGCAATCACAAGCTGCAGCCAGAAAGAACCAATCTGTGATTGTGGGAGTATGTTAAGTGGCAGCGGTTAGCAAGACGGGAAGAAGCAATGCCGTTGGACAGTGAGTGTTGTCAACAAAGCCAGTGACAGAGAATTAGGGCTAAAACTGGGTGATTAGGGGTGGAGCCCAAGAATTTACAGAGGCAGCAGGGGAGTGAGGCTGACCCCGAATTATCCCATTTAACCATCAACACCCAGTCCCCAAATCCAGCTCAATGATGCCCTCAATCACCTGATCTGAACCAACCTAATCAAAGTAAATCCCTGATAAGATTTGACCAACTCCCATTGCCAATTTCCCATCCAACCTAGCCACCCATCTCATCCACATTACCCTCTCCACCTACTCACCACACTCAATTATCCACTCAACTGTTCATTCATTCAGTCATTAATGGTCACAGACTGGACCTGCTAATTTTATCATGTGGCAGATATTGCTTTAAGAAGAAGACATGTCCTGTCAGCTGCAACCTCTGCTCTACTGTAGTGCAGAGTTCCCCAACAGATAATATGAGGTGCCTTTTTGTGGGGTCGGTGCTGGAATATCCTGGAAGAAATGTGTAGCAGTGTTGATTCGGAGCAGTCTTAAAGTGCAGCCGAGTCCTCTCATCGGGGCCTGTGCTAGGAGGATTTGATGTGCAACTGTGTGATCTTCACCTTGTCGTTTACAAGAGTTAACCTCTCTTCAAATTCATAGAGACAGTTAATCTCTGCCTAATTGTATTTGTTGAATTTTATTCTACACTATTTAAACCAATTTAGAGCCAAGAAAACAATCGAGAAACTTGTAGTGAATATAACGAGATTAGCTAGGGTGACATCATATAATATGAGTTCCCTGTTTGGGCCTGCTAATCTGGACAATTCAGGGAGCCCTGGCTGGTAGATAAGAACGGGAATGTCTCGGGGCGGGCTGTCCTAGAGGTGGTCGAAAGGTGTGTCAGGGCTGACCAAGAACTGGAAGAGGCATGGTGCAGACTGAGAACCGGAAGGTGGGTAGTGGCGGGCTGCCTTAGAGTGGTCGGAAGGTGGGAGGGGCGGGGGCTTGCTGGGTCTGTATTGTCTGCACTTTTGTATGTAACAGTGTTGTCTAATGTACAAATGTCATTGTTGATGTCTCTTTCTATTTTTATGTGAAACTGGGATTTGAGGTTTGTCCTCCTGTCCCTGTAAACTGGAGAACAGTAGGTTTTGGGGCCTGGCTTTGCTGCTCCTCTCCCTTGTAAAATTGCTGTCTCTTGTATGCAGCTATAAATGTAACTGTTTGTTATCAACTGTTTTTGTAATTTGTTTAATAAAATAAAAAAAAGAACAGGCATGTCAAACATCCTGACATTCTGAGAGCTGGATCAGTGTCAAGGATTCTCCACTTATAAATAAAAGGTGACTTAGTAATGCAATACCGACCTCTGTAGAGTTATTTCAAAGCTGACAAGGTAAAAGTTATATTTTCCATTTTCTATTTTAAGCTTGTCAAAAGATTGTCTTCAGTCATGGCTAACAATTCAATGTTTCAAAGTGCCTGATTGAGGAATCCAGCATGGGGAAAAGTGGGATTGCTGAGTACCAGACTCTCTGAAATTGCCCTCTTGCTGATGCCCTGTAATCACTTGGAGTCCCCCTTCTACAATCGTCCCTTCTACTATCACTCAGCTGTGGCTGGTTCTATCATTGAACTTGGCCCTCTGGTGGGTGGAGGACTACCAGCAGCTATCAGTTCCCTGCTGAGAAATGAAAACCTGCTGAGATCTGATTGGCTAACAGCTGTTGGTCTGCAAGGTTTCCAATCATGCAGAAAGCCTGCTGCTCCGTACTAAGATGCCTAATTGGTATTTAACTCATTGGACCTTCTCAAAATGAGCTGATGCAGTGTTTTGACCTTCTGTATTAAATTTCACTCCTGTAACTAAAATCTCCCATTCCTGGTTAATCTCTACTGCTCCTTCTCAAGGTTCTTCACATTCTTCCTCACGTATGATGACCAGAATTACTGGATGTAATATTCTAGTTGGGGCCTAATGGCCTTCGAAAGGTTCAGCATAATTCTCTCCTGTTGTACTCAATTCATGAAGCCTAGGTTCCATGCAAACCACTTTCTTTCCATGAACAAAATCAGAAGGGTTTCGGTCACTGGACCCAAAATGTTAATTGCTTTCTCTCCACAGATGCTCCTGACCTGCTGAGCTTTTCCAGCAATTTCTGGTTTTGTTTCTGATTTTCAGCATCCACAGTTTTTTTTTATAACTTGTTTGCCATGTTCTGCTATTTTGAAATGTACGTGCATCCCATGGTTACTCTGTTCCTGCACACTTGTGCTATTAATTTTAGATTGCCTCCCGCTTCTTCTCCTGCTCAAAGGTATAACCTCACACTTTTCTGTATTCAATTCCATCTGCTTCATGCTTGCCCCTTTAGCTTATGTGTCTTTGACCTATTGCAGACAATTCATATCGTCCTAACTGCTTAACACTCTTTTAAATTTAGTATAATTGGCAAATTTTGAAATCTTACTATATTCTCCACATCCAAATAATTTATTTGTGACAAATAAAACATTTCTTGTTCATATTGCCTGCTCCTGCTCAAATGATGCAACCTTATAAATGTTGGAACCATGAAATATGACTCTTGTCGAACTTGTATCCATTAAATAATTTAATTTGAAGTGTTATTTTTATATCTATAGATTTGAGCTCAAGAAAGATTTGTGATAGTTGTATTTTGAACCATCGGTTACTGTACCTAGGCGTTCAAGTAGGATTTTGAGTCCTGAATATATTGAATAAAATCATTAAAATAAAGACTTTACCATAATCTAAAATCAAACAATACACAGGATATTGCAAATGTCAAATATGTACTTGGATTAGGTAAGTGTCCAAGAATGATCTGATCCCCATAATGGAATTAAAGCCTTGCAACATCTATTTCAGCTCCACTAACAGATTTCTGAGATCCTGAATTTATTGGAACATCTTACTTTAAATAAATCTCATTAGCTAAGAATGTCTGAGTTAGGAATATTGTGCACAGAAGAAACAGCAGACTGATTTTCAGACACAACAGTACAGCACAATGTGGAACAAAGAAAAGAAAATGATTGAAGATGTGATGGAGATCATTGATGAGGGTAAATGCAGTTGATGTGGTGAACATCCAAAATGTATTTCATACACTGCCACACATAAGACTTGTGGAAAACTTGCAACTCATGGAATAAAACAGACAGTGGGGATGTGGAAAAGCATTGGCTGAGTGATCGGAAACAGAAAGTAATGGTCAATAGATTTTTGTTTGGGATGGGGTAAGATTTGTAGTGGAGTTCCCCAGGAGTCAGTATTATCACTTTAACTTTTCTGACACATACTTATTAATTATCTAGATTTTGGATTGCAGGGTACGACTTCAAAGTTTGTGCATGATACAAAGCGTGGAAGCATTAGAAACAGTGAGAAGGCCATTGTTGAACTTCAAAAGTACATTGACAGATTGGTGGAGTGAATGATTAGTTTCCATGTGGAGAAGTTTTTTGGTACTATTTGAAATGGTACTATTCTAAAGAGTGTACAAGAGCAGAGAGACTTTGATTGTAGGTGTACATAAGTTATTAAAGGTGGCTGGAGGGGTGGCAAAAAGTGGTTAGTAAAGCATACAATATCCAAGGGTTTATGAATAGGAGCATAGAGTACAAGTTGGGGCAGGTTGTGCTGAACATGTACCTGTATAAGACACTAGTTATATCTCAGCTGGAGCATTGTAAACAGTTCAGCACAGCATACTTTAGGAAGGATGTGAACACATTGGAAAGAATGCAGGAGAGGTTTACAAAAATGTTCAAACAATGAGAAACGTTCAGTTATGAAGCTAAATTGGAGACTTTGGGAACAATTCTTTTTACGTTTTCTACAGTTTCTCATAAGATTCACAGGACTTGAAACATTAACATGGTTTCTCCCTCTAGATTCTGAGTTCCTCCAGCATTTTCTGTTTTTACTCCTTGGACAGGAGAAGATTAAGAGAAGATTTAATTGAAGTTTTAAAAACCAGGAGAAGTTTGGACAGAAGATACAGGGAGAAAGTGAAAAGATCAAGAATCAGAGGGCACAGATTTAAAGTAATTTTCAAAAGAAGAAAGGGCAATGTGAGGAAAAAGCTTACTCATACAGCAAGCAGTTCGAGTTTGTAATAAATTGCCTGAAAGTGTGGTGCCTGGAATGCATCGATTGAAGTGTCCAAGAGGGCAGTCAATATTTATTTAAACAGAAACTGTGGAGTGTTATAGGTGAACAGTTGGATGAAGATGCTCTGTTTGCACAGAAATAATGGGCTAACTGGCAACCTCCTGAACTGAAACAATTCTGTGAAAATTTGATTTTGTTGTTTCTTTCCTTGTACTTATGTATATTGGTGCCTAGTTTCCTGGATCACATTTGCACAGAAATTGTGCCACAATCTAAACTAGTTTCTGTGCCAATCTGACTGGTAGGAACTTATGCCCAAAATATATGTAAACACTCTTGTCCTAACTGAAATTTGGAAGCTGACGTAAAACAAGCAAAAATACAGTGTCACCCACATGGGTAATCATGTTATCTCCTGCCCAGATACATCATTCTCAGAGCCTCTGCTATTCCTTAGTTGTAAAGACTTATTAATTAGTTCATCTGAAGGAATGATTAGAGTCTGAAACATTTTGGGGGCACCAAGATTGACAAGACATCCAATGAAATGCAAAGCACATATCAATATGGAATGGTGAATCTCAGAAATGTTGATATCAGATAAATTTGGGCTGCGATATGCCTAACTTGTTGGTTTTAAATCTATGACATTGTTCAGTTACGCACTAATTTCCTCGATGAGAAAAATGATATGGTGTCTTGCTTACGTAATAGTTGTGCTGAAACCTCTCAGGAAATTCTGAGAATTAAAACAATATGCTTGTTGTATTTTCAAAATTTTCTTTGAATTTAAGAGAATCTTCAAGCCTGTTAAAATGACAAAAATGCTGATATTTCTAAGCAGAATGCAGTCGGATGCTCCGTATCAGATTTTCGCACTTCCACCTGCTTGTGTTAAATATAGCTACCTATACAACAACATCTCAATGTGCCTTTGCCTGAACTCCACAAGGTTTTCACAGTTATACATTTTGTTTTGTGTTTAACATGCTAGAAACCTTATAGCCTCCTCTGGTGAAAGTGCTCATTTGGTATCCAATGAAGAACAGTTTTACTTTGAGGGCATTGGATTACCAATAACATGGTTGAGACTGTCACAAATTAATTCAAAGTTGGAATCCTGCAGCCACAAGTATACCTGTGATCAAAACCAATCAATAAATGAAAGGCCAAGTCTTAGTACATTTTATGTTAATCTTCCAGGGGATGTAGACTTTTCTGGCACAATCGGCTTTCATTGTCCATCTCTAGTTGTCTTTGAAAAGGTGATGTTGAGCTGCCATCTTAAACCATTGTAGTCTGTTTGTAGTAGGGACATCCACAATGCTGTTTGGAAGGAAATATCAGCATCTTGACCGAGAGACAGTTAAGGAATAGTGAAATATTTCCTAGTAGTCAGGATGGTGAGCAGCTTAGAGAGAAACTTGAAGGTGGTGATGTTCCCATGTATTTACTGTAAGTTTGTTTCTAAATGGTAGTGATTGTCGTTTGGAAGGCATTGTCTAATGAGTCTTTACCAATTTCCTTGTAGATGGTACACACTGCAGCTACTGTGTACCACTGGTGGAGGCAATAGATGTTTGTTGATGTAATGCTAATCAAGTGGACTGCTTTTCCCGGATGTCGATCATTGGGGGTTTCAGGGATCATGACGCTGTTGAGTGTCAATGGGCAATGCTTGGAGTGGATCATTGTTGGAGTATTGGAGTGGATCATTGTCAGGTACTTGTGTGACTTGAATTTTACTTACCACTTGTCAGCTCAGGCCTGGATGTTAACCAGGTTTTGTTAGATTTGGACATGGACTGCTTCAAAATCTGTGGAGTCCTGAACATTTTGTAATCATCAGCAAACAATCCTGTTTTTGATCTTATGTTGGGGTATTGTTTATTGGTGAAACAGCTGAAGATGGTTAGGCCTAAGATGTAACTTGAGAAATTCCTGCAGAGATGGCTTTGAAGCTGTGTAGATTGACCTCCAACTACCACAACCATCTTCCTTTGTTCAAGGTTTGAGTCAATCCAGTGGAGAGTTGCCCCCTAATCCCATTGGCTCCAATTTTACTGGGGCTTCCTTATAAACCACTAGGTAAAAGCAGCCTTGATATCAAGGATAGTCAACTCACATTTCATCACTGCAGTTCAGTTGTTTTGCCCATATTTAACTTAAGACTGTAATGAGATAAGAAACTAAGTAGACGACAAACTGACCATCATAGAGCAGGTTGTTGCTGAGCAAGTGTTGCTTTGTCACATTTTACTGATGATTGAGAGTAGACTAATGGGGTAATAATTGGCTGGGTTGCATTTATTCCTTTATTGTGTATAGGACATACCTGACCAATGTTTCACATTGTTGGGTGGATACCTATGTTTCAATTCTACTGCAACAGCTTTGCTGGCGGTGAGGCAATTATGGATGATTAGTCTTTAATACTGTTGCTGGAATATTGTCAGGGTCCATAGCCTTCCCAGTATTCGGTGCCTTCAGCCATTTCTTGATGTCAAATTGGTTGAAGACTGGCACCTGTGACACTGTGGTCTCTGGTGGAGATCGTGTATCATCCACTTGGCACTTTTAGCTAAAGATTATTGCAAATACTTCAGCCTTTTTTGTTGCACTGACATGCTGGGCTTCCCATGATTAAGGATGAGGATATTTGTGGAGCTGCTTGCTCCAGTGATTTTTTTTAACTGTCCATCACCATTCATGACTGAAGTTCTGCCACATTCAGAGTTTGGACTGACCTGTGAATTGTGGAATCACCTAGCCCTATCCATTATTTGCTGCTTATGATATTTGACTCCCATGTAGACCTGTGTTTTAGCTTCATCAGTTTCACATCTCATTTTTAGGTATACCTGAGGCCATTCCCGGTGTGCTCTCCTGGACTTTTTTTTTAACCATGGTTGGATCCCCTGGCTTGATGGTTATGATGGAATGGGGATATGTCAGGCTCTGAGATTGCAGATTGTATTGGAGTACAAGTATGATGCTGTTGATGGCACATTGCATCTCATGGATGCCCCAGTTTTGAGTTGCTCGATCTGTTCAAAATCTAACCCATTTCGCACAGCGGTAGTGCCATTCAACAAGGTGGACATATTTGCAATGTGAAATCAGAACTCCCTCTTCACAAGCACAGGGCAGTGATCACTCCTACAGATACTATTATGGAGAGGTGTATCTATGGCAGACAAATTGGTAAGGATGAGGTCAAGTATGTTTTTCCCTAGTGATAGTTCCTTCACCATCTGCAACAGATCTAGCCTAACAGGTATGTCCTTTAGGACTGCCATCAGTTTGGTTAGTTGCAGCACTAATAAATCAATTTAGGTGAATGACAGTGAGGTCCCCCAAATAGTGCATGTTGTCTGCTTTTGCCACCCTCAGTCCTTTCTTGAAATGGTGCTCAACGTTGAGAAGTACTGATTTCACAGTGAGAGGTTGTTGTTACGTAGTAATGAACAGAAGGATTCTTTGCCTAAGTTTGACCTAATGGCATGTGACTTCGTGGCTCCCAGAGTCAATTTTGGAATCCCAAGGGTAGTTCCCTCCTGACAGCATACTTTCATGCTGCTAGGTCTGCCTTGCCAGTGGGACATATGAGGGAGGATGGCAGTGATGGTGTTGTCTAGGGCATTGTAAGGAATGGTTCTGTGATGTCAGGCTGTTGCTTGACTAATTTGTAGGGCAGATCTCCTAACTTTGGCACTAGCTTCTACATGTTAGCAAGCAGGATTTTGCAGGCTGAACAGGGTTTAGTTTGCCATTGTTGCTTCTGGTGCCTGGGTCAATGCAAGTTAGTCAGTGCATTTGTTTTTTTTGAAACATTTTAGCAGTAAAATACAACTGAGTTGGCTAGGCCACTTCACAGGATAGTTGCGATACAACCACATTATTGTGTAGTAGGACCAAGTAATGATGGCAGATTTCCTTCACTAAATTCCAAACTTCTTTTTGAATTCAATATCCACCATCTGTGGGAGTGCGATTCAAACCCAAGCCCCCTGAACATTAACTGGTTCTCTGGATTACTAGTGCAGCAACAATACCATTATGCTATCACCTTCCCTATTGCACCTTTCAATCTCCTGTCTCTTATCATTTCAGATTGTTTATTGGTATTTTGTGTCTTTTCAGCAAACGTCATTACTGTTTGTTTTGTGAACAGTTGCCATCAAGTTGAGAGATACGGTATTAAATTTCTTTGACATCTACTACATAAACACAGCCCACTACCTAAAGATTAATGCTGACTGCCCAAAAAAATGTCATTACAATATGACCACAAACTGATAATGTCTGACAAAACAATTGTAACACTTAGCTCCAGACCAGTTTTCAGAATTTGTCAGCAAGCTGATCGCTGATTAAATCAACTAAACAAACCATCGTTCCACAATCAAATCCAATTGCCTAGTTCACCAACCAACTGAACACAGTAGCAAAATACTCAGTGGTTTCCTATAAATATCATTTACACTTCACAATAGTTTTTCCTGCTCAGCTAAGATCTGTGTCCTGGTCAATTACAGAATGCCAGTAACAGAAGCTCTGAGAACAGCACTTGAGAGGAAAGAAGATTAACTTATCTAACAATCACATCTGAAAAGGAAGAAGCAGTAAACAATGACAGAGGAAAACACATTCTGTCATCTTAAGTACTATTTGCATCTCATCTAGAAATCACTCTCATTGACCTCTCCTCAAAAAAAACCCACTCTTAACCTCACTGTCCCTATATAATATCCCCTATATCTGGGCCAGGTAAGGATACCATAAACAATACGGGTGAAGCAGATTTTTTTTTTTGTTTATGGCAATCTGATAGTTTCAGAATCACCATTATTGCTGCTAACTTTTCCAATGAGATTTATTCACAAATTTTAACTTCCTCAGATGCAAAGATGGGATTTGAATACAAGTTTCCAGATCATTAATCTAGATCCCTGGAATATTTGACTCGTAAATACTGTACTGCCATTTCCCATTACCTCCGTGTTTGCTGACCAAATTGACTCACGCTTCAGTAATGCCTCAATTTTAAAATTCCAATCAAAACTATCCAAAGTCTCATTGTTCTCTAACTTTGTAACTACCTGCAGACAAGCAACAATTTCTGAAATAACTGCACTTTATTAGTTCTGGCATCTTGAGCATTAGAGCGTTTTAATTGTTTTACAATTGGCTGTCATGCTTAAAAGCTACTCAAGCCTTGAACTTTGGAAATCCCTCCATGTTAACCTACCTATCTGTCCACCCCTCTCTCTACTCTAAAATGCTCCTCAAAATCTAAGCCAAGCTTTTGATTATTTACCCCAGTGATCTCCTTGCATGTTTCAGTGTCTTATTTTGTTTGAAATGTGTCACATTGGAATATTTTATTAAATTAAATACATGTTTTTATAAAATACTTTTGTGGGCAGCAATCTGTCTGGAAGCTCATTCCCATGTTGATGATCCTTTGGCTTGTTAAAGGGCTTTAAAGTCCTTGAACAGCCTTGTTATGGAACTGCTCCTCACTGGGCATAAATAGCACAATGTAAATGGAGTAAGAAAAGAAGAGAAAAGCACACAGGGATCTAGTCTGAAGCCTGAAGTCGAGTTACGTGAATGTTGGAAACACTTTCAAAAAAGCATGTGGAATAGACCAACTAGCACTGCTTAAGAATAGTCTTTCAATAACACAATAGTAATGTTAGACGCTGGTATATCTCTGAATACCATGTGTTGTAGTACTTAGCATTAATAAGTTTTTTTCAAGAAAAGTTATAATGAAGCCTAAACCTGAAGACAGTTCTTGATCATGCCTCCTCTACGACCAATCTGTCTTGAACTCAAACTCATGGATGTAGGCATAAAACAAAACACTTATGCAGGATATTTTCCTGATCTATGTGTTTAAGTTTTTTTTTATTTTGAGCCGGAGTGCTACAACAATTTTAATTGAAAGAACCTTTTAAGATCATTTTACGGATACATGCTACAAATGCTTCTTCAGCCATGTCTTATAACTTCACTGTTGGCACTGAGGAATAGAGTCATGTCTTTCTTTGTATTGTCTTCAGCATTTGAATGCCTTCTGGGTGGATGCAGTATTTTTGGTTCAATTTGATTGAAGTGCTACAAAGCCTGATCATGACCTCTTTGGAAAAAATCCATAAAATAGTTTTTTTAAAATTTGATTTCTGCATTCTATTATGCAAATATGTTAAGAATCAAGTCTACTACAACATTCCAATTTCATGTCTTACAAATAGTGATAAATCATTAACTTTTTATGGTGCTTCTTGAGCTAATGATGTTGACAAAGATCACAGAATGTTTCTGCTGTTCTGAAAAATATCTTTAACCTATATCTAAACCACTGAACATGTCAAGGAAAGCTAAGTTGACCATTATTGAAATAGAAACCAACACAAAATCAAGTCTCAGAATTATATTTGAGATAAAATGTTATGTCTCTCTGTTTAATCTTACAGAACACAGATAAACTTTACGGTGGCTATTGATTTCACAGCTTCTAATGGTAAGTGCTTAAGCGTTTGATAACTTTCCACTACTAATTGAGTTTGTATCACTTATGCAGGTGGCAATGAGTTACTGAATTATGGTTTAAATCAAACAGTTGGTTGTTTTTCCATGGATAAAGTAGACATTAAGGTACAATAAATATTTTATCATGGTTTAGAAAATCTTCAAAGTAAAATTGAAATCTTTACACAATTTTAATTCACCCATATGTAGTTTATTTATATTTGTTGTATAATTACTGTGCTGCATTGGAAAGATGTTTCTACAATTACTGTTAAAGAGGGAAAAAAAATAAAGTCAATGGAAAGGACATACAATGCATTAGGCAGCATTTACCGGGAGTGAGCTTGTTTTCCTAATGCTGTTGTTTTACAAAATTAAATATTGAAAATGTTTAGCAAAAGTTGTTAATAATTATCCACTGACGAGCATGTTTTGTTTGATAACTTGTTGATAGTTTGCTGCAAGTGGCTGGGAATACCCTTGAGGAAAGTCCAAGCAATGGTCTTTTATTTAAATAGTATAATTGAAACAACCACCCAAGAAGCTTGAGTAAAGATTGTTATTTGATCTTAAATTTGATAGAAATATGTTCTGCTGTTGTAATGATGGAACGGCTGCTGTTTGTCTTAATGACAATCGACATGTCATTGAAAGTACGGATAATTCCCTTACAATTTATGCCAAGGGAAGATTTGATCCTTTGTGGCCAGGCATAGAAAAGTTGGGATAAAAGTAAATTACTGCGGATGCTAGAATCTGAAACCAAAAGAGAAAATGCTGGAAAATCTCAGCAGGTATGGCAGCATCTGTAAGGAGAGAAAAGAGCTGATGTTTCAAGTCTAACTGACCCTTTGTCAAAGCTAAAAAACAGGGGAGAAATAGGGAGGTATTTATACTAGGCTGAGAGAAGGTCAGTCATGGCTCCAGAAGTAAAGGTAGCAATAAAGAGATGATAATATAGAGAGATTATAGGGAGATGAGGAACTGTGAATGACCGAGGCTGAAGCCAGTGCTGTGTGACAAGATATGCGGGGGATGGGGGGGAAGGAGTGAAGCAGAGGCAAAATGGAAAACAGGGAGAAGGGGAGCAAAGAGGGAAGAGGAGAGAAAAAGGTGATGAGAGAGTGGGGAGGGAGAGAAAGAGAGACAATCAAGAAAGAAGAGGTACAGAACAGTGAAAAAAATTTTTTAAAAGATAAATAAAATAAATGAATTAAATTATCTGAAGTTGTTGAATTCAGTATTGAGACCGGCTGGCTGTAACGTGCCTAGTCGGAAGATGAGATGCTGTTCCTCCAGTTTGCATTGAGCTTCACTGGAACATTGCAGCAGGCCAAGGACAGACATGTGGGCATGGGAGCAGGATTGTGTGTTGAAGTGGCAAGCCACAGAAAGGTCCGGGAGCTGATTGCATACAGACCGAAGGTGCTCAGCAAAGCGATTACTCAGTCGGCGTTTTGTCTCTCCGATATAGGGGAGACCACATTGGGAGCAACGAATGCAATAGACCAAATTGAAAGCGGTACAAGTGAAACGCTGCTTAATCTGAAATAAGTGTCTGGGGCCTTGGGTGGTGAGCATGGAAGAGGTAAAAGGGCAGGTGTTGCACTTTCTGCGATTGCATGGGAAGGTGCCGTGTGTGATGGAAGAGGTGTTAGGTGTGATAGAGGAGTGGACTAGGTTGTCTAGGACTAGGAGCAAAGAATAATCCTCCCCCATTTTTGCCAACTCCAACATGACGCCACCACTAAACACATCTTCCCTTCCCTCTCCCTGTCTGCATTCTGCAGAGATCATTCCCTCCGGGACAACCTAGTCCACTCCTCCATCACACCTAATGCCTCTCCCATCACGACCTAGTCCACTCCTCCATCACACCTAACGCCTCTCCCATCACAAACTAGTTCACTCCTCCGTCACACCTAACGCCTCTCTCATCACACACAGCACCTTCCCATGGATTTGCAGCAGTTGCAACAGCGGGTGTTACCTTTCCCATGCTCACCATCCAAGGCCCCAGGCACTCATTTCAGATTAAGCAGCGTTTCACTTGTACCTCTTTCAATTTGGTCTATTGCATTCGTTGCAATAGTTTTTATTTATTTTAAATAAAAAATTTTTTCACTGTTCTGTACCTCTTATTTCTTGAATGTCTCTTTTTCTCTCCCTCCCCACTCTCTCATCACCTTTTTCTCTCCTCTTCCCCCTTTGCTCCCCTTCTCCCCTGTTTTCCATTTTGCCTCTGCTTCACCCCTTCCCCCCAATTCCCCACATATTTTGTCACACAGCACTGGCTTCAGCCTCAGTCATTCACAGTTCTTCATCTCCATATAATCTCTCTATGCACTGTCATTATCATCTCTTTATTGCTACCTTTGCTTCTGGAGCCATGACTGACCTTCTCTCAGCCTAATATAAATACCTCCCTATTTCTCCCCTGTTTTTTAGCTTTGACAAAGGGTCAGTTAGACTCGAAATGTCAGCTCTTTTCTCTCCTTACAGGTGCTGCCAGACCTGCTGAGATTTTCCAGCATTTTCTCTTTTGGTTACAGAAAAGATGGTTTTTCCTATTGAACTAAGAATGACTAGTGCCCATAACAAATAAACACCTTTACTCAGGCCCTCTCCATTGAGAGGAGTCTAAGTGTGCTGCTTGGTGATGAACGTTTCTGTCTAACTTTCAGTTTAGAGTCAAGGTTCACGCATCGAAGCAAATCACCTAAACCTTTGAATCGGACACAATACACTTGATTTCCATGCACTCCAGTGACACTCTGGAATATGGGTGATGGTCATTGGGGGATCTGTCCTAATGTGTACATAAGTTGCTATGTTAATGATATTAATATAAGTCAGTAAAATTTCATAGGCATCTTGAAATAACATAGCCAACTGCCTTTTATTAAATGATTTTGTTTTAATAGATTGCTTTTCTTATTATTTGTTTCACCAGGAAATCCATCTCAGTCCACCTCATTACACTATATGAATCCTTACCAGATGAATGCATATGCAATGGCACTGAAAGCAGTGGGGGAAATCATTCAGGACTATGACAGTGATAAGATGTTTCCAGCTTTGGGATTTGGAGCTAAATTGCCTCCCGATGGAAGAGTTTCACATGAGTTTGCTTTGGTAAAATATTTTAATTTTCAGCTTTTATAATGTAAGATCTCATATGAGGAAAGACACTTGAAGAATGGATGGGAATAGAGCAGGTGTGCAAAGCTTTAGTATACTTATTAGGGAAATAAAAAATGGAACAGAACCTGTGTCTCATAGATGCTCCACAATTCAATAAGATCTTGGCCAATCTTTTGCATCGATTTCATTTTCATACGCTATCCTGCTAACTAATAGAACACAAAGAGTTAGAACCCAATGGAGGATAATGCTTGCATGAATTGATTAACAGAAAATTCTTGTTTCTTGTGAGTATGATTTCCTATTATGTATGTTTGGGCACCTTCAGGATAATGTCCAAACTGCATCTCAATTCAGAGATACACTGAGGATATTTAGGGTTGCCAACACTGGGTGGATGGATTCCTGAACCTTTGATCACATGGGACTTTATCATAAGATGCTTGTTCATCTTGCACATATTATTGTATTTACCAATAGCATTCCTGCAGGGACAATGTTTCAGAAGTACTTAATTGGTTGTGAAATGCTTCAAAATTAGAGAAAATGTCTCCACTTATATGTGTCAAAACTAGAAGCAATTGAAGTGTTTTCACCCAAAATTGGGAAGAATGGGGAGTGCATTAAATCAAGTAGTAGTTCAAAAAAGAATGTAGAAGCATTTCAATGGAAGCTAGATATGCATATGAAGAGAAAAGGATCAAAAGGTGTGCTGATTGGCTTGGATAAAGCTGAACAAATGCTACAAAACCAAATTGGTTCAAGTGGCTTGTTTCTGTGTTATAGACTCTATGAAATTATGTGAAAAAATTCTACATAAATGGGAGTTGTTTCTTTAAAGGTAACATTTCCGTTTTAATTATCATTGCTCATTCTGGGTCTGAAAGAAAAGAAAATGCTCAACTGCAAGGTTTAATTGGGTATTGGGAATTTTTCCACAGGGTGAAAACAAAATCGGAAAATGTTATCACTGATTCACGCTACTTGTTATCAGTTCAGTTGCATGTTCACGATTGACATTGGGAGAAGCTTGAGAGCAAATTAATGTTGTAGACACACAACTGGAGAATATGGACTAAAAATAAATCAATTAACAATAAGGCTGGGGAAAAGCAAATGTTTCCATATCTCAGTTACTGACACAATTCCTAGACATGCAGCCATTATTTTATGTTTACCTGAAGAGAAGTGCCTTTGATAATGTTGTCACATTTGCCAATTAGTATAACAAGATGCTCTTCTTGCAAAATATATTGAGATTAACAATATGCAGTGAACTGACAATCTTAAGATTTCATTAGAGGGATTGTTTTCAATCTGATGTTCATTTTATCAGCTGATTAACTGTCCTCATTTGATTATGACAAGTTCAAGGGTACTTTTGTTGGAAATCCATTTAGTTTTTAACTACAGCATTTATGATAGAGATCCAAAATGTAAGACTCAGTAGTATTGCAAAGTCAAGGATCCTGAGATGCCTTGAAGTTTTATTCACACAACAGGAGTCCAGCCCTTAATCATGGTAAATGCAGGGTTATGGGAAAAAGTTAGGTGCAAACTCGATAGGGTGAATGGCCTCTTGCCACACTACAAGGACTCTGTACTTCTATAAATTTTACAGTAAAATGCAAAGTAGTAAAGATCAATTGTTGATGGTCATACCTCAAAATAGTGCCAAATTATTTCAGTATGTTCAGTGCCTTTCAGTAATAGTTGTTAAATAGATAGTTCTCCTAAAGCACCATAGTTGCATTCCAGCAAAACAACACTGCTTAATAGAAAATCATTTAATAGAAATAATGGGGCCTATTGGAAAAGTGGGGTTAGGAGCAGACCAACAAAAAAATCACTTCCGATCCCTCAAAGATGAACCAGAGGTCTAATACAAAGTATAGCACAGCCTGATTGAAGGTTGAAATTTGTTAATGAAACAAAAATAAATTTAACACAGTATGTTTAAGAAATGTAAGAAAGCTGCCCTCTGTACAATACTTCTCACAGAAAGATGCTGTGTCAGTACAGCACAAAGACCGGTGCTGACATCCCACATACACAGATTGGCACTGACAGCACGTGTGCGCAGAACGAAGGGCACGAACCAATCCCCACTGGAATCATGCTATTATGAACGGAGGTAAATGTACTTGAAAATATCGTTCCCTAATTCTTCAGTGACGTTGTAGCCAAATTTCGCTGCCAAAACGCACATTATCCCAGAATTACCTGATACTGCAGTTGAACTTTATAATAAAACAGCATAACGGTTGAAACATGAGCCAAACTGTGAAGTACATTGTACATTAAGAGGTGAATAAATGACAAATAATATTTTTACTTTGGGGTGGCACGGTGGCACAGCAGCACAGCCTCACAGCACCAGGGTCCCAGGTTCAATTCCAGCCTCGGGCATCTGTCTGTGTGGAGATTGCACATTCTCCCCATGTCTGCGTGGGTTTCCTTTGGGTTCTCTGGTTTCCTCACACAATCCAAATATGTGCAGGTCAGGTGAATTGGGCATGCTAAATTACCCATAGTGTTAGGTGCATTAGTCAGAGGGAAATGGGTCTAGGTGGATTACTCTTCAGAGCATCAGTGTGGATTGGGGTTGGGCTGAATGGCCTGTTTCCACACTGTAGGGAATCTAATCTAATCTTTAACGAAAAATAAAGCCGGGATCTGAAACAAATACCAGATAAAAACCCTGAATTTCACACTAACCTTCAATTGTGTTTTATTTCCTCTTAATATCTTTACAGAATGGCAACCCTGACAACCCATATTGTAATGGTATTGAAGGAATTCTTGAAGCATATCACAGGAGCCTCAAAACAGTGCAGCTTTATGGACCAACAAACTTTGCACCAGTGATTAATCACGTAGCAAGGTAACATCAGCAGCTCTTCAGCGCACCATTTTAACAGTCTTGACTTTTTTCCGATGTATGTGTAAATCAGAAATTTATTTGACTCACCTTGTTTAGAAATTTTGGTACAAGGTAATACACAGATTAAAAAGACTTTGTGAATCTGTTGACTTATTGAGCACCGCAGGAATTAAATTAACGCTGATTAATGTTTTCCAATAAATCATGCTTTCTATCATATGTCACAGTCTGAGCGAAAACAGCAGATCATTATGTTGATAAATGTTGTAGTGCTTTGAGTCCTTTAAATAATGCTAATGATGAAAAGAGAAACACATTTCCGTAGACCTGCATTCGAACTTATGTATAAGTGGAAAAATCCTGGTATTATTTAAGTTACAACATCGATATTTACTGACAAATTTCTTGCATGCACTTCCCTTGCAAGAGCTTTTATCACAAATTATGATCACATTTAATTAGGAACTTAGAATATTAGCAGTTGCCAGCCACGTATGTTTTGGTGAGCCACTCAAAATATTTACCAATTTTATTTCAAATATTAATATCTGTAATAGATATTACATAATAGACAGTTACAAGGTAAGACTTTAAATAAACTAAACCACACATTTTATAATTTTCAGATATGGCCATTTAGTAGTTTTGCATGTGAGTAGATTAGCAAGTGGAAGTGTGAGTGAGACTGGAGCTTGGTAATCCTACAAGGTCAAGGACATTGAGTGTCACATTCCACTGGGTCTTTCCCTCATAGAGTTGTGAGATTTTTCAGCTGCTTTCTTACATACGTCTGAAAAAGCCCTAATTCTGATATTCTTTTCACCAGAACTATACTCCTGACTAATACTAGGTTCTCATGACTCTGTTCTAGGACAATTTCTTTTCTCCATTCATATGTTAAGACTCACAGTCAGCACTCATGGTCAACTGGACCATAGTTCCATTGCTGGAGGATGAACACCATTATCATAGATTCTGGAATCTCACCTTCAAATGCTCTCCATCCCAGACTTCTTTTCCCAGTGATGTTAGATTCGAAAGTAAAGGATTAATTATACATTTGCTCCAAAGGTACCACTGGGGAGGTGTGAGAAGTGTTGTATCATAGTGAGATCAGATCATGGTTAGATTGGAGCAGGGTCAATAAAGCTGCAGCAGCATGTCCTCTTTCATAATTCCTTCTAACAGTTTTATGTAGCCTGCTAATGATCACTCACAAAAGTTTAGACATTGCATTTCTTTAGAGGCAGCTGCCCACTGCCATCCCACTGACTCCCATATCTACCTTCGGTACACCCTACGTCCTGCAAGGACTCCATCCTGTTTTCCCAGTTCCTTCACCTACATCACATCTGTATGGATGATGTCACCTTCCAAAACAGCGGTGCTGACATGGCTTACTTCTTCCATGACCATGGTTTCCTGCACAATGTGGCCAAGCGAGCCTCAACTGCATCTGACCTATCGCCCAGCCTTGCCACTTTCCATCAATCATAACAGAGTGATCAGTTTCCGTTTTCCTCAGTTTTCATCCCACCAGTCTGTACATTCAAAGAATCATTCTCCTCCATTTCAGACAACTATAGCAGAAAACCATGTAAAAATACATCTTCCCCTCATTCTCTCATTTCCAGGGATTGCTCCCTCCAGGACACTCTAGTCCATTCCACAACTTCCAACACCAGAACTCATCCTCTCCACGCATCTTCCTATGTAACCGCAAAAGATGCAACACCCTTCACTTCCTCTCCGCTCACCAGCCAATGGTCGAAACAGTCTTTCCAGGTGAAGCAGCATTCCACCTGTATCTCCTCCAATCTTCTGTATTGTATTCCCTGTACCCAATGTGGCCTACTCTACATTGGAGAAACCAAATGCAGACTGGGGGACCACTTGCGGAACCACACCCCCTCCCCCCATCTGTACGTAAGCATGTCCTGACCTTTCTGTAGCTGGTCATTTTAGCACAGTGTCCTTCTTGAATGCCTACATGTCTGTCCTCAGCATGTTGCAGTGTTCCAGTGAATCACAACGCAAACTGGAGGAACAACATCTTATCTTCAGAGTAGCCTTCTGGACTTAATATTGAGTTCAACACCTTCAAAATATGAACCAACTCCCATTTATTCCCTTTCTTTTAGCTTGTTACATTCTGCTATCATGTCCTCTCTCTCCCCTTGCCTGTTCCAATAAGACTGTCTGTCCTTTCAGGTCTGGCAGGTAGACTCACCACTGTGCTGCCATTCTCACATTATGATCACTTTATCTGAAGTATCAACATCATTTCTCCACCAGCACCCTACACCCACCACACTCACTCACCACCCTTCCCCCACACCCTGCTACAGCTTAAATGCTGTCCCTTCCACACTTCACTTCAGCTCTGGCGAAGAGTCATCTAGACTCGAAACGTTAGCTTGCTGTCTCTCCATGGATGCTCTCTGTGATTTCTAGCATTTTCTTTTTTCAGTTTCACATAAGATTTCCTTCAAATGCTATTGGAACTTTAGAAACAATGCTATTGGATCCTGAGTTCAATCTCATCATCAACACTGCCAATTCCTTGGACTAATATCCTTATTCTTGCACAGTTCTGATTCATTTGGCAATGCCATTGGCAATTTGCTAGTTACATCAACATTCTCTATTTTAAACTCAGGTATTTTCGAACAAATGGTTAAAAATTCCAAAATAATCCTTTTATAAAATAATCACTGAAAGAAGGTCACAATCAATCCAAATGGCATAGCCTATATTAAAATTGTAACATCACCATTACAACTCACCAATTCAAGGTTTAAATAAGAAAAAATAGTACACACAAAAGATAAACATTGAAATGTACGGTGATGAGTTAGCCTATTGTGCTGATTGACTGAAGTAGTACACTGTATGAATGGTCCAATAAGTACAGGTATACAAAATCAAACTGTAAGAATGGAAATGTCTCATTTGTGCAGTAGAGAATATTTTTTCTGAGATTGGTTTGAGGTATGTTATTGATTTAATATATTGAGGATTCTGCTTTTCATCAGTTTAATAGCTCATTTAGACATGGTCACTATATAATGGGAAACTATTCTACATGTTATCTTTCAAATCCAGTACTAAAGTAAAATCATCTTCAAAACTTAAAAAAACAAACTGAAATTTGTGTGTAGCTGGACTACAGAAATATTAATCTCAGTAGCTTAGTTAAATGAAGTGTGCACAAATTCTCAAAAATTTCAATTAAATCTAAATTGTGCCAACTGTAACTTTGTATTTTCAGTTTTGAATTGTAATTGACCTACTAAGTGGAGTTTGCTAAACTTCAACCAGCCAATTAAATTCTACTTTTATTGCAGTAACTATACATACCCTATTTCACCACTTAGAGAATAAAGAAATGGAAAAATCCAACTTCAGCACAATTCAAGTTGGATATTACCCAATTGGTTAAATTCCCAATTTTATCCCAGTTTTACTGTAATAGGGTTGTCAACATTTTCCTCTTGCTCTGTCGAACTTTGAGATAGTTATCCTTCACTTCAAGCATTTTTGTCTGTCATAGGTGTTTCAGTGAATTCACTGTCATTTAGACAGCATTACAATTAAGACTGGTTCATTGATTCGTCAAATTTTGTGTAATATACTTAGCAATCTACTAGGTCTTACTCCATTATGGCCATTAATCGGCATCCGTAGGCTGTTCCTATGGAACAAAAAGTAATTTGCTAAATTAAAGTCTTTAGACTTGGATCCCAAAGCACTGTTGTGATCAGTCTTGCAGTTGGTAGTCTGGACAAGTATTCATTTCATGTGTTTATAGTCCCTTATTTTAAGGGGATATTAGAGGGGCTTCTGATGAACAAAAGTCTTCTGAATTGATCTCCTGATTGGCATCTATATCAAAGTTGATGGAACCTTCTAAAGTACAATTGCATAAAACTGGCTGTTTGATTAATGAGAATGGCAACACTATATTTCCTTGCAGTCCACTTTTGATTAACTGGCTTAAGGCTAGAAGCTTCCAGTGGTCAGTTTTCTAAGAGCTGACAGTTTCCCACACAGTCATAAAAAGATGGCCTGTGTTGAGCAGACATTTTATGGGTTGAGAGTAAGGTTACAGTGCCCCTCGAGAAGTCTGAGTTCAAAACATGTTTTCTCTAGGGACTTCAAATGGCAGTGACACTGGAACAGCAAAATAAAAGGTTAGCGTTTCTTAGATCTTTTTAAACAAATTACAAATCTTATTAGTATCAGAAGGTAGTGCACTATAAAGTATATATCGATACAAATTGTGATTTGACATTTTTGACTTCATGGAGCCTCAAGCAAGTAGTGTAACTGTGGTACCCAGTAATATAACTGATTCTGCATTTAATTTAGTATAACTCCACACATTCTTAAGATAGTAGCAAAGAGGTTAGAGGGAAAGCAAGGGATACCACATTACCAAGCTCCAACATGTGCCATCAAATGTGCCAAACAATCTCATTGCCAGAAGCAATATAATTCCAGCTCATATTTTACGTGTTTCTGTAATGAATAGTGTTTTAAATCAGGGAAAATAAAGTCTTCATGGTATTCAAAAGCAAAACACAGTTTAAAAAAGGTTCATTTCCAGATGTTTTGTCACCCTACTAGGTAACATCTTCAATGGGCCTCCAGGCGAATCAGTGTTGATAATTCCTGCTTTCTATTTATATGTGTGGGTTTCTTTGGGTTGGTCATGTAATTTCATGTGGTGGCATCATTTCCTGTGATGATATCATTTCCTGTGCTTTTTCTCAGGGGGTGGTAGATGGGGTCTAACTCGATGTGTTTGTTGATAGAGTTCTGTTTTGAATGCCATGCTTCTAGGGATTCTTGTGCATGTCTCTGTTTGGCTTGTCCTAGGATGGATGTGTCGTCCCACTCGAAGTGGTGTCTTTCGTTATCTGTATGTAAGGATACTAGTGAGAGAGGGTCATGTCGTGTTTTGTGGCTAATTGGTGTTCATGTATCCTGGTGGCTAGTTTTCTGCCTGCATGTAGCATCCAGAACTTCAACCTGAGCTACAAATCTTTTCAAAACTTGCTAACAGTTTTAAAAAAAACCTTACAGCATGAAGTATTTTTCTTTTATGCATAATCATAGTAGTAACTTGTAATGCTGCAAAATCAAAGATTGAAGAATTTTAAGGGTTAAAGATTCCTTTGTCTCGGGAGCTTGGTATTCAAGGCTACTGCTCAAA
Organism: Hemiscyllium ocellatum; assembly: GCF_020745735.1. Taxonomy (NCBI): domain Eukaryota; kingdom Metazoa; phylum Chordata; class Chondrichthyes; order Orectolobiformes; family Hemiscylliidae; genus Hemiscyllium; species Hemiscyllium ocellatum. The sequence goes on along the minus strand of NC_083426.1, from coordinate 24,333,855 downwards.
GTTACCATTGTCATTACACAAAAGGTGTAACAGTGAGAATAGTTAACAAAGTTTTCCAAACAAAATCTTTGAAGTCAAAAATTACTGGAAATGCTCAGCAGGTTTGGCAGTACCTGTGGAAAGAAATCAGGGTTAATATTTCAGGTGAAGTGACCCTTCCTCAGAATCGTTCTGAGGAAGAGTCACTCGACCCGAAACGTTAACTCTGCTTTCTCTCCACCGATGCTGCCAGACCTGCTGAGCTTTTCCAGTAAATTCTATTTTTGTCATTGATTTACAGCCTCTGCATTTCTTTCAATTTCTAACATCATAGAAGTCTTGGGAGGCAGAAACATAATTTGTTTTCATTAAATTGATACAGGTGCTATATCATTTTGAAACTTCATTCCATCCCGAATGCAAATTAACATGAATTGTGTCCATGAGCATGCATTTACAAAGAGAAACTGACTATTGCAAGCTGATACCTGAAAGAAATACCAACTAAGTAGTTTACATGCATATTAATAAATGTTCTCATGTTTAGATGTGGCATGCACAAATATACTGGGATCTGAGACACAGAACTTGTTATAAACATTAAATGACAATAGCGTTAAATATCCTGTATCTTTAACAATCTCAAATAAGTAACCTTTTTAAAAACTTCAGTCATGAAATTACTTTTGACTTTTAAGGCAACTTTTGATACACTTAAATTGGTGCCTGCTTATGTCACAGATATTTTATGTTGCAAGTCTGAAATTTCTGATGCAAGATCTTCTGCAGTAAACACAGTCAGGGTATGATCACAATGACAGCATCTATTGGTCTGTAACCAGTCTAAGCTATTATTCCTGATTTGATGTGTCTGTGTGGTCTCTAGAGAGAATGCCTATGCATACCAATAGATCCATTTTCAATATTATCATATAGGGCATTAAAGAAAAAAATTGAATTATTCTCAAATCCCGAATCTCAGCCAGTCATTCATATCTGGGAGTGGTTTAAAAAGTAACAATTAAGAACTTTCTCAATAGAATACCTCTCCAAACTGGTCCACTACCAAGTTGGTTTCTTCAGATGTAATTATGTTTTGTACAGATGCTGCCAAAGCATCTTAGCAGCAGATTAATCTTATAACAAAATGTTAATATTAACATACCTCAGAAAAATTCTGGACATATCTTTTGGCATTGTTATTATTGGATAGCTGGATAAAATCAAAAGTCAAAAATGTTAATTCCAGATCAATTGATGTATTGCAACGGCTAAAACAATCCCTTTCTATTATTTCTACAGTTCCCATCACTACTGCCTCCAATAATCTCAAATATATCCCTTTTTAGCAATATTTTGAACTTTTGTTTTATTTATTAATGTTGTAAGGTGCAGATTTCTTTTTTTCTGTTGAAAACATCAGACTGCTTGACATATCTTTCAGTCTGAAGTGGTGACTAATTTGCATGCAAAGTTATGCAAATTGTTTTCTGTATTTTGTCTGGGCAAAAATGTTTTAACATTCTCTCAATCTCAAAAGCAGGGGAATTCTTGGTCCAGCTTAACAAGGAATTGATTACAGCAAATTTTCCTGTCTCTGTGGTCAATGGAATCAGCATGATGCTGCAGGCAATTTGGCCTTTTACCCACTCCTTACTTTGCCTTTGCTGTGATTTTTTTTCATAAAACAGTAATACCGCCATTACAAATGTTAAACCTGCATTATATATTTCCTTGAATTAGTATCTTGTTGCTCCCACATAATTTGACCAATATCTCAGTATATTGCAATACGCTCTCAGAACAGTAACAGTAAGACACTACGATACTAATCCTCCCATTGTCAACATATACATTTCTCCTATCTTTTAAAAGGGATACTGAAAAACAGTGTGGTAAGACAGATCCTTACTTTTATTCTTTGTGTTGGGCATCAGGAGCAAGGCACAGCATTTGTTGCCTGACCCTTAAGATCCCTTGAGGGTGGTGAGCCACCACCTCTTTTAAATTGCTGCAGTTCAAGTGTAGCAACAGTGCTGTAAGGAAAGGAGCCCCAGGATTTTGATCACGTGACAGTAAAGATAAGATTCCATACAGTATGGAAACAGGCCCTTCAGCCCAACAAGTTCACATCAACCCTCCAAAGAGTAATCCATCCAAACCCATTATTTACCCTGACTAATGCATCTAACACTATGGGCAATTTAGCATGAACAATTTACCTGATCTGCACATCTTTGAATTGTGGGGGGGAGCTGGAGCACCTAGAAGAAGCCCATGACACAGGGAGAATGTGCAAACTCCGCACTATAGTCTCCAGAGGCTGGAATTAAACCCAGGTCCTTAGCGCTGTGAGGTAGCAGTGCTAACCACTGAGCCACCATGCGTTTAGCACTGAAAGGATTGCATACACTGTATTCATTCAGTTATGAGCAGCATACCCCCACTCTCTCCCCACCTCTTCCACGCATGCCAGTGGCATGGACATCTCTCCTCCGTGATGGGGAATGCCCTCAGGTATTGCCACTTGCTGTGGATGTGGCTGCCAGCTCCTTCACCTCTTCATCATCCAGAGAATGCGCTAACATGGTCTGGTCATCTTGGTCCTTAGCCTTGTTGGTTTTCTCAGTCAGTACCTCTTTCCCCTGCTTACTCGGTTGAGTCATTCTCCACCACCTCATCAGTGTCGGTGATGTTAAATTAAGAAAGTAACCTAAACCCTAACTTTCGTATTTCAAAGGTAAATGTGAGGTCATAGGGTCATAGAAATATACAGCTTGGAAACAGACCCTTCAGTCCAACTCGTCCATGCCAACCAGATATCCTAACCCAATCTAGTCCCACCTGCTAGCAACTGGCCCATATCCCTCCAAACCCTTCCTATTCATATACCCATCCAAATGCCTTTTAAATGTTGCAGTTGTACCAGCCTCAACCACTTCCTCTGGCAGATCATTCCATTACCGTACCACCCTCTGCGTGAAAATATTGCCCTGTAGGTCTCTTTTATATCTTTCCCCTCTCACCCTAAACCTATGCCCTCTAGTTCTGGACTCCCCAACTCCAGGGAAAAGACTTTGCCTATTTATCCTAATCATGCCCCTCATGATTTTACAAATCTCTAAAAGGTCACCCCTCAGCCTCTGACGCTCCAGGAAAAACAGCCCCAGCCTATTCAACCTCTGCCTATAGCTCAAATCCTCAAACCCTGGCAACATCCTTGTAAATCTTTTCTGAACCCTTTCAAGTTTCCCAACATCTTTCAGAAAGGAAGGAGAGCAGGATTGCACTCAATATTCCATAAGTGACCTAACCAATGTCCTGTCCAGCCGCAACATGAGCTCTCAATGCCTGTACTCAATACTCTGACCAATAAAGGGAAGCATACCAAACGCCTTCTTCACTATCCTATCTTTCAGGGAGCTATAAACCTGCACTCTAAGGTCTCTTTGTTCAGTAACACTCCCTAGGACCTTACCATTAGGTGTATAAGTCCTACTATGATTTGCTTTCCAAAATGCAGGACATCACATTTATCTAAATTAAACTCCATCTGCCACTTCTCAGCCGATTAGCCCATCTGATCAAGATTCCTTTGTAATCTCAGGCAACATTCTTTGCTGTCCAGGAACATCATGATGGTTTTCCCATGCATCTGGTCATCATGTGCATCTAAGTGATAGAGGTTCTGGGTTTGGAGGAAGCATTGCTGAGTAATTGCCATGCGTATTGTATAGTACATGCTGCCGCCACTATATAGCTGATGGAGGGAGTAGATATTTAAGTTGGTCGATAGGGTGCCAGTGTAGCAAACTGCTTTGTCCTGAATAGAATGATGCTTGTTGAGTGCTGTTGGATTCACGTAGGCAGTGGATACTCCATCACACTCCTGACTTTTGCCTTGGAGACAGTAAACAGGCTTTTGGGGAGTCAGGAGATAACTTACCTGATCTGGACTTGCCTATCACTCATCTGCTTTTGAAGACAGATCTTTATGTGGTTAGTCTAAGTTGGAAATCACTTCAATCACTTAGCTGGAAGTGAACCAACTCGCTGTCTATAGCCTGAGTAGTCCTTGTTTTGCTCATTGGTGTTCAGCCAAATTAGTCTTCTATTTCTCGGTCCATAGTCACTGCAAAAAGAGCATGTGAAATTGCTGGGATAGAAAAATGATGCTTTATTCAGTCCCATTCCACTAGATATTCTTGACATGTTCATTTCTATGTTGCACCTAAGACAATGCTTTTAGGCTGCCTGGTAATCATACCAAACTGTGCATTATTTGAATCCAATTAAGAATCTTCAAAGACACTGTCCAGATTTGATTCTTTTAAAACTCTGTCAACAAATTTTTGAGACTATCCAAGAAGAATTGGATGCATGTTTCAACTTGCCTTTCATCTAACTCTGCTTTGTCAAGGAAAAGTCATTTTTCAAAGGAACGATTTCCTTCAAAGTAATCCTGTGAAAGTTGAAATGATTTGTTCAATCATCTAGGATAGGAACGTGCAACCAAGCTTCACACCTACTCGACAGATCAGCAAATCAATGCACTTACTCACTGTATCAACTGTTAATATTCTTAATCAGCTATTGGTCAAGAATTAGATAGTAGTAATGTCATCAAGTAACAAATTTATTAAGTGGTTCAAAGTTATTTTTTCAGCAAGCCTTTATTGCAGTCCAAATGGACAACTAGAGAATTTTGTCACACATAATTCCTCACACTTCACTAATAAATACAATTCAATGTTCTTCATCCCTTCATTCTAGACCTATATGAATCCATTTTTATGCAACTGCAATGTGTAGACAGTGTGACCTGTTTGGTTGTTGCAATCTACCTTGAACATGCCTCTACAGTTGTTGTGGTCTTCCTTCACTGGTCTCATACTACACTGGCCTTTTCTGAATCTCTTAGCTGCGCAAACATCCCAACTCAAGAGTGTCCCTGCACATTTTCCACTGCAGCGTTCCTCCATGCCACTCCTCTATAGTTATTATTCTTCTCTTGGCTTTCTACCACCTCATAATGACATTAGAAAGGGATATAAACCCATTGTGTACCTCTCAGCATTCTTTCTCTCTCCCTCTATATTGCTACACTCCCAACAGCACCCCTTTTTTTTGCACAATGTATATACCCTTCCAGCATTGCAATTCTCTCTTCTCTGCATTCTCTTCAACTGTTCCCTTTAGTTTAGTTTCTGGACCTAGTTTTTCCATGTTCTGCAGTACTTGGTTGTATTTGCTTTCTTTGTTTTCCTCTCCACAGGCTGGAGAAAGCTGAGTTCTGTCCTTTTATTCTGCCCCTGCTTCCCACAAAAACGCACCAAACAATTCTGCTTTCTTTTTTCCCTGCTCCGCTAATGAGACATCAATATCTGTCACCCTCACTATTCCTCCATTTTCCCTTTCAGAAACATGCTAGAATGTTTACTGTCAATCTTACTTGATTGTATTTTATGTTGTACTCTGTAAGAAGTCAGTAGCTTGTATTGAACAATCTGTCTTAGTCTGACTCATGTACAATATGCTATTTTTACTCAAATTCCTTGCAGGGTCTCCACTATTTCTGTTTTCTTTTCTTTCCACTTAATTCTCTTTATTCTTCTACTTTTAATCTTGTTTTGACAACCTCAGACTTGTACAGAAAAAAGGATGGAATTGGACAATAGAAATCTAAAACATAAACAAAAATATTGAAATCTTCGTGAATTTGACTCTTAAAGTAATTGCAAACCAATGGCCTATTTGCTTCTGTCAGTCATTATTCTGCCCTTATGTTACTTATGGTAAATATCTCTGTGCTTCAGAACATCCTCATGTCCTGCAGTATTTCTCCCTGTCAATCTTGCAATGTATCTGTTCTCGGTTCTTTCAATTACCCGACCAAATGTGGGCTTACAACTTCTGCTGTCAAATTGAGAATCGAAACATGTAAATGGAAACTACAGATATTCTGTCCTCCCTTGTGAATTAAAACTAATCCCTTTCCAATGATGAGCATAAACCAATTTTTTTTAACAAGGAAATTTCCCTCTTCCCATCACCTCACTTACCATTGTGAAAGTACTAGACCATAAACATTAGGAAGCATTGGACAGGAGATAGGCACATTTGGATGATGGGCGTAGTTAATAGAGTACCTTCAGTCCAACTCGTCCATGCCGACCAGATATCATAAATTAATCTAGTCCCATTTGCCAGCACTTGGTCCATGTTCCTCTAAACCCTTCGTATTCATATTCCCACTTAGATGCCTTTTGAATGTTGCAATTGTACCAGCCTCTGCCACTTCCTCCGGCAGCTCATTCCATATACACCACCCTTTGTGTGAAAAAGTTGCCCTAGATCCCTCTTAAATCTTTCCCCTCTCACGCTAAACCTATGCCCTTTAGTTTTGGATTCCCCCACCTCAGATAAAAGACCTCATCTATTTATTCTATCCATGCCCCTCATGATTTTATAAACCACTATATGGTCACCCCTCAGCCTCCGATGCTCCAGAGGAAACAACCCCAGCCTACTCTGCCTCTCCCTTTAGGTCATATCTTCCAATTGGTGAGGAACGTGGATACAAATTGGACAAGTGAGGAATTTCCTAAATATGGGATTCTTCTTTAAAAATGTGATGCAGCATTTCTTTTTAGACGTGAATTCCATTTAAACAATTTGCAGCAGTGAAAGCACTGTGTATAATGTCAAGTTGTGAGGGACTCATTGCATATTGCTTCATTCAGGATCTCACCTTTTGAGGTCCAACAGAATGAGTCATTTGTCTGAAGTGCACACTTATTTTGTGTGGAGATAAATGGTGTATTTTACTTGATGCTTTTTTTGCCCCATGCAGTGGTCAGTATCCTGCATTATGCAATCTGTCCAAAGTTGTCAGACATCTAATTCTTTTAACCAGCACTGTATTCTAATTAGTGCTGTCATTTTCTAATACCCACTTTGTCTGGTTTCTACAGATATGCAACAGCAGTACAAGATGGCTCACAGTACTTTGTTCTGCTCATTATAACAGATGGAGTTATCTCAGACATGGCACAGACTAAAGAAGCTATTGTTAATGTAAGTCCTAGTTTATTCCTGTTAATCCAGCAGATCATATTCAGTGTGAATTGAATTCTAGTCAAAGTCATTCCTGAAAACATTTGACATTTGTTTGTACCTACATCCAAAAATGTAATCAAATACAAGATCATATAAAGATTATTTTATTATTTACTGGAAATAAGTCGATACTAAATAAGATTTTATGTAACACAATGCTGAATATGTTTTGAAATATGGAATAATTTCTTTGACTGAAAGGTGACACAATGTTTATCATTCTATAATCTAAATTTCTCAATACAATACTCAAATTATTGTAACTTGGCTGTAATATTTGATTATTGTGTTGTTTTAAATATTTTGATCATAGTGGATTAAAATCAGTTGTGATGCTGGCACACCATGCAGGGTAGCACCCACATCCTCCTCAGTAACTGCTCAGCCATGGGATGGTGTACTGTGAATTACTAGAGAGGACTATTGGGTAGGGCACAACTGGTATTCATTCCATGCATATTTGTGCCATCAGCACCATCTAGTTGTCCACACTAGAGAGTGCTAAAACTATTCGGTTTAAGCTAAAGTGTTGGTCATACATCCCTTACAAGTGTTGCTGCACACAACCTCCATGAGGTTGGCCAGTTTCTTAAAGGAGGAGCTCACTCTTTCAAGGTAGTGCACATGAACTCACACTGCTTCCAAGAGTTTTGCTTTTTGAAAGCAACACATCTTATTTTGAGGAGTGAACTAGAGGGCATGCTGTTGTAGTCCTAGTACTAGTAATGATTAAGGGCTAATTAATAACACTATTTTTAGATTAGATTAGATTACTTACAGTGTGGAAACAGGCCCTTCGGCCCAACAAGTCCACACCGACCCGCCGAAGTGCAACCCACCCAGACACATTCCCTACATTTACCCCTTAACCTAACACTATGGACAATTTAGCATGGCAATTCACTTACCCTGCACATTTTTGGATTGTGGGAGGAAACTGGAGGACCCGGAGGAAACCCACGCAGACACGGGGAGAAACTGACTATTGTAACAAGAACTTTGAGAAATGAGTGAAATTTACATAATGTTTGAAAGTGAGGTAGTTAAGTCTGAAGCAAGGGTGTTAAATTTGAATAAGGGAAATTATGAAGCCATGAGGCACAAATTAGCTGAGGTGATTTGGGCTTATACATGAAAAGGCGTGACTGTAACTAGGCAATGAACAACTTTAAATAACTATTACATGAATTATGGCCGCTATACATTCCTTCAAGCTACAAAAGTCCTCTGTGGCAAACAAAGGGAGTTCTGAACTGTACAGATTTTTAAAAAGGACCTGCAAGGGTCCAAGAAATAGCAATAGATTAGCAGGTTTTAAGCCTATAGTAAAGACAACAAAGAAACGAATAAGTAAAGGAAGGGTAAAATCTGAATATAATTTCACACAAGACATAAAAATGGACTGTAAAAACTTCTTTGTTTTACTGAAATGAATTTGTGTTCATTGCAGAGTGGGGGAACCTTATGGGCAATAAAGAAATGACAGAGAAACTAGATGATTACTTTATGTTTACTTTCACCGAAAAAGGTACAAGAAATTTCCCAAACTAGAGAGCCTAGTAGCTCGGAAGAATGAGGAGTTAAAGGAAATTCATATTTATGAGAGGTTTGTGCTAGAGAAAGATAATGTATCCCATGATCTGATATTCTTCATCCTAATGTTGGAAAGGAGGTGATTTGGAGTTGGTTGATGAACTGGTGATTATGTTCAAATATTCTATCAATTCTGGAATGATTCCTGCACATCGAAGGTAACAAATGTCATCCAACATTTTAACTGAATTGAGTTAAATGAATTGAATGAGCTTCATTGTCACATGTACTGAAATGGGTACAGTGGAAAGTTTAGAACTTGTCACTTACAGTGCCCCCTTAGGTGAAAGCTACCTAGGTACAATTTTTATTTACAGATTAGAGAAATGAAGAGGAAAAAAGTAACATTCCAGTTGTACACACTAAATCATAGTTCAGAAAAATGGGAAGCAAAGTTAAACAGACAAACATAATCTCTCTCCAAAGGTTCTCCACAACAAACCTGCACAGGAGGCCTCCACATGGACATACCACTGACTGCTGCCACATCCTGCACTGGGCCTCTGGTCATTGGCATACCTGCTCTGGTCACTGGCATCCCCACTTCAGATGCTGATGTCCTTTTTCCAGCCACTGGTACTTTTCGGAGACTGAGGCCGGGTGTCCCAGGCTAAGAGAAGGAAGGAGAGAGGGAGAAGAAAAGAAAAAAAAGGGGTGGAGCAGAGGAGCTCCGGCTGGAGCCATCTTATTGCAGCTTAGGCAGAAACCTAGAGATAAAACAGGGAATTACACACCTGTTCACCTTATACCAGAAGTAGGGAAAATGCTAGTATCTAATGTTCATGTTGTAACAAATAACATTTGGATATTAATTATCTAATTGGGCATAGTCAGCATGGATTTGTTGGATGAGCTTGTTGGAGTTTTGCGGAGATGTTAAACATAAAATTGATAAAAGAAGAGCAAATGGATAGAGTATTCATTTTATTTTAATCAACCTGCTTGGACATAAGACCATAAGAAATAGGAGTGGAAGTAAGGCCAATAGGCCCATCCAGTCCACTCCGACATTCAATCATGGCTGATAGGCAATTCAACGGCACTTACCCGTACTTTCCCCATATCCCTTAATTCCTTGTGAGCTTGAAAATTTATTAACCTCTGTCTTGAAGATATTTAATGTTCCAGCCTCCACTGCACTCTGTGGCAATGAATTCCACAGGCCCGTCACTCTGTGGTTGAAGAAATGTCTCCTCATTTCTGTTCTAAATTGATCCCCTCTAATTCTAAGGCTGCGCCCATGAGTCCTAGTATCCCCGCCTGACGGAAACAATTTTCCAGCGTCCACCCTTTCTAAGCCATGCATTATCTTGTAAGTTTCCATTAGAACTCCCAACAACCTTCTAAACTCAAATGAATACAATTCCAGGATCCTCAGCCGTTCATTGTATGTTAGGCCTACCATTCCAGGGACCATCCGTATGAATCTCCGCTGGACACGCTCCAGTGCCAGTATGTCCTTCTTGAGGTCTGGGGCCCCAAACTGGACACGGTATTCTAAATAGGGCCTAACCAGAGATTTATAAAGTCTCGTTAGCACATCACTGCTTTTACATTCCAACCCTCTTGAGATAAATGACAACATTACATTTGCTTTCTTAACCACGAACTCAACCTGCAAGACAACCTTTAGAGAATCCTGTACTAGCACTCTCAGATCCCTTTGTACTTTGGCTTTGTGAATTTTCTCACTGTTTGTAAAATAGTCCATGCCTGTGTTCTTTTTTTTCAAAGTGCAAGACCTCGCATTTGTTCACGTTGAATTCCATTAGCCATTTCTTGGACCATTCTCCTAAACTGTTTAAAACTTTCTGGAGCTTCCCCACCTCCTCAGAACTACCTGTCTGTCCACCTAACTTCATATCATCGACAAACTTCGCCAGAATGCCCCCCGTCTCTTCATCCACATCATTTATATATAAAGTGAACAGCTGACGAACCAATACTGAACCCTGCGGGACACCACTTGTCACCAGCTGCCATTCCAAAAAAGAATCTTTTATCCCAACTTTCTGGCTTCTGTCTGACAGCCAATCCCTAATCCATGCCAATAGTTCATCTCGAACACGATGGGCCCTCACCTTACTCAGCAGCCCCCCATGAGGCACCTTATTAAAGGCTATATTATTTTTATTTATTTTTTATTAGATTCCTTACAGTCCGCACCTACCCTCTGAAGAGGAACTCACCCAGACCCATTTCCCTCTGACTAATGCACATAACATTATGGGCAATTTAGTATGGCAATTCACCATACTGGGAGGAAACCCACACAAACACAGGGAGAACATGCAAACTCCATGCAGTCACCCAGGACTGGAATTGAACCCGAGTCCCTGGCACTGTGAGGCTGCAGTGCTAACCACTGAGTCACTGTGCTAACACACGACGCATCTGAGATAAGTAGGATTTGATCCCAAGCCTGGCTCAGAAACACTACCATGTGTGTAAGATGTGGAGATGCTGGTGTTGGACTGGGGTGGACAAAGTTAAAAATGACACAACACCAGGTTACAGTCCAACAGGTTTATTTGATGGTACCAGTTTTTGGACCACTGCTCCTCTGTCAGATAGCTAGTGGGGTAGTATCATTGGACACAGAATTTTAGTAAATATAGTAAATTTGATCCTGCCCCACTAACTACCTGATGAAGGAGCAGTGCTCCAAAGGTTTGTACTTCCAAATAAATCTGTTGGACTATAACCTGGTGCTGTGTGATTTTTTACTTTGTGTCTAGGAGCCCTATTCAATGGATGTAAAATAATTCTGCTTTCAAAAGGTTTTTGATGAAATCATCACAGGAGGTTGGTCAGAAAAATTAAAGCATGTGGAATTTGCGGTAATATACACCAGTAAATTATACATACAGCTTATAAAATTTGAAGACTTTGTATTTGATGTCAACTCTTAGATACCAACTACAAATAAAAGTAAATACTTAGCATCTAGAGCTTGGGATATTAAAGTTGCCTTTCCAAATTGAACAACTGGTATTATCAATTAATTATGCGATATAATTTCAATGCCTAATTTATTTCTTGCTATTCAGAATAACATGAGCTTTGTTGGTCACTTGGATAGCTTAAGTAGACATCAAATCATTTGACAAGTGCAGAAAGGAGTTTTAATGCTAATGAGCCCTGATTGGCAAATTTTAGAACCCAAAATCTAGGTCAGACTCATCTAGAAGAAATGGATGTTAACATTTCCAGACATTAAAAATTGCAAAATGTGGCAAGCATGACATTCTGATTTCTAAAATTGGAATGTGTCCACATAATTGCCAATCCAATTTCAACCGAGCTCATCTTCAACTGTAAGGGTTTTCTCTCCCGCTGTCACCACTTACCAAGTCATTCAATATGACATCAAAAAGAGCTCAGAAAAAGAGATGGTCAGCTCTAACTCAGATATCACAGCAGTAGAACTAGAATCTGGCCTTTACTAAATGCCTGCTCATTTGCCCATGAAAGCTTTCACAGTCTCTTGAAAAAAACCTAATTAACCTTTATTTAAAGCCAATTTTCATTAAAAATACTAAGTGCCTACAAAATTGATTTTATACTTTAGCAACTAGGTTCAGATGGAGAGAATAAAATCCACAAGACAAGGTAACACTAGCATCCAGTATGGAATGGATTTATATTTGATCTAAAATTTGGCCAAGGCTTCAGTTGAGGAAGAAATAATTGAAAATCAGTCTCTGTGATCATAGATTGACTTGAGGGGCATTCTGAGGCAGTCCAGCCATTTTGCATTCTGAAGTCTGAGAACAGTGACTTCTACTATGAGCCAAGTGTCATTCTATCATGTTTATTTGTTTCCCAAAGAGATACAAAACATGCAAAATGTTTTGAGTGTTCTGTCCATCAAGGTTTGTTCAGTGTGTTGGAATGCCATGCTGCAAAACCAATTCTGCAGTCAGCTGTTCACTGTGTTGCCTCTACATCTATGCAAATGAGGTCTACCTGCAATATTTAATTCAAAACCCCAGCAACATGATATGAGACTGGATAATATCCTGAATGTCCTGATCACCACTGTTGAGGATCTTTGGAATCTATGCAGTTTTGTTTCCAGCATCCAAAACTGTTCTTCAACAAACACACATTTTCAAAGGTTATCTTTGCTACAATTCATTGTTGGCTGAATGTGAAACCTACTCCATTAAAATTCTCTGGAATGCAAACCCATTACATATTAATTCCCTTGTTTCTTTTATATTCTTATTTGGCCTTGAATTGAGCAGCTGATTATCTGTCTTTTTCTCTCCAAACCCCCTCCTGCTGCCTCCAGAAAATACTCCCTTCCTATTCCTGCATCAGCCTATCAGCTGCTGAACCTCTCATCCATGATTTTGTTACCTCTGGACTTGATGAATCAAATGCTGCCTTGGCTCATATACTGTCTTTCATCCTCATAAATTTGAGCTCATCCAAAACTGCCATCTGCATAATGACCTGTAAAATAACTTGTATGGTCATCCATCATTTCTGTTCATGCTGATTTCCAGTGGATCCTCAGCCAGAAATTCCATGAATGAATGATTCTCAATCTTTGTTCAAATTCATATGTCGTTTCAAACTACCCTTTCTCCATAATCTCCTCAAGGTTTACCATCCTCTTGGACATGTGTATTCCTACATCTCTAATATCCTATATGCCCCCCCACCCCCACCCCCTCAACACCATTTATTTATTTTCCCTCTTCATTGTTGGCTGTATCTTCAGGTGTCTAGCCCGTGAGCTATGGGATTTCTTATACCAGACATTCCACTTACATTAAAAAAAATTCCTTAAAGCTTTCTGGCCAATCTTTCGCTCTAGTTTCTATGATTCCTTATGTGATTCTTTGCAGAATTTTGTCTGGTAACACACCTGAGAAGTGCTGTCACATGTTTCCTTTCATTAAAAGTGCACTGTAAATGCAATAGTTGCTGCAGGTTTCCTTTGGACAATGCCATGTGTGGTATAAAAATAGAAAGTCGCACTTTAAAATCAAAAAGGAAAGGAGGTTTTGGAATTCACTGCTTGAGTGTGGTGGACACATTTCAAAAGAGAATCTAATAATTATCTAGCTAGAAAAGAATTCCAGGATGATGGAGAGAAAGAAGGGATTGGACTAAGTGAGTTCTTTGTTTACAAGAAGCTGAATGGCCTGTGCTGTATTATTCTATGATTCAGTTTATACTACTCCACTTGGTCTTACATTCTTTGAGGGATTCCAAATGAGGCTTGGAACATCAATCCTTGATTATGCTTTATCAGTGCTTGTGTTTTTGTACATTTGAAACAATTATATTCTAAATTCATATAAAATAAGGATAGATCTTTGCATATGCTTTTGTGATATCCTACAACTGTTTATCATAATACCCCGATTCTGTTCCAGTTCCTGAAATGGAGTCATTGTAATCTGTTCGAGCATAGTATTTCTTTGTGTGTGTTGAATCTATCTCTTTCAAATGGTGATCGGTGCTCCTTTATGAGCACAAAGATTAACAGCTCATAAAGAATCTTCATAAAATCTGTAGAGTTTACACTTGAGACTTGATTCCACACAAAACATAAATCATAGTCATGCCCCAATACTTAGAGTTGGAGATAAAAAGTGGAGGTCTTGCATTGCTAGGAAAACTGAGAAATATGCAGATTCTGTCATAATTAAATGCAAGAACAAACTTTTGTTCCATAGTTCTGGGATTGGGACAAGCCATTTGTGGATACCTGTGCTAAAGGGTTACAATGATGGAATCGAGTCGAAAAGGGTGGCACTGGCAAAGCACCGCATCAGGCAGCATCCAAGGACCGGGAGAGTCAACATTTCAAGCATAAGCCCTTCATCAGGAATGTGAGATGAAGGGCCTTTGCCCAAAACATTAACTCTCCTGCTCTTCGGATGCTGCCTGACCTTCTGTGTTTTTCCAGCACCACGCTTTTCGACTCTGACTCTCCAGCATCTGCAGTTCTCACCTTCTTCTTAGAGTGATGGAATCTACCACCTGTAAGTTTCACTTCAAATCAAACACCATACTGACTTTGGACTTTGTAACTGTTTCCTCACACCCTTCCTAATAGCTGTGTGGGAGTACGTACTCCTCATGGACTGCAGAGATTCCAGATAGAGCTTACTATCACCTACACAAGGGCAATGAAGGCTGCAAATGCTGATGTCATATCCCATGAACAAATAATAAGAATTAAAACAATTTTGTGCAGTAATATACATGTTCACAAGCTTAATATCTTCCCGTAAGAAAATGTTCAAAGTCTGATTTAATAAAATAACTTGGTTATTTCTCCCAAAGCTAAAATGACTCAATGATGGTGAAAGTGACAATGTTTTCGGATTCACTTTGCTTTTGCTTAATTTAAGGTACCCTGGTGATATATTCATTTACTGAATAATTAAAAGGCAACTTTCTGTAAAATAACCAGGGGTTCTTTCTTAGTTAGAAATTGACATTAATTGTTCATTACCAGAAAATTGGCCTTGAGGGCTATTTTATAATCTGACAGATTCTTTACAATACCTAAACTAACATGAATCATTTGCACTGCAATGGTTGCTGAGGTTGGGAAGTTCATGAATTTTTAAGTCATCTGGGCTTTCCTGAGGAGATGTCTGGTACAGTAATAATGGGTGTCTTTGTCAATGGAAAATGTCTGCTGACGATCTTGACCAGAGATGGGGAACCTTTTCATGTTGGAAGGCCGCGTTACGTTAGTTATAATCTAATAAGGCTGCATCCAAGAAACTTCAATTATATATTCTTCAAAATTCACATTTTTTTAATTGTGGTGGTCAGTCTGTGAGGATTATTTAGTTGAACTTTCTTTTACTCTCTGGTATTTTAAATACATTCGTTTTAAGATTAAAATAAAAATAATAAAGAATGAAAAAAAACATATTAGTAAAAAATAATATACTTGTTCTGCAAAATTTGGATTCATTCAAAAGGCCACACACAATAACCGAGAAGGCTGCAGGTTCCCCACCCCTGACCTTGACTATTAAGGGAAAGATAGTAAACTGACAATTTGCACCTAATTCCTTGTCAGTGAGAAAACCTTAAATGGCAAGTACCTTGCATTGTTTGGGTTCTGTGCTGTGAATTCTATGTATTTCTGGGTTATATCTCCATCACCTTTCAAAAATAAATCTGCAAAGAAAAAGTGCTGGGTAAATTAATGAGGCACGGAGTCAACAAATTGACTGGATCTTATAGCTGACATTCCAGAGGTGGCTGTAGAGCGAAGGGTGCATTGGTTTTGATTATTTAAAACTACTTCAATTTTAGAATAATCACCATACGTAAAGAATGTAATCCATTTATTCAAGGAAGAGAATGAAAACCAGAACCAATGGGTGAAATTTTCATTACTTAATTTTTATTGAAACAGAGGGACTACAAGCAGATGAGAATTCATTGCAATTACCAGTGGGTTTTGTCTTGGCCTTTTAATTGAGCTATAGATTAGCATCCCACTTCCGAGCTCCAATTAGAGTGGGCAGATTGAATTGCATGCCGAATCTGTCAAAGGATTGGAGGCACCATGCATGGATAAGAACCAACAGTCACCTCTGTATTGATTTTGGAGATTGCTGCAATCACAGGAATGGAAAGGTGACCTGGGAAGGGGCCTCAGGGTCTCACTCTTATCTGGTGGCCCTGCTTTGAGATTGGAGGAACTTCAGTGAGCTGCTGTATCCCAAGGACAGGGGAAGTTGACTACCTCTCCAATAATCGGTGGGAATGGAAGTAGCCATGAATGTCAATGGAAGAAACATGATCACACCCAAGTGAAGACGGAACACAGAGGATGCAAAACCTGAAAAGGGTGGGAAAGGTGAGCAGTGAAAAATTTCAGGTCCCAAACTCCACACTCTGACTTTGCCAGCATCCTCCTCAATAACACTCCTAAGAGCAACATACTATGCAGTTCCATTTTTCTCTATCTCCAGGCTCCTCACATCCCTGTCTAAATAGCCATCACTCACCCTCTCTATTAATCTTACTGTGATCTAATAACCATGCCTCACAGTCACTTTCCACAAATGTTGTCCTTCCCTTAGTCCATGAGTGGGCAGGTCTTGTTCCAGAAGGCTGGAGATAATATCAATGACCTGTTTGAAGGCTTGAAGCCTCCTGATGTAATGGCACAGACATACTATACATTGGGGTATCATGTGGAGGTGGATCTATATCTATCCCCTCTGCCCTGTAGAGAGGTTGTGGTTAAGGAGAAGGTACTTGGTGTTTATGTTGTTCCTGGTGGTGCCCTTTCTGTTAATGTTGCTACTCTGCTTTTCCCTCATCAGAGGTGTAAGGTAATCAGCTCCCATTGGTATGATGAAGGAAGGAAGAGAGCTCAGTCAATGAGTATTTTCAAGACTGAGATCATTAGATTTCTTGGCACTAAAAGAAAATCAATTAAAATTGGGATAGGTGGGAAAGTAGAGTTAAGTTGTAAGTCCAGCCATATCATACCAAAGTGGCAGAGCAGGCTTAGGGTGTCATTTTTGCATAATCTTGCTCCTATGTCTTATGTTCTCAAATATTCATTGTCTCCAACACTGGAGCAACAAATACTGCCATAAACTGCTGTGCTAATATGAAGCTACATCACTACATCGACTTTGTTGAGTAAAAATACTGGAACACTCTGCCTAACAACAATGTAGAAGTACCTTCACCACACAGACTGCAACAATTCAAAAGACTTCACTTTTCTTGAATAATACCAGAAATGCTGACCTTGCCACTGATGTTAACAATCTGTGAAATAATAAAAATAATGAATTGAGTCTGTATGTGTTAAAAGATCCATTTTGTTTTCAATTTAAGATAATTCTTATCTATTATTTTTATTACAAACATGCAATCTGATTAATAGTATTTTTTGATTAACATTCTAGTACAATAAGAGGGTTCACAAAATGAGTCCACAAATGTTTCATAGGAACCTTATGAAAGAATAGATTAAATTCCTAAAACTGATTGTGCTTCAGTTACGTAAGGTAAGAACTCAGTAAAAAGATTAGCATCCTCTTAATGAATGCTGAATATAGCGTTAAAGTGTGTGTGTCTCTGTGTGTGCGTGCATGTTAGTAATTATGTAGTTTGCTTCCCCCACTTGCACACTTTCATTACTGTCATCTGTTCTTCTGACATTTCTTGTATTGAGTGACCACAGTTGCCCTTTAGAATATCATTTTCTTTTATAGCTTGTTTTTTTTTATTATGGGAAGGCTTATTAATCCTTCATGTTTACCTATTTTTCACTAAACATTCTGGAGTCATGCAGCAAATAACTTTCCATTCTCACACCAGCCCACATTAATTTTTGTATCTTGTACCTCTGTGTCCAAAGTATAATACAAAGTAATCTATTCACTAGCCCTGTTAGAACTGAGCCAACTACATGATAGTAGCTATTCTACCTTGCTTTCGGATTCTTAAATTTTGCCTGCTGAGGATACTTCCTTGCAGGTAGAGCTTGGAAGCATGCCATTATTTGTGAGATATATTGACACTGATTCACCTGTAGCTTTAATAATGTGCAGAATCTTCCCTGCTCTTAAACAATATGGTTATTGAAAAAATGTGGGAAAATTCAGGGAGGATAACGAGCCAGGCCTTTCATGATATTCAAGCCAATAGTTCAGGACACCAAGATAGAGATATAGAGACATAGAGATGTACAACATGGAAACAGACCCCTCGGTCCTATCCATCCATGCCGACGAGATATCCCAACCTAATCTAGTCCCACCTGCCAGCACCCGGCCCATATCCCTCCAAACCCTTTCTATTCATATACTCATCCAAATGCCTCTTAAATGTTGCAATTGTACCAGCCTCCACCACTTCCTCTGATAGTTCATTCCATAACCGTACCACCCTCTATGTGAAAGCGTTGCCCCTTAGGTCTCTTTTATATCTTTCCCCTCTCACCCTAAACTTATGCCCTCTAGTTCTTGACTCCGTGACCCCAGGGAAAAGACTTTGCCTATTTACCCTATCCATGCCCCTCACAATTTTGTAAACCTCTATAAGGTCACTCCTTAGCCTCCAACGCTCCAGGGAAAACAGGCCCAGCCTGTTCAGCCTCTCCCTACAGCTCAAATCCTCCAACCCTGGCAACATCCTTGTAAATCGTTTTTCAACCCTTTCAAGCTTTACAACATCTTTCTGATAGGAAGGAGACCAGAATTACATGCAATATTCCAACAGTGGCCTAACCAATGACCTGTACAGCCACAACATGATGAGATCCTCCAGACTGAATAGCGAGAAGCCTATTGATAGTGATAATTGCTCATTGTCACTCTCGTTATTATTTAATTTCACCTCATTATTGTCACTCAACCACTCACCAGGAAGTAACTGGACACTAAGAATTCCTGATATTGAGATCTGAGTGGGCCCTTAGTGACTCCAGCTCGACATTTGCTGCTCTGGGCCTCCAGCCCCAAATCTCAAGGTAACCTGCACTGTCAATGACTGCATATACCCACCTCCACAGACCATGCCATCCAACATGTGCCAACATCAGCACATCATTGTTCCCCTTCTCTGATCCGCTTACGGGACAGTTCTGCATGTCACTGGGGAACATTGGAGTGTTCTGGCACCTCTCTTTGTAGGACTGCAGCAAGGACATTTGACATGCTTGGACAGGCACACAGCTGACGACAGGGCCAGGTTCCATTTCAGGGCTGTTTCTCATTCTCTGTTGCAGCACTCGTTCACATTGTGTCAACCGGGATGCTCACAGCTTCCTCTTTGTCTTGCTTTTCTTTTTTGCACTTTGCCCCTTAAAGGATCACAGTATTCCTCTTTTATCTTGCAGTTTAACACAGACACAAAGCCAGGCACTTTGCCATGCTTGTCAGCAGTCCTCAGTCAAGGCAGTTGACATGTTTCTGTATAGCACAGTGTTATGTCAGTGTGATACCTGCACAGATGACAGTAACGAAAGTGTGCAAGTGGGGGAAGCAAACTACATAATTACTAACATGTGTCTGCTGTGTACAAATATAATTCACTAAGTGGTGCACACAAATGCCTACATTTGAGTAAAGTTGACCACAGTCAAGCCTAGGGAGACACCCTTCAGTCAGGGGACTACCAAGCAGCCAGTCAAGGGATATCATTCCAGGGGCTTAGGGTTAATCAGCATTATGGAGTCTATCACTCTGCGGTCCGGAGAATTGGTGACCATCAGTCATGTGAGTCTAATCTAATCTATCTGTAAGCTGTAAGAACACATTCTGAAAATTGTATGTATCTCAGTCAATGGTCTCATCATTCATCATTCATGGTGTCCTCAAGTCTCTCAAGAGACTGGATTTTTCCAGTCTGGGGGCTCTGTCCACGAAAAGCCAAGGGTTGCGGTAACCAGGGAACACTGCTGGGAGGAAGACTGTGTAACTTATCAGGGAGATTAGACTCCGAGTACTTGGATGTACAGGGGATTACAACAGTGAATGGGGTCAACTCGGCATTTAAGAGGAGGAAACATTAGAAGGGCAACATAGAAGGAATAATGTGGGAGGGAACAGTCAGTGGCACCCTGGCTTTGAAATGGAGAATGGATCTGGCATGTTTACTTGATGTACCTGGGACTTTAAGAGGAGAAACTGTGGTAGGAGAGGTAAAGTGAACATTTAGATGGTGAGGTTGTAAGGGAGCTTGGGGATGTTCAAACCTAATAGACGGGTTGTCTACCAGCAATGCAATGTCTAGGGTTCACCAATGTTAAAATGCTGACCTTGAACACATCTGCTTGAGGGGCACTGTTGCTGTAAATAACAAGTGGGCAATTTAGATGAAAATGGGTGCCACTACACCCAGATTGGGTAAAATAAATGTTTCATTCTGAGAGAGTGGGACTCCAATTTTGAGTGATTTAAGACCCTTCTAAAGGCAATACAATTTCACAGATACATATACAATAAAGTTGAGAGACATATACGTGCTATATGAACATTAGGCATGGACCTACAGTGTGAAGTCCATATATTTCACACCAGGCATTCCTGACTAGCATGCAAGAAAATGAATGAATCCAAGAATGGCTGTGATGCAACAGAAATGTTTCTCGAATTTCAAAAAAGTGATAAACTAACAACAACCTTTAATTTATCCATAGCACACTTCATATCTTGGACTAGAAAACATCATGTAGTGCTATGGATTGGCACAAAACCTTGCACACCCCCACACTCTCACTCACACACACACGCGTGCACCATATTTACAATGTGAAAACGAATTTACATTTGCATGCCCATACCACCTATGTGGCCTCAGATGGTCTTCTTTCTTTCACTTCCAGTGTGCCATAGCTAAGGTGGTGTCTTATGAGAGGAGACCTGGGGGACCTCTGTGTACTTTCCTCTGGGTGATCTGGCTTCCTTCCCCGGTCCAAGAAACATTCTTTTTACCCCTCCTGGGTGGATTGTCCATGCTAAAGTGTCCTGGGATGTGCAGGCTAGGTGGATTAGATGTGATAAATGCAGGGTTATAGGGACAGTATAGGGGGTTGTTCTCAGTGGGATGCTCTTCAAAGGGTCAATGTGAACTGGATGGGCTGAATGACCTCCTTCCATGTTGTAGGGTTTCTATGTTTCATTTCTTCTGTGTCTGGTGCTGACACACCACCTTGTGAGGAAGAGGTATCTGAAGTCAGTTCAAGGTCCTTTGTTCCTCTCTCACCTTATCATTGTACCAATGGCTCGAGCAGTGAGTGTAGGACTATGCAAATATCCAGCAGACCAAGTGACAACCACCAACTTGACTGTGGATGCTGCCAAAATGTTCACATACCTGAGGCAGCAGGGTACTGATGGCGTTGCTACAGTCGGGCAACCTATGCACAAATTGCCCTGGGGCCCAACTGCCTGCTGCTTCAGCATGTCAATTAAGTCCCTCGTTGCTAACAGCAGGGGGTCCTCTGCATAAGGCTGAGAGGTGCTTGCTCCCTGGCAGTCCTCCAGTGCCAGTGGTCTGTGTCGTTTCTTTCTTGACCACCTGCGGAGATGTGGGAACAAGCACATCACCAGCAGATCCTCTAGACTCTATCAGAAATAACTAGGCGAAAGTGAGGACTGCATATGCCGGAGATTAGAGTCAAGATTGGAGTGGTACAAGAAATGAACAGCTGGTCAGGCAGCATCCGAGGAGCAGGAAAATCGATGTTTTGGGCAGGAGCTCATCGAGGTGGTAATATCTGAACTAGCTGGCAGTGCAGGAGGCAGGCTTGTCTATGTTTCCTCTGAGGGATCCATACTCTCTTCCTGAGAGGTGGAGGAGATGTCTTGTAGTGTTGTCCTTTTGACTATAAAGATAGGTGATATACCCCTTGTACCTGCAAGAGAAAAAGAGAGAATGTGCTATGATTCAGGGGTATGATAATAATATGTCCATAGTGCAATAATGGGTGAGTAACAGAGCAATGAATGATGCTTCTGACGTGTTTGTCAGGATACAGAGTTTCGGTATCTTACATGAGAAGTCCTGGACCTCACCATGAGGGCCAAAATTCTTACTTTGTAATAGGTTGGGGAGACAAATATCTAGCACTTCACCACTTGTCCTGTCTCTTTCAGACTATTATTGGTCAATTTATTATGGCAGGAAACAAGGGCAGGGGTTGAATGAAATGAAACTAGTGCTGTTGCAGGTGGGTGGAAAGATGCCACAAGTGAGTAAGCAGTGCAGAGGACATGCAGGGTTAGTAGTGAGGTGGAGAGTGTGGAGGTTGAAGGTAGTGAGGGCTAACATCAGAGGATGTTGTCTGCCATGGTGAGAGGGATAGAGCATGAGCCTTGTTGGGAGGTAGGAGCAGAGGCAGAGATAGAATGCATGTCAGGTAATGGAGAGAAAATGGTAGCATTTAGCTGGTGAAGTGGCAAAGATAATTGACCTCCTTTTGGCTCTGCTAGACTGTTGCCAGTTCATGGACACTGCACTGTGCCAGGTAGCAATCTCAACCAGCCTGGCAGGGTCTGGTATCATGGCCTCTTCTGCTGGTCATGGGGAAAGAGGACATCTCTGCTCTGCATAATTCCATCCATCAGGACTTCCGGGTTCCTTGCTGCATAGTGGGATACCAATTTCCCTTTGTCTTCCAAATCTAAGGTGAATGTCTCCAATCAGGTTGGACTGCTCCAGAGCCTTTTAAATATGATGCTGCCACCAATGATCTCAGGATATCCCAGCACTGGTGAGTACTTCCCTTTACAGTGAGTGGGAGAATTAGGCTAGCATCAGACTAAAGAGGCATCATAGGAGTGCAGTACACTGTTATGTGGTGAATTTGAAATGACTGCATGAGAGAATTTGCTTAGTCTCCCCAACAGAAACCCTCAACGAATCTCAATCTTAATCTCAATTTTGGTAAGATTCAGCCCAATGTAGAGCTGATGCAAAAGCAATAAACTTGAATTGGGTTTTATAGTTAACTACATAACTTCAGAAATTTTGTCCTGAAAACTTCTGATGTAGTGTAATCAAAATGAGCTAACCATACCAATACTTTCCATAATGTTACAAAGGCATGATTAATGCAGTGTGCAGCTTGGGAAGGCCATGTATGAAAATAGGTCACTATAATTATGTTCGGAAAGATCTATGAATCAAGAAGATACGAAGAGACTATCTAACTAATCAAATAGCCTTAACTCCCTCAATAACTGTACTTAAAATTGTTGTCCTACGGTAAGCAGCATGTATATTTTGAAGAACAAATATTGTTGACAACAATGCCTGCAATGTTCTAGATTATTATAACAATTTATCATTTGAAGCAATTGAAGAAACCAACTCCAGTGACAGAGACGAATAGCTTTTAAATTCCAAATAGTTTGCTTAATTAGATTGCAATTATAACTTTGCATAATTTTAAAGCATTGTTATGATATGGCTACTTAATGATTATTCACTTAGTATTTGTGTTTTTTTTTGTGTTGTGAGAATACAGTGATTGAATGGAAGTTGGCCATCAAAGATAAATGTGATGAGTCATAGAAGCCACGCATTTGAGAATATATTCAGTATTGAATGACAGGATATCACTCTGTATGAGACCCTCATTGGTGTAGCCAGATTGTCCGGCTTTGGCTCTCTTGCAACTAGCAGCAGACATGAAAAGATGAAAACAACGTGAATTGTGAGCAGGTTACTTAGGTGACTTCTCTTGGCAAATCCTCAAAATTTTATTTTGGACCCGTTGTATCATGAGACCTCATCTTTGGGAACCCAGCCACGTTAGTAGAATGTAAGAACATCCAATGAATAGTATCTCAAGTGAATTTTGACCAAAGCAATGAAATAAAACTCCCTTAAAATATTTGAGAAAATGTTAGACTTCAGGAGGTATTTCTCATTAAGGAAGCTGAGATTGCTGATTAAAGCAGACTTGTGACAAAGGTCAGTCAATCGCTCATTTCATTTCATCCAACTTGTTCTAGTTAACCAATCTTTCCATTTCTTTGCCCCCAAGTTTTCAAACTACTTTTCTGACCTTTTAGCTTTCCTTTACAGTGTGCCCTGTTCCCAAGGCTTTCCAAGTATTTACCTGGTTGCTTCATAAGCATCTCTGGAAATGTACCGCAAGTCTTTTGGAAACTTTGGAAATGTCTGATCATCAGTCTGACTGCTCGATGAATCATTTGTGCAGGGTTTTTGTCTTGCCACACTGTGGTTCATTGGTACGACCATCCAGAGAGCCACAGTGTTGCTTTTTTAATATATTGAAACAACTAGCCAAATGTTTGACCTCGTGTATTCTTCCCACCCATATTATAGGTCCCCAAATGATGGGGAGGAACTTGTTTGTCCAATTATTGAATGGCATTGTATTGTAGTCTTGGCAATGACCAAGGCCAGATTTTCTAATTTCAGATGTGGTGAATGTTGAGATGTTTGCTGCTGTTGCACGTTGAGAAGACCTGATCAGCTTTAAACCTCCAATGGCAAATTTGTTGATTCTGTTGAAGGAGGCTTGCAACATTGACGGTTTGGATCTATTTGCCTTACTCAGTTCAAACAATGCCCAAGAATTTTTAATACCTGGCTTATTAATTAGAGATGTCCAGTCCGCCAACTGCCTCCTTCATAATCACTAAACATCCCTAAGACTTTAAAAAACATTTCTAGACATACCAGCTGGTATCATAGCAAGATATTATGGCTCCTCCACTACTCCTCTTCCTCATTGCTGTCTGTGGATGGCTGCAGCAAAGGGTTCATTGCTGTAGCTGGGACAGAGAGATCAGCTGAAAGGATGAAAAAATGTGCAGTAATTATTGTTGCAGTTAGAAACAGTTGTCCCAACAGCACTGTTGACCGGAAGCTACTGCCTGTTGGTTCAAGATTGTTTCTCAATCAATCCACTGTGTAACATGGGCAAGAAATTTGTGAGTATTCCACCAAACCTCACAACTTTAATTTACTCAAAAATATAAATGATGGTCAATTGCAAGTTTTGCTATGTGCTTTGAAATTCCTACACACAAATTAACAGTTAATTGCTGAAAATTAAACTGCTCACAGAGGATTTGATTTTTTTTATTTGATTACTTACAGTGTGGAAACAGGCCCTTCAGCCCAACAAGTCCATACCAACCCACCGAAGCGCAATCCACCCAGACCCATTCACCTACATTTACCCCTGCCTCTAACACTACGGGCAATTTAGCATGGCCAATTCACCTAACCTGCACAATTTTGGACTGTGGGAGGAAACCGGAGCACCCGGAGGAAACCCACACAGACACGGGGAGATTGTGCAAACTCCACACAATCAGTCGCCTGAGGTGGGAATTGAACCCAGGTCTCTGGCGCTGTGAGGCAGCAGTGCTAACTGCTGTGCCACTGTGCCACCCATTATTTTGATATGAATGCAATGAATGTAATGAGGCTAAGGCACTGCTTTCTGAAAACTTAGTGAGAAGGTTTAAGTTTGAACAACTGAGACGTGCATGATGAGAATGTTCTCAATATACTTAACAATGAGAGCATTATATAGGCAAGTTATTTACTGGGGAACAATACATAATAATATGCATTTTGGACAAAGCTACCCCATCAAACTGACCAGATTTTTTCTTTGCTTTTATTTCTTGGTGACAAACTAAAGGTACACCTGCTGTTACTCTGCTCAAAGAAACTGAACATCATCTGGTATTTTAGTAATACCATAACATTCACTCTGAACATTGATAAAAGCATCTCTTGTCAAAAGACGACCTTTCCCTGTCTTGGCATCATCCTGCAGGGCTGAATCGTGTGATTCAACCAGAAAACACAAGGTGGCTCCTGGCACTTGTCAGCATGTGTAATAGAAATGTACTTGGAAAGAAGTCGCATTGGAACTCACGAGAATTCTGCTTGCACTATGTCTGATAATAAATTAGCACTTAAATCAGAATGCTACTCTTGTGTAGGCTCCCTCTGCAGGCAATTCTATTCAATTGTAACATTCAACACTGTGATTCTACTTATCATGCTGCAAGCTTAATTCTTAACTGTGCTTTAGTGCGTGTTTTTCATTTCAAGAAAGGCTAAAGCAGCCGAGCGTGAAAGGAATCCCAAGTCTCATACTCCTCTCATGCTGAACTTTTAATTGTATTAAATTAGTTTACACAAAAGGTTGTTACTTGAACTGGATACGTTTCAGTCAGCTGGGTGTCGAACATGGACTGGAGATCATCATGTTTAAAATTCACCAGGCCAATGCACTAAGAATGTCCTTTTAGCATAGTTTCTGTTCCTAAACATGGAGTGTACATATAATCTTCTGTAGAAAGTAAGACTTCCCCAGATCTACAAATGAATAATTCTGCAATTTAACCAGCTAAAACTACTCAAGGGAAAAAAACACATAGAACATAAGTCGGCTTCCACATAGAGCCAGGCTTCCATGAGAGACCTAGCTTGTGTGGTTTGCTGAAGCTGGGTTGGAAGAATCTCAGCCCCAATGTCAGTCCTAATTTCTCAGATCTTCTCAATGACTTGTGATGACTGGTCAATCATTAAAAGCATTCTGAGTTTCTTTGAGTTCACTGCAAAGACTTGATTCAATTCTAAACTCTCATTGATCGGGGCCACTAGCTTGAAGTCAACTGAGGGAGTTCTGCACAATTGGAGGAACTGTCCTTTGGATGAGAATTGAATGAGGCTCTGTCCGCCCTCACTGGTGGATATAAAAGGCCCCATGACTCTATTTTTAAAAAAGCATGGCAGGTCACTAAAAATGATCAGGCCAAAATTTATCATTGTCAAATATAAATGATATTTGTATATCATTTATATACAATGACCAGAACAAATTATTTTATTCTTATCAAAATGTTGCATTTATTTAAGTTTCAGGTGATTTCTATTAAGTTAATTAATAATCTAACAGTGGAGAGACACAGCAGGGTATCTGAATCCATTACGTACCCATCCTGTTCTGTGTGGGAACCCAAGGTACTCTCGGCTACTCATACCCTGGACAACCACAGGTGCTCCACAGAGAGTTTCATGGATAACACATTTCTGGATGTGGTCAGCCCCATAGTTAAAGATACACAGGACCAGGAAAACTGTACGGGAGACAGACGCAACTCTATCTCCGATCTGTGTTCAGTTTTGGATACTGGTGAGATTTGTTTTCCCTCTGAGGTGTGCAACCAGAGCCGAGTACATGGTGTTGTAGCTGGCTTCACTCTACAAAGTGCTGGAAGAAGATTGGGAAGGCAATAATGATAGAGAACAGGCAAACATTTCTGCAGAAATAGTTGTAAGAATGATGTGTTGCCTCCCTGATGACAGGGTAAAGGATGTTACTGATGGATTACATCACACTCTAAAGTGGTAGATGAATTGCCAACAGTCATGATCCATATAGGAACTAACACCACAGGTGGAAAGAAGGATGAGGTCCTGCAGGCAGAATTTAAGAAACAAGGGAAGAAATTAATAAGCAGAACATCAGATGTGGCACTTTTCCAATTACTGTCCGTGCCATATATAAGTGAATATAGAAATAGGAGAATAGAGCAGATGAATGTGTGTCTGGAAAGTTGATACAGGAAAAGGGGATTGGATTTAAAAAATGACTGACAGCTAGTGTAAAACAGATTCCAATGTCTTCTTTTGGCATTTAATTGGTGAAAAGGTGTAAAATGGAGTAAAACTGATTGTGAACCAAAATGGAAACTTAGGTACGGAGGCATAAGGCATATCTGAGGTACAAAATGATCACTTCCCATCTGCCATTATGAAGAAAGACATTGCTGCCAATGTTGTACTGAAAGAGGAGTCATTGCTGACACTGTTTGGGCTATAAATCGATAAAGAGGAAATATTAGAAAGGTTAGCTCTAGAGTTGGTAAATCATAGGATGGGATGAAATGCATTGCAGGTAACTGACAGATGCAAGAGAGTAACTAGACACTGACCTTAATCTTCCAATCCCTTTTGCATGGGTAGTGCCAGAGGACTGGAGAATTTCAAACATTCAAATAACTGAATTACAATAAAACCAGATGACACATTTTCAGTCAGTTTGAACACAAGACCAATGTAGTTTCTTTGGTAGGAATGTGTTTAGAAAGAATAACCCAAGACAAAATTAACAGTCATTTGGGCAAATGTGAATCAATTAAGGAAAGACAGCATGGGATTCTTGAGGCAAAATCATAACTGATTTGATTGAGATTCTGATGAGGTAGTAGAATGTTGATGTTGGTAATGCAAATGGTGTGGTGTACATTGGCTTCCAAAGTGTATTTGATAAAATGCCACATGATAAGCCTGTCAACAAATTTGAAGTCCTTTAAATGAAAACAACTGCATGGATGAGATGTTGGCTGCGAAAAAGGAAACAAATCCTTTTGTGAGGGATTTGGGAAATGATTTGCCCACTATGCAGCTACTTAGCCCTGAAGGTTGCTGACCTACAGTTTTGTGTAGACCATTTCTAACATGGGTCCATTTGAGGCCTAAATTATATTGACTCTCAGTTTGTGAGTAATGATTTATTATTTAATGCTCAAAGCTATCAGTAAAGAATTTTTTAGATATGGAATTGTTGATCTCCTTCGGGGAATAGATTTTTGCTGC
This sequence comes from Hemiscyllium ocellatum, assembly GCF_020745735.1. Lineage (NCBI taxonomy): Eukaryota > Metazoa > Chordata > Chondrichthyes > Orectolobiformes > Hemiscylliidae > Hemiscyllium > Hemiscyllium ocellatum. The sequence goes on along the minus strand of NC_083426.1, from coordinate 24,305,040 downwards.
TGACTTGAACTTCTTATTTCACTGATAAGAGAAGCAGAAGTAACTTTAGATTGCTAAGTGACTTTTCAAGAAAAGAGAAGCAGCCACTGTGAAAGATGGTCATAAATATAGCTTAGCACAAACAGATGCTACTTACTTGATACTTGAAATGATTGGTTTTGTTGATTCTTTGGCACCTTGCCCACTGAGCCTTGAACCTACACATGATTCATTTTTTTGCTTCAAGCACAAATCAAGCTGTTTGTCAGTTTCTAACTCGGTGGTTTCAAAATTATATTTTTTAAGTATGGTTGAACTTAAGTGTTGATTTCACATTAAGACAATCAGTTATGTTTAAATGTAAGTGTGAATTACATATGCCATCTGCACTCGTAAACAAGAACATGAATTAACATTGAAATTATTATTGCAAAATAGCAACAAAATTTGTGTTGAAATATTTCAGATACCAATTGCATTGAGACATTCTTTGTCATAAAGATGGGAGTGAATTTCAGAAAGATCGCATGTTAACGCTTTAGCAAATGAATCAGTTTAATTTTAGTATTATTGAGCATAAGTGTATCTTCTTAGTTTGTGATATCACCTTGAACTTTGATCTTCTTCATCCAGCCAAAAGTACAACTAGCAGGAAGATATTTGCAAGGCCATTTTCTAGCGTGGCATTTGAATGTTTCATTAGTGTTATTGTGGCAGTAAGCACATGGAACTCTTGCTAATTTAGCAATTGTTATCCTACTGTGCTGCTGTTTTGTTCAAATCTGTTCTATACTAAAGACATCTTTTCTTTAGTTTGCTTGACAACTTAATTTTTTGTCACACTTAACAAATAGAACTTATAACAATACTTTGTATCCTGCCCTGAATATAAAATTCAGTGATTAGAGAACATGGTAGAAGAAAGTTCTTAAGACCTGGCTCATGCAGTAAATGTTTGTTCCCTATTTCAATCTAATATCCTGAAGTGATTAAAAGGGCAATGCTGCGCTTATAAAAAATCATTTGCATCTGATGATTCAACTGATGATCGCAGCAAGATCTTAGCAGTCCGGAGCAAAACTGCTTCAGGTACAATTTGATGGCTGTGCTGAACCAGCTTATTAATTGACCTCAGTGCAGTGGGCAAGTGAGGAAAAATCAATTGAAGCTCATGTTCCTGATTTTATCCTGCAACCATTGCTGGTGATATATGTTTATCAGGCGAGAAACGTTTGCACTAAGTTTTGGCACCTTCATGATTGAATAGTGTGCAGAAGAGTGTCCAGATGAAGAATGGTTACTTGGAGTTATTTATTCCCACCCCAAATCCTAAACCCCGTGCATGGACAGCCCAGTATTCAAATTCACCATCCAAGTGTTGTCAGCAGATAACCTCAGAACAATGTGGTTTCCTACTGCTTCCTACTTGGGACCAATGTGATGTCATCCAATTGAACTGAAATGAGAGTCAGGAGTAAAATGCCGCAGACGTTATCGCTGGAGCATTGAGCAACCTTCTAAATCACACTGATACTTGCCCACAGCAAAACCAATTTGGAATTAAGACTGTGCCTTAAATTATATCCTGTGTGGCTTCTTTCATCTGATTGTAGAAATAACCCCACAGTTAAGGTTTAAAATAATTGTATTGGTTTTTTTTTGCTAAACCAAAATATATTTTGAAAGAGATACCTTATTGGCAGATCTGTGAATTTGTTCAATTGAGAATTCCAATCTGTAATTTATCTTAGTGACATTTAAAAAAAAACATCCTGTATCTATTTTAATTTGTTCTTTAATTTTCATTTTTCTCTAAATGCACATTTTAGCTTTGTCTCACAAAGGATTTCCTACAATTCATATTGGAGAAATAATTAATATGCAGGCCACAGATTTTTGTCCTTGTTAATCACACTGGGAGGCGCACTTTGCCATTTGATTATCATGCTGTAAATACCACTCTTGTATATCATACTGAGAGTAGCATTCTGAGATTTAATTACATTGATCTCCCCTGTTGCCTCAGTAACTTTACATAGCCTGTATAGGAACTGTGCAGAATTTGAGAGTCTGATGTTTGATTCTAACTCTTTGATGTCTGTGTTGTTCTCCTGTAGGGTGGCAGTACATGCATTGATTTGGTTTTTCCGCTGTTGATTCAGCCCCCAGGCAGTATTTGTGTGCCCTACTGGAAATTGTTTATGTGTGTACAGTTATGATTCCTGGTTACTAACCATTGGTGACTTGTGATTTTTAGAGTCCTGTCACCAATCCTTCTTCCTACGCTAAGTTAAGGGGCTGTTCAGTCATCTGTGGTGGAGGATGGGCCATTAATAAGCTTTAGCAGAGAGGTTCTTATCTTTGATAACAAGATGGAGGTATAAGTAACACAGTTGCATTAATTGTTTGGCATATTACTTATTAGTAACGAGAGGCAGAAAAGAAATACGTGCCTCCACTAGGAGTCCAAATGACATTTTTGTTACAACACGGGGTAATAGTTTGGGGGCTTTTCATCCATGATTTGAACAGGTTTAGACAGATCCAGTCTGAGATTTGGACTGATTTGAATAGATTTGGGGTATGAAAAAGCCCAGCAGATTTAAATACTTGCAGGTTAGTGTCCTAGATCTATAAATAAAATGTAGGTGAGACAAAGTGTTTAATTTTGGTGACTTGTGGTTGATTTAATTAAAACTGAGAGAAATGGCTCTTAAAATTGCGAGCGATCTTGGGTTCAATTCCCAAATGAGCCCCCCAAACTGCTACAACACAGGGTAAACCAGCCACACAGAGAAGTTCACCTCAACCAGTAATCTGTATAATTTGTGAGGCAAAGAATTATCCCATTGGTCACTATTTAAAGTAAAAATTAACAATTTTATTCTTTAAGTCCAACAGAGAATATTAAAACCAACAACTATTTACAACTCCTTTGTCTTAAACCTATCTTTTACCTCCCACTCTACAATACTGGTCCGATAAAAAATCCCAATTATGATTTACCAAAAAAAAAATCAAGTTTCAAAAACTGGTCAGCTTTGTTGATTCTTCTTTGTAGGTTTTCTATAGGTTGGTTTCAATGTTCTACTGCGCAAACTTCTTATAGACAGGCACCCTTTCAGAGAACTCTTTGACTAGCAACCTATGCTTGCGGATGTCCTTGGCAGTTTCCCTTCCAACTGCTGAAAATGTCCGGTTTTATACACCAAAACATTGGATCATTTCATTGGTTTTCTTATTATTAAAATACTAAATTCAAATTTGACTAAATTGGACTTTGTTATCTTGGGGCATAATTTAAACTAATTGGCCAAATTTGAATTTGTTTTTGTTCCATGCCAATTTAGCTGCAGCTATTTGTTTCCCAAATATTATATTCTTACTTTGTTCAGGACTCTCTGTGTTTTATCAGTCCTTGCTATTTTTTCAACTGTCTTAAAGGTACTGTATACCTCTACACCTTCATAATATTCTACCCAGAGGCTGTGTTACGATATCAAAGGCCAGAACTCACTGTGGCTCAAAACTTCTTTTTCAGAGCTGTTACCCTATAAAACATCTCCAAATCTCAAGCTTGTATTCCTTAGGTAACCCATGATACCATCGAATGTATTACATATACCCCTACTCTTCTCAAGGCTCTGACTTCACAAATTCCACCAGAATGGAGATTTCCCAATTCTTCCAGAATTTGTTTGTTCAGATATAAAAGATCAGTAGGTCATTGATTTGAGGATTATTGATCTTGATATTGATCTTTATCTTGAGTGTCTATGAACCATGACTGTCCTAATGTTTCTCATTGAGCTCATCCCAATGAAACATTAATGTACCATCAGTGAGTTTTGAGAAGATTTGTCGCTCAGATTGAGGTTCTGGATGTAAGTTTGCTTGCTGAGCTAGATGGGTCATTTTCAGACGTATTGCCACCAGACTAGGTAACATTATCAGTGAGCTTCCAGATGAAGCACTGGCAATATGGCCCACTTTCTATTTATGTGTTTGGATTTCCTTGACTTGGTGATGTCATTTCCTGTGGTGATTTCATTTCCTGCGGTGATGTCATTTTCTGTTATTTTTTTCTCAGTGGGTGGTAAATGGGATCTAAATCAATGTGTTTGTTGATAGAGTTCCAGTTGGAATGCCATACTTCTAGGAATTCTCGTACACGCCTCTGTTTGGCTTGCCCTAGAATGAATGCGTTGTCCCAGTCAAAGTGGTGTGCTTCCTCATCTGTATGTAAAGATACCAGTAAGAGTGAGTCATGTCTTTTCCGTAGCTAGTTGATGTTCATGTACCCTGGTGGCTAGCTATCTGCCCATTTATCCAACGTAGCGTTTGTTACATTTCTTGCAAGGTATTTTGTAAATGCCATTAGCTTTGCTTGTTGTCTGTATAGGATCTTTCAAGTTCATCAGCTGTTGTTTTAGTGTGTTGGTGGGTTTGCCAAACTACTCAGACCTCTTAGCATCATGGTAGCCCACAAACCCAAGAAGATTGCTCTTTGTTGAGGACAGTTTTATAGCCTTTTGTACTCAACTGCAGAACCTAGAATTAGGCAGGATGGTAAGCTGAGTCATCAATTTTTCTCCCCATCAGCAATTCTAATGGAAATAAGACATCAGGAGTGGGATGGACTAGGAACTTAAAAATTTGCAAAAATGGCAGTATTTTGTTTCAAAATTAATTTGACCGTTTGTACCCCATATTTTACCCCAGTGCGACCCTATTTGACTGTGGGTACCAAAATGAGCTTGTTAGATATCAAACTTTGGGGGTGTCTGAAAGACCTGTTAGCAACCTGGGCTCCATTGACATATGATCACATCACAGATCCCATATGTAGTGAAGATCTCATGTACGATCCTGACAACTACATCTATGGTGGTGGAATACAATTTTTTAAAATTCAGTCTATTTTCAACAATCAGGTGAGACCATCCATGAAACACAAATACATTGGTTTCAACTCATTTCTATGGTCTGCTGGGGAACATGTTGGGGATCAGTAATTCTATGTTTTCAAGCCTATAACCAGCACAACTTTCACAGTCCACTACAAGATCCTTTGAGATCACTGCCTACAATATCAATGCCAAATTCCTAGCTCTCTACTTAATAATGTCCAAGTTTTTCTGGATACCTTTGATTGATGCTGGATTGATGAACTCATCATCCAAAGCCAACAGGTCATGAGTAATGGTGAAATGCTGTCATTGCTCAAAACAAGTCTCCACTGCCAACTCACTGGACATTTGGTCTGGCTAGCCTTTGACCTATTACAGATGTTTCATTCTGATGTGAATCCTAACAGTATTCTTGCACCTTTCTGTATAACTATCTCAAAAGTTCACTTATCATTGCCAAGTGAGGCTAAAGCTTTGCCAACTTCTTCACTATCCTCAGAAATCTTTGCAAGTCTTGAACCAAGTTTGGACGAAGTAACTCTGAAACAGTCATCTTCTGCATTGGTCTGGCTTCATCCATTCTTTGTCAATAATGTGTCCCAAGAAACACATAAATTCCTTGGAGAATTTACACTTCATTTGAGAGAAGCTGCTGCCTGTAGGCGTTTAGCACTGCATTGCTTCTCTGTTCACATTCCAAAATGGCAGTTAATTGAATCAGTTGCTCCCAAATGATGTGTGAGCACTCTTGATTAGTTATCTAATTGTATCTGCCAGAACCCACTTTTGACAACTGGTTTGGTAAAAATTCTACTTTTAGACTGTTCGGCAAAATGTCCATTGACAGTAGACACAAATGGATTCCCTACCACTTAGTCAAGCAGTACTAATTAATCCATACTCTGATCGATCCATTGCGGTTGAGACAGTAGCCATGCCCAAACATCACGTAGTTAGTTTGTTCACCCAGGAAATGATACAATTTCAGACATTTGGTGAAGTTGTTTCTTAAATGTGGAATATCCATATAATGGCCTAGCATCTTAACTTTATAACATATCAGTACTGAATTCATGGTATTCAGTCAGTTAAGACAGTGACACTCTCCCCTGCATCGAGTTTGAATTGAGTGAAATATCCACTGACGTAAATGAGGTCAGTCAAATAAAATTGTGATGGATCTCCCTTTTTCACCATCCTGACATCAAAAGTGTTTGAATTTTTGTTTCTTGAAATTTGAAACATCAACTGTTAGAGGGATCTGGTTTGACCCGAATGTTCTGTATTACCTTATACTCAGCAATGTTATTTTCATTTGAATATAATGGTGTATCAGTTTGTTCTGCTTTTGATTTCATATTTAACTTTGATGCAATGTTACATCTTACAAACAGTTTTCTTGATGAGGTGAAATCTTGTGTTCTATAAATCCATCTCTTATCTTGTGTTAGCTAGGATGTATCACATCTGTTTCCACTTTTCCTGAATGTGTTGATTAAACTTCCGACTTTGGAATTATTTTACATCAGTATAATTTCAGTATAGTTTTGAATCTGATGTTTTATAAGCTTGATGTCTTGTTCTCAAAAGTATTGTTTTTATTTTAAATTACTGTAAAGCTTACTAGTGTCTTTGTTTTTCTTTTTCCCTTAATTACCAGTCGTTGTTAATTGTGCATCAATGTTCACCATCAAGTTCTTTTAATAAAGCTTTAAATTATATTTATTAGTTGTTTTGCAGTGGCTAAATGCTTCCAAATGTTACCTTCTTTTTATCTTGTAAAGCTTGTATTATTTCAATAATATAAAAATTTTGTATTGTTGTAATACTCTTGCATCGTAACTTTCCAGGTATTTTTAAATGTTTCAACATTTCTAAGCTTTTTTTTCTGAAGTACTGTGTAATCTTACTGGTCTTAAAAATTAAAAGGGAGATTTACCATCTTTTTGGCTTCTTGGGAAGTTCCCTGTTTTTTAGAACACAATGGATGGCTTGTGATCTCTTCCCTTCTTCTTGGGAAGATTTGTGCCTTTTTTACCCTGACAAAATGGCATACTTGTGCTCTTTTCTTCATTAAGTATTCTAACTTCTTAGTACTTTTCTTCTCTCCTGGCATGCCTGAATGGGCTTGATCTTCTGCTGCATTAAAATTCTTATATTTAAATTTGTCTCTGGTTATCCTAACCACAACATAACTTGACGTTTTTGTCCTATTTTACATTTTGGAGATGTCTCATGGTGGGCTGGCTTCTCTGTGCTTTTTTCCCACAGGCCTGGCTGCCTTATTGCCTCTGAGTACAGCTATGAAGCAGTCACCATTTTCTCATGCTTGTGCAGACATGTGTTTACATGTTTTCAGCTGCTGACTGGCTACCTGAGCCTTTCTTAATATGGCAGTGCTCTAGGTCTCTAGGTTTCCTCCTCTCGGTGGGGGTCAGATTGCATTGCTGCCACCATGTGATACCTGGTTACAAACCACTGGTGGCTTGCGGTGAGGGATTGTGCTGTTCATAATTTTCCTTTCTGTGTTAGTCCAAGGAGCTATTTAGTAGATGGTAGTGGGAAAGAAGGCTATTAACAAAGCATAGCAGGACTTTCTTGGCTTATAACAAGGGATTTTGGTTTTACATCTCAGTAACAATATACAGGTTGCATTAACATTAATACTGACTGTTAATAACAAGAGTTGATTAAAAAAAAGTGTGCCTATATCAAAAAACCATCCAAGAGTCCAAGTAATTGATTCTGTACCCAGACATCATCAAAGTGAGTGAATCTCAGTGTTGCTCACATTATAACCCTTTCAGATCTATTTCATAATACAGCACAGACATAGGGCCAAGTGAGTATTTCACTACTTCCTGTCACTTTATGCTGCTGACTTCCTGTCAGCTGAGTTGGGGAATCACGGAGATTGACACAAAGTGCATTGTGGAAGATGCTGCTCTTCTTAAAGGCTGGCTGACCCTGTGAAAGTGATAATGCACCAAATAAAATTGCTGAATTTAAAACATCAGAGTGTTGAACACCTGGGAGAGGGAACCTTCAAAGGTGATGAACTTGGTGCTGGAGGTATTTGTCGGAACGAAGAGAAACAATATGTTCCACCAGGAGGCACAGGAGAAGGTAGCAGGTGACAAGGAATGCCAACTTCATAGGTTTAGACCCAGTCATCCTCAAGCTTCGAGGTGTAATGGTGTCACAAAATGGTCAAAGTCAGTGAATGCATCTTCATATGACATCTCATGGAATCTGTCACACTGTTTAATCCTCAGCACCCCATCATTCACCGAGCAGCATTCTTTTATACTTCAGACTTACAGCAAACATACAGATAATCCAACTCGCCTTCACAGACATCTCAATGATGCCAGACTCATGCGCCACCCCTAACACATTATGTTACTTCTGAATACAAGATATGCACTGTACATCACCCAAATACAAATCTAGATAATCATTGATGCTGTGAGTTTTATCTTGTGCTTCAAGCTATTAGTGCTACCTGTACATTTAGATACTAGTCTACAGTATCTTGCCTGTACACATACTGTTCCTGAGGCAGTTTGCTTGTTATCTAAATGAGGCTCTTCAACTCCTCAACCACTGTTTTACAGACTTTTGATTACATCTTTAGAGACAGTCTCATTAGTGTAGTGTCTAAGACATCCCTCTTCACATGCTCATTCTGGCTGAGTTCAGAGTCCTGTGGTCATGATTTTCATAATTCTCATTATACTACATCTCCTCCAAATTTCTTTTACTTACATAAATATTCGTTGTAGTTATTAACCTCATTGTTGCCATTACCACACTTATCATCATTAACATTCTCTTCCCCTCTCCTAAAAGTTTGATACAACTATATAAATATAGTTTTTCATACAATATTTCAATGCAGGAGGTTCTCTGGAAAGTAAACTGCAAAGCTCTACATTTAACTGCTCTCCAGAAGGTAATAAATCAAGTAGAGCTAATTTAATATTTAGCAGTGGCAGATTCACCTCATAATTTCAAAGCTATTTTGAAGCATAGCACAGTGTGCAAAGCATAAAGGTCACCAGATTGTTTATGTGCAGATTCAATAATATACAAGATTTGCTTTTGTCTGCAAGGGATATCATTGGAATAAAGACTTCACACATGATGATTTGAGGCATGTTGTCCCTGACTAGTTTGATGCAGTTAGATTCACCCAAATGTGAAAGAAACAGTTAAGTTTGGATGATGGTCAATAGAATTAATAATGATTGGAGATTTATGGGAGCATCTGATGACCATTCCTTCTTACAACACACTTGCAAAGAACATTCAAAAGAATCTGGAAAAATTGACTAAATCGGATAAGAAACCTGCACAATTACAAAAATAGATTCAACCAATAACAGACTTCGGTCATAAGTGGAGGAGTTAGATAATAGAGGATTAGTATTCAGGAGAGGGGAGCTGGATGCAATTTGTTTGGGACAAGATGCAGCATGCAGTAGGAAATGCACCAACTGAGGCTCCAGTTAACAAACTTGAAGTGAATAGCAACATTCAACGACTGCCAAGTCTGAGAACAAATGAGTATAATTCAGAGGCAGAGTTGGCAAATTTGGACTAGGTTATCTTTGATGTTGTCTTTTGCTGGTGTGTAGGGAATGGTTAAATATACCAGTACTCTAACAATGGCTGCTGACCAAGTACAAAAGTATGTGATCATGATATCAGACCACTGAAACCTACTGGAAGACAGTGCTGGCTGATCCCTGTTCTACCAATTTTATGCATATAATTTAAAGATTGAGGATGACACCTAAATAAACAACAACTTACAATAATATTGTACCATTAACCCAAAAACCTCCGAAGGTACTTCATTGGAACATCATGGAGAAAAACTTGACACCAAATTACGTAAGGAGGTAATTGAGTAGATAATCAAAAGGTTTTTTTTTAAAAATGGAGGTTTGAAGGAGCATCCCAAGGAAAGAAAGCCAGGGAGAGAATTCCAGAGCTGAATGCCTTGTGGTGTATCAGTATTTTCTTCACACCACCTATGAGTAATCAATTTATCACTGAAGTTGAGCAGAGACAGTTGTGTCCATAAAGCATGGTGATCAGAGTGCAGCATTTCCTATTTGTGAGCATAATAAAGGCAGTCTGGCACTGGGGTTAGCCGTACAACACAGGGATTGGAGTGTAGCCTTTACTACCCTGGGAATGGAGTCCAGGTCTGAAGAAACTGAGTGAGAAAACAACTGTGAGAGCACAGGAAATTTGTAAATTATTGTTTGATAAATGTTTGGTGTATGAGGTGGTTAGCAACTAACTTAGACATAAAAACAAAATAGGTAATAATAAAGAACTAATATACCTAAAAATATTATCTCCATAGTTAAGGAGATTATAACTTTAATCAAAGGTAGTTCCAGCACTTAATAAACACTTAACAATAAATTCCATAATGCACAAGAATTATTATAAGTTGACGAACAAAAGTAACTAAAGTAAGTTAATTAAATAGCATATGTTTATTACAAAGGAACAGATGTTATGTTGCAGCTGTCGAAGTTAGGAGCTTTTGGATACCATGGCAACCCAGGACAAACAAGTCTGCAAAAAGTGTAAACAGCTAGAGGAATTCCAGATCAGGATTACAGATCCGGAGCTGAGAGGCAGCAACTACATTCTAGAATGAAAGGGAGAGATACCTGGACACTTTGTTTTGGAAGGCGGTCATACCTCTAACAGAGTTACCTTTTTCTCATCAGTAGTGAGGGATGACATGATGTGATCATGAATGAGGCAGGTTAAGAGCTTAAGCAGACAGTAGTAGAAGAGTCTTAGACTTTGCTCCTGTCAAATAGGCTTGTGTTGCTCTAGAGTTTGTGTGATTGAAAGCAGGATATGTGAATTGGAGAGCAGCCTGACAATGGCACCATGGTATAGGTGGCACGGTGGCACAGTGGTTAGCACTATTGCCTCACAGCACCAGAGACCCGTTTTCAACTCCCGCCTCAGGGGACTGACTGTGTGGAGTTTGCACATTCTCCCCGTGTCTGTGTGGGTTTCCTTCGGGTGCTCCGGTTTCCTCCCACACTCCAAAAATTTGCAGGTTAGGTGAATTGACCACGCTAAATTGCCCGTAGTGTTAGGTGCAGGGGTAAATGTAGGGGAATGGGTCTGGGTGGGTCCGCTTTGGCAGGTCGGTGTGGACTTGTTGGGCCGAAGGGCCTGTTTCCACACTGTAAGTAATCTAATCTAATCTATAGGAAGCTGCTCAATTAGTGGATGAAGGAGGAGCAAAAAAAGAATGTGTTAGTAGTAGGGGACATTATAGTAAGGGGGATTGACATAGTGTGTGAACCTTTGGGATTATTGACAACAGAGGGCTTGGAAGCTTTGAATGTGTTTATGGTGGAGATTGATAAATTTCTAATTACCAGTGGCACACAGGGTTATGGGAATATGATGGATAAAAGTCATCGATCGTGATTGTAATGAATGGCAAGGCAGGCTTGATAGGCTGAATAGCAAGATATGCTTGATAGACCCAATGACCTACTCCTGTTCCTATGTTGTGGAAATGAGGCAGCAGCACTTCCTGAATTGACATGAACATGTTGTAAATCAATACTGTTGATTATCACTGATTTTCAATGATTTCTGTAAAAATTCCCTCAAGTGGGGTGGTGAACTGAAATGCTGTGGTCATGGAGCTCTGACTGAGTCATATCACCTACAGACCCTCTCTTACAGGTTCTGAGTATCTCAGTTCTCTCTGAAAGGTTGCACCAGTTTTCAAGCCTCTGAAGAAGGACATGGGGGAGAACGTTTGAGAAGTACTTAGTCATGATGATGAATAGTAATGACGATCCAACTAATATGGCATTAGACAAGGAGTGACTTTGTGATTACTTCAAGGTTTTCAAATGTTAAAGGAGCTTAATGGTGATTTTAATGATTTCCATGATTTTAATAACAAGTGAAGAACTTAATGGAATTATGTTGCTCAAAGTGCATAAGATAAATTGCCAGTGAAAACTTTGAAGTGAGTAATACAAACAGATTCAAGAGAATCATAGAGTGAGAAAGCAGCTGGTGGCAAGCGGAGCTGTTTTAAAAGAGGAGATAAGCTAGTTAGGCAAACTATGTTTGTAAAATTCCCTACCACTCCTATCTATAAAGTCTGTTTTTGAAAGTTTGCTACCAAAAGAAATCTTTGCTTGCTTTTTGCCTAAAAGCATTTCTCGGTATGTGGGTCAACAGCAGTATGAATGATATAAAATAGCTAGTGCTTACTTTCATCATAATAGCACTTTTAGAGCATTTTAATCTGCTTTAAAGTAGCTGTAAACAGTTGGATTGTGAAAACCTTTCAACAAGTATATGACCTCAAAAGACTAAATCATATTTCCAGCTGATTTTGTATGAGACTGTCAAACAACCTGAAAAGGAAACAACATAGTTGTTCCATGATTTTAATATTAAAACATTATCAATATCAAAATGCCTTTCATCTAATGTATAAAGTGATGATATGCAATTGAATTTATGATTACATTTATATAATCACTCTGAGTTATTCATCTGGACATTTGATGTTACATCCATTAATCATCAGAGCTAATGATGTGTTTTATTTTAAATTCAGTGTGTCTGTACTGTGCTTTGAAATGAAGATGAAAAGAGACTATATTATTATCCTAATGTGTCTCAACTAAACATCAACTGTACGCCCTATGGAAACTATTAGGGATACATCAATGGTCATGATTGTACTGTAAAAAGAATAGTTTAATATTTATTGAAATTCAAATTTAATTTTAAACTTTTGGAGTTAGTTACCACAATATTTGTGGTTTACAGCCTGTATCTTCAGTACTATAGCTGTCATTCTTGTTCCAAAGAAGCATTAGAGCTGTCTGAAATGTTGTGGCAGTTTTGGCAATGGCATTGTGGCAGAGGCAGGGAGCATGCAGAGTAAACAGATTGTGGATATCAATCAATGGACAACAATAATGTCCAAATGACACTTGGAGTTCAAAGCTCCAAATAATACTCTCTCTTAAAGACACAAGGCTGAGCAAAGTATCAGTTGCAGTAAGGACATGCTAGAGATACTTTCTAATCATCCTGTTCAACAATGTTATGCATTATCTAACATCTGTGGTAGCTAAGTTGTTAGAGGGGATTGTCAGAAACAGGATCTACAGGCACTTGGAGAAGCAAAGACTCATTTGGGACTGTCAGTGTGGCTTTGTCCATGGGAAATTGTGTTTCACAAATTTGATTGAGTCTTTTGAAGGGATGACCCAGAAAGTAGATGACAGTAGTACGGTAAGACTTGGACTTTAGCAAGGCCTTTGACAAAGTTGGTAGGTTTTTGAGTAAGGTTTAATCTCAAGGGATCCGGGGAGAGCTAGCCAGTTGAATACAAAATTGGCTTGATGGTAGAAGACAGAGAGTGGTGGTGGAGAATTGTTTTTCAGACTGGAGGCCTGTGACCAGAGGTGTGCCATAGGGATTGATGCTGGGTCCAATGTTACTCAACATTTATGTAAATGATTTAGATGAGAATTTAGGAGGTATGGGGTAATGAGTTTGTGGATGACATCAAGGTTGATGGTATGATGAAGAAGGTTTTCTGAAAATGCAGCAAGATCTTGGTGAACTCAGCCAGTTGGCTGAGGAATGGTAGATAGAGTTTAATTTAGATGAATTCAAGATGTTAAATTATGGTGGGTCAATTCAGGACAGGACTTACACAATTAATGGTCAGGTCCAGGGAGAGTTGTTGAACAGAGAGAACTAGGGATTCAGTTTCATAGCTCCTTGAAAGCAGAGTCACAGATAGACAGGATGGTGAAGAAAGCTTTTGGCATGCTTGCTTTCATTGGTCAGAGCATTGAGTGTAAGTGTTGGGATGTCTTGTTGCAGCTGTACAAGGCCACATTTGGAGGACTGTGTGCAGTTCTAGTAAAAAATGAGGTCTGCAGATGCTGGTGAGATGCTGCCTGGCCTGCTGTGCTTTGACCAGCAACACATTTGCAGCTGTGTGCAGTTCTAGTTGTTTTACCATGGAAAAATATGATTAAACTAGAAAGAGTGCAGAAAGATTTAATAGGATGGCCACCTACTCTGGAAGGTTTGAGTTACAAGAGAAATTGGATAGACTGAAACTTCTTTCCCAGGACCGTAGGAGACTGAGGGGTGGCCTTATAGGCGTCTATAAATCATGAGAGGCATAGATAAGATAGAAAGCCAACAGCTTTCCTTCGAGAAGTCTAAAACTAGAGAGCATAGGTTTAAGGTAAGAAAGGAGAGATATAAAAGGGTCCAAAGGGGCAATGTTTTCACATCGAGGATGATGAGTGTGTGGAATGGGCTGCCAGAGGTAGTTGTGGAAGGAAGTACAATTTCATCATTTAAGAAACATTGAGACAAGTACATGGATGGGATGATTTGGAAATGCCAGTGTTGGACTGGGGTGTACAAAGTTACAATTCACACAACACCAGGTTATAGTCCAACAGGTTTAATTGGAAGCACTAGCTTTCGGAGCGCCTCTCCTTCATCAGGTAGCCACAACCACCTGATGAAGGAGCGGCGCTCCGAAAGCTAGTGCTTCCAATTAAACCTGTTGGACTATAACCTGGTGTTGTGTGATTTGTAACTATGGCTGGGATAAGTATGGAGGGATATGGACCAAAGAGGGACAAGTAGGGTGAGGTTAATTGAGAAAATTGGGTGGCCAGGGCAAGTTGGGCTGAAAGGCCTGTTTCCATGCTGTAACCCTCTATGGCCTCTGGAGTAGGTGGACATTGATCTGGACATTGTGGCTCTGTAGTAGGGACACTATCACTGTGCCATAAGGTCCCTTTCATCGGTACTATATTAAAATTGCATCAACTACTTTTATGTTAATTGCTGATTAACTTCAGATGGCTATTGCTGAACTCGTAGGAGTGTTTCAGGTTTATACAACCTGAATTAAATTTGCTAAATGTCTACAGTGGAGCAGCAGTTCTCCCTTTAAGGTTTCTGGTCAACATACTTGTCCTCAGATAGAAGTTCAAATGTTATCACTCTGAGAGAGGAGAACATGTACATGCTCCAAAGAACCATTGCCATTTCCAAAGAGCAAACCACAACAATTCTACTGGTGTAGACTCATAGAGTTGTACAGCATGGCAATAGACTCTTTGGTCCAAACTGAACATTCCAACTAAGACATCCCAAACTAATATAGTCCCATAAACCAATGTTTATAGAGATGCTGGAGGACAGAATACTGGACTGCTATCATTCCTCAATGCTCCTTCGCAATGACCACAGACTCTCTTTTATGGGTAGCAATATATGAGATAATCTGCTGTTTCTCCCACCTCTCTCCTCACTGTATTTTGATGTATTTTCAGGGAGTGTCTTGACCCCTTGAGTGCTATGACTTTTAAGAATAACTACAAAGCAAGGCTTGTAAGCTTAAGTCAAAAGAAAGAATAAGCAATCATTTTCCGATTGCAATAAATGCCTAGTTCTTATTGATACAAGAAAAGTTGATGGTAATGAAAAAGTAACATGCACTTATATTTTTAAGGAGTATCATTATTGTGTAGTTTCTACAAAATGGTCATTGGAGACATTGCAGACCTAAAAAATCCTTTTTTGTTCACTGAAGGGAAAAAGGGCGGATGTTTCAGAATTATTCATATTGGTTTATTTTGAGGTACAGCAGGTTTTGGACTTCTCCCTGCTGAAAGCTGTGACTGACCTCCAGAATTGTAAATCACGAAAATGGGAGGACTGCATATGCAGGAGATCAGAGTCAAGATTGTGGTGCTGGAAAAGCACAGCAGGTCAGGCAGCCACCGAGGAGCAGGAGAATCGACATTTCGGGTATAAGCCCTTCATCAGGAATCTGATGAAGAGCTCATGCCTGAAACGTTGATTCTCCTGCTCCACAGATGCTGCATGGCATGCTGTGCTTTTCCAGCAGTACACTCTCGACCCGAATTGTAAACTGTCAAAATTATACTGAGCCAGTAAGAGAGAAGTTCCATTTCCTTGCCTGTGATGATTTTTTTATGGAAGCTAGGATAATCACTTCAGAAGGAAGAGATATTAACCTAAAAAGCAAAGAGCCCTGTCCAGTTAAATCACCCATCTGTGTTCCTTCTAAAAAGTCAAATGTCCATTGTCTGCATCCATGGGCATATAATGGGAGTATGACATATCTGCCAAGGTGTCATCCATGTGAGAATATGTGTGCCTATCAGCCTTCCTTTTACCATTGAAAATCATCAACTGCAGCAAAACCTACATACAACCTTGGTCTTTGGTGAGTGGTATCTGAATCATACTATGCCTTTTGTGCCCAGTGTCTAACCTTGTGCAGATTTCAGCTTGAAGCATTCTCTGAAATATGTGCACTTTCAGCATCTGTATTGATGTCTGTGAGTATGAGAGTGAGTGACCACACATTCTTCTTCTCGGTATTTTGTTCTTCTACCACTGGCTGACAGCTAGCAGTTTTGGCCTATCTGGAAGGTGGATGACCTAAGGATAGGTTGTGATCAGGACAGCAAACAATAGATGTTGGACAGGACACCAAACAAGACACTGCCTGCACCTTATAAATCAGAACAGTCTGTGATTGAGGAGGGGTCTAGTGAAGGAACTTTAGATCTGAAAATGCTCCAGGATTGATGGCATCAGCCCAACCACTGAGTATGGTCTCAGTCATAGCCATTTCAATCCTCCACTGCAGGAAGGACATGCATTCTTACTGTTTCCATATGAGTAGTTGCTGCTTTCTCTCATTGTGTCCCACCTTCTCTGCAAGCAAGAAAGAGAGACATGCGTCGGTGAGTGTGGTGTCTGGTCAATGTGCCGATCATAGTGGAATAATGAAAGCATGTACAGTCTGTAAACTGTGTGTGTAAGGCTTGCAGCAGAGCTGGGTGTTGAGGGTGAGTTGTACCTGTGAAGTCTAAGTTGTGACCACAGATTATTGTTAGGTGGGCCACTGAGGGTGATAGTGAACAGAGCAGCTTCTGAAATTAAAGATGCAGTTTTTAAGGATCTGACATTTGAAGACACACTCATTAATTATGACTATTCAAACAAATCTTCTTCTTGTAGCACTGAATCCAGATCATCAGGGGCTAACTTGCTTCCATTAATCATGACAGTTATTTGCTCCCACTGCTATCGCAGAATGGGTCTGGAGGGCCACTTGGTTTAACACGAATGGAGGATATATCACCACCTGCACTCAGGTCTCCAGTGCAGAAACATAGTGTATGACATCTGTTTGTCCCTGCTATTAGTCAGTCTTCTTGCAGGTCAGAGTCTCCTCCCTCTCTGCAACTGCTTCTAGTACCTGTTTCAGTCAGTATGATCTTTTCCTTAAATCTTTAAATTGTGCAGACTGGATTTAAGTGATGTCTAACCTTTCACAATCTTGAGCCTCTTACATCGACTGCAGTCACTCAACACCACTTTTAGTTCTCAATTGAACATTGCTGTCATTTATATTATCAGGCAACACAAATGTTGCATATTACTAGCATCAAAAGGGACAGATAAGAGTAATTCACTTATCATGACCCTTACGTCAGTTTTTAGAGGTTATTAAAATTTGACTGCATAATGTTCATTATATAATTCATGCTGGAAAATGAATAGCACAATAGGAAAAGGATGAAGATGGAACAATATTTATAAATGACGATGTATTTATTTTAAATTAAACACTATAGATATTCTTCATGAATCCAGAATAATAATATTTCTTTCTGACTATTTAATAGAGAATAATGCATTTTATAATTATAATTAGTGAAATAAGGCATTACCTTGATTACAGGATGGAATCATGTTAAGTTCAATAACTAAAATTCTAAACATTTTTAAACTTTGATTGCAAATAAATGATAGTCATCACTCAATGGTCAATAACATGAAAATTCTTATTCAGTTCAATTGAAGTTGAATGTTAATTTTCTGGACAATGTTAGTGCACACGGCTGTTACACCAAACCTTGCATCCATTGTGAAGATAAAGAAGATTCACTAAATACCTAAAGTATGTATTAAACATTGATCTGATAAGTGGGTTCACTTGAACACTTGCATGACCATTGATTGAGATCATTAGTTAGACATTGTCTTTATCAAATATCTCAACTACCACACGTAACAAAACTAATCATTTTAAATGAACTGCACCTTAAGAAACATTGATAATAAAGAAGGTAATTAACAAAAATGTGACACAATATTCCTTTACACACTCAAGTTACATAGTCGAGAGTGTGGTGCTGGAAAAGCACAGCAGGTCAGGTAGCATCTGAGGAGCAGGAGAAGTGACGTTTCGGGCATAAGCCCTTCATCAGGAATGAGTCTTGTGGGCCGGTGGGCTGAGATATAAATGGGAGGGTGTTTGTCTTGAGGTTACGGTCGCTGAGAATGCAAAGGGTAGATGAAGGTGGGGGAGAATTTGATAGGTTGGAGAGAACGGTGGAGCAGATAGATGGGAAAGACGATGGACGGGTCAAGAGGGCATTGCCAAGTTGGAGGCTTGAGAGTGTGATAAGGTGGGGGGAGGGGAAATGAGGAAATTGGTGAAATCCACATTAATCCTGTGTATTCCCTCACCTTCGAGTAAAAAATGAGGTCTGCAGATGCTGGAGATCACAGCTGCAAATGTGTTGCTGGTCAAAGCACAGCAGGCCAGGCAGCATCTCAGGAATAGAGAATTCGACGTTTCGAGCATAAGCCCTTCATCAGGAATAAGAGAGAGAGAGCCAAGCAGGCTAAGATAAAAGGTAGGGAGGAGGGACTAGGGGGAGGGGCGATGGAGGTGGGATAGGTGGAAGGAGGTCAAGGTGAGGGTGATAGGCTGGAGTGGGGTGGGGGCGGAGAGGTCAGGAAGAGGATTGTAGGTTAGGAGGGTGGTGCTGAGTTGAGGGAACCGACTGAGACAAGGTGGAGGGAGGGGAAATGAGGAAACTGGAGAAATCTGAATTCATACCTTGTGGTTGGAGGGTTCCCAGGCGGAAGATGAGGCGCTCCTCCTCCAGCCGTCGTGTAGTTGTGTTCTGCCGGTGGAGGAGTCCAAGGACCTGCATGTCCTCGGTGGAGTGGGAGGGGGAGTTAAAGTGTTGAGCCACGGGGTGATTGGGTTGGTTGGTTCGGGCGGCCCGGAGGTGTTCTCTGAAGCGTTCCGCAAGTAAGCGGCCTGTCTCACCAATATAGAGGAGGCCACATCGGGTGCAGCGGATGCAATAGATGATGTGTGTGGAGGTACAGGTGAACTTGTGGCGGATATGGAAGGATCCCTTGGGGCCTTGGAGGGAAGTGAGTGTGGAGGTGTGGGCGCAAGTTTTACATTTCCTGCGGTTGCAGGGGAAGGTGCCAGGGGTGGAGGTTGGGTTGGTGGGGGGTGTGGATCTGACGAGGGAGTCATGAAGGGAGCGGTCCTTGCGGAATGCTAATAGGGGAGGGGAGGGAAATATATCCTTGGTGGTGGGGTCCGTTTGGAGGTGGCGGAAATGGCGGCGGATGATACGTTGTATGCGGAGGTTGGTGGGGTGGTAGGTGAGAACCAGTGGGGTTCTGTCTTGGTGGCGGTTGGAGGAGCGGGGCTCAAGGGCGGAGGAGCGGGAAGTGGAGGAGATGTGGTGGAGGGCATCGTCGATCACGTCTGGGGGGAATCTGCGGTCCTTGAAGAAGGAGGCCATCTGGGCTGTGCGGTGTTGGAACTGGTCCTCCTGGGAGCAGATGCGGCGGAGACGAAGGAATTGGGAATATGGGATGGCGTTTTTACAGGGGGCAGGGTGGGAGGAGGTGTAGTCCAGGTAGCTGTGGGAGTCAGTCGGTTTATAATAGATGTCTGTGTTGAGTCGGTCGCCCGAGATAGAAATGGAAAGGTCTAGGAAGGGGAGGGAGGAGTCTGAGACAGTCCAGGTGAATTTCAGGTCGGGATGGAAGGAATCCACAAACCTGCCTGCCCCGGCCGACCCATTGTCTCAGCCTGCTCCTGCCCCACCGAACTCATTTCCCAATACCTCGACACGGTCCTGTCCCCTTTAGTCCAAGAACTCCCCACCTACGTTCGGGACACCACCCACGCCCTCCACCTCCTCCAGGATTTTCGCTTCCCCGGTCCCCAACGCCTTATTTTCACTATGGACATCCAGTCCCTGTACACCTCCATCCCCCATCACGAAGGACTCAAAGCCCTCCGCTTCTTCCTTTCCCGCCGCACCAACCAGTACCCTTCCACTGACACCC
Source organism: Hemiscyllium ocellatum (assembly GCF_020745735.1). NCBI lineage: Eukaryota > Metazoa > Chordata > Chondrichthyes > Orectolobiformes > Hemiscylliidae > Hemiscyllium > Hemiscyllium ocellatum. The sequence goes on along the minus strand of NC_083426.1, from coordinate 24,284,866 downwards.
TCCTTCGACTGACTGAACTGGTCCTCACCCTGAATAACTTCTCTTTTCAATCCTCCCACTTCCTCCAAACTAAAGGAGTTGCCATGGGCACCCGCATGGGCCCCAGCTATGCCTGCCTCTTCGTAGGATATGTGGAACAGTCCACCTTCCGCAACTACACTGGCACCACCCCCCACCTTTTCCTCCGCTACATCGATGACTGTATCGGCGCTGCCTCATGCTCCCACGAGGAGGTTGAACAGTTCATCAACTTTACTAACACCTTCCATCCCGACCTGAAATTCACCTGGACTGTCTCAGACTCCACCCTCCCCTTCCTAGACCTCTCCATTTCTATCTCGGGCGACCGACTCAACACAGACATCTATTATAAACCGACTGACTCCCACAGCTACCTGGACTACACCTCCTCCCACCCTGCCCCCTGTAAAAACGCCATCCCATATTCCCAATTCCTTCGTCTCCGCCGCATCTGCTCCCAGGAGGACCAATTCCAACACCGCACAGCCCAGATGGCCTCCTTCTTCAAGGACCGCAGATTCCCCCCAGACGTGATCGACGATGCCCTCCACCGCATCTCCTCCACTTCCCGTTCCTCCGCCCTTGAGCCCCGCTCCTCCAACCGCCACCAAGACAGAACCCCACTGGTTCTCACCTACCACCCCACCAACCTCCGCATACAACGTATCATCCGCCGTCATTTCCGCCACCTCCAAACGGACCCCACCACCAAGGATATATTTCCCTCCCCTCCCCTATCAGCGTTCCGCAAGGACCACTCCCTTCGTGACTCCCTCGTCAGATCCACACCCCCCACCAACCCAACCTCCACCCCCGGCACCTTCCCCTGCAACCGCAGGAAATGTAAAACTTGCGCCCACACCTCCACACTCACTTCCCTCCAAGGCCCCAAGGGATCCTTCCATATCCGCCACAAGTTCACCTGTACCTCCACACACATCATCTATTGCATCCGCTGCACCCGATGTGGCCTCCTTTATATTGGTGAGACAGGCCGCTTACTTGCGGAACTCTTCAGAGAACACCTCCGGGCCGCCCGAACCAACCAACCCAATCACCCCGTGGCTCAACACTTTAACTCCCCCTCCCACTCCACCGAGGACATGCAGGTCCTTGGACTCCTCCACCGGCAGAACACAACTACACGACGGCTGGAGGAGGAGCGCCTCATCTTCCGCCTGGGAACCCTCCAACCACAAGGTATGAATTCAGATTTCTCCAGTTTCCTCATTTCCCCTCCCCCCACCTTGTCTCAGTCGGTTCCCTCAACTCAGCACCACCCTCCTAACCTGCAATCCTCTTCCTGACCTCTCCGCCCCCACCCCACTCCGGCCTATCACCCTCACCTTGACCTCCTTCCACCTATCCCACCTCCATCGCCCCTCCCCCTAGTCCCTCCTCCCTACCTTTTATCTTAGCCTGCTTGGCTCTCTCTCTCTTATTCCTGATGAAGGGCTTATGCTCGAAACGTCGAATTCTCTATTCCTGAGATGCTGCCTGGCCTGCTGTGCTTTGACCAGCAACACATTTGCAGCTATTCCCTCACCTTCATCTACCTTCATCATCATTCTCAGCTACCTTTCCCCCAGCCACACCCCCTCACATTTATCTCTCAGCCCTGGCCCACAAGCCTCATTACTGGTGAAGGGCTTAAGCCTGAGACGATATTTATCCTGCTCCTCAGACACTGCCTGACCTGCTGTGCTTTTCTAGCACCACACTCTTGACTCTGATCTCCAGCATCTGCAGTCCTCATGTTCTCCACACTCAAGTTACAATGTGTTTTTTATACTTATAAAAGGGCTACACATTCTACTATAATTGAATTTAGTGAACATACTTAAAACACATATAAAACCATTCTGTTACTTAATTTAATTTGTTTGTTCCTTTCAAAAATATACAAAAGATTTGCATATGGATCATTGTCATTTTCGTCTCTATTCTGAGAAATACAAGTGTTGGTCATGATGGAAATCATGTACAGATTATAGGAATTAAAAAATTACACACTAATGCAATCAGATATACTCTGAACTTGGTGTGATAGGCCATTGCTAAAACAGATTACATGTAATTTTGATCTGCATTTTGTCTGTAGTGTAACTGAATTGCAAGCATCAGATACTGGTACAGGATGACAGAAGAGGGAAAAACTTTCAATTCGTAGTAATAACTTTGTTCAAGATGAAGATCGCAAGTATTTATAGAAAGGTAATATCTGAAATGGAGCAGCATTCCCATCCCTGTGATCTAGTTGTAGAGGGCAGTTTTAGTTGATGAACGTAGAAGACTCATCACTTCTATAAACAGTGTGCATACAGTGAAATAGTGTTAGGTTCTTTTCCCAAGGTTTCACACACAAGATGCAATTCACACACATCAACTTCTGCAAACAGTTAAAGTTTATTAAAGCCTGTACAAGCAGGTGACCCCTTTGACCCACTTCGCAGGTGTGCAAAGTTGGATCAAAGAAGCCCCGAATATAGGAAACACATCCCCTTTATATAGGTCAGTCGGGAATGCTCACAGGTACTCCAGCCACTGCCCTCCTATAACCACATGTTATCCCAGGTACAATAGTAGGATGAGGTCATCGTCAGAGATAATGTAAATGTAAATGCCCTAATCCTGGGGAATCATTATGCAGATGATTTCCTGATTGTGATTCCCCAAGACAATGTCGATGTGATATATTTCAGTATCAGGGGATGATCACGCAAATGAATTTGATTGGCTGGGGATGACTATGAAAGTATTTCTGAATGGAGGGGACTGAATGAGAGTTGAATTTGATAATAGCAGTACAATAGTAGTAAATGGCTGCCCAACTGAAGTGTGAGTCATCCACATTTCTGCATGACTGTCGCCCCCCACTCACTTCCAGAATGTTCAGCTTCTGGGAGAAAGACAGTACAGTTTAACCCTTTAACAATGCATTAATGTCCAGAGAGAGAGTACAATTTAATCTTTTAACATTATAATAGCCTCCTGTTAGATTTTAATACGCACACATAACTTTTCCAAGAATAGAAACTTCTACAAAATTTACCTTGATTCCAGATGATAATGGCATAACAAATCCAAGGTATGAGTTTAACCTTAATGAAATACATGACTGAAAAGTTAAACACCATGGACATTTACATTATGAAGTTTCAGTGTTCTCTACATCTCTTCTAATCAGACTAGATATGCTTCTCCAGCATTGGATTTGTTCTACTACTTTATACCCACATCCTATGAGTGTTTTGTTTTTAATCTAGTCCCACTGCCTTCCTTTGAGCATTAAAACTGGTCCTCTGTAAATCCTGTGAGTAATATTGTAAAAATTACATGCATGCCTATAACGGCATCCTGCTAACTTGCTCTCAGCATAAACATTACCAATTTTTTCCTTCTGTGTCTGAATACATTACTTTGAATGATAATTTATCCCGAGGCAAGATTTTGAAATGCATCCCTGATCTTCATCTGTATGATTACTCACTCCAGTCCTTCATGGTAACTTCCGTTCTGTGACCTTATTGTGAAAAAAATTTTCAGTCATGTTCTGAAACAAATCACAATTTTACCTTTTAGCTAGATCTTATAATAATTAGTTTGTAGAAATATTCTTAAACATCTAGAGCTGGATCACAAGCCAATGTTTAAAAATATTAATGAATATCTTTAGGATTCTTTCCATGTCATACGCACTTTTACAATTTAATTCTTTATCAGTTTACTATCAAAATATGCAAAATGAATGTAGATAAATAATAGTCATCCTTGCACATATTGGAAATAATAATTGCTGCATTAGACTTTTCAGCAAATACTCTTTTTCTATAATGGTATTTCAATGACATTAATTGAATTAGATGTTTTTTAAATAAATGTTTGTGCAAAGTGGACATCTCAACTTATAGAAAGGTCAGGGTCTTTTGAATAAAATGTAGTAGGAAAGCGATTATCATTTACAGAGCATCTTTCAAGGAGTAATGGATGCATGGCACTTCACAGAGGAGAAAGAGATTTCTCACACGAGTGTGTGGGTTATGAGAGATATTCAAAAGTGTGATTGAAGAGATTGGTGTTGAAGCTTTCAAAGGCGGGGGAGAAGTAACAACAGGAAGGACTTATGAGAATTCAAATCAATAAAGATGATTTCTGGCTTTGCATTTTTCAGAAAGTAGTAATAGTGGAATTGAAATCTGATTTGAAAATGACCAAATGTAAAAACTTCGAATGCAGAGCTAGAGAAAGTTGCAGCAGAATAATCTAGTTGCTGCAAAGACCTGAACAAAGGACAAGATATTTGGTGATTGAGGCACAGTTGGGTATGAGTATAAGTTACTTTATATACTATTTTAAATGATTAGGCATTTGATTAGGCTTGCACTAGAACTTGCAGTAAGTATCCAAGTATCCAACAATACCGGCTATGCAGAGAAAGACTTCAGCAACAGTGCAGGTCACATAAGGAAAGAGACCGGCTGTGCTGTAATGCTTAACTTGAGTACAAAGCTCAATTTGGAGAGAATGCTAACAGTAAGCTGCCAGGGACAGGTTGGAGCCCAAAACAATGCATTAAATGTTTAGTGCAAGTCACTCACGTAGGATGTAAATGTTAAATGCAAGAAAGTTATAGCATAGAGGATTGGCTGACTGGCAGAAGGAGAGGGATAAAGGGGTCTTTTTCAGAATGTCAGCCAGTCGCAAGGATCCACATAGGGACCACAACTATTCACATTATACATTAACAATCTGGACAAAGAGACTGAGGGCATTGTTGCTAATTTTGCAGATGACACAAAGGAAGGTGGTGGAGGGTAGTGTTGATGAAGCAGGAACTTGCAGACAGCCTTGGACAAGCTGGAAGAGTGGGAAAAGTGATGACTGCAGGAATACAATGTAGGAAAGTGTGAGGTTATGCAATTTGGTAGAAAGATTAGAGGTATAAATTATTTTCTAAATGGGGAAAGCCTTCAGAAATATGAGCACAAAAAACTTCAGACTCCTAGTTCAGGATTCTCTTAAGGTTAACATGCAGGTTCAATTGGTGGTTAGGAAGACAAATGTAATGTTAGCATTAACTTCAAGAAGGCTGGAATACAAGAGTAGAAATATACTGTGGCGGCTTTGTAAGGCTCTGGTCAGGTCACATTGGAATATTGTGAACAATTTTGAACCCATATCCAAGGAAGGATATATTGGCATTGGAGGGGGGTCCAGAGGAGGTTTACAACAATGATCCCTGGATTGAAAGGCATTTCGTAAGAAGAACAGTTGATGACTCTGGGTCAGAAGTCAGTGGAGTTTAGAAGGTTGCAGGGGATCTGATTGAAACTCACAGAATACTGGGAGGCCTGGATAGACTGGATGTGGTGAAGATGTTTCCACTAATAGGTGAAACCAGGACTTGAGGGCACAGCCTCAGAGTGAAGGAATGACTGAGGTGAGGAATTGCTGAAATGCAAAGTGCTTGTCTTGATTTCAGGAGTGGCAGTGGTGAGGGGTAACAGCTTCTGCAAGGGATCACACATCCCTATTTTTGGAGTACATACTGAATTGGAAGTTGGAGTGCTGTATAGCCGTCATATCAAGAGATCTTTACAGCTTGGAAACATCACATTCAAGGCAATGTTACTTCCTGAAGCAATGAAGGGAAGTACTTTGAGATTGAGAGCCACCATGAGTCTTTGAGTTAAAAAAAAACGTGCCTGGTGAGATAAAGGTCATTATAAAGCTGTAAGTGGAAGATGGCTAGGGACATCCAAATCTGCAAGCTGAACACATTTCTGTCTTTCTCCTCCTGGATGAAAAGACAGAAAAAAACAAGCAAGTTTAAAAGGTAGAATTCTAACAAAAAAAATCTAGGTCCACCAGATCAACTATTGAAGTGAAGAATAACCATTGCTCTATTGATAACAATGTATCATCAGTGTTGAAATCAAAAGAAATGGAGAGAGGTAATTTAATGCACCTTTATGCTCTGAATTTCAGAATTTTGTTCCCATCTATAGTTTTTCCCACCCATAGTAGCTGTGTCAAACTGTATGTCTTTTGTCTCTCTTAATTGTGAATAATTGTATGTGTACTTAGGATTGAAAAACGTGATGCTGGAAAAGCACAGCAGGTCAGGCAGCATCCGAGGAGCAGGAGAGTCAACACTTCAGGCATACGCCCTGCATCAAGAATATGGGGGGTGGGGGGAAGCAGGGGGCTGACAGATAAATAAGAGGATGGAGGTGAGGCAAATGCAGATGGGGGGGTGATGATAATAGATCAGAGGGGAGGGTGGATCGGACAGGTGAGAAGGAAGATGAACAGATAGGACAGTTCAAGAGGGCGATGCCAAGTTGAAGGGTTGGATCTGAGATGAGGTGGAGGGAAGGGAGATAAGGAAACTGGTAAAGTCAACATTGATGCCATGTGGTTGGAAGGTCCCAAGGCAGAGATAAGGCATTCTTTCTGCAGGCATTGGGTAACTTGGATTTGGCGATAGAGGAGGCCCAGGACTTACATGTCCTTGGTGGAATGGGAGGGGGAGTTGATGTGGTTGGCCACAGGACGGTGGCGTTTTTTGGTATATGTGTCCCAGTGATGTTCCCTGAAATTTCCAGTGCATTATTTCCAGTGTGTTGGAATCCTGTCTCCCCAGTGCAGAGGAGACCACATCGAGAGCAATAGACACAGTAGGTGGGGTGTTTGGATGTGCAGAAAAATCTCTGCCAGATGTGGAAGGAGCCTTTGGGGCTTTGGATGGAGGTGAGGGAGGAGATGTGCATGCAGGTTTTGCAATTCTTGCAGTAAGGAAAGGTGCCAGGAGTGGGGGGGGGGGGGGGGTTGGTTGGGGGGGGCGGGGGGGGGGGGGGGGCTGGGAACGTGGACCTAATATGAGAATCACACAGGGAATGGTCTCTGCGGAATGCTGATGGTGGTAGGGAAAGAATTTAGCTCTGGTGGTGGAGTCTGGTTGTGGTGGCGAAAATAGCGGAGGCTGATGTACTTGTGATAGTTTAAGTCCCATAATAGTCGATTCCAAAACCTTTCTATTATCTCCATTTGTTAAATTTAAGTGTGTACAACAAATGAAGTTATTTTCTGTTAATGATGAAACCTGGTATGAATTGCTTTGTTCATGAATAGCAGTCAGTCAGGCAAAGTGGTTACTTTGGTGGTTTAATTGAGATATTATGACAGCTTGTAGAACAGTCCGGCATGATCATCAGAGCATACTTTCCAGTAAAGTTATGACATCAGTGGTCAGTATGAGTGTGCAAACAGACCTTTTGGTTATGAATACTGTCAATGAGAGGATGGGAGAAAGTGAGGACTGCAGATGCTGGAGATCAGAGCTGAAAATGTGTTGCTGGAAAAGCGCAGCAGGTCAGGCAGCATCCAAGGAGCAGGAGAATCAGATTCCTGAAGAAGGGCTCATGCCCGAAATGTCGATTCTCCTGCCCTTTGGATGCTACCTGACCTGCTGCGCTTTTCCAGCAACACATTTTCAGCAATGAGAGGATGGGAACAGGTCAGACATGGGTCTTTGGTATCCTTCCAATAGGAGAAGATAACCTACAAGTGGAGATGTTCTGGCTACTTTTGGATTATTAGAATTGACAGCAGCCACAATGAAGTGGATCGCAAAAGAAGAGTAGTGTGAGAGAATGCAATGGTTGACCATAATGAACTCCACAGTTGAGTGTACCTATACAAAATGGACTGCAATGATTCAAAACGGCAGCTCACCACCAGCTTCTCAAAGGTGATTAGCGATGAGCAATAAATGCTGGCCCAGCCAGTGAAGCCCACATCCCTTGAATTAACTTTTAAAAATATTATGTGGCACCTGGACATCCATTAGTCACAAACACAAAGAGGATAACGTTGACTTTAACAAAGGCTTTTTATTTGAAATTGAACTAAGCAGATTTTGGTGAGGAATTATTGAAGACGTGATGTGGAACTAGGCAATAGTAAGTTTAAGGAGTATTGACAGAATCAGTAGTTAAAATAATGATCAAAGGATTTGAAGCTGAGTTTTTTTCAGGAGGGAGATGATTAATGGTTTTCCTTGGCAAGAGAATGTTGCCCATGCAATGGTAATTATTAACAATGTCTGTGAATATTGAGCCTCATGAGCCACTTGGGAGATCAGTAGCCATTACAGGAATATGAAAAATGCAAGCATCAATTAACAGGTATAATACCTGGGCAAGTCTTCATAAGGACATTGTGAAGTTCTGAAAAAAAACATGTCATAAATGTCAGGTAGTTTATGTTTGTTTTTATATTTACTGCTAATCTACTTTCATAATTGTTTTCCTCTTTGTTAGCTTTTCAGTCATTTTCTACTGGCTCCAAAAAAAAACACTGTTTTCTTGCCTACCAGCAGTTTTTGTCACTTTGTAAGCCTTAACTTTTGTTTGGATGCTCTCCTTAACCGCCCTTGTTAACCATGAGTGCTTCATCCCATTCATTGAGTCCTTCTTTCTGACTGGAATAAATCTTCATTGAGCAGAATAAAATATCTGCTTAAATGCCTACCACTGTTCATCCACTGACATTTCTTAGTCTGTTTTTCCAGCCCAGTTTAGACAAACTTGTTCAAGAAGGCAAGGAGACAAAAAAAGCAGGAAACTATTGGTCAGCTAGCTTGTTGTTAGGAAAATGCTAGAGGTCCATGGTTAAGGAAGAAATGGCAGGATATTTCGAAAGGCTTAAGGCAATCAAACAGTATCAACATGGGTTATGAAATGAAAATCATGTTTGACAAATTTGCTAGGCATCATTGAGGTTAGAACAAGCAGAGTGAATAAAGGGATACTTTTTTTTCCACATTGGGTGCACACATCACTGATTAGGCCAGGAAATATCGCCATCCTCCTTTGGTCAGAGGGCAGTTAAGACTCACTTCACTTTTGTGGATCTGGAGTCACGTGTAGGGAAGACCAGGATAGATAAGGAAATCAGTGAACCAGGAATGTATTTGGATTTCAGCAGGCATTTTACAAGGTATAATCTAAAAGGTTATTTAAAAGGATAGAAGTTTAAGGTATTGAGGCAATGTATTTATATGGATCAAGGATTGTTTTTTACGCAAAGACAGAGAGCCAGGATTCATAGGTCTTTTGTAAGTTGGAAAGATTTACATAGTGGACTGGCACAGGATTGGTTCTAGGGTCTCAATTATTTACCATCCATATTAATGACTTAACAGGCACTGGCATGGCATGGTGGCTTGGTGGTTAGCACTGCAGCCCCACAGTGCCAGAGGACCAGGTTTGATTCCAGCCTTGGGTGACTGTCTGTGTGGAGTTTGCATATTCTCCCTGTGTCTGTGTACACTTTCTCCCACAGTTCAAAGATGTGCAGATCAGGTGAATTGGCCATGCTAAATTGTCCATAGTGTTAGGTGCATTAATCAGAGGGAAATGGGTCTGGCTAGGTTACTCTTTGGAGCGTCGTTGTGGACTTATTGGGCCAAAAGTCCTGTTTCCACCCTGTAGGAAATCTAATCGATACAATTTTTCTGATGAGACAAAAATATAGCATATTGTGATGGTGATACAAAGAACTTGCAAAGGGCTATAGAACAGTTACATGGGTGGACAAAAACGTGGCAGATCGACTTTGGGAAAGTGCGAGGTCCCACACTTTGGTAGGAAGAATCAAAAGGCTGCATATTATTTAAATGGCGGTAGATTCCAAAAGGTGCAGTGCAGAGTATCTATGGTGCAGTGGAGTAGTATAAAGAGTGATCTTACTAAAACTTAGAAAATTCTGAGTAGGAAGTTTAAGAGAGCATATTTTGAGAGCATGTTTTGACAAATAAGAGAATCTCAAACTATGAAATACAGTTGCAGAAGAAAGGGACACTCTTGAGACTAGAATTAATTTTTTTTTCCTGGAGGATAGAAAATGTCCACTCCAGCAGTTCTGGAGGTTAAATCAGTGAATGTATTTAAAAAGGAGGTAGATATATTTTTGGAATATTGGGGTAGTGAGGGCTAGGATGAGCTGGCATGGGAGAGGAGTTCAGGCTAGGGGGCAGGCCAACCATGATCTTGTTGATTTATGGAGCAGGCTCGAGGGGCCAAATGACCTACTCCTGCACCAGTTTCTAATGTTCTCATGTCTGGAGCCAGTGTGTATCTTGCCTTTAAGATATTGTGGCAACCTTTTGTTTGCACCACAAGGAGGCAACAGCCATTGCATGACTGGCATGAAATATTATTTGCAGCCTGTAACAGCACTATTAGCCTATTTAACATCTCTTGAGTATCTGCTTTTGAGGACAAGCGAATTTCTAGGCTAGTGAATGTATAAGGTCTTCCAACTGTTTCGTCAACATCAACTAATACAATTGGGAATGCTTTCCCACAGCAAGGTGAATTTTGAAAACATTAATTTTGTCAGTTCTCGTAGTGCAAAACTAACTGTCCCAAACCATTTATATTTAATTAAATCCCATATTAAACTCATCCTTTAAATTTGAAATGTGGTGGTCATCAGTATGGTGTGTTACAGCCCTGAGTTTCTCTGCAACGATAATGTGTTGCTTAGCAGTGAGTGAGCAGCTGATACACAGATCTATGTGACAGCTCATTTTCCTCTTCAGCAAGTTTATACAAAAGGAAGGAACGGAACCAGCAAGGCAGAATTCTATTTAAGCAATGAAGATGTGGGTGTCTGCAACTTGTTAAATTGAGAATAAGCTGGCCAGCTGAGACCAAAGGTCAAGCTTAATCTCTTCACTCATATAGGTTCCCTTCCACTCATCAAATTAAAATGTCCTGGTACATTTACCATAACTGAACTGGATGGATTTTATTTTACAATTTCACATTTAATGTATCTCGTCCCTGTTTTTGTTTAATTTTTAAATATTTACATTAACTGCGATTGTCTCTGCAATGTTAGTAGAAGATCAGTGTGTTCTAATTGGTACTATATATGCCATGGATAAATGATGGAAAGAAAACAGTTGAGGGAGGCATTATTTTATCTCTTAAAGGTAACATGGTTGAATATTGAAAAGAATGATAGATGGAGTGCTATGGGGAGACAGCAGGATAGTGGGATTAATTTTACGTTGCAAGCGTATTGGATTGAATGGCCTCCATTCGTTTGATGTTTTCTGGTGTTCTGTGTAGATCAAGGAAGTTAATGTTTTACAACAGCCTGGTTTGGGTAAGCAAATAGCAGGGAAGGGAGTGGAATCAATGCAAGCTAAGGAAGTATTTGCTGGGGAGTTAATGACGGCTTTATTCCTACTACATACAATTCAAGAAAATTCTGACTCATTCCCATATAAAGAAAGACAGGCAGCAAATCAACGTAGATGTGAGGATAAAGTTCAGCTCATGAACTGGTCCAGTCATGGACAGGGAATAGAAAGCAAACGTGCAGATATGTAGCAGGTGACTAGGATGGGCAAAGCAAAGACAAGGATATCTGCAAACACTGCATAAATTCATAATTGCATGAATACCTTGAACTAAAAATTGGAGAGATATCAACACTCGGGTCTGAATGTTATGGCCCTTCAACTGCAAGTTTATAGGTGGGCTGGCCTGTAATATAGCATGGATGCCTAGCCCACCACCTACCCACCCTTGCACTGCCACAATTTTACCAGCCATAGCAGAGGCATCAAATAGCCAACGTGTCCGTGAAAAATTGAGGCTTTAAATCACTAATGAATTGCCACATAATGACATTATCCTGCCAACACATCGATTTAGCCAGCAGCAAGTGGGTACATGCCAAGAACTTATCCTGGTAGCTTTCATTGTTTAGGCTGGTGGCAGTCAAAGGAGGGTGCTGTCTCCTTAGTAAGTCCATATGGTCCCATGTGGGTGGATGGACAGGGACCTGGGACCCCATCAAATCCACTTCAAGAGCTGTACCTCAAGACATGGATGAAGAGTTAACCATCTTTGAAGGCCACATCTTGAAATGTGCTGAAGCCTCTGCAGCTTATCCCATCGGCACTTGTGGACAAATAGAACTGGTATTAAGAATTTCTTCAAGATAATGTGTTACTTTAGTTTTAATGTTACTACTCTTTTTTGTGTTGAAACTGAATATTCAAGGCTGATCCAATCTATGTCAAGAAGACACAAAATCCTTGACCATTGCACCTAGTCCCACGAATTGAGTACTTTGTGGGTGGCACGGTGGCACAGTGGTTAGCACTGCTGCCTCACAGCGCCAGAGACCCGGGTTCAATTCAGGCGACTGTGTGGAGTTAGCACATTCTCCCCGTGTCTGCGTGGGTTTCCTCCAGGTGTTCCAGTTTCCTCCCACAGTCCAAAGATGTGCGGGTCAGGTGAATTGGCCATACTAAATTGCCCATAGTGTTAGATAAGGGGTAAATGTAGGGGTATGGGTGGCTTGCGCTTCGGCGGGTCGGTGTGGACTTGTTGGGCCGAAGGGCCTATTTCCACACTGTAAGTAATCTAATCTAATCTAATCGAACTGGGTAAAAACAATGACTGCAAATGCTGGAAACCAGATTCTGGATCCAACGCCTGAACTGCTGTGCTCTTCCAGCACCACTGATCCTGCTGAGATTTTCCAGCAATTTCTGATTTTGTTTCTGATTTCCAGTATCTGGAGTTCTTTGGTTTTTTTGATAGGACACATTTTTGTTTAGTTTTAACAAGGTGATCTTTCACTGAAACATAAATACGTAGTGTCACAGTTTTCATTTTAACAATAAGAAAGAAGTTTATTAAGCAAAAATAATGAAGATAAAATAAAATAAACCATGTTATTTACTTGTAATAAAATGTAAATACATCATAAATATACAATTCCATTAATCCCAGAATACTACTTTACCAATTCCCAAAGAAAGTAAGAGAAATTTTGGGAAGGCAAATCAGGGCAGAACATACTCAGAGGAATCTCGATTATCAGGCATTCAGTTAACCAAATTTCAGATAATCCAAATAACATCGCAAGGTCCCACTGCATGGCTAACTATGTTATCCGGCATCGATTATCCGACATTCGATTAACCGAACGAAATACTCACTGGCCGTGTCCTTCGGATAATTAAGGTTCCTTTGTACACTTAATGGTAAAATCCAGAAGAGTGTTGCCAAACAAAGACACCTTGGATGCAGGTTCATAGATCCTTGAAGGTGGAGTCACAGGTAGGCAGGGTAGTGAACAAGGCATTTGATAGGCTTGCCTTTATTGGTCAGTACATTGAGTTTAGGAGTTGGCAGGTCATGTTGCAGCTGTACAGGACATTTGTTTGGACATTTTTGGAATACTGCATTCAATTCTGGTCTCTCTATAGCAAAGAAATTGTGAAACTTGAAAGGGTTCAGAAAAGATTTACAAGGATGTTGCTGGGGTTGCAGAGTTTCAGCTATAGGGAAAGGTTGAATAGGCTGCGGCTCTTTTCTTTGGAGCGTCGGAGGTTGAGGGGTGACCTTATAGAAGTTTATAAAATCATGAGGTGAATGGATAGAGTGAATAGCCCAGGTCTTTTTTCCCAGGGTTGGTGAGTCCAAATGAGAGGGCATACGTTTAATGTCAAAGGGGAAAGATTTAAAAAGGACCTGAGGGGCAACCTTTTCATGCAGAAAGTGGTGCATGTATGAATGAGCTGCTTGAAGAAGTAATGGAGGATGCTACTATTAACATTTAAAAGGCATCTGGATGGATACATGAATACAAAAGGTTTAGAGGAATATGGGCCAAATGAGACCAGATTTACATAGGATACCTGTTTGACATGGAGGAGTTGGATCAAAGGATCTGTTTCCATGATGTACGTGACTGTAACTCTAAATCTCTTGTACAGTACTTATATCACAAACCATTACCCTATTGCATTTAGATGTAATTCATAGAATCCTCGCAGAGTGGAAACAGGCCATTCAGTCCAACAAGTCCACACCTACTCTCCGAACAGCATCCCACCCTGACTCACCATCTCTGCACTGCCTCCCCCGCACCCCCCCCCCCACCCCATCCCTGCAACCATGCATTTCCCATCATGAATCTACCTAACCTGTACATCTTTGGACTGTGGGAGGAAACTGAAGCACCCTGAGGAAACCCACGCAGACATGGAAAGAACATACAAATTCAATACATGCACACAGTTGCCCGAGGCTAGGTCCCTAGCACTGTGAGACTGCAGTGCTAATCACTGAGCCAATGTGAGTTTAACACCTATACTGGAACCTCTGATAACTTATTCCCAGGGCTAGCACACATCTGAGTTTAAATGAACTCTGCTTCCAGTCCTCTTCAGGGTTTTATCCCAACACCTTCGTCTGGTATTATCATGAACACCTTACTCTAAGGTAATCTAGTTTTACCATATTCTTCCTTTCGCAGTGGCATTGCTCTACACTTTCCCTTTGAAAGAACTTCCCAGAATAGCCAAAACAAAGTAAAATTAAAATCACTTCCCCAAGCTATGGTGTTTATTTTAAGCTTAGAAAATCTTTCTAAAAGTAGAAATGCCAAACAGATATTAAAATATAGAGTATAACCTTACTAAATCATAAAAGTCTAAATTAAACAAGAACCTATTAGACTGTCAGAGTAGCTCTCATGAACAATTTTAAATCACCGCATCTACAAACTAATTAACTGCAGACTCACAGAAAACCCATGTGTTACAATTCAAAATTCAAAACCCAAACTTAAAATAAATTATATTCGAGGACTATATAAATCACACAGTTTATATCATACTTCACAGTGTTGATGCTGTCATTTTTTCCATAGTTCCATTTTGCCATTTATAATTTGCATGAGCCAATTATAAATGTCAAGTTTATTTCATTTCCTTTGTTGATTGAGATTGTGCTCAAAATCCCCAGCTGTTTATTCAGGTCATTGTGTGTAACTTATATTTGGTCTGAACCCATGCTTCACTTGATAAAAGTTTGAGATGACAGCCTCACTTCAATAGCATACTATTTATGACCTGTGGATCTGGTAACTCCCTGTTTTTGAATTTTTCATGATACTTTTTGCTTAAAAGTCCCTAACCTTAATGACTTATTTAATCATCAAGCCTTCTTCCATTGCTATCCTATTGTTCGGGCCGTAATTCTGACACTGTAAGACAATTATCAAGCATGCAGTCAGTAACTCTTGATTTTGGTGAAGCTTGACATTTCAAGGATGAGCTACAGGTAACACTTAAAATCTATAATTCACCTTTATTTTTCTGAAGAACTTCCCTAAAACTATCCAAACATTTGCCCTGTAATAGTTGCTCCTTTGTGAGCTAGTAGAGTTCTCCAGATACCCCCTCCAGGTCATTCATCATCCTGATGTAGAACTGTAATCACCATTCCTTTATCATTACTATGCCAAATTTCATTACCTCCCTGCAGAACAGCATTATGGTAATATATTCATCAAACAGACTGCAGTAGTTTAAGTCTACTCATTACTTTCTCAAGGTAACTAGCAAAGCACAACAAATGTTGGACTTGCCAGTAATGGCCACATTCTTGGACTGAATCACTCAAAAGCATCACTTTTCACCAGTTTTTAATTATTTATTTTCTATTTTGTCATTTGGATAAAGGAGCTGCACTTACCACTAATAACAGAAGTAGGACAGAGGGATTTAAGGCTAAAAATATATTTATTTTTCTTTTTTGCTTCATTGGTGAGGTACCAGCTTTACTGGCAGTAAATGGATGTCTTAAGTCCTTATAACAAAGAATAGGTGCATGTGGCATTCTGTGCTGCAAGTTTACTATTGGCCCAGTTGATAAAGAACAATATTGGTGCCAGGGCCCACACATCAAATTGACATTAGGCCTGCTGTATATGCAAATAGAGAAACTAACACTTGCTTTCAGACTTCTTCCCAAAATTGGGTTGCTCTCAATGTAGTTGGCATTGCATCTGCTATGTTCAGAGGAACTACATTTATATTAGACTACAGATACTGCTGGAAGCTGCTCCCATAATTGTAGGTTTTGTTAATTAAAATACACTGAGTTAAATGTGGAGCCAAGATAAATATGTCATGTCGTTCTGGAAATATTTTCAAGAACATTGCTGGCCCCTCCATGGTCCAATACTATTCACCACCCTATTCTTCCAACCCTATCCCACAATAAAGCAAGTTCAGCCGCTGTCATTAAAGGGGCCGAAAGTAATGTCTGCTATACCAGTGAGGTGCCTGGGGTGTGCAGCATGTTCTTCAACTCACTGGTCTAATATAAATTTAGGTTTAAGATTGAATTTTGATTGGACCTCAGGCCAACAGCACAGGAATAACTCTATGTTTTTGGAATGATGGCAAGCCAGCACCATTTAACATTTTCCACAGCATCTTACCAGATCATACTTAAACACCAAAAGAACAGAGTCTAAAATCTTCCCATTGTGATTTTGATTAATTCCACATCTGACAATTTTGACATGACTTCAGGATCAAAAATTAAACTGTCACTGAAAAAAGAAGCCTTTAATCATGTGAAGTTAAAAGGATATCTGTTGAATGACTTGACATGCAAGTGAATAACTAACTGTTTCTTTTAACAAGCAAGTCTGCTTTACAGTGTTACTTGCCATGTTATTTAATTTGTATTTTGCTATCTTCATACCATGGGATGATGCATTTTATTTCTTACAATCATTTGGACTTGGAGATTTGAAGGACGCTATCTCTTTTGTAAAGTACTTGGGTGTTATCATGTGTGAAACAGCTGATACAAATTAGCAGCGCTTATTTACATTTCTGTAGATTTTTTATTAAATTGAAGTTTGCCAATTTAGCAGTACTGTACAAATTCAAAATTACCCCTTCTATTTTGAAGAGCTGTTCAATCTCTAATCCTTCAACTAAAATTATCAACAATGTATTTGTGATTGCTTTTCTTAAAGGATGCAAAAGGTCACCAACATTTTGTAGACAGTTTGTTACAAATGATTTAAGTTCCATGGACTGAATTTTCCAAGCCCATAACAATATCAGAAAAATGAGAGTCACAGTGCCAAGAAAAATAATCTGATTCTCCAACCAAGGTTTGAACAGTGAGATGAGATTTTCACTAATGAGCAGTGAGCAGCCATTTGTATGCATTTACATCTCATGAGAATTGGATCATGTCTCATGTTGATGCAATTTCCTGTCTTAATTACGGTGAAGAGAAACTAGACAGCGGCACTTCCTGGTGTGACAGTCAGATTGAGTACCTGGTGGTTCCAGTTTGTTGCTTGTCTCTCCAGGGGTCCATCTTGGATAGCTGTCTCCAATACCTCCGGGATACTCCAATAACATTAAACAAACGCTCATATAATACAGATGAAAGACAGCTGCCATCACTGTCACAGCCCACCTGGGAAGGTGTGCGGATACTTGAGATGCAGTTCCCAGTGATCCTCATTGTCCATCAGCAGGTCATGCAGTTGATCAGAGTAGAGATTCCAGCTGGACAGTACCGGCATGAGTCCTCAGACATGACCCACATGGAAACTTGATGCAGCCCTCATTAGCCCCAGTAGAAGAAGGGTTGTGTTACAGATCCCGAGACAGCATGAGATGGCATTCTGATCTCCAACTCTGAACAAAGTATGATACTGCTGCCTCTCTCTCATCAGATAAAGCTTTTTGCCCACATACCGTAGCAAATTGTGTGTGCAGCATCAATAATGAGGACTTCTCCCTCACCACAAACTCTACTACACCCATGAAAGTCAGTACTGCATGAACATTCTTTTAGATTAGATTTCCTACAGTGTGGAAACAGGCCCTTCGGCCCAACAAGTCCACACCAACCCTCCGAAGAGCAACCCACCCAGACCCATTCCCCTACATTTACCTCTGGCTAATCTACCTAACACCAAGCGCAATTTAACATGGCCAATTCACCGAACCTGCACATCTTTGAACTGTGGGAAATCCGGAGCACCCGGAGGAAACCCACGCAGACACGGGGAGATTGTGCAAACACCACACAGACAGTTGCCCAAGGCGGGAATTGAACCCTGATCCCTGGCGCTGTGAGGCAACAGTGCTAACCACTGAGCCACCGTGCTGCCCACCTTATAGTCCACGGTGTGAGACAAGCAGCTCTTGCACCTTGTGAGAGTTATCGAATTTTGAAACATAATTGTTAATTTGCAACTAAAGGTGAATTTCTTTCACCCTACATGACTTATGCTTCATAGCCATTAGCAGATTAATTTGTAATGCTAAATTACATGGTCAAATATTGTTGTCTATTTAATAGGTCAAAGTGTGAAATCCATGTGGAGCCTGTGATGTGAAGATCACATAGTTTTATTTTTCTTTCCTTTGGATTGTAGACTAAAATGGAAAAAGGATACTGCTATAAACCAAAGAAACTGTGAAATAGGTTTCTGCACTCTAAACAAACAAGTAACTCAAACTTATTGTGAGCTGTTGTTTACACTGCTGCTTTGTTCAAACAGTGGAGTAAGATATCTAATACATGAGACCATACTAACCATCTGGAATTTGTACCTCCTTCACCCTGATTGCTTATTGGTTTGTCCAGTGAGGATCAGTTGTGAAGGCCAGAATCATGAGCTTGAAAACAACTCCCTGATTGGCTCTTGGAGGTGAAGAGAGACTGTAGGAACTCTGTAGGGACAGAAACCTCCAGTTTGATAAAGAGAAATGGTCGCCTCCTCTCTCTCTCTCTCTCTCTCTCTCTCTCTCTCTCTCTCTCTCTCACTCACTCTCACTGTCTGCAGTGAATTAACCAAAACCTGGAAGATAGCTAGCTGTTCTCTCCCACTAGTTGCCATAAGCTGTTGCCTTGAACAATCATTGACTGAGAAATGACCAATTATGCAAATTATCCTGTGTCTGCAATAAAGAACTTGGATATAATAAAAAGCTCAGAGATCAGGAGGACTTGGGGAGCAAAAGAATGCTACATCCACATAGGGAAAAGGAAGTGAGGCCTCATGAGCTAATAAGTAGGCAGTGCAGACGACACACAAGGCTAGTGATCTTGGGGACCTGGGGGTGGGTGGGGTGGGGCGGGGCGGTGAGGTTCTTGGACAGACTTGATTAGATGAGAGCAGCTGAGGGAAGATGCTGCATGCGTTAGTGAGAATACTAGACTGTGTGTTTAGTTAGGAGGAGAGTGTGATAGCAGAGTTGAAGTATCTGTAGGATAGTAGAAAGAAGACAGTCCAAAAGCTTCATTAACATTCTTCCTGAATTGCTGGACATTCCTCCACACCCATGGAGACACGCTAACCTGGATGGCAACCTTAGACTAGCCTGGCAGGTCCTGGTGCCATAGTCTCCTCTGAAAATCCTGAGGGAAGAGCATGACCATCCTCCGCACCACTGAATCCAGGAAGACCTCTAGGTGCCATCCTGCCACTGTTGGCAATCTATAGGGAATTTCCTCCAACATTGCCATGGTGAAGGGCAGGTCCTGACTTGCAGCAATTAACTTTGGGTTTTAAATGTATCGCTGGTGCCCTAGAAATGTGACACTGGTGAGCTGTGTAAAATTGTGTACAAAAACTTGTTTGGTGTACATGGAGAGAAACTCTCCCAAATTGACACAATGGCTTGATTTTACCAAATATTAGCTATAATTATTATTATAACATTATTATATTAATCGCAATCCCTTGGAAAATATCAAACTAATGAAGTTCTGCAGGAAAAGTCAAAAAATGGCACACAGGGAAAACCCAACGTTAATAAAATGTAGAAGCAAGTTAAATATTTTCATTATGTTAGTTGTTTGATTTATCCTTAGTTATTCAATATTGAACATTGCTTGTTGGAAGGATCTGTATATCAATAAAGTTCAGTGTTAATTTGATTTTACTGATGACCTAACATGTTTGCTTGCATTCAACTTATCTTGGTCTTGATCCATGAAATTTCTGAACATTTTTCATTTTACCCTTCTGCTTAACTTTCCAATTAGTTCTTTTAATCAACTGGAATGTCGTCACCTGATTTGATACTATAATCACATGTGAGATATCAGTGAGACAAACTACAGAGGTGTGAGTTGCTCATTAATCCAACCTCTGGGTAAAATATGACACGCATAATTTTTAGAAAAGATGAAGCCAAACAACACACAGAATGCAGTTATCTAACAGCTATTGGATCAAAAACTAGTCACATGTAACAATATTCAGTTTGCAGATTCAAATTATACTGTTGGCAACACCTTGCTCTGAGGTCAAGGATGGAGAAACTCTCTATAAGTTGCAAGAAAAGTAGGTACATTTTCTAGTAGGTTAGTTTCGACGTTGCGATTGACTAAGAATACGCAAGTCCCATTGAGTCCAAAAGACTGTTTGGATGATCTTAATTAATTCACACCAGAGGGGAATGCCAGCTTGACGCAGCCCTGTTATCATTTGTATTTGAATCTCATTTTGGAGTGAAATTGCTGATTTAACTCTGATGTTCTGCTGGTACATTTTGCACTGAAACAGGTTCAAGCTCGTCGGAAAATGACAGTATACTCTATCCAGTGACACTTGATCTCATCAGCAAACTATGGGGGTAATTTTGAACTTATGTCTGGAACAGAAAATGAATTGGACCCTCATAATAGAAACAGTCTGACTTTTCCTTTGTATTGATTTCAAACGGAAGAACGGTTGGGCAGATTCTATAATAGGCATCTGATCTCCAGTGCTAGTTCAATGGTCCAGCGATAAGTTGAAAATTACTCCCTGCATGTTTGTAAGTGTTAGTTTGTAAAAAGAAAATCAATCTCTTGTGAAGTTGTCTTTAAAACTCAAAAGCACAGTTAAGTGCCTCTGGTCCAGTGGATGATTTATTTTTCCTACATATATAGTTTGATGTTATCCCTTGATTACAGTTGTGTCTCATCTCTAAATCCTTCCTGTATCCAGAAACCTATTGTGTGGCTAAATGATAGAGTGCCAGCTGTTTCATAGAGCAATACAAGAAGTCCCACTGTCCTGTTCTTTCCCCACACCCTGCAATATTTTCTTCAAGAATTTATTGATTCTCTTTCTGAAGGCTATTATTGAATCATTATTCTCTTGAGCAGTGCATCCCAACCATTGTTATATAAGAATGTTATTCCTTATGCCTCTTTCCCCACCCCCACCATTGCCAATCATCTGAAATCTGTGCTTTCTAGTTCCATCAGCAGTCTCTCTATTTATTATTTATAAATTAATCATGCTTTTAATCACAGGAATATCTTTCTTCAAAATCATATAAACTATGCCACAGTGATGGTATGACTGTGTATTTCACTGTATAAAATGGATCCTGAGAAAAAGTCATAAAAATAACCCTAGAGCAAATTACAGTATTTGAAGCTAAGCCGATGGAATATCAAAGACCCAGGGACATTCATACTGTGTGTTTGGATCCATTCAAGCCTGAAGTGGTCTACCAAAGATGAAGATAGCCACCCTACTGGTCTAACTAGAAGAATCTTGTTTCACAAATGAAATGAAGCTTTTTGCATTACTGCAAATGCTTACAATTTACATGAAAGTGATCTACATTACAGAGACTGTTAAGAGCACTCAGTTTCCAGTTTGTGTCCTACCAGCTCTTGTTTCACTTTCTGACCAAGTTCCTATGATATGTTCAGAAGGGGTGATATTTCCTGCACTCAATCAATTATTAACCGTTTTGGTTTCATGTAGAAATCACAAACCAACAATCCAATCTTTTGACTTTCCTCTAACTTAGTATGAATCCCTTCTGCAAATTCAAGACAATTCTTTACTCTCACTGTCAGCCAGAATGCATGCAAGGCAAAAGCAGAATTGCAAATGCCTGAGCAGTTAAAATCTATTATATGCATGTCCTTTAACATGTCCCTCTATAGATAACATGGCATCACTAAATTTGTTACATTTTCCTCATTATATAGGCTGCTAAGCTTCCGATGTCAATTATTATTGTTGGAGTTGGACAAGCAGAATTTGATGGTGAGTAGATTATTGAAATCTTAGTGCTTTCTTATTATATTTGGTGTCAAGGTATAGTTGTATATCTAAGAATATTAAAGAAAGTTCTGGAGGACAAGAAATTTCTTGTTAAATAAAGAAGTACTGATCCCATCAAGCATTCATTTCCATTCTTAATTGAAACTTT
Source organism: Hemiscyllium ocellatum (assembly GCF_020745735.1). NCBI lineage: Eukaryota > Metazoa > Chordata > Chondrichthyes > Orectolobiformes > Hemiscylliidae > Hemiscyllium > Hemiscyllium ocellatum. Next base: position 24,262,749 of record NC_083426.1, on the reverse strand, counting down.
TCCATTTTTGATTTGGACGGTTGGCATTCTTCCACTTGCAAAAGTCTTTGGGAATACTGGCTCAGAAGTTTGGTGAGGTCAGCTGCATTGTTGGCAAAGCTAACATTTGTTGCCAATCAAAGAACAATTAGGAGAACAGATGTTGGCCTTGGCAGAAACACCCACATTTCATAAAGGAATAACGAACGTTTTTCTATAAAGTTAAAAACTGAGATTTCTGCGGTTAGTAAGTTGCTTCCTCACTCTCCAAATCAGTCCACCATCTACAAGGTACAAATCAGGAATGTGATGGGATATTTTCCACTTGACTGGATGACTGCAGGTCCAACAACACTTAAGATCTCACCACCATTCAGCACAAATGCTTGATTTATACCTCGTTCACCATCTTAAACATTCAACTGAAGTGCAGCAGATAAATTTGATCTTGGGCTGCAAGAGTCCATGGCAAGGTCTGCATATATTTACCACACTCAACTGCTCTTGAGATGATGATGGTGATGGTGGTGTTGGGGAGTTACCTTCTTGAAACAGTGCAGTCCATATGGTGCAGGTATACTCATAAAGAATGTTAAAGATAGTGAACAAGGTATAGATAAAGCATTTATCCTGGATGGTGGTGAGCTCTTAAGTGTTGTTGGACTTGTAGTCATCCCGTCAAGGGGAGAATATTCTACCATGCTCTGATTTGTTCCTTTTGAGGATGGACAGGTTTGGGGAGTGAGGAGGTGACTTGATAACCACAGAAATCTCAATTACTAACCAGTTTTTAAACTTCTATTACTTTTTTATAAACTATGGGTGTTGCTGGCAAGGCCAACATTCGTAGACTTAATTGTTCTTTGATTGGCAACAAATGTTTATTTGCCATTAACACAGCTGACCTCACCAAAGTTCTGAGGTTGTATTCGTAAAGACTTTTGGAAGAAAGCGAACAGATGTGGCTGGACACAGTGCTTTTCTTTTATTTAACCATTATTATACCTTTTCATTTGGCAAGTAAATTGTGTAGATAAAGAGCTACCATGATAAAGAGAGATCGACTAAACTGGCTATGTTCCCCCAAGTTTAGAAAAATGGGAAGCTACATTGAAATTCTTAAGAATGTTACCAGGGCAGATACTCAGAAAGTGTTTACCCTGGCTGGGAGCCTATAACACAGGGGAACAGACTTAGAATAGGGGTTTGAATATTTGGGACTGAGATGAGGAGAAATACCCTCACTCAAATCATTGAGTCTTTAAAATTGCCAACTTTTGACAGAAATTGTTGGAATTATGGGCACCAAATGAATTAAGGGATAGTGAGATTTTGCAGAAGTAGTGTTGTTGAGATAGAAGATCAGCTATGATTTTGTTGAATGGTGGACTACACTTGCAGGCTCATAATTTTACTATGGTCCTATTTCTCATATTCTTATATTTAAAAGTTATATTACACATCTTTTGTCATTAGCTGACCAATGTTTCAGCAAATAACAACAAATTTAATGTTTAAAACAGTATTAATTTTATTTATGATCTTATAAATATATCCGACCTTATGATTCATTTATGCCTTTGAAAATTTGAAACAATTGAAAATTGTGATCTTCAAGGCAAGAGTTCAGATCAATACTTCACATGTGATCCTGAAGTATGTAGATAAAGAAGATTCTTGTGTTCAAATCCAGAAATGTTCTGTGTTAGCTAATCTTGATTTTAGCCACATTGTGATATGGGACATAAGAACAGGATTAGGCCAATCAGCCTGTTCTCTCATTCAATGAGATTATAGCTGATTATTATTCTGAAGCTTCTCACCTTGATTTGAAAGCTCTTAATGCCTTTGTCCATCAGTTTCACATTTTAAAATTATTAAACCATTACTTTTTTGTGGAAAATGGAGTTCTACTCGTCTATCATTCTTTACCTAAAAAAGAACTTCTTAACTTTGAATAGTCAGAAAAATCAAAGACACTAATGTGAGACGGTGAAAGAGATCGTGATTGCAGCTTATTCACATTGTATCACTCCTAATCTCAGAGAGGGGCAGTGCTTTTAAATGCCAGGTTGTACTAGTTAACATGGCATTCATCTTATGAGTTCTTTGAGTTTGGTATCTTCTGTGCATGACAAAACAGAAAATACTGAAAACGCTTTGCAGGTCTTGCAGTACCTATCAAGAGAAATAAGTCTGCGACCTTCATGATGAAAGGTTGTCCATCTGAAACATTAACTCTGCCTCTCTCTGTCGTATTTTGACATAACTTCCAGCACTGTCAGGCCTGTATCTTTAAAGTACATCACAACATGTGGTGTTCCACTGCCTCAACTTAAGGCATTCTCTGTGTCATGGATTCAGTGATATGTTATCAACTAGTCAGCTATGCGTATGTAATGCACAATAATTACAGATCCCAGACTAAATGTACGTCCAGTGTAAGTCAGTGATATTGCAGATATTATCTAAATAATTATTGTTATAAATACAGTTCAAGGCATCTGTCTCAATAAAAAAAACTAATTGTGCTATATGTTATGTAAACTGACATATAAAAATATAATAAAGCACCTCACTTTGCACATACACATTGTCAGATCTGTTCAGTTTCAACATCAACAAGATTTCAGGACTTTATTCAAGCATTCAATCAAAGTTGCAAAGCTGAAGACAAAACAAAATTGCAACATTGCAGTTTTGCTAGAAAATAAATCGTGATTTGTTTCGCACATGCTCATCTGGAGGGTTTGAGTTATAAGGAGAGGTTGGGTAGTCTGCGATTTTTGGGCGGCACGGTGGCACAGTGGTTAGCACTGCTGCCTCACAGTGCCTGTAGACCCGGGTTCAATTCCCGACTCAGGCGACTGACTGTGTGGAGTTTGCACGTTCTCCCCGTGTCTGCGTGGGTTTCCTCCGGGTGCTCCGGTTTCCTCCCACAGTCACAAAGATGTGCGGGTCAGGTGAATTGGCCAAGCTAAATTGCCCATAGTGTTAGGTAAGGGGTAAATGTAGGGGTATGGGTGGGTTGCGCTTCGGCGGGTCGGTGTGGACTTGTTGGGCCGAAGGGCCTGTTTCCACACTGTAAGTCTAATCTAATCTTCTGGTTTCAGACTTCCAGCATCCACAACATTTTGTTTGTCCTTTTCCTCATTTATGTGCAATAAAGATATTAAGCAATGTTCTTTGGAAGGGAAACCAGTGATTCCATCTCGGTCTTTCAATGAAATGCTGGTGCACTACCATCAATTGGTAATACAAAGGCTAACAAGATTTCAGGACTTTATTCAAGCATTCAATCAAAGTTGCAAAGCTGAAGACAAAACAAAATTGCAACATTGCAGTTTTGCTAGAAAATAAATCGTGATTTGTTTCGCACATGCTCATCTGGAGGGTTTGAGTTATAAGGAGAGGTTGGGTAGTCTGCGATTTTCTTCGCTAGAGTGTAGGAGGTTAAGGGATGACCTTATAAAGGTTTATAAAATCATGAGGAGGATATATAAGATGAAGAACAAACATCTTTTCCCAAGAGTGGGGGAATGTTTGTGATGATGCTGCTTCTTTAACAAGGTTATGTTGTCCTTGGCTTTTCTCACGATGGGATGTAAAGGCAGAGGTTCCTATATGTCTGGAAATATCTACTTGAGAAGACTTTGAAGTTTTTTTTTCAAAAAACACTTGTACAATGAAAGGGGAGTGGCCAGTTCTCCCAGTTCAGGGTTTGGTTTGGTTTGGTTTTAGCAAGCAGTCTGTTTGAAGCTGCTGGGCAAGTCTTTAGGTGGGGCTCCATCCTGATCCTCTCTCTTTCTTTGACATTGCTCTCCATTGAGAACCTGTGTTTGATTGTATCTTTTTTTGCCAAAGAGGTATTTATGGGGATGTTCCAATATTTGCAATGGCATTGTTAAGTTGCGTTAGAGTCAATTGAGTTTTCAGTTAGGTTAAGTTATTCTAAATTGGGTTTTCCTTTGTGTTTCGTTCAGTAGTTATAGAGTCATAGAAATGTACAGCATGGAAACAGAGCCTTCAGTCCAACTCATCCATGCCGACCAGATATCCTAACCTAATCTATCCCATTTGCCAGCGTTTGGCCCATATTCCTCTAAACTCTTCATATTCATATACATCCAGATGTCTTTTAAATGCTGCAATTGTATCAGCCTTCCTCTGGCAGTTCATTCCATACACACACCACCCTCTGCATGAAAAGGTTGCCCTTTATATCTCTTTTATATCTTTCCCGTCCCACCCTAAATCTGTGTCCTCTAGTTCTGAACTCCCTCACCCCAGGGAAAATACCTTGTGTATTTGCCCTATCTATGTCCCTCATGATTTCATAAACTTTTATAAGGTCACTCCTCAGCCTCCGACACTCCGGGAAAACAGCCCCAGCCTGTACAGCCTCTCCCTATAGCTCAAGTCTTCCAACCCTGGCAACATCCTTGTAAATCTTTTCTGAACCCTTTCAAGTTTCACAACATCCTTCCAATAGGAAGGAGACCAGAATTGCATGCAATATTCCATAAGTGGCCTAACCAATGGCCTGTACAGCCACAACATGACCTCCCTGTACTCAAACTCTGACCAATAAAGGAGAGCATACCAAATGCCTTCTTCACTATTCTATCCACCTGCGACTCAGTAAATAAATTCAATTTTGTTTGAAGCTGAGTGATTGAGCCAACTGCAACACTCCTGGAATATCCACGTTACACCGGCTCAAAACAACTAACAAAGTTAGACTCTGGGCTACTTTGTTGAAATATTTTGAGGGGATCTGGTCTAGTCCATAACATATTTTCAAGTGCTAGGTGAAAGATTTAAAAGGGAACTAAGGGACAACTTTTTCACACACATAGTGGTTTATGTGTGGAATGAACTGCTAGAAGAGGTGGTAGGTGCAGGTACAGTTACAACATGTCAAAGGCATGGAGATAGGTACATGAGTAGGAAAGGTTTAGAGGAAAACAAGCTAAAAGCAGGCAAAGTGGGACTAGCTTAGTTTGGGAAACTTGGTCAACATGGACTAGTTGAACCAAAGGGTCTGTTTCTGTGCTGTAAATTCTATGACTCTCTCCAGGAAGCAAGATACCAAGAGCCTGCCAGTGCCTGTGGAGCTATGATGCAGATTTAGTTATTTCCTCAATAGACCATAGATGTCACCATAGTGAAGTCTGAAAATGTTTTACAGTCAATTTTCTTAAAGCACATGTTGTCATGTATCATATATGGCAGCCAATTTGAGCTTAATAAATTCCAATAAAGGGCAATGTGATAATGACCAGATGGCCTGTTTTGGTGGTGTTGATTGAAAAGTAAATATTGATCAAGACATGGTCACAATAGTCACATGGATTGATTTACCTCAACTAAATTGTAGTGATTTGGGTTACCTATTAAATATCAGGGTAAAAATATTCTTGCCAAGAAGCAAACGTAGTAACAAAAAGAACAATCATTAGTGTGCAAATTGTTGAGAGATGTCAATCTGTCTTTCTCAAGGATCCTAGGACATCTGGGGCTTTTCACTCTACTTGAATCTGGTCTCTTGACTTTTAATGTCCTTTGACAATGTAACTTGATTAATATAACATATAACATATAAATCCTTGAACCATTAAGACTTCAACTCCAGTGGATCATTCTCTCTCTCACACACACGCACACACAGACACACACAAACACACACACACTCATTCTTTCTCCCCTACTCCACTGGAACAGTTTTCTAATAAAAGACTGCTCCCTTCCTTTTAAAACAATTACTTTAGCCCTAATTCTTGATTCTGATGCTAATCTTTAGACTGGCTTGTTGTGGGTATCCTTATCTTTGAAAATTAGTCATTTCTGGTTGCTATCGAAACCCCAAACCAACAATTAACTATTGATTGAAAACATCTTATGCAAATGAAAACTACCTAACCTAATGTGCTGTATTGCTAACTCCTAACTCTCTGTTCCAACAAATGCCATAGAAACATTCTATGATGAATGTGATCCCTGAGCAAATGCAAAGACCCCAGTGATGTTTTCCAAATGTCATATTTCTTTTACAATCATCTTTTGCAACGTCCAGCCCAAACATATGGATCGTTGTAAATGCACCTAACAACTTCTAGCCCTATGCAATTACTGATCAATGTGAAGAGCACACTTGGTGTCTTTGTAACAATGACATCTTAGTTTGTGCCCAATATTTACAATCTTTGACCAGTGGGAAGAGTGCTCTGAACATCCCACAATAATCTAACTTTAGCTTCTACTTTTTTGACTGGAGGGTCTTAAACATCTAACCCTCAACATTGGGACCTTATCTGCTGCCCATTATTAGACTCATTAATCTCAAATGTACTCCAGTAAGAATACCACATTTTCTTTTTTAAAGCTGCGGTATTTGCCGCTTAAAGAAAGGCCATCTTAAAGACTTCCTTCATATTATCCTTCCAATATGTGCAAATTAATTACTTTCCTTACTATGTCCGTGCACATCACCAGTTAGTGACTTAGGCCAGATGTCACAATGTCAACAAGGTGAAGATTAACAGCATAGATTGTACTCTGATTACTCCCTGCCATACCCACCACATGCTCTACTCCCTATCATTTCCTCACCATTGATTACTTTGGTTAAGTTATGTAACTCACCAAAAAAACAAGTTGTCGTTGAAGATTATGGCACAGTACCTGCTACATTTTCCAGCCACGTTTAAGTTATAGCATTTTTATTGAATAAGATGTTAATCTTCTACTTAGTTTTGCCGGATATTAAAACATACCCATGCTTTACACAGCAAGTACAATGAAATAAAGTTCTACTCTGGAATCAGAAATTGATCTATGAAATGCTTATTGACCTTAACACAAAGAGATTACAGCTAATTTAGTTATAGTAAAATTGATCTCCATTGCATTTCAGGCTTGCTTATTGACATGTGAAATTTAGTATTCTGCCAACACATTAGTGCACCTGCGCTACCATGTAATGTTGGACCACAGGGGACCATGTAATTTTCATAAAACAGTTTTTCAAACATACATTTGCTACAAAATCTGTTACTTACTGTTTGCAGCAATGGTGGAATTGGATGGTGATGACATCAGAGTATCTTCACGAGGGAAACTTGCAGAGAGAGATATTGTACAGGTATGTATGTAGAAACAGAAGCAACATAGTGTAAGTAAATATTGCAGAGTGAACTCAGATGATGTCACTTTTCATAAAGATTACACAGCTGACCATAAATGGCAAAGTACAGTTTGTGTATTGTAAATACTTAGCTACTGCTGTGCGCATGTGGTTGAAACACTCTTCAAAGAAGCAAACGAAAACATATTGAGCCATGATTTCCTGGGATATGCCTGATTGGCTAAACTTTATCTTGCACTCTTCAGCCCAATGGGATTTGGTCTGCAGCATGTGATAACAGGTCACCTGAGACCTTGGTGTCCAACAAGACTAACAATGCGTTTCCAAAACTGATTAAATTTAAAAATTGAGGAATGAAAACAAAGGCAAGGGCACTGTAAAAAGAAAAGTGAAGTCAATGTCAAATCATGTATAGATATAGAAATAAAGGGTACAGAAAAAATATCGGATGGAGCGAGGGAGAGGCTAAAGTACTATATAAAAGCTCTTTCTTTTAAAATTGGACTTGTTAAAATCTATAACAACCCAAAGAAATGGAACTTCACTCTTTTTTATTGATCACGTACTGGGAAAGTGAAGTTAACTTTTAATGATTAACAATTATTTCATGATTCTGAGGGTACTTATCAGAGATATAATGTTTGGTGGCAACATCAATTGAAAAATAATTAATTTATGGAAGTTATGGCCACTAAAGGAGAGATACCAATTTCAAGAAGCAGAATAGCCCACATTGTCTGGCAACTTGAGGTAATTCTCAATTCTAGCGCCACCCCAAAATACTGAAGCATTTCCATTTTAGTGACAAAATTTATAATTAACGGACCACAATTTTGGCAGCAAATTTGAGAGTAACTTATTTTTGTGACCAATTTTCATCAAGCCAGAAAAGCTCTCCCTCTTGAATTAATTCAGAAAAAAACAAACCCTTTTTTTTACAAAGAAGTTTTAAAGGACACTAATAGATTACCAGCATGTTAAAAGGAGAACTCACTGCCAAAACTAAACAATACGAACATGGGATCTGTAAAACCTCATAATTAATTATGAAATGGTAAATGTGAAGGAATAAATATCAATTGCATTTAGTTACTCATAGCGCAAATTCCTAATACCCACACAGCACAGATAATTCATGCAACTTTCAACTTCCTTATCTAGTTATAATCTGACAAACTCATGGTGTTAGAGTGCAAGTTAGTTGGATTCCACCCTGCAAGACGAAAGTGAATGAAGATTGCCCCATGGTTTTCAAGATGCAGTAAAAGAAAAATCGTAATCCAAATCAAACAGAGTAGGTTTTGGCTGTCAAGAAGAGATGAAAACATCTTCTGGTACTTTGTACGTGTTGTCACAATATCTCAATCAGGCACATAAAGAGATGAAACATTATGGAGAGCATTAATTCATTTCAAAACAGCAGTCAGGTTAATGAAATATTTATATGATATTGTGTTAATTTACTTAGTCTTCATTTATATTTATGTAATTATGGTAATTTTGCTGCTAGGTTCATATCTGTTGAGAATAATTTCCTGAAGTTGCTGTAAGTTTAATTCCATGTAATCTTTCTTCTCTAGTAAATAATGTGGCATTAAATATTATTTCCTTACAGTTTGTGCCATTTCGAGATTACATTGACCGCACAGGAAACCATGTGCTTAGCATGGCTCGACTGGCTAAAGACGTTCTGGCTGAGATTCCAGACCAGTTTATTTCCTACATGAAAACCCGAAGCATCAAGCCCAACCCTGCCCCACCACCATACACACCTACAGGCCTTGGTGTCCACACACAGATCTGACAAACATCATTTCTGGGATACTTAAACTTGCCAGGAACGGCTTGTGATGTTTAATGTGTTGATTATTCATCTGCTGTAGCCAGATGCCAAGAAAGCAGAACATCTTGAGAAGTTTCTTGTACTCAATCGTAAGATTTGTTCTACAAGTACAATATTGTTGAGTGATTGAGGTTAACCAAAATATAGGGTCCCGATTCTTTGAAGACAGAATAACAAAGAAAGTTGTGAAAACTTCTGCTGGAGTTTCAGAAGGGATTGACTGTCAGTCCACTCAAGGAGTGAAGTCGGATAAAATGTGTGGAATATAGTGAGTAGAAAATGCGGAATAAATTGAGGACTTGCAGATGGTTTACTTACTGAATATTTTGATGACATTGGTACCATTTGAAAATTGTCTGTTTTGTCTCTTGAAGTTTACAAATTGATTCTTTGTACAATCTGAATGGTTTATATAATACAGAAACTCTTTTAGTCAATTGTTTGGAAAATCAATAGGAATTTCTCATGTTTCATTGTTTACTGCATCTTTCTAGTGGGTTTCTTTTTGTAGCTTTAGTGATTAGTTTTAGAGTTCCTTTAGGCCAAACGAGTTAAAAAGAATTATAAACTGCTCAATGTAAATTCTATAGCCTGAGCTATACCAGACCATGCAAATACAATAGATATGAATTTGAAGGTTATAATTACAGTTATAAGGAATGATCTATTTGATCTTCTTTGCACAAATTAGAGTACTTTCTCTTTGACATAAAGAACAGAAATTTCAATTTCCACATGTGTGTAAACTGAGCAGATTTTGGCCATCTACAACACAAGGTGTTAATAACTTTAATAACTAAGTGATTAAGGAAAACTGTAAATGGCATCTTAAAAATCATTCAAATTTCTAGTTTCAATATAATGTCTACCTTTCGTGATACATTGTTTGATCTTAATTTCAAAATTCACATTATACAGTTACTATCTGTTAATTTCAGCATCATGAACATGGCATTAACAACATTGGTAATAACATTAACATTTAAAAAACTATGTGGATTAGTCTTTTAGACACCATTTACAGTTCCCTTCTATCATGCACAAAACGGAAGTTTTAAATTGCCCAAGGAGTTGAGAAAAATCTTGGACAGTTTGCCTGGCTGTCCTTTCAATTGGCTCCAATAGAAAAGGGGATCAAATGGGTATCCTACTGATGCACTATTGCTCCCCTCCAGTTGAAAATTCTACTTGAAGTGGGTAAATTTTTAATTGTGCTTAACTTAGGATTGTACTAAATCAAACTTTATTTTAATATGGGTTATAAATCAGATCAATGCAGTTATTTCTGTCATCCAATCTAGCCCTAATCCTGTGGGAAAAAAAAACATTCTATAATACATTGACAATCAACAAACAGATTGTAACAAACGTTTTGTATGTAGATCTAGTTAGAAGCACAATTACTGCACGAAAAACACTGCAGCATAATTACACTGATTTGTAGCTTGGTTCAAAATTATCTTTAAACAGTGAGAGTTTATATTCGCATGCAAATTAATGTTTTATTCTTAATGCGGCCTTGTTAGTTTATGATGTATGTGTATCCATTCATTTGGACAGACCTATTCTGTGGCCTGCCTTTTTATCTATCTCAAAATCAGATCTTTACATTTTTGACACTTGTATATTGTTCTCAATATAACATTTCTGATATAGCTTCACACAGAACCTTAAGACAGTAAGTGACTGTGTAAAGCTTTTTTTTTATTTTTAAAACAATTTGACAATCTGACTTATCAAAGGTGCAAAAAAGATAATAGGTTCAACTTGTGGCACTTTGTATGTGCAATTCTTGTAGAACAACCAAACTGCTGGCCTATCGAAATTACTAAAAGATGTTTTTCCCTTGTTTCCAGCATTGGTTGCATTAGATAACAATGAGAAATCTGCTTAATCTAGCTCTAGACAGCCTCAACTGTACAATTACATTGCATGTTCTGATCCTTACTAATGCACAAGATACTCAGTTTCTTGCAGTACAAAAGGCTACAGCGAAATTCTTGATGAGCAATGTTACTTTGGAAGAACAAATGTTATAACTGTGAAACACTGCTTGTCAAAAGATTGTTGCATGAACAAAAATGCTGAGCAGATTTTTGCCCTGAAAGACTGCATTCAGATCCCAAGAGCATTTTTTAAACCAAGTCTCTTGGCAGAATGAGACCTACATGCATAACATATTTGATCAATCTGTTTTCTACTTACTGAGTATAGAGAGTAGAATCAGCATAATTCTCATATTTAGATCTTGATACTGATGGTGAAGTACATATCAAAGGCTCAGAATCAGTTTAGAAAATGGAATTGGACATTGCCTTCGTCAAAACTAGGCAGAAAATACGAACCACTTAATCTATCAGGAAGGACCATTTTTCCGTTGTCTCAATAGTAGCCTGAGGCACCTAACTGAAGCAAATCCACAAGCAAACCCTATAAATTCATCCTGTTACATCAATTTCATGTTAATTGGGGCAAGTAATATAATGGAGTTTACCCATCAGTTGTGGAAAGGACAAAGAGATTGTCCATGTGCCATACAATGTCATGTATTGGGAGCTAGGATCTCAAATATCGTAGATCTTCTGGTGTTTGGATTGTTGATATCTGAAGATATGGCCCAAGATGGAATCCAGTGGAAGTGCATTGCTGACATTGGTGGGAATTGTCCATGAAATTTGAACTTCAAGTCGACAATTGCACATTCTCCCCGTGTCTGCGTGGGTTTCCTCCGGGTGCTCCGGTTTCCTTCCACAGTCCAAAGATGTGCAGGTCAGGTGACTTGACCATGCTAAATTGCCCGTAGTGTTCGGTAAAGGGGTAAGTGTAGGGGAATGGGTATGGGTGGGTTGCGCTTCGGCGGGTCGGTGTGGACTTGTTTGGCCGAAGGGCCTGTTTCCACACTGTAAGTAATCTAATCTAAACAATTCTGTAACCATCTCCAAAAGGTTTCCCTCTCTTTGTTTGAGTAGGAAACTTTGATCAGTTCTGATGTATTTACTTGAATAGTTTCAAGAAAATGCTAGTCAGAAAAAGATCCTAGTCTGACCCTAGGATAACTACACAACTGACTTCCCCAATCTCTCACTCTGATCCTTCAGCTCCCCACTTGACATCTCAACTACTCTCCTGCTTCCCTGACAATTCCTGACTTGACTATCCTCAGACCACATCCCCAATGGCCTGACTAACACCCCTGACTCAACCTGACCATCCCAATTAACCATCCTATCCATTGCCACCTCACTCACTTGCCATGAAGCCATTTATATCACCACCTTACTCATTTATGCATACTGAAGCCACTCATTCAGAAACATTTATATTGGACATAAAACTCACCATACAGCAGCTAGCACTGCAAAAAGAGAACGTGCTTTGTCCTTGTATCCCTTTTATCTCCTGACCCTCCTGCAGCTCTTTAACTGATAATAAAATCCAATTTTCTGAAGAGACAGGGCTAGGAACACCCAGCTAGAAATGAAGAACCAGTTTAGATAGACATACATAACAGCAGAGCAGCAATCAAACGATGATTGTCACTCTACAGAAAATTGGGATAATCAAGAATCAATATTAGCACAATAGACTTTACCTGCAGAATGTTAATACTTGTTCACAATCTACAAATTGCATCTATTCCAGCCATTAACTATAGCTGTTAGGCAACATTATTGTCTTGGATACCAACTTCTCTGAAATATTTTTGAATTAAGCAAAAGCATAATGATAATAGTTCCCTGGTGCTTTCTGCATGACAACACCTATATCAACCAGTGTCACTTGACCTTATGTTAGCACCTTTATTTCATGCAGTATAAGTTGTTGTTCCCTTTGATTTTTGGCATGCTTCTGTCTGTCCTGATGAATGCAAAGTGAAAAGCTTTGACAGCATGTCTCTTTTCAGCAACATTCAAGTTCTGTGCTACCAAGTGACCATATAAATGTTATTACATAAATCTTTAACTGACTATTCTTCAGCATGATTGAGCTAAGCAATATTAGTGCCAGTTAAGTTCAAATTATTGGTTTAAGCATCAATATGAATTAATACTCTCATTGTAACACTTTTTTTCTTCATTCATGAGTTGAGCGTATCACTGGCTAGGCAGCAGTTATTACCCATCTGCCAGTTAAGAGTCAACCACATTTTTGTGGGTCAGCAATCTCACATAGACCAGCAGTTTCTTTCCCTAAAGGACAGGTTTTTCCAACAATCAATAATGGATTCATGGTCATCATTAGATTTGTGATTCCACCATCTGCCATGACAGGATTCGAACCTGGACCCCTAGAACGTTATCTGGCTCACTGAATTAGCAGTTAATCTGAAAATTTGAGTTACTGCACTCTTTGTTAGCATGCATAAAGCAGATTATATTAAGAATGCAAAAAAGATGCCCACTTGTTAGGGCTTTAATAACTACTGATGTTCAAAGTAAAATCCAAAATGAAATGCTGTTGTGCTCTGTTTTTGTGTCCTACTAACCTTTTGATGTTTGGAAGAACTTCATTTGACTTGAGTTTTATTTCCATAAGAGATGGATTGCAGCAGTAATTTGTTTGTTGTTGTTGCAATTTTGGTATCAAAATTCTAACTGCCATCTTCTCATAAATGTTGAGAAACTTGAATCACCATGAAAATTATTTCAGCATTGCTTATGACATTTGAGTTTCTAAGACATCTGGTAAAAATGATGGAATAAAAACATCAAGCAACACTGGTCTGTCCACAAGTCATTAGTCGGCTGACTATATAAGCTTTCTGCAAAGCTTTCAGGTTTTCCAGATTAGGAGTACAGAGATGAAGAGGTTCTGTTTTTTTAGTTTTTTGATGGTTCCTAATTAAATCATCTTGTATCTTAATGTTGAGCTGTGAACTGTGCATTGGATAAAGTTGACATTATTGCACATGCACCGTGTAAGAAAGAGACTGAAAGTTACTTGCAGTTGCAGTGTGTGCTGATTTCTAAAGACCAATCCCAAAGTCTAACCATAGATTGCTTAAGTCTTCCACTGATGCAATATTTCTTAATGCCACGGCAATCCATTGCAATGTAAATCACATTTTCAAGAATTGCAGTACAGAGTATGGGTGAATTTGGTCTTTCACAGTAATGTCAAACAGGATGAGTGAATCGACAGCCACTTCACAGTTTGTCCAATTGTTTTGAATGTGAAATCGCTGCTGATTCATTTTTGTTTAGTGTGCATTATCCTCACAAACCAATTTCATTTTCAACGTTCATTCAATAATGTATAATGAAGTTATAGCAGATGAAGGCCTAGATCTTCCTCTTTTCCAAAATTAAAAAGCATCTTTTGTTTAATGAGAATTCTTCTCACCTTCACACACCATGCCATACTTGGCCTCAGGATTATTGATCACCATTTTACGATTGTAGTGATGATGAAATTGCCAGCTTTCACCATCATTTTCATTAAGAAACTGGAATATTTTGGCATTTGAACACCGCTATGAAACATGGAATCCAAAAGTTGCTCCCACTGATTCTCTGTCCTTTCACAGGCATACATTAACATCCTTCTTGTTTCCTCCGGGTGCTCCGGTTTCCTCCCACAATCCAAAGATGTGCAGGTTAGCTGAATTGGCCATGCTAAATTGCCCACAGTGTTCGGTACATTCATCAGGGGTAAATGGGTCTGGGTGGTTGCTCTTTGGAGGGTCGGTGTGGACTTGTAGAAGGGCCTGTTTCCACACTGTAGGGAATCTAATCTAAATTTCCCATTGTGTTCAGGGATGTGTTAGTTAGGGGTAGATACAGAGTAATAGGGTAGGGGAATAGGTTTGAGTGGGATACTCTTCAGGTGGTCACTGTGGACTTGTTGGGCCAATGGACTTGTTTCCACACTGTAGGGATTCCAGGATTCTATAAGTGGAAGATAATCGGTGGTATTTATTTCCTGATTTGCTGGATGAGAAGTATTCAATGTTTAATGCACTTGACAATGACATTACTCCTGAACGTCAAGTTAGCTCTTACATTGGCACAGGAATCAAAATTACTTCAGGAAAGAGAAACACAGGTTACAGAAATGCCGATTTACATGTGTAGGTTACTTCAAGATCCTTACAAGTACTATTGCTTCATCACTGACCAGTCAGTTAAAATATTTCTGACATATTCCCTAGTGTCCAATGCAGAGACTATAAGCAGTTGGTGAACAGATTGCAGTAGCAGTCCTTGTAGCATTGCTGGCACCAAAGTAATATTTGAAGCCAGGTATAGGCAGGCATTCTTAAAATCCATCATTGCTTATGCATCAACTTATTCCAATCTCATTTTCTACTCCTACCAGCTCCCTGCTTTGCCAATACATTTTGGAGGAAGAGTTGAAGATCTGTATCAAAATGTTTTAATCAGAATGATTATCATGCCTTTCTTTTGGAATACATGGATTATTTTTTCTGTTATAAAGAATAAGCCTGCTTGAATGACATTTCATATCTCAGTGTGTAATGTTGGCCCAGACTAGCAAAAAAGTAGTTTTCCAGAGTATTTAACCATCTAGAAATGTATATAATTTAGGCCAGAATCTGGACAGCTAGAAGAGAAAAAAATCATCTTGTCCCCTGCATGACTTATAGTCATTTATCTATCTGTGTTCAACTAGTATTCTTTCATCTATTAAATGTGTCTATGTGTGCAATGCTTTAAAAGGCTGTTAAACATTCATCATGCCAGTTTCCTAGTCCAACATTGAGTTGGAATTGCATCACAAAGATGAAAGTAATCAGACTGATTTCTGCACCAAGCTGATTCGATTGGGTGGTTAACTTATTCTTCCTGCTGCATCTTTGTGTTCTGGTGTAAGATAAATTCTGTGTTCCCTGCATCTAACGTGTTCTTTTCCCATTTTGGATGTGGCTTATTGTTTTGTATCTGAAAGCTATACTGGAATCTCTCTTACACAGAATTCTAAGCATTTAACAATGGCTGGAAGTCTAGCTCTAATCTTTTTGAAATCAGCACATCTATATTTTAAAGGGAACTATGAGATTTTCACTTTCTTACTAAATACTTCCACAGTCACCTCAAATTTTTACATGTCATTCAAGACACAATAAATGGTTCTTGTGCCATTTAATTAACTCATTAATCAGTTGCCAATTTATAACCTGTTTTTATATATGAACTCTGTTTTTCCCTTTCATTTTATTGTTTAAATTATATGGATTAAGGATGAAATTATCTGTCAAAAGGTTAGCGTATTTTGGTTCAGTTATGAAAAGATGTACACTTAAACCAACATTGGCACAATGGAGAAATTGATCAGCTAGGTCAAATGCAATATCACAATTAATGCATGTGTGACTATTTAAAATTGGCATGGAAGAGCCAAGGTATTTGCAAATAGGCAGAACACCCCAAGCTAGAAATGCAACAAGTCCAACATGGGGGTAAGGATTGTGATACATAATCAACCAGTGCCCAAATAAAGGTGCACTCTGACAACAGTGTGTGTTAGAAATCATCATG
Source organism: Hemiscyllium ocellatum (assembly GCF_020745735.1). Lineage (NCBI taxonomy): Eukaryota > Metazoa > Chordata > Chondrichthyes > Orectolobiformes > Hemiscylliidae > Hemiscyllium > Hemiscyllium ocellatum. Next base: position 24,246,281 of record NC_083426.1, on the reverse strand, counting down.
AAAATATGTATGGGCAAGAGTTAAAGCGGAACTGGAAGGACAGAGAAATGTCCCACTTCAGTGCTCAGTGAGGCTGGATAGAAAGAAAAAGATCCTTCTCCCTTAGGGAACCAATGAGTACTCCAGACAGACATTATAAAGGCACTGAAGTAGATAGTCATAGCAGTCAATACATTAGTCTAGTTCAGAGGATTTTGGTTCAGTGCTGCAAGAAGTTCAATCATCTCACATGGATTATCAAGGTCAGTGGATGCATCTTAAAATGCCATATTCTTACAAATGAACCACTAACTGCACACAATGTCCAATACAGCACCAGAACCCTCACTCACCATTCAACTGCCGATATCAAGCTCAGGTTAAACGAAATGTTTATTGTCTTGCTTTCACTCTCACACACTGCTGCAAGCCATTTTGTCGCACCTCACAGCTTGCACACACTGCCAACTATTCGGTCATTGGGTTAGGGTTCTTTGCTATTATGTTAACTCTCAAAGTGTGAACTCTGAGACTGTGAATTACTGACAGTGACCCCAGATGATATATTTACAGGGCAAATAGATATATCACCATTCTACAACTGGCATTTATATAGTTTGGTCTCAAGATGATTGACTAACTTGATATTCCAGATGAATTACAAAGTACGGCAGTAGCTATTCAAGATGGAGCTGATACCTTTATAATAGAATATCACGGGACATGATGTCACACTAATGTCAGTACTGTCTTACACAATAACACAAGAACCCCCTTTTCCTTTATGGAATAGGATTTCTCCATAGGATGCCCATACAAGGAAATAGATCAAAATAGCAGAGATGCATTCACATGTATCATCTTTATACTTTGATATAATGATTCAGTAGGCATATAATGTAACCAGATTAAGTCTTGTACCATTCTCAGGATGTTTTTGCACAATTTCACACTGTTATGTGTTGCCTGCTAGTGTAGATTGGTGTGAACTGTTCACCGTACATGTATTGTCATTTGGTGTTAACATAATATTTTTCATATGAATTACAGTCTTGGGTTATCATGGATTATCATATGCAATTTGAATGTAGCTTCTGTTTCATCTTAGAACATGACCATTTCATACAGTATTATCATAAGGTTTGTGCTGAGCAAGTTTTCTCAACCTCTTTGCATGCATCCAAGTATCGGTGTCATTGTCTGGTACCCTTATGTTTTGACCCGAGTAAAACTGAAATAATTGGCAACATGCTTTTCATTCATGTTCCTTTACCATTGTCTCTCTTCTTTCCATGAAAGAAGTTATGTCAATACAGTTAGGTGTGAATTGTATGAGATGGAAAGACAATACAAACTTGTCTTCCAATCGTAAGAGTTGCAGATGGAGGTAGGTCTTTGTCTTGAGGTGCCACTCACGAGTTCAACATAGTAATGCTGAATTCTTAATGGGTTACTTTACACTTCTTGATATTTGCCTTAAGTACATACAGTATGTTGTGCAAGGCCATTGGGTTTTGGATAAAACAGAAAGGAGGCAACAATGTGACGCCTCAATTCCTACACACAACTTGGAAAGGCTTCGATATGTACTGAGAACCATTGTCTGACACGATTTGCAGAAAATAGTACTTAATGTGGAATTATCCTTGACTTGTTTGTTGAAAGAAAAGTTGCTGAAGTGATTTATCATCAATATATTATATTGTGCCAGGACTTAAAATAGGTTTGGAGCAATCTGGAACCGTGATTCAGAGGAGATTTCATGCCGCACAAGTGATTCTTTATTCTGCTGCAATTGTTGAGGTTGGAATGACTCACACATTTGTATCAATCAATCTGTTTCTCTGTTGACGCCAGGCTAATTTACAGAATTGTATGCCATTCCTTTTGGTTTTCTCTTCACCGACATGACCAAAATGAAGAAGGCTGACCATGTCTTGGATGCAAGATTTTGGAAATACACATTGATTATTCTTAAAAATTACATTTCTTCTTACATGTAACTCCACTCGACATGGCCAAAATGAATGTCCATGTTTGAGAACTTCCTAAATGTGTCATGGCATTAGTTGATCATCATCATATTGGATTTGTTCTGCATGATTATGAGCAAAGTGAATGAATCAATATGACATTTGTCCATGATCTTTGGTGTCTCAGACAATGTTTTTGCATTGTGTGGCATTCACAATGTTGTGCCCTTTGTGTAGATATGTTTCATTCAGAATGTGTAATGGAATAACGTCAGCATTGCACCTGTGTGGATTTTAGCTCAGAGTTCATGCTGTTGATTTCTGGAATACATAACTTGGCTCCTAGTAAATTCTTGAGCTTTCTGAAGTTGTTAACATGGTGTGTCAGATTGACTGATGCATGGTACGGTTAGGATCAAGAAGATGTTATATTATATGTATTTGGATACATGTGGACAATGTGTTTCAAAATCTCTTGTGTTTGACTTTAGCTGACCTTTTCATGTGTTTTAAACTTTTTTTGCAATATCGTGCCTTTTCCTGATAATTAAGTGTTTTGCACATCTTTGTCCGGTGCCCTTTTCTAGCACACACCTTGCATGTGTTGAAGAATGCTGGATGCTGCACTGGGTAAATGGGATAAATAGCACCTCATGCGTGACTTGGTCGCTTGATTAACTTTCTTTATGATTGCTATTTTTGAGATGTGATCAAGAGCGTGAAGGTAATATTGCCCTGCAACATTGGCTTCAAGCATTCTTCCAATAATGTTTCAATTGTTTGCAATTTGGCTTTGACCAGTTGTTTTTTGGAATATTGATTGATTTTGAAGCGATGACCAATTCCATGAGACTTTCAGCTAACTCTAAACTTTTGCACCAACATCTACCAGCAAGCTGGCCAGTTGTTTTACACAATTGCCAGCTGTAAAACCTAAACCTGAAGCTGCAAATTCAGAACTTTATACTAACCTTAAACTGATCCTCCATGAGATTAAAAATCTTTTCCGAGTCTTTTCAGTCATTGTCAGAGAAACCTGAAGAATAAACTCTCGTTTTAATTTTCTCCACCAATGAGGAGTTTTATCGCTTTCTCTTTGTGATCAACTATTCGTTAGTGAGTGAAGCGTCTTTTCTTGGAATGATTGAATTTTTGCTATGAGGTTTGTCGCTTGCCATCCATGTTGAGAAATTTAGCTTCCACTGTGGCTTCTACATTATGCACTTGCACCAACTTCACTGTGTGTTGCAGAAATGTCTGCAAAGTTATTTCTGAATGCTGAGATTTGCTGAACTACATTACAGCCGTGGTTACTGTTTCTTATTGCTGGGAGAGAGGGATGGTTGCATCAGCTTTTAGTTAGAAAGTGGCAAATTGGTGATTGGTGCTGACAATGGAATGTAATCCCATTGACTTCAATTATAATTGGCCACCATTTGAGCCAAAAGTAGGAAATAACGTTGTGTGTACAGATAGACTATCCTTTATCCAAAACCCTTGGGACCAGCTGTCTTTCGGATTTAGGAATTTTTTGGATAAAGGATTAAATGACATTTTCATAGTAAAATTTAAAAAATACTGAACAACAGACCCACATGTGATTACTATGAGCACTGGGACAAAATTGATGCCTGTCAGTGCTGGGCCATGCCATTACGTCACAGCTGAGTGACGTGGTTGTGGAGTTGCGTTGCACGCCAAACAACTTTGTTAATGAGAAAAAAAAACTTAAGGAAAAAGTCTTTGGTTTTCAGAATTTCATATAAAGAATTGTCTACTTGTGTCGTCCTTGTATTTCATGCCTCTTCCTAAAAGTTAAATTAGTGGAATTGAATGAAGATTTGGTGGCAGACGGACCAGAAAAGTATTGAAGGTAGTTCTGGCAATCCTGTTCACACATTGGCTGGGAACTGCTACCACAGCAATGTTAGTTTGCACTGTCACAAGAGATATTCAGCTGATATTGAAGATGTGGACCTTTTCCAAGAATACCACATGGCATGATGTCAATCTGATGTCACCACTCAACTCTCTTAAAGTTACAAGCTTGCCTGATGATAGATATGTGCTATATCACAACAAACATGACAAGAACATCAGCCAAACATATCGCAACCAACTCAGACACAAGTCCAATGTGACTGCATGCCCTCACCTCATTGAAGGAGATGGTGCTGGCTATCATTGGTGTGGCCATGCTTGAGGATATGACAGCAGTGAGAGTAGTACTGTGAAGAATGATGGTATGTTTCTACTTAAGAAACCTTGTCATATTTAACTGTTCCTTTATTCTGCCATCTCTTCTGATAAACATGCTACAGATGGTGTTTCTCCCAATTCCTTCTGCTCAACCCCAGCACTTTTCTTGCCACACTTTTACCCTTTATACCTGTATCCTTTCAGATTCACAGTACTATCACACTGCAAGGCAGTGGTGAGGAAGCCTAAAGTATATGAGGAACAAGATACTGGTGAAAAAGAAAGACCTTCATTCATTAACATAGTTACAGCCACCAGCTGGTGGTATGGAAGTAGATAACAAGTCTTTGGGCATGAGTGGGCTGTAACTGTGGCAAAGGAAAAAGATACAACCCTGCCAGAGGGTGAGGTCACTTCAACATTATGTAGCAATGGATTCAGATGAGTACAGAAAAAAAGCTGGTGACCATGCATAAAGAAATGCTTGGTGCATTGGTAGATCAGTCAGAAGGCTTGCTTTCACTATTAAGAAATCCCGTTCCAATTTGGCATAGGATTTTATACAATTTTGAGTCTATTTTTTCCAGTGTCTAAGTGGTGACAAGGCCGATGAAAATCTTATGTACTTAACAACGATACAATGTCTAATAGCAGGTGGAAGCTTCATAAAATCTGTACACTGTGATCAGAAATGTTGCCTACCAGTGCATGACAAGGTTTCACAGTTTCACAACAGCTCAGTAATCTGTTATCCAGCATTGCTAGACCTATAAAGGCACCACCCTTGGGGAGTGGCAGTAGCTATGTAGAACATGAATTTGCAGGCCCTTTCTCAAGATGGCAGGATTACTTCTCCCATTTCCCTCATTGTTGCTTATTGTCCAACCAGCTCAGACTGCTGCCATTCATAATAAGAAGGTGATGTCCAATGGAAGGGATTCAAATCCAGAGTTATTCAATGTGTTCTTTTGAGGTCATCTACACCTTATAATGATCTACTGTACTGTTCCTCATTTGGCTACCTCACCAAATATTGGTAGCCTTTCAACAGCCTTGCTGCAACTACTGGGGTGGAATTGCACAGAAGTAATGGACCAAACAATGTTATACGTAAGATAGGGAATGTGGGATTGCATTGCCCAGTTTACAAAGCATTGTTTAGTTAGTTGTTTTGTTGGATAAAGTGGTGTTGATTTTTTTTTTTGTTGTTGGCTTTTAATTCAACCATGTGGCCAAAAGATCATGTCATATTTTGTAACAGAGGGATTGGAAGGTGTGGGACTGATATGGGTATTTGGGCTGTGATAACCAGAAGCATTGCTAAATAAGGTGATCGTGGCTGAAATAGGGATGTACTAGCAGCCTTCTCCCTTCTAAATGCTGAGCTGTTTATTATTTATCTGGTTGCAAGGGCTTTGCCAATGTGATAGGTAAATTCTAGACAGTATTGTAGTCCACCACAAATCAGGGTGCATGCAAGAGAGAACAGGCACACAGTGGAAATGTTGCCTGGTCATCTTCAATACAATGTATTCTCCCATGACAGAATGGACTCCATTGTACACATGCTGCCCATGAGTGGCTGGTTTGTGGAGTAGAGTCATAAGCCAGGCAGAAAGTAATTGGGCCTTGTCACCCTGCATCCTTGTCTGATTTGATGTACCGGAGATAGACTGACAGTACAACAGAATGAAATAATTATGACTGCTGTCAGAGCATGATTGCACAATCTGTATGTTCACCAAATATAAATGTTGTGGTTGTGATACGCTTCAGTATTGATATCCAATACCTACAAAGTCACATATGTGCAGTTGATAGCACTGTGCACCGCAGAGATGTACACCATTCTGGCAAAGCCATTTGTGCCCTCTACCTGCTTTTCTCGATCTTCAGGAAAAAAGCATAATCAACTCTTCTTTTCTCAAATGAAGAGTTCTCTCAGCTTTCTAATGCACCAGTTGACAACAAACTAGGGAATATTTAACATGTCACCTGTTCTAGCTTGGACCTTATTAACATCAAACCTCTGACAGTGACATCCTTGCCCTAGTGTGAGCTTGTAGCCCTGATTGCATGAAACAGCATCAGCTCTATGAGCATCTTCACAATATACAGTTAACACTCACATCATTTCTTGAGTGTGAAGGTAAGAGAAATGCTTCTAGAAACTCCTAGGTGCATAAGAACTCCTCTAAGAGCTCATTTCCCCCTTCTGCTCCTATTTGCTCTGGAAGAATCTTGCCTTGTTTTTTACAACCTCTGTTTCATCTGCGTGTTATGCTCCTGCTGAAGGAGAAGTACAATTGTAGAATCATATGTAATAGTTTGTCTGGACATTACCAAATTTAACCAACTCAACATTATGTTAAGTGGGGATTATGTACCTTGCAGTTAACAGTGCTTACCTTTAAGGATTCCATGTGCTGGGCTTAAAATGTTGCTTAAACATTAATCTACTGTGCATTTGCAAGCTGCACTCCGTTTCCTGTAGTGTCTGCTTCATAACTTAAACTGAGTTTTACTGCTTTCAGTAAACCAATTCACAGAATTAATCAATTCTTGATGAATGGTTGATTATTTTAACATTATCATTAACATTATCATTAACATGGCACTAAGCCATTTTAAAAATTCATAAGTTGTCATGAGAGATTACTCAGGAACTGAGCTGTGCGTTATTGATGAAACTTTTAAGTAGTGGGAGTGGGGTTCCTTTTCTGCTGCTGAATGCATGTTCAACTATACAGGTTTCACAGAGGGCATTAGTTGTGCGTTGAGGTTTAAAATGAACAGAGTATTTAGAAATACACCAATATAATCAGGCAGAGTCAGCATGGTTTCATGAAAGAGAAATTATGCCTGACAAAAATATTAGAATTCTTTCAGAAGCTAACAATTTAAAGATGCCATAGTCCTAGAGGACAATAGGCTGCTCTCTTATCAGAGAAAGATGACTGGTAGTGGTTTAACCTAAGTGTCACCACGTCTCAGATGAGGGGAGAGGTTAAGAAGGAGAGTCCTTTATGGAAACCTCAGTAGATGTGGAAATTAAACCTGTGCTATTGGTATCATTCAGTAATGCAAGCCAGCTGTAATATGCAGGATAGATAAAGGTGAAATAGTAAATGTAATATATTTAGATTTTCAAAAGGGACTTAATAAGGTACTCCACCTAATGTTACTTAATAAGATAAGAACTCATCTTGTTGAAGGTGCTTTATTAACATGGTTTGAGGATTGACTAACTAATAGAAGACAGAGACTAAGGATAAGTGGCATTTTCAGATTACAATCTACATCAAATGAAGAGTTCCAAAGATCAGTGCTGGGGCCACAGTTCTTTACAATATACATTAAAGACTTGGACAAGTTTGCAGAAGACACAAAAGCAAGTGGCAAGGGAAGAGTCAAAAGAGTCATTGAGGAGTCTGAGAGGGATGTGGACTGGTCAGGTGAGTGGTCAAATGCTTGGCATATGGAATATAACATGAGAAACTTGGGCAGGAAAATTGGATGAGTTGAATTTTTTCTAAAGAAAGAAAGTCTGCAAAAAACTGCAGCGCAGAGGGATTTGTAGTCTTCCTGCATGAATACCAACAATATGGCATTCACAATCAGTGATAATAAGGAAGGCAAAAGGAAAATGAAATGTTGGCCTTTATTTCAAAGGGAATGGTATATGAAAATAGTGAGGTCTTGCTAAAATTGTACAAGGTACCAGACAGACTACACCTTAAATACTGTTTTGGTTCCCTTAACTAAGGAAAGATATACTCCTAGGCAGTCTAGAGAAGATTCATTCAGTGAACCCCAGGTATGGAAGGATTTCCTTCTCAAAACCATTCGAATGGGTTGGATTTGTACTCACTTGAAGATTGAGAGATGGCCTTATCGAACATCTGAGATTCTTAGGATCCAGCGCAGGGCATATTTAGAATGGTGTTTGTCTCTGTGGAAGGGTCTAGGACCAAAGGGTATAATCTCAGAATACGGGATTGTCCTGGAGATGAGAAAAAATTTCTTCTCTTACAAGGTATTGAACCATGGAATTCTTTACCATCAAGGTGGCTCAATAACATACGCAGATTTTTAATCAGTAAGGAAATCAAGGGTTATGGGTAAAAGGCAGAAAAATAGTTTTGAGGATAATCAATCAGATCTACCAAGATCTTATTGAATGGCAGAACAGACTTGATGAGCTATTTCTGCTTCCACACCTTATAATGTTATAGTCAGTGCTAGTATCAGATCAGTGATGCTTACTGAAGTTGCAATCTGTTTGTGCCTCATACTTGCACTGACTGTGCTAATAACCTCATCTTGAAAGCATCCTGCATGCTACAGGTGTCCTTTTAATTCCAAAATACCACCCACATCTGTTGACACAATAGAGTTTAATTTTGTGGCCTTCATTTTTTTAAAAGAGTAATTCTGAAATACAAATCCAAGGTGTCTACTTTCCTAAAGCAGTGTAAGATTTAATTCAGTATAACAAATCCTACCCGACTGTTATGAAGGTCACACATTTGACAACAGAAATTAGCTCAAAAGGAAGAATACATCCTAAATTACTAAAAAAAACAGAATGATCTAAAAAAGAATGAAAATTTTAATAATAATAACTATAAATTTTCTCTTTAAGAAATGAACTTAACTTTCAATTCAAGAGTTAGAAAGTGCACACACATTTATGCAATTTAATGTGTAATATTAAGTTATGATAAAGTAGAAAGTCCATTCATCCAGTGGAATAAACAATTTAAATCAGTGAGGATTATGCATTTATGTTAATCACAATGGTATGTTACTTTTCTCAGTTTGTACCATGCTCCATCCCTTATCCCAATTATATACTTTTCATGAACAATCACCAAACAGTTAAAAGTATGGAACTGAAGAAGTACCTCAACAAACTTCTCTTATCCATAAGAACAATGTCTATCAAACAATGGATGGTGTGACACTGAATGCTAGGTCTTATTTCAGATATTTCAATTATGTGTAGGACTGTGTTCCTCTGGTTGTTGGTATTGATGGGCAAATTATTGCCTGTATTAGTTAACTTGCTCCATTTTACTCTTGCATCAGCTTTTCAGTTCACGTTAACAACAAAAGAAATAAAGTGATTGCAACCTTAGTCAAAATTCTGATACTAAATAGCATTTATTACCTGTCACTCTCTGCTGTTCACATAAGATAGCACCAATCATATTATAAAAACACAAAAGTAAATTTTGGTAAATTCAAAATATTAAATAAAAATAGAAGATTGAGGAAATACGCATCCCATGTCCATTGATTAACATTTTGGATAGCACCATTATTGTTTGTATGTATGTTACATTTCCTCATCATCAATTGTTATTTATTGTTTTATAAACGTGTTTAGCCATTGTGTTGTTAAATGTTAAGGGTTGTTACAACTACACATCACTAACACATAGCAATCAACATTATCTGCCAGCACACTTCCTATAGCTATAATGAACACAGTGGAAATAAATTATGCCTGTGCGTATAAAATGTGGATTTTTTTAGAGGATATTAGAGATGATAATTTTATTATAGTTTAGTTTAAAGTTATATGCAATTTTTGTATTTATAACTATTGAGAGATTTGAGAACTACAACTGATTCAATGTTACTCCAAATCCAACATCCTTTATTAGCAAGAAAAGTTGTGGTACTTCTCAACTAACTTACTCATGAAACCTAATAAAGTTATAAAAACAATTTTAAAAAACATTGTTACTCCCAATGTAGTCAGTCTAGGTTGATAGCAGTCAACTGGATCTGGCATCTTTCGGACTGATCTTTCTTTAACGAATTTCTCTCCTTGATTGTCTTATTTCTGATGGGGCTACAGCCACATTTTAATCCTTTGGCTGTTGAGCAACTGTTCTCATATTGAACCTTCTTCAAGCCCTTGACTAGTTTTCAGGATACATGATTGACTAGTCCACATCAAGTTCAGTTTTATTTCAAAATATCGTGAGTATTTCATTTAACCTCCATCGCTGGTTTCTTTTGACACATTTGGCAAGGATGTTCCTTGCCCACAAAGGTCAACTAGCTCTCATATGGGTGTGTGACTGACAAAGTAATAAGCAAAAAAAGGTCACTTGAGAAAATACACTAGAGAATCGATTTTTTTGACATTCTACACCATGTAACATGTCAAGGATTGTCAGCTTGTTTCCATTTCACCTTTGCAATAATTTTAAGCATTATCATGTACATTACTGTAACAATTGTGCCATCCCAAAAAAGTCGTAATCTAAATGTTGCCTTTTTACTTGCTTCCAGGTATCTAATTATTACAGGTTATTCTTAGTATCCAGTGGAAGTTTATTACATATTGTACAGTGTGTTACACTGCAACTGCATATCAATGAATAAGGACAAAAGTTATCACTTGTTTTTTTGACTGATGTGATGTGAACAGACTGCAGCATATTTGATATTGCAATTACTGAAACATGTCTTTGAAATGTTTGTTGATCCTCATGTAAATTTGTGCATAGTTCTTTGAAAGTTGCATCACAGATAGATAGGATGGTTAAGAAGGCATTTAGCATGCTTGCCTTCATTGCTCAGACCATTGAGTAAAGGAATTGGGACATCATGTTGAGGATGTACAGAATGTTGGTGAGGCCACTTTTGGTGTGCTGTGTACAGTTCCGGTCGCCCTGCCATAGGAAGCATATTATTAAATTGAAAATGGTTCTGAAAGATTTACCAGAATGTTGCCGGGACTGGAGGTTTTGAAGTGTAAGGTAAAGGTGGCACCTTTTCACTGGACCATAGGAGGTTGAAGGGTGACCTTACAGAGGTTTATAAAATCATGAGGGACACAGATAAGGTGAATAGCAAAGGTTTTTCCTGAAGGGGTGGCACGGTGGCTCAATGGTTAGCACTGCTGCCTCACAGCACCAGCACCCCAGGTTCGATTCCAGCCTTGGGTAACTGTCTGTCTGGAGTTTGCACATTCTCCCCATGTCTGCGTGGGTTTCCTCCAGGTGCTCCGGTTTCCTCCCACAAGTCAAAAGACGTGCAGGTCAGGTGAATTGGCCATGCTAAATTGTCCACAGTGTTAGGTGCATTAGCCAGAGGGAAATAGGACTGGGTGGGTTACTCTTCGGAGAATCAATGTTGACTTGTTGGGCCGAAGGGTCTGTTTCCGCACCATAGGGAATCTAATCTAAGATGTGAGTGTTCAAAGTTAAGCAGTATATTTTTAAGGTGAGAGGCAAAAGATTTAAAAGGGAACTGAGGGACAGCTTTTTTCACATAGAGGGTGGTGGTTTGTATGTGGAATGAACTGCTAGGGGCAGTGATGGATGCAGGTACAGTTACAACATTTAAAAGACACTTGGACAAGGACATGAATAGGAAAGAGAGGTTTTCGCGATGATGCAAGATTTTGATATCATGGTGAAAAGAGATGTTTTATTTTTCAATGTTGTCAGTATCTGGAACTCTATATAAATAGCTGATACCATAAATAATTTTAGAAGGGAAACAGATTTAAGGATGAGGAATTTGAAGTTACATCAGTTTGGGTCTAACCACAACTCTGTTTTCCAATAGGCACATTGAGTCCAATGCTCCGTTCCTGTGTTGCGTGCTTCAATAATGCCTTGATTAGATTACCTCTAAATATTCTGTTCTCATTGAAACAAAAGCCAGGTTGTACAACTTGCTTTTATTATTCAACCCTCTCACTGTCTGTACTATTCTGTGAAGCAAATCTGTGCCTTCCTCTTCAAAGGCCAATCCATTCTTCCTGAGGAGCAACGCATATGTTTATGCTCTTAATGGAGTGTGAACAAAGTACAGCAGCAAGATTTGTCATGTGATATTTACTTACCAAACAAACAAATTTACTCAAGGAATATTCCCATTCAACTTCAATAGGCTTTGTGCCAAGCACATTCTCTGATCGCTTTCAGCAATAAAATGCTGCAATAGTAGTCTTGATTTGGAGCATGTAGGAGTATATTTGTTAATAGCATTTCAGCCATTATTTCATGGCTTTCAGAAAGAGGAAATTTGTTCTAAAGCAAACTCTGAAGTACAATTTTAACACGCTAACAAAGAAATATGCTTTTGCTTTTGGTTTAGGTACAATGAATCCAATAGTCACTCAGCTGAGGTAAGCTGTTGATAGTTACATGAAACAACCCCTTAAAAAAATACAGCCGGTGATATTTCTATCAGTAATTATGAACTGGGTACTTCTTTATTTTAGATTCCTTTCAAAATAATTTATGAAACAGTGTTAACTCATTAAAATAAAATCAATTGTGCATTTGTTCATCTCCTTTTGTTAAAATTTGCCAAAACCTATAAAAAATAGACTGGACTGATGGTATCAAGCTCCTTAGCCTATTAGAATGCACTTAAACTAATATTCTGTGCATATTGAAAGAAGTGTGCATCTTTGAAGACTAGATTTCATTAAGGTTTCCAAAATGAATACATTGCACATTATATAACATCTAAAGAGACAACATGCATTTCTTAATGCTGAGTATTAAGAAAGATATAGAATCATACAACATTTGTAGAATGCCTCATGTGGTTGCAAGAAATGTTCCCAATTTAGGTTTGTTGTAATTTTTTTTCAAATCCTCAAATAATTAATACTTCCCAAAATCTGTATCTCAATATTGATGTAAAGTGTGCTGTGCATTTTGTCAATGGACCTGCATCAACTGAAATAATGATGACATTAGGCATTGCCTAAGTGTTCTCAATCCAGATCTGTACACCTATTGTGTGTGACTATAACCATCACAAACTATTGTAAATTCTTTAGTCTCAACATGTTTGCTTAACTTACCATGGTAAAAGGAAGGTAAAAGATCCCATTGATCAAATGATATGATTTTAAGTTGGATATTTCGAAGACTTTAGAAAGACCATTAACATTTGGGTGAGTTCTGCGTTATTTATTCAATTTCACAGGTAATGAGCCATTCTTTCTTTGGGACATTTTCTCTTAGTTTTACCACGGTAGTCAATGTGGCTATGAAATTTTAATGGGCTAGAAATGACTAAAGCTGTTACAGTGACCTATTGTATAATTCTGTTGTTCTGTCATTACTTTTTGACAGTTTGCATGCCAGTGCCAAAACAACAGCAAGTCTTTTTTTTTCAAGTCATGTGATTTTGCACCCAACAACATTGTTCATGGAACTTATGGTAATTTAGAATGAGGGTTATGTATATCCAAAAGCATGGGTGCTTTTAATTTATTTCATTTTCTCTCTGCATGGCAAATTTCTAAACCAAATACTGTACTACAGTATCATGTGATTTGTTGGATGTTAAGCAGTTTGTATTGTGCAAGATTGCCTTAAAAATATTAAAGTACTCATTTTACAAAAACTGGACTGTCTAAACTGTATATGATTTCTGAAGGGTTTGGGTCACTGATGAAATAAGAATGCATACATTTTGATAAAGAATGTGGCAATATCTTCACAGAAGAGTAATTCACTTGTTTCTTTTTTTCCTTTTCAATCATATGAACCATCAATTGTTGCTGAAGATAACACTAAACTTTCACATAATGTGATATCTATTAACTGAAAATGGGATTGTGCCTAATTCTGTACCAACATAATTGGTATTAGCTCCATGATTGTTTCTAACTTGTGTCAATGACTGGATTTCAGAAACCTAATACAAGATGCTGATGTAATGATCCCAATCTCAAAAGGCTGAGGAGCAATAAATGTATACCTACCACCCCAAAACACAATTCAAAATGTCAAACTTTAGCCCTGAATATTTGGGAGACCCCTGATTCTTCCTTCAAAAAGCTACACCTCAAGAAAGCATCAGCAAATGTATCCAACCTGTAAACAGCAATAACAAGTTTCTACTTATTGAGCACATTTAATGTAATAAACATCCCATGACATAATACGGGGGCATTATAAAATAAAATCCATCATTGAGCTACTTATGGAGAGATTAAGTGCCATGCCAAAAAATCTTTGTGAAAAAGATATATTTTAAGAAGTATTTTAAAGAAGGAAAATAAGGTACATACAAAAAGGCTCAGGGAGTGTATTCCACAGCTTAGGACCCAGGCAATTGATCCAACTGGGCAACCGATGGTGGAGTAATCAAAATTGGGATGTGCACAAAGCCCGAGTTAAAGGAGCACAGATATCCCAGAGATTTGTGGAATTTGAGAGATTATAGCAATAGGGAAAGGCAACATCATGGAGGAATTCTAAAGCAAGGATGAGAATTTCAGTATTAAGTCTTATATAGTTTTGTAAGCCCTTGCTGTGCATTAAGGCATGGCCATCAGAGTTTTGAATGATCATGAGTTAAGTGAGGGTAATGTGTGGGTGACCAGCTAGGAATGCTTTTATAGAAATAGGAAGTGAGGATTGCAGATGCTGGCAATCAGAGTTGAGAATGTAGTGCTGGAAAAGCACAGCAGGTCAGGCAGCATCTGAGGAGCAGAAGAATCGACATTTCAGGCATAGGCTTGGGGATTCCTGATGAAGGGCTTAAGCCCGAAACTTCGATTCTCCTGCTCTCGGTTGCTGCTGGACCAGCTGTGTTTTTCCAGGACCACACTCTTGATGCTTTTATTGTAGTCAAGTCTAAAGTTAGCAAAGGCCTAAATGAGATTTTCAACAGCAGGTGAGCTCAGACAAGAGTGAAGCTAGGTGATGTTACAGAGGTGAAAATGGGTGGTTATAGTGACAGTATGAATATGAGGACAGAAGATCATCTCAAGATGTAACGTGACACCAAGATAACAAAAAAACTGCCGCCATCCCAGACTGTTTCCAGGGACAGAAATAGGATCAATAGCTGAAAATAACATTTAGAAGAGAGATAGAAAATTATGGCCTCCCAATATTCATTTGGAAAACATTTCACCCACCCAACACTAAATATTGGATAAGCAGTCTGATAACTGAGCAATAGTGAAGGATTCAGAAAGGTGGTGGTAAGGTAGAGCTGAGTGCCACTTGAAAACAAAGGGTGTGCATTCAGGTAATGTCAGTGAGAGAAGGCACACAGATCAGAAATGGGTGAGGTGCAGAATAAGGATAAAACCCTTGCGGGACACAAGAGGTAATGATGCAGTAAAGGAAGAGAAGCTGTTAAGAGTAATTCTGTGGCTATAATTATGTAAGAATGGAACCAGGTGAGAGCAGGTGGATGACAGTGGAGCAATGTTGAAGGGTTAGATGTAGGCATAGATTAGTAAGGGGGTAAAAAGTTACAGAGAGACAGCAGGAGAATGGGTTTGAGAAACATATCAACCATGATCAAATGACAGGACAGACTCAATGTGCCGAATGGCCGAATTCTGCTCCAAAATCATATGGTCTTATGGTCAACCATACTGAGGGCTGCAGACAGACTGAGAAGCACTTTGAAGAAAGTTTATCTTTGTCACAATCATCCAGAATGACATTTGTAACTTGGATAAAAGCTGCTTCAGTCGAATGGAAGGGGGAAGAAAATCAGACTTAAGGGATTCAACCATAATGAGTTAATGAGTACTTCTGCTACTATCCTACAGCACCACTTTCTTTTCTCTGCAAATACTAGATAACAAATGACTATATAAAACTCATGTACAGGTGACATACCTTGGTGCAAAGTAAAAATATCTGGAAGACAAACAAAGACTTGGAAATTACACTCACACAAAATAATAAAGATTTATTATCTAAATAATGTTCTTCTCAGGGAATAACATTAATACTGTGCTAGTAAATGAAAATTATGATAGATTAGATTAGATTACTTACAATGTGGAAACAGGCCCTTCGGCCCAACAAGTCCACACTGACCCTCCGAAGAGCAACCCACCCAGACCCATTCCCCTACACCTACCACTACAGGTAATTTTAGATTAGATCATTTACAGTGAGGAAACAGGTTTTTTGGCCCAACAAGTCCCCTATATTTACGCCTTCACCTAACACATGGCCAATTCACCTAACCTGCACATTTTTGGACTGTGGGAGGAAACCCACGCAGACACGGGGAGAATGTGCAAACTCCACACAGGCAGTTGCCTGAGGCGGGAATTGAACCCAGGTCTCTGGCACTGTGAGGCAGCAGTGCTAACCACTGTGCCACTGTGCTGCCCACTGGGGTTAGTCAATCCATTTTGGAATTAATAGGAGTTTTCCAGGTAATATTAAAATAATATCAAAACAGCAAATGTTTATATTTGAAAGGGAATTTCCTCCCATAGCATTGCCTTACCTGGCAATTTTATGCATTGTCTAGGACATTTAAGTCTTCGAGTGTGTTTTAGATGGAGAGAGATAGGTTTTTAATTAGTAGGAGGATCAAGGGTTATGGGGAGAAAGCAGGAGGATGGGATTGAAAAAACATAATTGAATGGCTGAGTAGACTTGTTGTTCCACTGGTCCAATTCTGCTTCTATGTCTTATGGTCTTTTTGACTATTAATTTCAAACAATATCCAAATGATAATTGGTCCTATACCATATGTTCTGTTGAAAAGTCCTCAGTGTTCACTGAGGAGAGGAACATGATGAATCTTGAGATTAGAGATAGATATTTGATTATTCTGGATCACATTGGCATAAGTAGGGAAGATGTGTTGGGTATGCTAAAGGTTATTAAGGTGGACAAACCCCCAGGACCGGATGGGATCTATTCCAGGTTGCTGAGGGAGGTGAGAGAGGAAATAATTGGGGCCCTAACAGATAGCTTTGTAGCATTCTTAAATACAGGTGAGGTGCCGGAGGACTGGATGGTTGATCATGTTGTCCCCCTGTACAAGAAGGGTAGTAAGGATATTCCAGGTAACTACAGACCAGTGAGCCTGATGTCGTTGGTGAGGAAGGTGATGGAGAGAGTACTGAGAGATAGGATCTATTTATATTTGGAAAAGAATTAGCTTATCAGTGATAGGCAACATGGTTTTGTGCTGGGGGAGATCGTGCCTTACCAACTTAATAGAGTTCTTCGAGGAAGGGCTGTTGATGTCATATACATGAACTTTAGTAAGGCATTTGATAAGGTTCCCCATGGTAGACTAATGGAGAAAGTGAAGTCACATGGTATGCAGGGTGTTCTAGCTAGGTGCATAAAGGACTGGTTGAGCAACAGGAGACAGAGAGTAGTAATTGAAGAGAGTTCCTCGAAATGGAGAAAGGTGACCAGTGGTGTTCCACAGGGGTCAGTGTTGGGGCCATTGTTGTTTGAGATATACATAAATGATCTGGAAGAAGGCACAGTTGGTATGATCAGCAAGTTTGCAGATGACACAAAAATTGGTGGAGTAGCAGAAAGCCTAAGGGACTGTCAGAGGATACAGCAGGATATAGATAGACTGAAGAGTTGGGTATAAAAGTGGCAGATGGCTTTCAATCCAGACAAATGTGAGGTGTTAGGCAAGCCTAATTCTAGAGCAAATTATACAATGAATGGAAGACCCTTGGAAAAAGTTGATGGGCAGAGAGATCCAGGAGCGTAGGTCCATTGTACCCTGAAGGTTGCTGCACAGGTGGATAGAGTGCTCAAGAAGGCATATAGTATACTTGCCTTCATTGAGCATAAGTGCTGGCAGGTCATGTTAAAATTGTACAAGACATTGGTACGGCCGCATTTCGAATACTGTGTACAGTTCTGGTTGCCACATTACCAAAAGGATGTGGACATTTTGGAGAGTGTGCAGAGAAGGTTTATGAGGATGTTGCCTGGCATGGAAGGTGCTAGCTATGAAGAGAGGTTGAGTAGGTTAGGTTTATTTCCACTAGAGAAAATGAGATTGAGGGGGGACCTGATTGAGGTTTACAAAATCATGAAGGGTATAGACAGGTTGGATAGAGACAAGCTTGTTCCCAGGGTGAAGGATTCAATAATGAGAGGTCATGCTTTCAAGGTGAGGGGTGGAAAGTTTAAGGGGGATACACGCGCTAAGTACTTCACACAGAGGGTGGTGGGCGTTTGGAACATGTTGCCAGCAGAGGTGGTAGAGGCAGGCACGGTAGATTCAT
The DNA here is from genome assembly GCF_020745735.1 of Hemiscyllium ocellatum. Taxonomy (NCBI): domain Eukaryota; kingdom Metazoa; phylum Chordata; class Chondrichthyes; order Orectolobiformes; family Hemiscylliidae; genus Hemiscyllium; species Hemiscyllium ocellatum. The sequence goes on along the minus strand of NC_083426.1, from coordinate 24,228,101 downwards.
TTAAGATGCACCTGGACAGATGCATGAGTAGGTGGGGAGCAGAGGGATACAGATGCTTAGGAATTGACCGACAAGTTTAGACAGTACATTTGGATTGACTCAGGCTTGGAGGGTCGAACGGCCTGATCCTGGGCTGTAAATTTTCTTTGTTCTAACTCAAAACATTAACTCCACTTTCTCCCCATAAGTGCTGTTAGATCTGCTGAGTTTTGCCAGCAATTACTATTTTTCTCTCAGATTTCCAGCATCCTTGGTTCTATACTTTATGTTGCTTTACGAAATATTAATGTGTTTAAAAATGCTGCATTTGTCTGCATAAGTAATCTAATCTAATCTAAATTTTCTATCAACGAAAGTATTAGATGCGAGAAGAATCCTAATGTAATTTGCTTTGGAAGAACTTATGGTGTGATAGGGATTTCCCAGCCTTTGAGCCAGAAACTCCAGTTTAAGTGGGTTTAAGTGCCATTCTAGCATGTGATGACAAAGGAAGGAGAATTCATAATGCAACCAAACAGACGGCAACTTGTAAATCCTTCCAAAAAGCAAGTGATAAAAGTGGAAGCAATGTCTGGTTGGTCAAGTCATGGAAAAGCATTTGGGCCTCAACTATTACTATCCCTCGCTCCAGGCCACAAAATGAACGTAGAAATGAATATTGCCACAGCAACTAGTGATCTTTGATAAGATGGTGCGCTCAGTTCGTGAGGAGACTAATATGGATCAGATTGGTAACAACAGTACAAGGTTTGATCTCTCTCTCTCTGGCTTGGTTTAATTTGCAACCAGCCTCCTAAACCTACTTGTGTGAAGGACATACAGCAATGGGTCACACCTGGCTTTGGAAAGTTCTGAAAAAGAAGATCCATCTCATATTTGGAAAGTACAGTCAATTCACAGTGTATTGAATCTGAAAAGATTGCTCGATAAATTTGTGTTAAGCAGAGCTTCATGCTGGTCAAGGAGTCCCCAATGTAAACCACTTTTCTTATAAATGTGCTCAATTCAAAAGTAAAATGAAAACACAGTCAACTTGAGAAAATGACATTATTTTCTTCCTTTGATACATTTTCTCCACTTTCTTGATCTGCACCTCAAAAATGTTGGTGGTCATCCATTTCCTCATTCTACATTTGTAGTGTTTTTTTGACATTTGGAAAGCTATTTGGCTTCTTTTACTAGCCAACGACAAGAAGTGGCAGCTTTTCTGTGCCATCCATGTTGGCACAAGCAATAGCAATGACACATTCCTTTCTCCACTGTCTGCCATTTCATGTTTCATCTTTAAGCATCAATGAGAGATCTGGCAAAAGACAATAAAACCATTCGGTTTTATGTGCATTAAAAGTGTTTATTGGGTATAACTATTCTGATTTGGCAAGATCATTTTGCAACCAACGATCTGTCATTGCTGCTATAACTACTGTGCCCTCACTACTTCTCATACAGAAAATGATGCCCAGTATTCTCTATGCTTTGACCAGTTTATATATTAAAAACCCTTTACCCAAGTGCTCTTGTCAGTGAGGTGAACAAAAGGGACACCAAATTTGGTTTGTGGTTCTACTTGATTTTATTAAAGACACCACGTGAGCATTTCCCAAATTCCCACAACGTTTACTGTCTATCTAGATCTATCCATTTGAGAAAGGATATTACCTACAACGATCCAGGTTTTGAACTGGACCATCAGAATCCTCTCCGACATAAGGGTGTCTCTTTTCCATGAAACTGAGTCTCACAGGTCAGTGTGAGTAATTTCTCTCTCTCTCTCTTCCTCCAGGCAGTTAGAAGTCCGCTACTGGGCCAGATCAAGTCTTCATTGTGAGTCTTCATTGAGTTTTTACGTAGTCTTTACTGTTGGGGTGGTATCATCCCTGACATTCCAGTAAGTTCTGTAGCCTTTGGCCAATAGCGTCATGAACCGAGTACAAATCATCTAATGGGGTTGTGCCAATGCTTTTCACTGTTGCCGTGCGAAGCAGTGTAGAGTACATATACTCAGGCAGCCAAAATGCCAGAATGTCTGATCAACACTTCTAGTACACAGACCTCAAGCTGGTTATAACTGGTTTTCCTTGAACATTTGTGCTCTCTTTAATCTTGGTTTCCACTGTTTTCTGTAGCCAATAGCTGCTGGTTACTGTTTAATTTAATCTGGCCAATTTTCTGTCAGGTCTGATTTTTTTTTCAGCTATGTGTCAATTTAGAATGTACAAATTGTTTAGAATATAGAACATAGAACACTACAGCGCAGTACAGGCCCATCAGCCCTCAATATTGCGCCGGCCTGTGAAACCAGTCTCAATCCCATCTAATCTACACTATTCCATTTTTGTCCATATCCAATGACCATTTAAATGCCCGTAAAGTTGGAGAGTCTACAACTGTTGCAGGCAGTGCGTTCCACGCCCCACTACTGTCTGAGAAAAGAAACTAACTCTGACATCTGTCTTATATCTATCATTCCTCAATTTAAAACTATTCCCCTTGTGCTAGCCACCACCATTGAGGAAAAAGGCTCTCACTGTCCACCCGATCTAACCCAGATTATCTTGTATGTCTGAATTAAGTCACCTCTCAAACTTCTTCTCTCTAAGGAAAACAGCCTCAAGTCCCTCAACCTTTCCTCTTAAGACCTTCCTCCATACCAGGCAACATCTTAGTAACTGTCCTCTGAGCCCTTTGCAAAGCTTACACATCCTTCCAATAATGCCGTAACCAGAACTGCACACAATGCTCCAAGTGTGGCTGTACCAGAATTTTGTACTTCAGAAGCATGACCTCATGGTTCCGAAAGTCAATCCCTCTACTAATAAACGTTAACACACCATATGCCTTCTTAACAACCCTATCGACCTGGGTGGTAACTTTCAGAGATCTACGTACATGGGCATCAAGATCTTTCTGCTCATCTACGCCACAAAGAACCTTACCATCTGCATTCCTGTTACTCCTTCCAAAGTATATCACCTCACACTTTTCTGCATTAACCTCCATTTTCTACCTCTCAGCCCAACTCTGCAGTTTATCTATGTCCCTCTGTAAACTGTAACATCCTTCATTACTGTCAACAACTGTACTAACATTAGTGCCAACTGCAAATTTACTAACCCATCCTTCCATGGTTTCATCCAGGTCATTTATAAAAATGACAAACAGCAGTGGACCCAAAACAGATCCTTGCGGTATACCACTAGTAACTAAAATACTCATCCCAGAGTTTTCATCAACCACCACTCTCTGCCTTCTTTCAGCTAGCCAACATCTGTCCAAACCACTAAATTGCCCTCAATCTCATGCCCTCATCCATATTTTGTGCAGTAGCCTACTTTGGGAACCTTATCAAATGTCTTATTGAAATCCATATGCACCACATCAAGAGCTTTACCCTCATCCACCTGTTGGGTTACCTTCTCAAAGAAATCAGTAAGGTTTGTGAGGCACAACCTATTCTTCACAAAGCTGTGCTGAAATCCCTAATCAACTTATTCCTATTGAGATGATTATTAATCTTATCTCTTCTAACCTTTTCCAACACTTTGCCCACAGCTGAAGTAAGGCTCACTGGTCTATAATTACCAGGGTTGTCTCTATTCCCTTTCTTGAACAAAGGAACAACATTTGCTATCCACCAGTCTTCTGGTAGTATTCCTGTAGACAATGATGACATAAAGATCAAAGGCAAACCCTCAGCAATCTCCTCCTTGACTTCCCAGAGAATCCTAGGATAAATCCCATCCAGCCCAGTGGATTTATCTATTTTCACACTTTCCAGAATTTCATCCTCCTTGTGAATTTAAATCCCATCTAGTCTAGTCGCTTGTTTCTCAGTATTCTCCTTGACAACATTATCTTTTCTAGTGTAAACACTGATGAAAAATATTCATTTAGTGATTCCTCTACATGCTCCGACACCACGCACAACTTCCTACTACTGTCCTGTTTGGCCCTAATTTTACTCTCATCATTCTTTTATCCCTTATATATCTATAGAAAACTTTAGGGTTTTCCCCGATCCTAACCACCAAAAACATGTCATGTCCCCTCCTCACTCATCTTAGCTCTCTTTTTGGGTCTTTCTGGGCTACCTTGTAACTCTCACTTGCCCTAACTGAGCCTTTATATCTCATCCTAACATGAACCTTCTTCTTCCTCTTGACAAGAGATTCAACTTCCATGGTAAACCATGACTCCTGCGCTCGACAACTTCCTCCCTGTCTGACAGGTATATACTTATCAAGGACATACAGTAGCTGTTCCTTGAGTAAGTTCCACATTTCTATTGTGCCCATTCCCTGCAGTTTCCTTCCCCATCCGATGCATCCTAAATCTTGCCTGGTCACATCATAATTGCCTTTCCCCTAGCTGTAGCTCTTATCCTCCATTGTATACCTATCCCTTTCCATTGCTCAAGTAAACACAACTAAATTGTGATCACTATCACTTAAGTGCTCATCTACCTCCAAACCTAACACCTGACTGGTTTCATTATCCAGTACCAAATCTAATGTGGCCTCGCCCCTTGTTGGTATGTCTACATACTGTGTCAGAAAATCCTCCTGCACACATTGGACAAAAACTGATCCATCTAAAGTATTTAAATGATAGTTTTCCCAGTCAATATTTGGGAAGTTGAAGTCCCCCATAACAAATACCTTGTCAGCTTATAGAAAACTCCCAACAGGGTGACCTCTCCTTTCTTGTTTCTAATCTCAGCCATACTATCTCAGTATTACTGCTGCAATACTGCCCTTGACTAACAATGCCACACCCCCACCTCTTTAACCATCTTCTCTGTTCTTACTGAAACATCTAAATCCTGGAAACTTTTTCTTGTCCCTGCTCTACCCATGTCTCTGAAATGGCCACAACATCAAAATTCCAGGTACCAACCCATGCTGCAAAGTTCACCCACCTTATTCTGGATATTCCTGGCATTAAAATGCACACACTTCAAACCAACATCCTGATTGCCAGTGCCTTCTTGCAACCCTGAAATCTTATCTTGGACCTCCTTACTCCCAACCTCCTCTATACTCGAACTGCAATTTAGCTTCCCATCCCCCTGCTGAATTAGATTAAACCCACCTGGAGAACGTTAGCAAATTTTCACCACCAAGGATATTGTTACTCCTGTTTCAGGTGAAGACCATCCTGTTTGTACAGGCCCCACCTACCCCAGAAAGAGCCCGAATTATCCAGGAATCCAAAACCCTCCCTCCTGCACCATCCCTGTAGCCATGTTTTAAACTCCTCTCTCTCCCTATTCCTTGCCTCGCTTGCATGTGGCACAGGCAAAGAAAACAGAGGTAACAACTCTGTTTGTCCTAGCTTTAAGATTCCACCCTAGCTCCATGAATTTTGCCTTAAAACCCCATCTCTCTTCCAACCTATGTCGTTGGCGCCTATGCGGACCATGACTTGGGACTGCTATCCCCTCCCCCACAAGGATCCAGAAAACATGATCAGAAACATCACGAACCCTGGCACCTGGGAGACAACACACCAACCATGAGTCTCTCTCGTTTTCACAGAATCTCCTATCTATCCCCTAACTGTGGAGTCCCCAATGACTAATGTTCTGCTCCTCTTCTCCCTTTCCTTCTGAGCAACAGGGACAGCTTCTGTGCCAGAGACCTGTGCCCTATTGGTTACTTGTTGTTGAAGGGAACAGTCACGAGGGATCTTGTACTGCCTGCCGGTTCCTTTTCCATCCCCTAACGGTAACCCATCTACCTTCTTCTTGTAACTGAGATATGACTACCTCCCTGTAACTCCTCTCAAAAGGCCACTCCGCCTCCCAAATAATCTGAAGTTCATCCAGTTCCAGCTCCAGTTTCCTAACGTGGTTTTCAAGGAGCTGAAGATGGGTGCACTTCCCGTAGATGCAGTTTGTAGGGACACTGGTGGTGACCCTTATCTCCCAGATTCTGCAGGAGGAGCATTCAACTGCCCTAACCTCCATTCCCACTTTTCTAAATTCCCAAAGAGCCTACTGAAAACTAAAAGAGAGGGTAAAAAGACTAGTCACCTTATCAATCTGGCACACAGGTTATTTTTTTTTGGTTAGAGAAGAAAGATGGATGGGAGACACTACCTGAGTGGTGTTTCGGGTAAAACAAATGCCCAGATATAAAGCTGCACTTACCCAACAGTCCTGTGTCCACTCCTGCTCAGCGTGCGCTTTGCCTAACGTTTTAAAAATTTATTCTTACCTTCCCGTCAGGCCTCTGGTCCTTGCTTTCGCCCTCCTACTGCAACTGCCGCTGAGAAAATGGCCCATGGTTATTTGATAACACCAGGCTTGTGTTGAATTGGTCCAGTCAGTGAATTCTTGGTGACCCAGCAGCTTTGTAATGGTGACTTCGTTTTCCAATGAGCGATGTTATTTCTTTTACAATTATCCTTGTCCCTTCGAATTACAATAGCAGAACTACCTCATCGCTTTAATCAGCCGTTGTCATTCTCTTCCTTGCTGGGGAGAATCTTTGCTCTAGAATGTTTGGAAAACCCACTGGTGCAATCTCCTACTCCTCAGTGATACATTTTTTTTAACTTCAGATCAGAGTTTTCCAATTGTATGAAATTCACTTTCTCTCTGATAAACAACATTTTTAACAATCTCACAGATTTAGCCATTTTAACGGTGTTTGAAAATCACTTTATAGCAAGTCCTTGATGTCAAATGATGGTTTGCCAAGCCATGATTTCATGCTGTAGCATGGCCTACTTCTTCTCTGATTGGTCGGTGCAGTTTTATAACAAATCATCTGCCTAATCTGGAGTTACCAGTCAGGAAGTATGTTTTACCATCAGATTTGTTATCCAGTTAGCAGGAATCTCTTGCAACTTTGACACAACTAGAATTTGGAATTATCTGAATTTGACTCAGCACAGTTTCACTGTTTATTAATTGAAATCAAAAACCTGTCTGAAGCAGTCCTTTACTTAAAAATACACATTTCTCAGTCCATCGAGGTTGACGGATAATTCTTTTTAAGAACAGAAGTGAGCGATGAAAAGGTTGTTCTTGGAATTCCATCAAAAATCTTTGCTTCTATGATTTTGCCTTTGATCTTGTGCTTTAGAACACAACTAATCTTTCAGAGGTCGATAGTCAGTTGCTGCACTTGTCAGGTTGAATCCGTGCTCTCTTTAAATGCAATGAACATGTTCCTGAGCTCTCATCATTTTAGGTTTGAGAAGATTCAATAGTAATCTTGATAGGATATCTATATCTGAAACTGCATTTAAATCAAAGATTTTATTTTTTCGACAATTATCCACCTCTCCTAAAGGTAATCTTCATGATACTTTATGATACCTAGGTAACCTTCATTCTCTTCATCAAAATAGCAAAACTCTTTTGTTGCAAACTTTGACATATATAACTTTGGTTTGGATTTGGTGCCTGTATTCTTGGTACTCCAAACTGTGGTCATCATGGTAGACCTGAAACAACAGTTTGGGGTAGGCATTGCCAGGTATGAGGTACCGAGGACATGGAGGTCCTGGGCCTCCTTCACCGCCGCTCGCTCATTACCAGACGCCTGGAGGAAGAACGCCTTATCTTCCGCCTCGGAACACTTCAACCCCAGGGCATCAATGTGGACTTCAACAGTTTCCTCATTTCCCCTTCCCCCACCTCACCCTAGTTCCAAACTTCCAGCTCAGCACTGTCCCCATGACTTGTCCGGACCTGTCCTATCTGCCTATCCCCTTTTCCACCTATCCACTCCACCCTCTCCTCCCTAACCTATCACCTTCATCCCCTCCCCCACTCACCTATTATACTCCATGCTACTTTTTCCCCACCCCCACTCTCCTCTAGCTTATCTCTCCACGCTTCAGACTCACTGCCTTTATTCCTGATGAAGGGCTTTTGTCCGAAACGTCGATTTCACTGCACTTTGGATACTGCCCGAACTGCTGTGCTCTTCCAGCACCACTAATCCATTGTTGGGTATGGTTTTGGATAGGGCGCCAGTCAGCATGTCACATTGATTCGACATTAAACCCTCTCTTAATTTCAGATCACATGTTCAGCAACAGGAATGACCCCCCATTTCACAATGGTACCAAGTAAAGGGATCCTCAACCACCTTTCAGATGGCTGCTCATTAATTTCTATTGGTTGGCACTGGTTAAGTGGAAGTGCTTGGAGGATTGTACTAATTAAAGGTTGTGGAGTCTACAGGGAGTGGTGTGAAATGTGAGGAAAGTTCATTCCTTCAAAGACTTCTGTTCAGATCACTTGCTCCCAGTTGTGGATGAACCCATGCCTTTAAAAGATACAGGTTAGCTTGAAGTGGTTTGCACACACGATGGCCTTATGATATTGTCACTGGTCTGTTAATCCGGAGACCCAGGTAATGTTCTGCGGGCAGAGGCTCAAATCCCACTATGACTGGTGGTGGAATTTGAATTCAATACAAATCTGAAATTATGAGTCTAATGATGACCATGAGCCATTTCTGATTGTCAGAAAAACCCATCTGGTTCATTAATGCCCTTTGGGAAGGAAGCTGCCATCCTTACCTGGTCCTGCCTACGTGCGACTTCAGACCAACAGCAATGTGGCTGACTCTTAACTGCCGCTGAAAATGTGTTGCTGGAAAAGTGCAGCAGGTCAGGCAGCATCCAAGGAGCAGGAGAATCGACGTTTTGGGCATGAGCCCTTCTTCAGGAAAAACAGTCTCAAGATGGGTGGTGGCTGCCCAACATGAGACTCCTCACCCCTGATTTAGATAGCACCTAATTTTTAACCACACTGAGTAGTTGTCATATTCCAGTTGGTATCAGAGGCTGCCCTTGGCTCACCGCGCCAGCAACACCTGTACCAAGGCAATTTCTCTTGATGACTGAGAAGTGCTGACAATGATGACAAGCTTTCTGGCATTGTGTCTGCACTAAAGAGCGAGGCAAGAAAGAAGTATATGAGCATTGTATATCTTACTGAAGGTACAAAATCTTTTTAAAAAATGAAAAGATAATGCCGGGCAGGGATGCAATGAGCATCCAACTAGGCTCGGGCTGAGTGAACACAATGTCAGCAAGTGGAGAGCCCTGAGCTGCAGCCTGATCCTGTCCATCAGCTGGGTTTCTGTCTCTAAGAACACCGTGTCCTTGCTGCAGCATTCCAGTGATAATTGCTGTTATGGCTCAAGGTGTAGCATTGAAGTACAGAAGCATAGCGTAAATGGGTGTGAATGGATTGGAGATGTGCCATGAGTTTTCTTGGAAGGTGGTGGTACACCTCAGATGCCTATGCCTGAGGATGTGGGGCGCATGCAGCTGGTCCTATAGAGTATGTCTGAGATGTTGGTGCTTAGTGTTGAACATGGAGATCCTTTTGGAGCAAGTGGTAAGCTGAACCAAGTACCCAGTCTGGTTTTGATGTCAAGAATTATCACTGTCTGGCTAGTTCAGTGTGATGGGAAGTTGAACATTAATAAGATATGTTGTAGCTTTAATTGTGTTTTACAAGCCATTATTTCCCTCTTAATTGGCAACTCACTGCTTCCTAGTGAAGCACTTATCAAGCTGGTCAACCAAGGGATACAAGATGGAGCAAGATGCTCCCAGTATTGAGATAGTCTTCACTGGACTTTATGATTGATTCTCACCATAGTTGCTCAGTCTCATATAAGTCTCTGCCCATTGTCTTTGAAAACTTAGCACTCTCAAGTACAGAAATGTTATGAATATGTACTCACACTTAGATGCATACATTTAAATTTAAAAAGATGTATTTAGTTCAAGAAAGATTGTGATAAGGGTAAATGAAATTACTTCAAAGTGCAATGTATTAGCTTTGGAAGTTTTTACATAAAACCAATTTGAACAAGTTCAGGAGAAATATGTCTACAACCATACTTTGCAATTAAAGTGGCATTGAGAATTTTGTGAAATAAAAATATTATTGATTACAAAGTGAACAATCAAAATTTTCTTTTTATTTTTAGAAATGTGCTATATGTGCACAGATAGTCAAATGGTGCACAAAGCTAATTTTTTGCTTTGTCTTAAAAAAAACTTAGTTGTTTTAACTTCCTACAGATCTCTTATGTATTGTGCAGTCCGAATTAATGCAGAAATAATTAACATTACATGATGCTAAGGCATCTGAACTGCTTAAGTGATTATGCCATCAAATGTTAAAGAACTTGATAGTCAGCAATTCTAATGTTAGATAAAGTTCAATTTCTCCCTCTGATACAATTGTTTCATCTCTGTCCCACTTAGTTACTGGAGCTTTGAAGTTAATATGCAAGCTCTCATTATCTGATGCTTGGCTTTTTCCTATCCTATGAGACCTCTTGGAGTAGATATGCACACCAAGAGCAGCAAGTTCACATTAATCCAATTCAATTTCCTCAAGAAATGATTGTTGCTCTGTTAAGGATCAAAATAGCAGTGCTGGCATTTTTATCCATTTTCTGGTTTTGTAATATTATTTTGAAGCTACTAAGGTATAGCGAAAATTGGTCTTTAGAACAATTCTTTTCAGTCCATCAGAAATCTGGAAAATACAAACAGGCAGAGTCCTTAACAAAAGATATATCAAATAGCAAGAAATATAGGAACTAGGGTAGACTACATGGCCACTGGAACTTGTCTAAAATTCTGTCTTTTCACCTCTACTTTCCAATCTGGTCTCTTTGAAGAAATGTTCTCCTCATTGCAGGTAAAGGACTCAGTCAGTTAGGACTTAGACTGATCCTGGGTTGTAGATTCCCCAGTTAAGAGAAACAATATCTCAAGCCCTAACTTTTGTTCCCACATCAAGGGAACAGAGACAGGAGAAATTCTGGCTCCATGAAACCAACCTATAAAATAGCCCACCACACTTCAGATTTTGGGATTGTGGGACTGTGCTGGAATATGATTTGGGCCGGATGACTTGAGATGAGTACGAAAAGCTGCTCAGATCCCAAGGCACCTGGGTGGAAAACCTATCTGGCATCTCCATCCTTCTGTTCAAATGTTAAAAATAACAACTAAAACAGAAAGCATTCCTTACTTTTTTGCACCTCACATTCTCTATTTTCTATTCATGCCAATCAATGCCTCTGCATCCACCCTGTGGACTTTCATAGCCCCTTACCACCCAAGTTCGAACTTCCAGTCTCCCATGGTCCGTGATGCTTCATTGTCCCCTACCATCCCCACAGCACTTCACAGCCTCCATGCAACTCAATGGGAGTTTGTTCTTCTCTCTCAATGCCAGTTTACCTATTCTCAGCATGGGTATTAATCAGGAGGCATCATGCCTGAAAATAAAGTTACCAATCAATTGATTATGTTAAAAATGAAAGAAAAAATACACTCTAATTAATAGAAAACATCCAAAACAGTGAAATTGTTTCATCAACTCACTTACGAAAACAATCTTTACAATTAGATGTTCAACCTCTTGAGTAAATAAACATTTCACTGACATGGTTAATAGCTTATGTCAACAAGAATTTCCATGCAACAATAAATTGGAGCTGTCCATCAATGGGCATCCCATCATAGGTCAGGAAATTGATCACGCAGCATATATCTTTTAGTGGTTTTATATGGACAGGTTTTTTTTATTGCTCCATATTTATTTGAATAGTTTCTTGGCAAATTTTCCAAACGCAATGAGTTTTTGTACTTTCTTTAAACCCACAAGCATGCCTTTTCATAGTCAATGGTATCTTTCACAAAACAAAATTGAAGGACCAGATCAAAAAAGAGGTATCTTATCCTTTCAATCACTGACAAATATACAACATTCCTGCAGCCTTCATCCCTCAGAAACTCCTCACTCCTCTTTACATTACACAATCTGAATGCCCCATCCACACAGTCTCACACTATTTTACAATCTATGTGGCTCCTCATTCCTTAATGTGAATTTAGTGCCTATTTCCAACTCTCACCTTTCTGTTTTCACATACCATGTCTATGCATTAAATATCCTGGGCATATGCAGCTCCAAGAAACTTGACACCATCCAGAACTATCCTTTTGATTGATATTTTGTCCATCACCTTGACTGTTCATTTCCAAAATATTGCCACAGTGGGAGCAGTATATGCCATTTATTATTTACACTGTGACAACTCATCAAAGCTCCTTAGACAATATCTTCCAACATCACTACCCAAAAGGACAAGGACAGCAGATAGATTGAAGCACCACAACCAAAATATATACCTCAAAACCATGTACCATCCTAGCTTGGAATTATTATGTTAGACCTTCACTGTTGCTGATTCAAAATTCTGGAACTCCCTCCCTCACAGCAGCGTATGAACCCCAACAAAACTTCAAAGGCTGTTAGAGATGGGAAATAAATGTCAACCTAGCCCACATCACATGAACGAATTCAAAAAATCTACAAGTATCCATGCAGTATTTACATACATCCTCTCCACAGTTAACAATCCTAAAGTACACCTAACCTCCCTCCATAAAGATTTTTCTCCCCATCCCCAAAGGTTTGAATAGCCAGCCCCACTCTCCAAAGAGTCCCTGACCTCCATTCCAAATATATCAAAGACAATGCTTACCAAGGTAATTTTCCTTATCTGGCTAACCATAAAAAATGCACTGAGAGGAGACGTGTTCTTACCTCATGTAATGCCCACAATCCAGGACCTAGACATCAAAGACTCCAAAATCCCATTTCAGTGGAGGCAGCTGGTCATTAACTGAATAAAAAAATGGACTACTCCTTAATTAGAGATGACAAGTTGAGGGGCAGAAATTGTGCTTTGCAACATATTGCAACATTTTCACAACAATGAGGGCTCTCCATCCCGATAAAAATCAAGGTCTCAGCATGATAGTTTGGAATCTTTGTGTCATTGAGCCCTACTCTTATTTTATATATATACTTCCAATCTACTCAACCACTCATTGGATAACCCTCTTGTTCCAGGAAGCAAACTACAATGTTTTGTCTTCAACACATGTATATCCTTAGCAAAGACCAGTACACTTCTGACAAAATTTTCTCATTCTTGTAATAAAGGCCCACGAATCATTGCTTTCGGTAGCTGCACGCTAAATTTCTACGTACCCTAGGCAAATTTATTCAAGACACACTGAATATCCGCGCTGACCTTTCTTCTGATTTGCAGGTGCTAGTGTTGGACTGGGTGTACAACATTGAAAATCACACAACAGGTTATAGTCCAACAGGATTATTTGAAACCACAAACTTTTGGAGCACTGCGCCTTCGTCAGGTGGTTGTGAACAAGGAGCCTGATGAAGGAGCAGCGCACTGAAAGCTAGTGCTTCCAAATAAACCAGTTGGACTATAACCTGGTGCTATATGATTCTTAACCTTTCTTGTCATTCTCAAATGCTTTTCTTTAATAAAAATCAAGCTCTTTATAAGATTGAAAGCCATACCAGCCTCTTTGAAATGCGAATACTTCAAAAATGCTCTGATCCTTAGATTGCTAATTAAATGTAGAAGTTTACTTAGTTTCCATCTAATGAAATAAAAACTAACATCAACAAGCAACTGCACAATGACTAATTCTCCTCAGGCGAGTCTTGTTACACTCTGCTACTGAATGGATCAATGTTAGTTAATGCCTTGGCTTCAATGATGTAGTAAGTTTAAATTTGAAGGGCCATGTGGAAGGGTTCTCCTACAATGTATTTCAATTGTATAACTGAAAAAAAAACAACTGAGTTCATTGGGAGTAATAGAGAGGTTATTAGACTGTTACACTTGCTCAGGAACCTTGAAACTTAAGCTATCTTTTCTTTTTTGTATAAGGAATTGCTAGTTCACTACATGCCACTGCATGGATCAATTTGAATTGATTTGATTTACTGTAGTCATGTGTACCTAGTTACAGTGAAAAGCGTTGTTTTGTGACCAGTATAGGCAGATCATAGCAAACAAGGACATGCAGCTTATAGGGTGCTTAGACATAATGAAGCATGCAAGATTACAACCGCACAGGACGTGCACAAAGCAAGATCAACATTTGTAAGATCTATTCAAAATTAGAGAAGTCCATTCAGCAGTCTAATAACTGCAGGGAAAAAGCTGTTCTTGAACCTGTTGTTGGATGTGTTCCAGCTTCTCTATCTTCTGCCTGACAGGAGAGATTGGACGAGAGCATTACCAGAGTGAGAGGGGTCACTGATAATGCTAGCTGCCTTTCCACAGCAATGAGAAGTAGAAATGGAGTCCATGAATGATATATAAAATGGTTTCACTAGGAAGTGCCATCATTTGCAGATGAAATTCACTAGTTTATAGATGAAAAGTATTGATGTAGATTCATTATTGGGTTTACAACTGACAACCAGCAGTTTGTGTGTATTGCATTCTCAGTGTGTGTGTATATAGATAGATAGATAGATAGATAGATAGATAGATAGATAGATAGATAGATAGATAGATAGATAGATAGATATGGATATATTCTGAAACTAAAATGTTTCATGCACAAGTTAAAATAATTATCACATTCACATATAAACTGATACTTCACACATTATTTGGTGCAAAGAACCACTTGCAATTTAAAATGTGTTAATTTACTTAATTTATGAGCCATAGTGTCTATTTTGCATTCATACATCAGTGGTAGTGATAACTCTAGTATTAGTTGTCATCCTTGGTTCACAAGTAGCATTCTCACTTCTCAGCTAGAAGGTTTTCGAGGGGTCTACCTGGATTGTCACTTATAACTGGCATGATCTATGCATCACGATACAGATATTGTTAACCCACACAGAACCACATGATATCCTGGCTGTGGTGAGAAATAAAACATTTTTTTAAATTTAAGCAAATATCTTTAGGTGATCAAACCTAGTCTGACGGATCATCTTGACTTTGATTTATAGATTGGATTTAATCAGCCTGATGGGAGCTGCGCCCAGTAGTCAGAGACCAGGTGGGAACTGCCATTAGTTCCAAAGGGGAAGCCCAGTGGTAATAATTGTCCTTCAAGCAGTTAAGTGGAAGAGTGTTTAGAGTCAAATAGTAGGGTGATGGTGTTCAATGGTTCCCTCATTCCTTGAATGGGCATGGAGTGTCTGGAAAGGAATGAACTCTCTACAAGGGCAGTATGGTGGCTCAGTGGTTAGCGCTGATGCCTCACAGCAGCAAGGTCCTAGGTTCAATTCCGGCCACTGTCTGTGTGGAGTTTGCACATTCTCCCCATGTCTGTGTGGGTTTCCTCCCACAATCCAAAGATGTGCAGGTCAGGTGGATTGGCCATGTCAAATTGCCCATAGTGTTAGGTGCATTAGTCAGAGGGAAATGGGTCTGGGTGAGTTACTCTTTGGAAGGTCGGTGTGGACTTGTTGGGCTGAAGGGCCCATTTCCACACTGTAAGGAATCTAATCTAATCAAGTACATGGGCAATTCATCGTGACAGCCTTTAAGGGATGTGTGAAAGTTGTGTATCTCCTATTTTTGTTTATTCATTCATGGGATGTGGGAACCACTAGTGATGACAATATTTATTGCTCATCACTCATGCCCCTGTGAGGATGGTAGTTAACTGCCTTCTCGAACTGCTGTAGTCCACATGGTATAGGTATACCCAGAGTGCTGTGAGGAAAGGAGTTTCAGAATTTTGACACAGTGTTAGTGAAGGAACAGTGATTTGGTTCCAAGTCAGGCAAGTGTGTGAGGTGAAAGCAGAGTTAATGTTTCGAGTCTAGTGACTCTTCACCAGTTTTGAGTCACTGAACTCAAAATGTAAACTCCACTTTCTGCCCACAGATGTTGCCAGACTTGCTGAGTTTTATCAGCAATTTCAATTTTTTTTCAGATCTCCAGCATCCAAAGTTCTTTGTTTGATTTTCAGTTGTAAGAGGACAAGGTAGCAAATACACAGGAATATCACCAGCCACCAGTTCTCCTTCAAGTATGTACAATCATGACTTGGCACTACACCATCATTTCTTCTCTGTCGCTGAGTCAAAATCCTGAAATTTCCTAATTGCGTTCTGGGTAAGCTCACAACCCACCAACCTAAGGATTGCAACAGTTCAAAAACTCACCTCCACCTTCCTGAGGGCAATTGGGGGTGGGCAATCAGTGATGCCTATATCCCGTGAATGAATGTGTTAAAAAAAGATTTCATTCAGTGCATGAACTGATGAAGGCCCTTAATCTTTGGAAAAATAACTTCCTCACTCTCAACCTAAATCAGTGTCCAGATAAATTTAAAGTTCCACTCAACATAGCCAATATTTTTAAATAATTAGCCCAGATAAACACAACCTGACCTCTTCATTACTTTATTAGTTTGATCAATCCCATTTTGCATGAATTGTTTTTAAAAATGGTTATTTGACGTATTATGTTTGTAAAGAACATCCATTACATAATTATGTTCATAATGTTTGCCACTTCGATAATTTTAAGTAATCCAAACCTTTCTTATGAGCCCAATTATAAACATACACTCTGACTGGGACAACACATCCATCTTAGGACAAGCCAAACAGAGACATGCATGAGAATTCCTTGAAGCATGGCATTCCAACCGGAACTCTCTGAATAAACTCATTGCTTTGGACCTCATTTACCATCTTCTGAGAAAAAAAGTGGAAATGACATCACCCACATAAAAAACCTAAACACGTAAATAGAAAGCAGGACATACCATCAGTGTTTCACTGGAGGCTCACTGATGATGTTACCTAGTATGATGATGAAATGTCTGAAAATGAACCTTCCAGCTCAGCGAGCAAACTTACATCCAGAACCTCAACCTGAGCTACAAATCTTTTTTAAAAAATCACTAATTTAGCGATTACTTTGAATGATTTAAGTTATAATGGGATCCAAGTCAATGTGTTTGTTGATAGAGTTCTGGTTGGAATCCCATGTTTCTAGGAATTCTCACACACGTCTCTGTTTGGCTTGTCCTACGATGGGTGTGTTGTCCCAGTTGAAATGGTGTCCTTTCAAATCCGTATGGAAGAATACTAGTGAGAATGGGTCATGTCGTTTTGTGGATAGTTGATGTTCATGTATCCTGGTGGCTAGTTTTCTGCCTGTTTGTCCAATGTAGTGTTTGTTACAGTTCTTGCAAAGTATTTTGTAGATGACATTAGTTTTGTTTGTTGTCTGCATAGGGTCTTTCAAGTTCATTAGCTGCTGTTTTAGTGTGTTGGTGGGTTTGTGGGCTACCATGATGCCAAGTGGTCTGAGTAGTCTAGTAGTCATTTCCAAGATGTCTTTGATGTCAGGGAGAGTGGCTTGGGTTTCTGGACATGTTTTGTCAACTTGTTTGGATTTGTTGCTTAGAAATCATTGGACTTTGCTCATTGGCGACTCATTCTTTTTGATTCCATTTACTACACCCTGAGAAATAGAATAGGAAATGACATCATCATAGGAAATGATGTCACCACAGGAAATGGCATCACCAACCCAAGAAAACTCAAACATATAAATAGAAAGTGGGCTACACCACTGATGCTTCATTTGGAGGCTCGCTGAAGATGTTACCTAGTATGATAACAAAATGTCTGAAAACAAGCTCAGCAAGACAAACCTACTTCCAGAACCTCACCTAAGCTACAAATCTTCTCAAAATTCACTGTTTGTTACAGTTCTTGCAAGGTATTTTGTAAGTGATATTTGTTTTTCTTGTTGTTTGGAGAAGGTCTTTCCAGTTCATTAGTCGCTGTTTTAGTGTGTTGGAAGGTTTGTGGGCTACCATGATGCCAAGAGGTCTAAGTAGTCTGAAACTACAAAGAGCAGAAGTAGCCGAGGAACTACGAAGAGCAGAAGAGAAACACTTATACAGCGTACTCAAGAAGAACAGATATCCAATAAACATAGTTTGCCGATTCCTCAGTGGCAAACCCAAACAAGCAGACACAACGCACCCAGAAACCCTAGCCACTTTACCCTACATCAAAGACATTTCTGAAATGACTTCCAAACTACTCAGATGTTTTGACATCATGGTAGCCCAGAAACCTACCAACACACTGAAACAGGCCCGATACAAACAACATGCAAAATGAATGTCATTTATAAAATACCTTGCAAGAACTGTAATGAACACGACATTGGGCAAATAGGCAGAAAACTAGGCACTAGGATACATGAACATCAACTAGCCACAAAAAGACATGACCCATTATCACTAGTATCCTTACAAACAGACGAAGAAGGACACCATTTTGACTGGAACAACACATCCATCGTAGGACAAGCCAAACAGAGATGGGCACGAGAATTCCTTGAAGCATGGCATTCCAACTGGAACTCTATCAATAATGTCCAACCATTGATTTGGACCCCATTTACCATCCTCTGAGAAAAAAGAACTGGAAATAACATCATCCACCCAAAGAAACATAAACACATAAATAGAAAGCAAGCCATATCACCAGTGCATCAGTGGAGGCTCATTGATGATGTTACCTAGTACGGTGATGAAAAGTCTGAAAACAAACCTTCTAACTCAGTGAGTAAACATGCATCCATACTCACTAAATGTTTTTCATTTTCCATTTATTGCTGATAATGATCAGAGAAGTCTGTAAAAAATCCTGCTGAGTTCCATCTGCTTTCTAAGGATTTCATTCACAGATTTGTGCTTGGGTGCAATTTTTAAAATATCATTTCTCTCTTGAGTACCACTGGCAGAAACAGTGACAGAAAAATATAGATTGGTGAAACTAATTGATTATTGGTATTTTGTGCTCAGGAGGAGGGCAGAAACACACACGTTGGCTGGACAGTATTGGTGATTGGCATCTTTGAAACCTTGCTCCATTTTCTTTCTCTCTGGATCAAATATTTAGTTCCTGTGTGTTTTTTTTAGTTCATTGTTCATTTTTTTCGCTTAAGGTAAACAAGTTTGCAAAGATTTTAATGCATTCTATAAATGTGATCATGCTTTTACTGAGAATAATTTCATTCCTCTCACTCCCAAGGGACCAAGGAAAGGACAGGGATTGAGCAGTTCAGGTTAGAAAGATATGGATTAGCTTGTATTTACATTAATTTTCCACATGAATGAACTTATGAACAAATGTGACATTTTCACTCATGCATTGGTGCTGCTTCACTGTTCAAAGTGCAAAACTGTGATTGTCCGATGTCAGTAAAAGATGCTTGAATTTATTGAAAACTGCACTTTTGCCTAAAGATTTCATTTTTCTCATTTATACAAATCAATGCATCCTTATTAAAATTCATTCGGATTCTGCAAACTAATTTGTCACAAGCCAATATTCAACCCTGTCTGAACATATTGGATCAGACCGAGCAGAAATGTTCCTGCTGAACAGTGGTGCAATCAATGTGAATAATAATCCCTAGTATTCAGTGAAAGCTACTTTAGTTTATTTGAAGGGGCTAATTAGCCTCTTGAACTGTGTACAAGGATACAACCAGTAAATACAAAAGGTTTGGAAAAGCGATATCAATATTGCAAAGATATAATGTTGCAACAATTGTAATGAAAACACTAAAAATCAGAAATATAAACTTAAGCATATCATATCCAAATGCACTATTGATTATTGACTAGGTAAAAAGCACATTTAAAGCTTTGTTTCACAGGTGACGATAGAACAGGGATCCCTAATCCTCTGTTTAGATCAGAGTGGTGCTGGAAAAGCACAGCAGGTCAGGCAGCATCCGAGGAGCAGGAAAATCGACATTCCGGGCAAAAGCCTTTCATCAGAAAGCCTCCTGGGTGGAGAGATAAATTGGGGGAGTTGGGGCTGAGGAGAAGATAGCAAAGAGTACAATAGGTGAATGGGGGTGGGGATAGAGGTGACACGTCAAGGGGAGGGTGGAGCAGATAGGTGAAAAGGAAGATTGGCAGGTAGGACAGGTCATGAGGACAGTTCTAGCTGGAAGGTTGGAACTGGGGTAAGGGGGGGGGGGGGGGGGGAAGGAAAATGAGAAAACTGGTGAAGTCCACAGTGATGCCATGGGGTTGAAGTGTTCTGAGCCCCTAATCCTCTATCTGGGGCTGTTGGATCATTCAAATTTAGGAAAATCAGGTAGGTTAAGGTTCAGAGTATGTTTTCAATTATAATTCTGAAATAATTCTGATGGATGTAATTTGTAGTACTACTGGCTTATCTTGCCATTACAACACATGAAATCACCTGTTATTTTGAAATGAGATCTTCCAGCATGATTTATTTGAAAACTAAAATTTGTTGTACCACTAAATTAATTTCATGTTATGGTCATATTTATTTAAGATGAGTCTCAGAGCAAGGAACTAAAAATGTTCCAATTTATTTTATAATGACCTTCTGAAGGGTATTTTTATATATCATTCTAACATAGTAAAATGTTTTGAAGCTTTCAATGCAGAGAAATAAGTTAAAAATTGTCAAAGTCAAAGAAAGAGATATTAGGATGGGTGACCAAGAGCTTAATTAAAAAATATATTTCAACTGCATTGCAAAGGTGAAGGGTGAAGCAGAGAGGTTTTTAGAAAGGCATTCCAAAGTTTAGAACCTGAACAGCAGCAAACAAGAGTGTCAATGAATGGCTGAAGAAAGCGGATGAGAATTGGAGGACCCAAATCTCTAAGCTCAGATGCAGCATGTGTTAAATAGTGTTGCAAAATCCCCATTTTATAATTTCGTTGCTTTTCATTTCGCGGCCATTTGTTAAAACCTGTTAGCTGAAGAATTTTCTTTATCTTTCTCTCTACCTATAATTCCCATTGAGTTTCACCGATTAATAGGTAATTGCGCTCCACCATTTGCTAAACATAGAGACTCGTAATAGCACCAATTTGATTCAGGTGTGAAATTTTCTTTCTTCTTCAATATTTGGTGACCTGCACCTCTTTACTTCAGGGAGTCTGAAGCATGGCAACGCGTGATGGCATTCATTGTCTGTTCTTTATTAAACTCCACACTTGTCATTGATTTATCAACATTTCATAACTGTGCTGTTGGCTGGCTCTGGAACTCATGTTTTAATCCTTTTGTTGGTCTTCTCAAAGCTTTTTAAATTGTTTTTTTCATCATTAATAATGTCTCTTTTCTGAAGAGGGTTTATTACATCATTGTTCTGTGAAACTAAAGTGTTTAAAATAATAACAAAGGTACAATGAATACAATTTGCAACAGAAAATAAAACCACCAATAACAAAAGCTCAAACACAGAATTCTAGCTATTTTTGTGAATTTCACAAATCACCTTAAGTGATACAATTATCTGAACTGCATTAGCAATTCAAGGTATGATTCTCTTTGAAGAGGGCAATATAATTAGACATCACAACTGGCTCTAGTCTTAAAAGGTACACATCTTTTTTAATTGTGTCAGTGATCATTGAGTATGTCCATAAGAATTCTTACTAATGTTTATAAATGCACCACAGAAAGCATTCTATCTAGATCCATCACGGTGTGGGTTGGCAACTGCTTTTCCCAAGAGCACAAGAAACTAGAGAGTCATGAACACAGCCCAGGCCATCACACAAAACAGCCTTCCATCCATTGGCGCTATCTATACTTCAAGCTGCCTCAGGGAAACAACCAACACAATTAAAGACCACCCACCCTGGTCTCTTCCACCCTCTTCCATTGGGCAGAACACATAATATTTTGTGTGCATGTACAAATGGATTTAGGAACAAATATTCCCTTGTTGTCATTAGACTTCTGAAATGCACCTTTCAAATTTTAAATTTAATGTTGATCTCACTCTCTGTGCATCTTCTCTGCAGCCATAACATTTCATTCTCTACTCTTTTCTATTACCCTAATGAACTTTGGATGGTATCACCTGCCCGTGCTGCATGGAAAACAAAATTCACTGTTCCTAGGTACATGTGATAATAAATCTAAACAATCAATCAAACTTTTTCCCACACCCTTATACATGTGGCATCAAGATGCAACTGCCAGTTTGGTATCACTCTACATTATTCTTTTCAACTTCATGCTACAACGGTCTTTAACTGTAACCAAATTATCATTGAAACTAATTTTACTTCATCATTTTGTAGTTTGTTTAGGATAGAGGCCTTGGACAGAGCTGGTCCAGGATAGATTCAAAATTAAGTCTCAGCGTAACTGATTGAATTTCACTTCAGGGTGGAAAGCCCGTAGATATCAGGGTTCCCTGACCAGCAAAAATATAGTGGGGAACGTTGTTAATTTTAAGAGCTAGGTCATATTAATATTCAACCAGACAGATATCTGCCCAAAACACCAGCTCATCCATATTTCACCACATTTTATTGTTAATATATCTGTCAATATTAACAATAAAGTTTTTTTCCAGATTTCTACTGATACTATGAAATATATTGCTACACTTGTTTATTATAGAGTATAATTTTAAAAACTAGTAAATGTGATGCATCAACATTTAAACAAACAAAGTATATCAGTAGATTTTTAAAAACGTAGTTCTTGATTTTTATTTAATAGATTTTGTACAATACAGAAAGAGACCATTTGGCTCATCAAGTCTGCATGGATGCTCCAAAGAGCATCCCTAAATCCCCACCACCTCTCCCTCACTCATAACCCCACATGGAGTTTTAACAATTTCTAACTCACCTAATCTGCACTTCCCTGGACATTACAGGTGTATTTGAACAGCCGACTCACCTAACCTGCATGTCTTTAGACTGTGGGAGAAAACTGGAACATCTGGTGAAAACCCACCCAGACATGGGTTGAATGTACAATTGCACACAATCACTCAAGGTTGGAATCAAGCCCAGGTCACCGGTGCTGTGAAGCAGCACAACTCACAATTGAGTCATCATCCCTCCCTATTTTAATAGGAGCAGTAATTGACAATGTATTTTCAATGTTATTTCTTTGAATTAACACAGCAATAGGTTTATCTTCCTATATTGGAAAATAAGCTGGATATGGAAGTAATGTTATTTTTGTTGAATTTATTTTGCTGGAACATTGTTAAATAAAGATACTGTTGAGAGTGGCAAATCAGTTTTTAATTATGGAACCAATTACACTATGAGTAGGAGAGGAAAAAGATCCGGAAAAGACAACAGTAGCAATCCTAGTATTGAGGAATAAGACATGACATAAGACTGTCTGCAAGCCATTAATAACACCAATGAATTGGCAGAAATAATGTTTTTTGAATAGTTTCAGAAGAGCAGAATAGTTGATGTCAGAAAAGTAGTGAATTTCTTGAGTGTATTCAAGATAGTTTCCTGGAATATTTTCATGATGTAACAAGAGAGTAGACCCCGTATAAAATTCAGTCATGAACAATAAGCCATATTTGGTTCATAATTGAACAGCAGGGGAAGACACGTATCATACTCATTATAATATGATTTAATTTAGAACTAAGTTCGTAGAGGAGAAGCTTAACAAAGTGAATAAGATGCAACATTTTAGTAAGATTAACAACAGGATGAGGCAAAAGTACAACAGGAACCTGGTCAAAATTGTTATCAGATAAACTGTAGGAAAGGGGAAGAGTGACCAAAATTTTTTGTCTTAACACAGAAACATAATTAAATACCAAAAGGACAAGAATTCTACTTACAAAATACAATTGCCATGATCAACAAAAAAGATAAAAGATAACCTAAGGCAAAGGAATATGTAGGGGCAAAGATCCAGAGAACTTGGAATGATAAAAAGCACAGCAATGTGAGATAAAGACGATGATAGATGTTGTTAAAAGGATAAAGAAGAATAAACTTGTGGTTGCTTTAAATTAAATGCAGGTAACAAAGGAAATACAATTTAGAAAGTAGGAAGTAATCATTTTCTATCAGCCTTCAAAGTAGAGGTCAATGAGAATATATTTGATATTCTAGAGATACAATAAATGCACCAAGGACAGGAATTCACTAAAGTTCATGCAAATTCAGAAACAGTATAGAATACATAATAGTATTAAAGATTGACAAAACTCCATGAACTAATTGTTTTCACCCTGGGACTTTAAATGAGGTGTGTGAGGAAATTGTAGTTTCCTTAACCACATTTTTCAGTATTTACCCCTTCCAACTGAAAACTGCAAATGTAAGTTCAGTATCTAAGAGAGCAGAGAGAATACAGAATATCAGAGCCAAATTATTCAAGAGAAAAATTAAGGAGCACTTCTTCACTTAACGAGTGGTAGAAGTTTGAAGCTTTCCCACCAAAAGCAGTAGATGTGAGCATAATGAATAATATTTATTCAAAGAAAAATAAATATTTAAACTGGGTTGGTATGATAAGAAATGTGTATCCAAAGTGTTTGAATTAAAATATGGATCAGCCATTATTTTATTGATTAGTGAAATGAGTTTTACAGGCTGAATAGATATCATTTATTTCAATATTCCTTGATGCTTAACAAAAAAAAGTAATTTTTCTGTGTGTGCATATTTGGCTATATGTTCTGAGAATGTGATAAAATGAGATGAAAGTGAAATAAATATGGTTATCACTGCTTTTTTTGTTTCAGTCTCACTACTTTCCTCAAGGCTCCAAAATCATCTCAGAGAATGCATGCATTCATTGTAAGGGATTCATGACAATCACTATCCCTTTATCATTTCACTGACAGAGTTTTCAAAGACTTAAAACAAGATTTCTCTAAACCAGCATGAGGCGATACTTAGATCTGCTCAGCAATTTTCATTTTGTGCAACTAATTCTGCCTTAGCTTAAGGATAGTGTTGCTTTTTTTTTACAATCCTAAGTAATGCTGAATTTTTGCAGCCTATTTTCTGCCTCATTAATATTGTGCAATTTGTTCTGGCAAAGGGTCCAGAAAATTAGATATGCTGGGATTAAATGTGTCGCCAATTATTAAAACTGACTTATTCATTAGACATGCCATCTTATTTGTCTTTGTAACGTTATATATGAATGGTTCAGATATTAGTAAATAAATGAATAATTGGAATTTGTTCTTAGGTATGATTTTCTCCCCTAGCTTTCTCCTTTATCTTCCTTCCTAATATTGTTTTTCATTTGGAACAAATGAGACAATGGATTAACAATTTGAAAATGCATTCGCCTCATTCAATGAAAAACTCTGATACATTAAGGTTACTCACCCAGCCATGAGGTATTTTAGGTAATGTAGAAATAATTTTGTTTTTATTCATTTGTGGGATGTGGGAGTCACGGTCTGACCAGCATTTATTACCTGTTCCTAGATGCCCTTGAGAAAACGGTGGTGAGCTGCCTCTTTTAACCACTGTAATCCATCTGCTGTAGGTTGACCCAGAATGCCATTAGGGAGGGAATTCCAGGATTTTAACCTTGCGACAGTGAAGGAATATATTTCCAAGTCAGGATGGTGAGTGGCTTGGAGGAGAACTTGAAGGTGGAGGTATTCCCATATATCAGCTGTTGTGGTTCTGTTCGCCGAGCTGGGAATTTGTGTTGCAAACGTTTCGTCCCCTGTCTAGGTGTCATCCTCAGTGCTTGGGAGCCTCCTGAAGCGCTTCTGTGATGCTTCCTTCGGCATTTATAGTGATTTGTATTTGCCACTTCCGGTTGTCAGTTCCAGCTGTCCGCTGCAGTGGCCGGTATATTGGGTCCAGGTCAATGTGTTTATTGATTGAATCTGTGGATGAGTGTCATGCCTCTAGGAATTCCCTGGCTGTTCTCTCTTTGGCTTGTCCTATAATAGTAGTGTTGTTCCAGTCGAACTCATGTTGCTTGTCATCTGAGTGTGTGGCTACTTAGGATAGCTGGTCATGTCGTTTCGTGACTAGTTGGTGTTCATGGATGCTGATCATTAGCTGTCTTCCTGTTTGTCCTATGTAGTGTTTTGTGCAGTCCTTGCATCTGCAACACAAATTCCCAGCTCGGCGAACAGAACCACAACAACGAGCACCTGAGCTACAAATCTTCTCCCAAACTTTGAATATATCTGCTGTTTTTGTTCTTCTAGATGGAAATCGTCATGGGTTTGGAAGGTGCTGTCAAAGGATCTTTGGTGAGTTTCTGCAGTGCATCTTGCACATAGTACACACAACTGCTACCAGTGGTGGAGGGAGTGAATGCTTGTGGATGTAATGCTAAACAAGCGGGCTGGTTTGTCCTGGATGGGATCATGCTGCATGAGTATTGTTGGGGCTGTACTCATCCAGTCAAGTGAGAAGTATTCCTTCACACTCCTGACTTGGGCCTTGCAAATGGTGAACAGACTTTGAGAACAAAATTAAAAATCACACACTAGGTTATAGTCCTATAGGTTTATTTAGAAGTCGTAGCTTTCAGAGTGCTGCTCCTTCATCAGGTAACTAATTAGCATGTTGGAGTATAACCTGTTAAAATCCATGATTAAAGTCTGCAGCTGGTCACTTTTACATTGACCCTACGTTAACAGGGGTTTGGGAACTTATCAAACTTACCAAAAAAAAAAGTTGATTACAGTTGGAATTGGTAGTTTCAGGTTATTTCTCTCCCTATCCATAACAATTTCACATTCTCTGTGGAAAAAAATGTTAGCATTATCAATGAATTACCAAAAAAAATAGGGCACATATAGTGTGCCCTGTTGCTTTCTTTGTAGGATTACCTGGACCAATTGGAGTTGACTTGCTGCTCAATTAACATTTTTTTTTCTCCTGTAAATTTAAATGTTCAAAATTTGTCATTGTTGTGTTTGTCCGATGAAAGTACTACCAAAAAATCTGAGCAACAGATCTCTCTTTCAGCAAAATCCAACTATCCAATTGTCTAACAGTTGACAATTTTAGACCTCGCATTTCATGGATTCAGGCTGCAGCCAACTAAAACATACTCTATCCTGCAAGTACACTGAAAGCCTGGAAAAGAAACCAAAGCATAAAATGCACCATGTGAATAAAGCACACAGTCTAATGAAGCAAAATACGTGCCCAAGTCTCCTTTACTTAACTATCAACAATTGTGCTTCTGAATTAATCTGTGCTATGAAAAAGCATGGAGTGACACTGTAGAATGGTTTTGTCATGAGTAACAGAATCATTAAAGTTAAACATTGTTCTGTGAATCAACGCAATATTTAACAGCTACAGTCCTACTCTGCATTAGCAGCTGAGGCCTATCCAGTGAGCAGACAACAGAAGAAAATAGTGCTGAAGACCTCATGATGTTCAAAGCCTGTACATTTATTACATGCTATGCTCACTAATGTGCAAATCACAAATTCACTCATCATTCTGAAGTGATTGAATAATGCCTTAAATGTTCAACACATGAAAAGTGCAGTCCATGGGAAGCTACATAATTTACTCAGAGCTTAATAGGAGTGATTTACTGGCAGTAGATTGTATATTTGCAGCTATTTCGGTTCTTTGCTATTAATTTTCTAATCTGTTTCTCAATTCAATAAATTTAAATGACAGTTAAATTCTGAAACAAGGATTTACGTCCTGATGTTCTACCATTTGGTAAATATGGGAGAAAGATCATGGTGGAGCACAGGATATTTCCATTACCTACAGTGAAAGATAGAAACATAGACAATAGGAACAGGAGTAGACTATTCAGCCCCTTGAGTCTGCTTTGCCATTCACTGTGATCATGGCTGATCTTTAAGCTCAATACCCCCTAATCCTGCCCTCAGCCCATATCCCTTGATCTATTTATCTACCAAAGCTAGGCATACCTCCATCTTGAAAGCACATAATTTTAGGTCTCAAGCAGTTTCTGTGGTAGTGAATTCCATAGATTCACCTCTCATTCTCCTCATCTCATTCCCAAAAGGATGATCCTTATTCTTAAACTATGACCACTGGTTCTGGATTCCACCACCATTGGGATTATCCTTCCTGCATCTAACCTGTCTAGTCCTGGGAGAATTTTAAAGGTTTCTACGAGATTGCCCCTTCACTTTTTATAATCGCTAGTGACTGTAATCCTGACTGACTCAATTTCTCGGAGAAAGTGAGGACTGCAGATGCTGGGGATCAGAGCTGGAAGTGTGTTGCTGGAAAAGTGCAGCAGGTCAGGCAGCATCCAAGGAGCAGGAGAGTTGACGTTTCGGGCATGAGCCCTTCTTCAGGAATGAGGAAAGTGTGCCAAGCAGGCTAAGATAAAAGGTAGGGAGGAGGGACTTGGGGGAGGGGCGTTGGAAATGCGATAGGTGGAAGGAGGTCAAGGTGAGGGTGATAGGCCGGAGTGGGGGTGGGGCGGAGAGGTCAGAAAGAAGATTGCAGGTTAGGAAGACAGTGCTGAGTTCGAGGAATTCGACTGAGACAAGGTGGGGGGAGGGGAAATGAGGAAACTGGAGAAATCTGAGTTCATCCCTTGTGGTTGGAGGGTTCCTAAGCGGAAGATGAGGTGCTCTTCCTCCAGCCATCGTGTTGCTATGGTTGGCGATGGAGGAGTCCAAGGACCTGCAAGTCCTTGGCGGAGTGGGAGGGGGAGTTGAAGTGTTGAGCCACGGGGTGGTTGGGTTGGTTGGTCCGGGTATCCCCGAGGTGTTCTCTGAAACGTTCCGCAAGTAGGCAGTCTGTCTCTCCAATATAGGGGAGTCCTGGTGACGATTGGAGGGGCAGGGCTCAAGGGCGGACGAGCGGGAAGTGGAGGAGATGCGGTGGAGGGCATTGTCGATCACGTCTGGGAGGACTACACCTCCTCCCACCCTGCCCCCTGTGTAAATGCCATCCCATATTCCCAATTCCTTCGTCTCCGCCGCATCTGCTCCCAGGAGGACCGGTTCCAATACCGTACAACCCAGATGGCCTCCTTCTTCAAAGACCGCAAATTCTCCCTAGATGTGATCGACGATGCCCTCCATCGTCTTTACTCAGTTTCTTTACTCAGAGAGTTGTAGTGACATGGAACATACTGCCTGTAACAGTAGTTGATTTACCAACACTTTTAAAGGTGTTGAAATGATCATTGGAAAAACATATGGATGAAAATGGAATAGTGTAGGATAGATATATTTCAGATTGGTTCCATGGGCCAGTGCAACGTCAAGGGCCGAAGGGCCTGTACTGTGCTGCAATGTTCTATGTTCTATATGTTCTGTGTTCTCTGTTCTAAGTTTTATGTTTTATGTTCTCAGACAGCTGGAGTGCTGACTTCCAGTTATAGCCAAGCTAAGGAGAATTTTATCCACAAGACAATAGAGCCTCAGTGAGGTGTCTTTCAGTAAAATACCATATTGGTACAGGGAAAATATCTATTTGAAAGGAAAATGTTTGTTATTATAGAATGCCATAATAAACAAAGAACTTAGGAATGAATTAAAACTATGGAAAGACTCGAGTAGGATCTGAGAAATTAGAAAGAGCAGGATAAGAAAGGGTTAGGGAGGGTGGGGTGAGGAAAAATTGTAATACTGTAGTAAATAGGATTAGAGAATGCTTTGTATGTTTTCCAGAAGAAAACCAAATAAGGTAGGAATCTGAGTGCTGTGGTCTATGGTGAGATTTGTGGCACAATTAGACAGCAAGTCTGGCGGGACCTATCTCAACATCAGGAGAATCTCATTCCACTTGATATGCTTTTGCTGAGTGGCAAGACATTTTTCTCACCAAGCAAGACCGAGAAGTCAATTAAGGAAGATCATGGTTTATTGACACAACGCATCTCATTACTGTTCAGCTCTACTTCTTTCCAAATGGAGCAAACTTGGCACCAAGAATTCTCAAACGTTAATCAGACTAATAAGGAGTAATGTAAACTGGTTACTGGCTATGAGGAGCCTCCATCATGCTCAGCATCAAACAATATCTCAGCTCACAATCCGTGGGTCGAGCCACACACTCCCCTCATTCACAGGATTTGGCATTCACCTTTGCCATTGCCTCATGGCGTCATGGCACCTTTCTGATTCAGTTGCAGGCCACTTGGGAGGCACAGACATGAATTGCATGGATGCACCAGCAGATATGCCTGAAAGGCCAGAGAGTCCCAGTACCATTGTCAAGGGCACAGGCTGCAAACAATCCTGGGGCTTGGCCTTACCACTCATCAGCTTCAGATGCTCATTGTAAGGGGATGTATCTGACTACAGTTCAGGCTGCCTGCAATGATCAATGTCCTGCAAAGCAGTTGGCAGTGGCAGTCAGAACCAGTTCTGAAGAAGGTTCACTGGACTCAAAACATTAACTTTGGATTCTCTCCACAGATCTGTTTTTGTTTCAGATTTTGTGAATTGTTCTGGTGGAGCATTGGAAAGTTCAAGAGGCAAAGACATTGTGGTTGTTTAAGACATTGCATTTTTTATTTGCTTTTATTTTGCAGTTCAGAAAACATTGAGAATTTGTGTAAAGAGGAAACAAACACAGTTTACTGAAAGCATAAGGGGTGTCTGTGTCTGTGTGTGTAGACAGACAATGGCATTTTTGTTAGCCTCCATCTGTGTGTGTATATTCATGTATAAATGTCAAGACTAGACAGCTGAAGACAGGATGAGTAACAGGTTGTTGATTGGACAAGACCAGTTGGTGTTATTTCAGTGTTGCAAGAGCATACCTAGTATATAAAGGATTTGCCGTGGGTAGTCTCTGAGGATTTTTTTTAAGAGTAGATTACGTACAGTGTGGAAACAGGCCATTTGGTCCAACAAGTCCACACATGACCCTCCAAGAAAGCAACCCACCCAGAGCCATTTCCCCTCCCCTACATTTACCCAGAACTAATGCACTTAACTTTGTGGGCAATTTAGCATGACCAATTCACCGAACTGCACATCTTTGGATTGTCAGAGGAAGCCAGAGCACCCAGAGGAAACCCACGTAGACACGTGGAGAATATGCAAACTCCACACAGACAGTTGCCCGGGGCTGGAATTGAGTCATGGTCCATGGCGCTATGAGGCAGCAGTGCTAACCACTGAGCTACTGCGCCACATCGGCAAGAATTTATCAGCAAAAATGTTCTGGCCTCAATAGAGAACGTTTCTATGTGTGTAAGTTGTTAGTGGTAATTATGTCTGGTATTTTCAGGTGGAATATGGCTGTTGATGAATGTACTTCAGGGGCTGAATTGATTGAGTGGAAGGTGAGAGAGTCCCTAATTAGGGAGACTGAGTTGGAAAAACTACTTTGCACCTGCTCACATATTTTTGTATAAAATCATACAAGTATTTGTAACTGTATGAGACCATATTATTTTATTGAATATTTAAAATAGCATAGAAACATAACAAAATAAGAGCAGGAGTAGGTCATATGGCCCTTTCAGCCTGCTCCGCCATTCATCATGATCATGGCTGGTCATCCAACTCAAAAGCCTGTTTCCACTTTTCCCAGATATAATTTGATCAGCA
Source organism: Hemiscyllium ocellatum (assembly GCF_020745735.1). Lineage (NCBI taxonomy): Eukaryota > Metazoa > Chordata > Chondrichthyes > Orectolobiformes > Hemiscylliidae > Hemiscyllium > Hemiscyllium ocellatum. Next base: position 24,196,914 of record NC_083426.1, on the reverse strand, counting down.
TATCCAATTCCTTCTTGAAATTATACAATGCTTTGGTCTTGGGTGTTTTCTATCGTAGCAAATTACACAGGCTCACTACCCTCAGGGTGAAGAAATTTATTCTAATCTCAGTCCTAAATGGTTTGCCCTGTATCCTCAGTCTGTGACCCCTGGTTTTGTTCTCCCCCCCTATCATGAATATCTTTGTGCATTTCGTCTGGGGAGTCCTCTGAGAACTTTATAGGTTTCTATGAGATACCCTCTCATTCTTCTGAATCCCAGCAAATATAGTCTTAACCAATTCAACCTCACCTAATATGTCAGTCCTGCCAACCCAGGAACCAGCCTGATGAACCTTCACAGCACTCCCACTATAACAAAAATATTCCTATTCAGATAAGGAGACCAAAACTGAATGCAAAATTCCAAGTTTGGTCTCACTAAAGCCTGTGTAATTACATTAAGGCATCCTTCCTCCAGTACTCAAATCCTTTTGCAATGAAGAATAATGCACCATTTGCCTTCTTGTTCACCTGCTGCACCTAAATGCCTACCTTCAATAATTGGTGCACAAGGAGACCCAAGACTTGTTGCACATTCACGTCTCTCAATTTATAAACATTCACATAATTTATCCACCTTCCTATTTTTGCGACCAAAGTGGATAATTGTATTGTCTTCAGTTGGGATCATTATGATAAAATTCACATTTAAACATGTTTTACTGCATTTAGACCATTGTGTGGTTTTTTGGATATGAATTTCACCTTGGGTCTTCTACTGCGCAGACTTGCAAGAGATCCCAGATTCAAATCCCAGACGAGCCCACGTTTCTTGACTTGTGCAAGAGTGCCTGATCAATTTAAAATGGGCGGCACAGTGGCTAGCACTGCTGCCTCACAGTACTAGAGACCTGGGTTCAATTCCCACCTCAGGCAACTGTCTGTGTGGAATTTGCACATTCTCCCCATGTGTGCGTGAGTTTGTTCCGGTTTCCTCCCACAATCCAAAAATGTGCAGGTTAGTTGGATTGGCCATGCTAAATTGCCCATAGTGTTAGGTTAAAGGGTAAATGTAGGGGAATGAGTCTGGGTGAGTTGCTCTTCGGAGGGTCGGTGTGTACTTGTTGGGCCGAAGGGCCTGTTTCCACACTGTAAGTAATCTTAACATGTACTTGTAATATTTTTAATTAAATTATTTATTATTTGTTAATTAATGTTTGAACTATATAGATTTTACTTAGCTTTTCACAATGGAAATGTTAAGAAATGAAATTGTTTCTAATGGTATGCTTTCTGTTGTCATCATGGGGATTTCTTTTTTAAAAATGATCAGTCTCTACAAGAATGATACCAACATTAATAATTTTCTTGATAAAATAATTTAGAATTGAATCTATCACAAATCCTACATATTTCTACAGTTAAAATTGCCACCTTATAAACATGATTGATTTAAAATATACAGGAAAAATATGTAGGGGCAAAGACAGCATAACACACAACCTGCACTAACAGGAAAACACTGGATGAATGAAGATAAATGAGATGAGATCAGTACAATTTGATGGACTAACAAAATACATTGATTCTCCCTGCGCGACAGAACTTTGCGATCAGTGCTGATCTGCAGATCTGACACAGAGAACTGATTGATGAATGTTTTCAGAAGTGACTCAAGCTAAGGAGGAGGTTATTAAACTGCAATAGAGACTAAATTAAAATCATTAGAGAGGTCATTTTGTTCGCAAAAGGGCAATTGAAGAAAGCAAGGAAATACCATGATCACAATATAGATAATCAAGGGTTGCTCAAATGTAAATCAGTCCATTAGGCAGATGTGCCAGCAGATGTTACTCCAAAGAAAAACTTTGGTTCCTTACACTTTGTTTCATTACACTTGAAATAATTTTCTATTAATATTATTTGCGTGGGTGATGAACTGAGCAAACCAAGCTATAATTAATACACAAGAGGAGACATCCAGTCATTTTATACTGAATCATTCTTCAACAGGCTATGAATTGCTCCTCACAGAAAGAATCGGGTTGTTCAAAGTAGCAAACCATTTAGGAAGGAGACACTGCCTTGATCATTATTGTATTTCAGGTGTTTCCCAATTCTGTCTCTGCTTTGCTGTGTTAGCCTTTTAAATAAAGATCATCAATTTGTATCATTATGATCCCAACTGGTGATAATACAGGAGAAGTGAGATCTCAGATTGAAGCACGCTTTACAGATTATAAGTATTACTTTTGCATTTTGATTGCTTCAGTAGTTGTATACTGACAAGAATGTCAATGTTCTTTTAACAAAAGAACACAAATTTTCTACACAAATTTTTTAAAAAGTCTGCCAATAGATACAACAATTGAGAAAAATCTTAACAGTAACAGAAGAGAACATCAACCTTTTTTCCGAGCTATATCCTTCACAGACATTCAAACCCAGTGAAGTATTATTCCTATCATAACTCTTTAATTTCTTGCTTAACTGACAAGATTGCAAACAATTTATTTTGGTGAACTCTAACAGTCACCTATTGTGATTTCTAACAGCATTTTACCTGAGATTAATAGACACCAGCTATTTCATTAACAGAAAAGCCCTGCCCATATAAGATGATAAACAATTTTAATGCTCCTTTCCAGCTCTGAAAGCCTGGACTGCCACAAACTAGATTGCTTTTCTGCTGGTGGAAACTGTTCTTCTCAACCAAAACCTGATTGTGGCCCTTTATTTATTTTTCTACATATCTCAAAAATGCAACTTTGTAAAGATTTAATCAATTAACTTCTCAGGTAAGTTATCTAGTTATCTTGAGTCAAATGACTTCTTGAAAATGATGTTTGAACTCACTGTTTAAATATTACTTTCTGGCCTTTTAAAGAAATAAGCTACCTTCTCAGAACTGAAACCAAAAATCTATTTATGTCTACTTTAAAGTCCAAATTGCTAAATAAAAATACATTGTAAAACATATATCAAATTACTTCAATTTGCTTCCATTGCAATAACCTCTGCTAAACTATTGTTCTGAGCTAGTATTATTCAATGATTAATTATCTAAAAATGTGCAACATGCATCATGATTGAGGACATGATCTCGATGGTCAAATGACTATACTGTGTGTATCTGCGTTTAATTATTGAATATGTTGTTTGGAAAAGATTTGGCAAAAAATTGTTGACCTTATGTTTTATTCCCTCCCACCTCTTATAGATTATCTGCTACTAAAGTCATGGATAACCTAGGTAGAAATGCTGGACTTGGTCACCATGGAAACACTTGTTTCCTGGTACACAGAGGGATGTTAATCTAACGGTCATCTCACCCAATCCATACAACAGCTATGGTCCGACAGAAGAAAACAAGCTTGGTTAATACAGAGCAGTTCCATGTGAGTATGACAATGACAAGCTTCTGGCCATGTTGAGGGTGCAGAGCAAGAGCAGATCTTGTGCATCTCGTTATGTGAGTTCTCAGTAATTCCCCTGATAAAGTCAAAGTATCAAACGCAATTGATGAACAAAAACATAGAGCCTGCATTAAGATCTGGACACTGTTAAATTGCTCAATACATTTTTGAAACAAACACATGCATCTAATGTTTATTTCTGGGACCTACAGCTGACTAGTTAATAACTCTTATAGGTATAGGCCGCGGGGTGTTTGAAAAGCACTGAAAAATACCCAAATATGTCGCTTAATGGACATGAAAAGAAGCAGCAATACCTTCACTCTCTATGGAACAGTTGTCGGTCCCACCCTCACTGTAATCCTGATTGCCTCATACATTCCTGAACTGATCCGTGAAACATGGCGGGAATTAAAATTAGTTAGGCCTGACTATCAAGCTACATTGCAGTCCTCTTTAGTGCTCACAGTTTTTGTGAATTATTCTCCTAAGGAAGACTGGTCGCTCATTATAGAACATATCTCATTCTCATTCTATTGAAATGGAAAGAAAATTGAGTGGGTTACTGAGGACTGAGTGCATGCAATTGTTGTATAAGAAAGTCTAAAGTTTAGTTTTGTACTGATCGAATTTATATTTGGTTTATAGTTAGAAGTAAACTGAAATCGACAGTTTAAATTTTGTACTGACTAGTGTCATGAAGAAAAAGCTTCTTCATAATTAGTTTGAAGAGCGAGGTAACAAATTAAGAAGCAGAATCTCAAAGGTCATAATCACTGCATTATTACTTAAGCGATGTGCAAACTGGCATTAGGCAAATCAGATTAGTAGAATGATTGCATGGCTCAAGGAATGCAGTGGGGTAAGTGTGTTTCAGCTCATTGGACATTGGCACGAGTAACCAAAGAAATGAGATCTGTACCAAAGGGACAGGCTCTTCCTGAACCATAGTGGGACTGGTTAGATTAAATTAGATTAGATTCCCTATAGTGTGGAAACAGGCCCTTCGGCCCAACAAGTTCACACCGACCTTCCGAAAAGTAACCCACCCAAACCATTTCCTTTTGACTAATGTACCTAACACTATGGGCAATTTAGCATGGCCAATTCACCTGGTCTGCACATGTTTTGATTGTGGGAGGAAACCAGAGCACCTGGAGGAAATCCATGCAGACACGGGGAGAATGTGCAAACTCCACACAGACAATCGCCTGAGGCATGAATAAAAACTGGGTCCCTGGCACTGTGAGGCAGCAGTTTTAACCACTGAGCCACTGTGCCACCCTTTGTTTTAACCAATCACATAACTAGAAAAATAGAGATGATTTTAAAATAAGTAATGTGAACAAGGGATTCAATCTGGAAAGATGTAGTAAATGAAAGAGTAAAGCCAAAATCAAAGGAAAAGATTATTAATGTGGAAAAGGATGAACAGACCATAACAAGACTAGAGTGTATAAATTAAGAGTTAATTAACAGATCGAACTGAATTTGTTGCTTATGCTGTTTAGCATAAAAGTAATCCTATTTGATAGCTTTGTCAAGTTGCCACATCACTTTTAGGTATGCCTAGTGCTACTCCTACCATGCCCTCCTGCAGTCTCAATTGTATGAGGGTTGATCCCCTGGTTTGATGGTAATGGTTGAATGGGGGATGTGCCAGGCCATGAGATTACAGATTGTGCTGGAGTACAATTCTGCTGCTGTTGATGGTCACAGGGCCTTGTGGATGCCCAGTTTTGAGTTGTTAGATCTGTTTGAAGTTTGTCCCATTTAGCACAGTGGTAGTACCATACATCATAATGGAGCTTTTTCTCAATGTGAAGGTGGGACTTCATCTCCACAAGGACAGTGCGATTATCAGTCTTACCGAATACTGTCAAAGACAGATGCATCTGCAGCTGGCAGATTGGTAAGAATGAGGTCAACTATGTTTCTCCTTCTTGTAGGTTCCCTCACTCCCAGCCGCAGACCAAGTCTAGCAGCTACATCCTTGAGAACCCGAATTCTTCAATCAGTAATACTGCTGCCAAGCCACCCGTGGTAGTGGACATTGAAATCCCCGAACCACAGTACATTTTGCATTTTAGTTATCCTCACTGCTTTCTCCAAATGTGGTTCAACATGGAGGAGTACCGATTCATCAGCTGAGAAAGGATGGTTGATTCATAGCATATGTTTAACCTGAAGCAAGAGAGACTTCATGATATCCACACTCTATGTTGAAGACTCCAGAGCAACTCCACTACTGACTGTATATCACTGTGCTGCCACTTCTGCTGCGTTCATCCTGCGGTGGGACAGGACATATCCAGGGATGGTAGTAGCGGTCTGGGACTTCGTAAGTTTTGATTCTGCAAATATGGCTATGTCAGGCTGTTGCTTGACTAGCCTGTGAGACAGCTCTCCCAATTTTGGCACTCACCCCCATTAGGAAGGAGGGCTGTGCAGTGATAACATGGATGTTTTGGTCATTGTCTTTTCTGGTGCCTAGGTCAATGCCAGATGATCCAGAGACATGAAGGCCGAATGTCATTGATCGAAGCATAAACCTGAAAGGTGTAGGACATTTAGAAACGACAGGAAACTCAGAAAAGATGGAGGATTGACACTTTTAATTAATGACTGTATTACTCCAATAGAGAAGGCTATCTAATTTCAGGTAAATAAGATATGGAAACAGTTCGGGTACTGATAAGAAATGATAAAGTCTTTTGTGGGAATGGTATGCAAATGCGCTATTAATAACAGCACAATCAGATGGGCAAAAAAGAAAGTAAAATGTCATCTTTTCAGAAAGACTTACGATAATTATGAGAGATTTTCATCTACACATTGATTGCAAAAGTCAGACACGCAATGGTTTCCTTTATGAAGTGTTTTCAGGATAATTTTTTCGAATAGCATGTTCAAGAATCAACCAGACAGCTGGGTGGTATTGTGCAATATCAAGAACTGCCACTGTGCAGTGGATTAGTGATCTCGTAGTAAAGGCAACCAGTGACCATAATATGATGGAAGTTTACATTCAGTTTGACAGATGAGTAGGTCTGAGACTATCTCTTTAAACAAATGCCAGTTATGAGGGCATGACAACTGACTAAAGTTAATTGTCAAATTAGGACAAGTTACAGACATGCAGTGACATGTTACTCACACTGACAGAGTCAACATCTGCTCAAACTTTGACTCTGCACATGTGTACCTCATCACAGCTCATGGATTACATCTCTCACCAATGACTGCTTCATGTTCACTGAAGGCCCTCATTCACATCATCTCCTGAATTACTAAATCTTCCTGCCTTCTTCACTTTCTGAGGTGAGGTAGGAATTTAATTAGTTACAAATGCATGGAAATAATTTGTTTTTGACACTGAGTTTCCGATTTTATCATTCCTTCTATATTTCCTACTTTTCTCAGCAATACTCAGATCAGGGAGGGGAAATTCTACCCGTTAATTTTCTTTCATATACAGATTTTGTCTGTCCTGCTGAGTATTTCCAGAATGTTTTTAAAGCTAACTTTTTTCTCCTGTTGATGATGTATTCTCATGTTCCCTTCATCCATCACAATGGTCACATCCTTACCAGCAGATGTTCACTTTCTGAACCACTTGGTCTCACCAACTCCCTTCTCTACCACAAAAGACACCTTAAAATTCATCAAATGGTTAGATACTCGCTTAATTTGTACATTAGAGAAGGGTATTTTTCTCAAAGCCCCCCTTTGTGGGGTATTTTCTCCACAAATGGAATGGTATAAATACTAGTTATTTAATATCTTCATTTTTAAAAAAAGAATGCAGAAATGTGTTGACAGCAGTGACCCACCGCCCACACCACATCATGATAACAAGTGTTTCTCTGTTGTTTGTACTGAATTGATTTTTTTTAGAATAGGGAACTTTGCCTTCTCAAATAAATGCTCTTCAAAAAGTATGCCTGGCTTCTTGTCATTGCATTTCCCTGCCTATGTTGGATTCCTTGTGCATTAAAGTGTCGCAGTTTGACAGCAGGTCGACGAATGCACCAATTTATAGTGTTGTGTGTGTCATTAATGTGCTTTCTTTTAATAGGATTTGAATGTCAGATATAATTGGTGGGTGATCTGGGGCACCAACAAAGTTACGAAACAAAATTTTAGCAGCAGAGTGAAGCCTCTGCACAGAAAAGGTCCTAATAATGATGTTCCAAATGGTCAAAAAACTGTAGGTGAAAGAGCATCCAAATGACTTCTTATTGATAGCTTCATAAGTCTAAAATTGGCATATGTGTACATGCTTATTGTTAAATTAAAGCAATTAGTCAGAAATAAATATGCCTCGAGATTTCCAGTATGCAAAAAAAGGATATGTGCAAAATTGAATCCGAGCATATGGCACAAAATATGTTCCTCAGAGAATCAAGTGTAAGTTTTTCTTTACATTCGCTCATGCGATGTGGGCATCACTGGTTGTTCAGCATTTATTACCAGTCCCCATTGCCCTTAAGAAAATAATGGTGAGTTGCCTTTTTGAACCACTGCAGTTCATGTGCTGTTGGTCAAACCACAATGCCATTAGGAAGGCAGTTCCAGGATTTTGACTCAGTGAAAATGAGGGACTGCAATATATTTCCAAGTCAGAATGGTGAGTGGCTTGGAGGGGAACTTGCAGGTGTTTCCAAGTATCTGCTGCCCTTGTCCTTCTAAATTGAGGCGGGCATGGGTTTAGAAGGTGCTTTTAAAGGATCTTTCGAGTCAGGAAGTGAGTTATTCACCACAGTATTGCTAATCACTGACCTAGTTGTTTAGCTGTATTTATACGGTGGGTCCAATTGAGTTCCTATTCAAATGTAATCCCAAGAATGTGGATAGTGGAGAATCAGTAATGGTAACACCATTGAATGTCAAAGGGCAGTCGTGAGATTGTCTGTTAGTGGAGATGGTCATTGCCTGACATTTGTATGACATGAATATTACTTGCCACTTATCATATTGTACAGATCTTGTTGCATGTGAACATGTACTGCTTCAGTATATGAGGAGTCACGAATGGTGCTAAACATTGTGCAATCATCAGCAGACATCCCCACTTTTGACCTTAAGATGGAGGGCAGGTCATTGATGAAGCAACCGAAAGTGGTTGGGCAAAGGACGCTACCTTGAGGTACTCCTGCAGAGATTACCTGGAGCTGAGATGCCTGATCTCCAACAACCACAATCATCTTCCTATGTGACAGGCATAACTTCAACCACCAGAGACTTTGCCCCCTGATACCTGTTGATTTTAGTTTTGCTCTGGCTCCTTGATGTCACATTCAGATGAATGTGGCCTTGATGTCAAAGCAGTCATGCTTGCCTTACCTTTGGAATTCAGCATTTCTGTCCATGCCTGAACCAAGGCCACAATGAGATCAGGAGCTGAGTAGTCCTGCTGGAACCCAAACTGGGCATCACTGAGCAGAGTATTGCTGAGCAGGTGTTGCTTGATAGCACTGTTGATGACACCTTCCATTACTTTACTGATGATGCAGAAGAGACTGATGGGGTGGTACTTGGCCATTTTGGATTTATCCTGCTTTTTATGTATGGGACAATTTTGTAGATTTTCTGGTAGAAAATTAGGACTGCACTTGAAAGATTTGCCTCTTCGAGTGGCAAGTTCTAGAGCACAACTCTCCTGTACTGTTGCCAGAATATTATCAGGGCTCATAGCCTTTGCAGTGTTCAGTGCCTCCAACCTCTTGTTGATACTGAATTGATTTGGCTGGGGACTAGTAACTGTAATGCTGAGGACAATTTGAGGAGGGCAACATGGATCATTTACTCAGCACGTCTGGCTCAAGATTACTATAAGTGCTTCAGCCTCATCTTTCATGTTGGACGCTCTGTCATTGAGGATGGGGATATTTGTGGAACCTCCTCCTCTAATGAGTTGTTCGCAACTGGATATGATAGGATTGCAGAGCTTAGATCTGATCTGTTCATTGTGGGATCATTTAGCAAGAGTAAAGTGCTTAGTAAAGAGCAAAATGTTCTCAAATTGTATTGAATTTAGTGTTTTACTAAAAGCTGTTGTTTTGGTCACAAGAATAGTGCTATTTAAGCTGTTGACCAAAGAATGATTCATAATTACAATCATTTCCAAACCATTGATAACTTATTAGTTGATTCGCTTCATTATAAACAGCATATTCCAACAATGCAACTATGCACTTTTATAGAGATGTCTTGAACAATTCCTCTTCCTGATTCAGTGGTCTATGCATTTTGGGAATACTTCTTTTGATCCATGAACAAGACACAGGATCAGATGGCAAGATGGATTTATAGCAAAAACACATCATAACAAGAATCTTCAATGAGAAACTGTTGCCTTGGTCAGTTTGCTGTTCGTCGTTGAATGCATCAATCCCAAATTGCAGTGTGGTTTCAGAACTGGAAGATCTGCAATTACCTTCTCAGTCTGCAGTTGTAAGAGAAATGCCATGAACAAAGGAAGCTATTATATTTTGCTTCAATGATCTCACCAAGACATTCAACCATGTGGTGGTCTGTTTAAATTGCTTGAGACAATTGGCTGGCCACTGAAGCTGAGGCGGCACAATGGCACAATGGTTAGCACTGCTGCCTCACAGTGTCAGAGACCTGGGTTCAATTCCTGCCTCAAGTGACTGTGTGGAATTTGCACATTCTCCCCCTGTCTGCGTGGATTTCCTCCAGGTGCTCCGGTTTTCTCTCACAGTCCAAAAACGTGCAGGTTAGGTGAATTGGCTATGCTAACTTGCCTGTAGTGTTAGATGCAGGGGTAAATGCAGGAGAATGGGTCTGGGTGGGTTGCGCTTCGGTGAGTCGGTGTGGACATGTTGGGCCGAAGGGCCTGTTTCCATACTGTAAGTAATCTCTGTTCAATGTGATCACCTCCTTCATTGTCAACATGACTGGTAGACCAACTATGATATTGGAACAACCTATGACCAATATTAGAACCCATTGAATTCTACTGTGAGATCAAAGAGAGTTATATTCAGGCATTGACATTTTTTGGCTCATTCCTGTTTTGTTGCTGTCATATGCCTTTAGATCATTGACAAAGGATACTTACTTGTGTGCTAGAGCTGAAGGAAAGCCGTTTTCAGCAGTACTCACTTGAGATTCAAGATAAAGATGTGCAAGACCTTATCAAAAGGTTGCTCTATACAAACCTCCCTAATGTTCCATGTGGAGGAAGAAATGAAGATCTTTCACATCTATAAAGAAGAATTGATTTGACCATCAGCATCAGGAAGACAAATGTCATGGTGCAGGATGGTGTCTATCAGTATTGACAATGTAAAGCTGGGGGGTTATTTATAGCTTCACATATCAAAGATCCACAATCTCCAGCAATTTGTACTTGATGCTGAAATCAATAGACACATCACAGAAGCTGCAGTTGTACTTTTCAAGTTGAAAAAGAAAATGTGGAGCAACACTAAGCAGACAGAGAACACCAAACTGTGAGTGTACCAGGCCTGCAACTTCAGTGCACTCCTCTGCAGTGGTGGGGCTTGGATAGTGTTGGCTAGGTAGGAGAAAAGATTGAACAATTTGCACCTTTTGCTGTCTCCTCACCATCTCTTGGCAGCACAAGGTCACCAACTCAGGGATCCTGAAGCACATCATTTACATCAGCATGCACTTCTTTGGAGGTCAGTTAGCTCAGTTGGCTTGTTTTTGATGCTGATGGATACCAACAGTGCAGGTTCAGTTCCAGCACTGTGAAGGCCCTTCTTCCTCAACCTCACTCCTTGCCTGAGGTGTGGTGACCCTTTGGTTAAATTCACCATCAGTTGTCTCTGTCTCTAATAAGAAAGTGGGATTATGATGACTTTACTGCTTCACTCATTACTAAGTCAAAGTTGTTTGTAGTGTCTTGGTGATGTTCATAAGGGGAGGTGATGGTGTGGTAATAATGTCACTGGACTAGCAATCCAGATCACCACCAAACTCTAGCCACACAAGTCCTGGGCCTCCTCCATCAAAACTCTCGCCACCTGACGCCTGAAGGAAGAACACCTCATCTTCCGCCTGGAAACCCTCCAACCACATACAATCATTATGGATTTCACCAGTTCCTTCACTTCCCCTCCCCCCACCTTATTGCAGCTCCAATCCTCCAGCTCGGTGCTGCCCTTTTGTACTGACCTACCTGTCCATCTTCCTTTCCCCCCCATCCACTCCACTCTGACCTATCACTTTCACCCCTACTTTCATTTACCTATCGCATTCCTAGCTACATTCCCCCCAGTCCCACCCCAATCTTATTTACCTCTCAGCCCCCTTGGGCCACCCCCTCATTCCTGATGAAGAGCTTATGCTTGAAACGTCAACTCTCCTACTCCTCAGATGCTGCCTGACCAGCTATGCTTTTCCAGCACCACAATTTTTGACACTAGCAATCCAGATCCCCTGATTCTGGGAAAGAATTTTAAAAACAAGTTCTAAGTTATGTATTTTGGTTTTATATACCCAAAGATCTTCTGTGCTCTGGGGCCCAACTGCTGAACATCCACTAAAGAGCACCATTATAAGCAAAGCAAAATCTGAAGGTGGTGGATATTAATTCTGAATACCAGGCAACAGTTATTGATCAGTGACCTTTGAGGCTGACAGCTCGGAAGAGGCAAGCAGAACATAAAGGCCCAGATAGCCAAGAAGAAAGCTGAAAGCAAACAGATCGCAATGAATCATTCACATTCTTGTCCCATTGTCTGTGTCTGAAGCAAATGTTGCTGGGATGAATTGCCACAGGGAGAGAGGGAGAGAGAGAGAGAGAGTGCACGCCACATTGGACTAAACAAAAATTCTATTTGTGTGAATCTTTCAGCAGTTTGCTTCAGAAATTCTTCAGTATGGTGATAAACTTAAATATGTGTCAATTACAAGTCTGACTAAAAATAAATCAGTCTCAAAGTGAAAATGCTTTAATGAAATGCCACAAACCATTCATATTAACACTTTATGCATCATGTTTTAAATTATTACATGTTATATATTTTTAAAATATATATTATAAAATATACCTCATAATAAATCACAATATTTCAAACTGATTTTATTCTTTAGATATTCAGCAACATTCCCATTGATTAAAGTATATATGTTAATGATAAAGAAATATCAGGAACGAACACAGTATCTTCTATACTACTAAAAAAGACATCTGGAAGAGGATGAAGATAATTGTTATCCAAGCTACCCAGTGGGAACGAGACAGGTTTAAATTGGAACCTGTTATACACTCACCCATTTTACCATACAATGGAGTCAATTGAAATTATTAAAAGATGAAATGATTGTCAATATAATGTGATAAAACGTATGCAATTTATACTCATAATAACAGCTGTTTTTCAGAGTTTGGATTTCAAGTTAGTGTCAAATGATTCTGGTCTATATTGTGAAGTGGGCTTTAAAATTAATCTAGTCTGCCTTTCTGGAACCATGACTTATAAAACAGTATGTATCAAAGAGAATAGGTGACTATAAGGACCCCGTGAGTTTTAATGGAAGTTTGTTAATGCTATGGTGGTTTACAATGGGATCCAGAAACCATTGCCATCAGCTGTAGCAGAATCTAAGCTGAGGAAGCTTTTTTTTGTTTTATGAATGTCATGACTCACTGGAACTAAGCACTGGAAATCAAGCCATAGTATTCTCCAAGTCAGTGCAAAACTATCCATAGTACCTATTTACCTGACTTGCAAACCTAGGTTAAAAGAAAATGCTCACTAGATTTATGTACTTAATGATAAAACAGTAGGTAATGGCCCAGTGGTATTATCGCTGGACTGTTAATCCAGAGACCAGACAATGTTCTGGGGACTTGAGTTCAAATGGCAGATGGTAGAATTTGAATTCAATAGAAAAGAAATCTGGAATTAAGAGTTTAGTGATGACCAAGAATCCATTGTCAATTGTCAGGGGAAAACCACCTGGTTCACTAATATCTTTGAGGGAAGGAAAGTACCATCCTTAACTAGTCTGGCCTACATGTGACTCCAGACCCACAGCAATGTGGTTGACTCTTAACTGCCCTCTGGACAATTTGGGATGGGCAACAAATGCTGGCCAAGCCAGCAACACCCATTTTCCATGAATGAATAAAATAAAGTTACTTATTGCATACAAATTGTTTTAAACTGATGGTAGAAAAGAAACAGAGATTGCAAGTTTATAACTCAGTGTCAAAAGGATGTGAATGCTTTGGAGAGAGTGCAGCGGAGATCACCAGATGTTGCCTGGTATGGATGGTGCTAGCTATGAGGAGAGATTGAGTAATTAGGATTATTTTCATTGGAAAGAAGCAGTTTGCAGGGAACCTGATTGAGGGCTACAAAATCATGAAAGTGTAGACAGGGTTGGATAGCAAGAAACTTTCTCCCAGAGTAGAGAACTCAATTACTTGGGGTAACGAGTTCAAAGTGAGAGGGGAAAAGTTTATGGGAGATATACGTGGAAAGTTCTTCATGCAGAGGGTGGTGCGTGTCTGGAATGCATTGCCAGCGGAGGTGGTAGGGGCGGGAACGATAGTGGCATTTAAGATGCATCTAGACAGATACATGAATGGGCAGGGAGCAGAGGGATACAGATCCTTAGAAAATAGGTGACAGGTTTAGATAGAGGATCTGGATCGGCGCAGGCTTGGAGGGCCAAATGGCCGGTTCATGTGCTGTAAGGTTCTTTGTTCTGTAGCCTAAAGTTAATTCCTTTTGAAAAAAATTCCCAAAAACATACAAGCAGACGCACAAAGAGATAAGACCAGTCAAATATATTATGGGTGGGGGTAAAACTCCAAATATCTATCAGCAAAACACATTTCTGGGGCCTGTCCAGGTTGCAGGCATTGATAAGGTGTTTCAGTTCAGTTCATTACCAGTTCCTTTTGACTCTTTGAACACACAGAAGCATGTGCACATGCCATTTCTAAGCCATTTATTCGCCAGTTGAGGATTCCCAACTTATTAGCATCTTTGAAGATGGTTTTCATTTTTCCTTTTCAAGAAAGCAATTTCCATAGAGAGAGGGAGAGCTGATTGGGATTTTCTTTGAATTCACTTTTCCATTCAAAAAGGGAAAGAGAGTATTATGTATTCTCCTTCTCAGGCTGGATGTTTCTGTTATATTGTCCAAATACAAAGTTACACACACACACACACACACACACACACACACACACACACACACACACCTGTCAGCCAGGACCAGTTGTGTGTAAATCAAAAGTCTGTCACTGGGCAAAACTGTCCTGAACAACCTCCGCGAAGCCGAGGTGCCTAGCCTCCTCTCTACCCTTTTAGTAAGGAAAATTGCAGATACACCCTCCAATGAGTTCCATTCGCTGTTTGTTTTTATGCTAAACAATCTTCTTCCTCAGTCACTTGATTCAAAGTACCACGCTTTCCAACTTATGAGTGTGTTGTCTACAAAATAAGTGTTCTTTACAGTTCAAAAGTTTTTAACTTTAGTTCAAAGGGATCAGAAGCAAACATAGCATTTCCTAGAAAGAGAGATTGTGCACAGCAGTTAAGGATATTCATTACCTCAGTGAAAGGGTGTACTTTATGAACTTCCACAGAGTGTTTGATCAGAACTCTGCTGATTAGTAAAATACTGAGAACATTTCAGCCCTTGGTTGTGTAAAGATTCAAGTGAGAAGTCTTCTCAGTTCAGAGAAGAGCAGTTAAATCAGACTTACAAGTTTGACAGGGAAAGAAAATTTCTCTGGATTTTACTTAACTGTAAAATGATAGAGTTGGAGAATAGATGTGACTTCAATTTGCTGTGCGCTTTGAAATATTTCAAACACAAATACTGTGAATCTTTGGTTTAGTTTATTTAAATTTTATTTCTTTGGGCTAAATGAAGTTCTGTTTTATTGTTAAAAGAAAATCTTCAGCTTTGTGTGTGCTGACACTTCAGTGAAAGACTGGCACATTAAATAAAACAATAAAAGACTATCAAGCCAGATTTCAGTTTGGGACCTGACTTGTCCATGAGGAACAACAGCTGAGATTATAAGTCTGTGTAACTTTTGACGTATTCTAACATCTTTGGAGCCATACCAAATTACCCAGTTAGCCATATTAAAGTGTCATTGTAAAATCATTTTCAAAAGGAAATACATTGCAAAAAAATGAATGAATGCGGTTTTGCTAATTGACTAATAACTGAATATCAGTATATTAAAATAGAAAATTCCTGCATAAAGAAAATATTTATACTGTAACTCATTACTTTATTTCAGGAGTTAAGGACAGCTGAGAGGGGTTTGGTGCTCATGCATGTGGCCCTTCCATTTAGTTTCTTGCCTTTGACAAGAAGGCATTTTAGTAGGGATATGATTTTAAAGTATAATAATTACTAGTGATTTAAATGCCACTGTGCCATTAATCAAGCAGTAATTTTATGAAATAATGGGGTAGTCACTGCTCTGTAGTTTCTATTCACAGCTATAAATCTCTCTTCATTCTCTTTAATATTTTGCAGCCACCTTCAGAATACTGTGGCCTTCTGGGAATTTTTGGCAAATAGCATTCTCTTCACCAGCATTGATTTTACTGCTTTCCCACTTACTTTGGAACCATAAAATAGAACTCAAAAGGTATTTTCTCCATAGTGGAAATTCATTACATTGAAAACATTTAAAATGTTTACAGTGTCAGCCAAGATTCAAAACTGAGGATCTACTTATAGTGGATTTATCAATGAATTTATATCATTTTCTCTTTGACCACTGGTGTTCTGTCTTAATAGTTGGGCTGACAGAAGATGAGTGTCTTCACATTTTGGGTCCATACAGTGAAAATGGAAGCGATAGGTCTTCTGAATTTTAAGCTTGTGACTATCTTGCCCTAAATCAATTCACCACCCAAATAGCAGAGCAAATAGTCTCTCTGTAACTACTCTACTGAATCCCTTCATTGTTTTAATAAATATCTGTGAGAAACGAAGCTCACTCACTTCAATGTTTTCAGTCCGAGACAAGATCTGAAGCAACAGTATCGTTTATTATAGGCTTGCAAGCGTGATGCACGCAGAGTTTAGCAAGTACATATCTTATATCGGATTTGTTTCTCCTTCCCTCCTCCCACTACTCTAAACCCGGTGCCCATTACTATTGTTTATCTCTTACCTTAACTGGCCTTGTGCATAACAAAGTACAAGTTTTACTTGGCCATTTCACCACATCCTGCTGTGGCCCATTGTTAGGTATATCCTCCTTCACTACCATCTGTTTCCCTTACTTGTAACATTTCGTCCCATTCCTCATCCATATTGAGCTTTATGACCTTTTAATTGGGGTTTGTTTTTGTTTTTGCAGAAGTGGGAAACAGATGCTTATAACTACTGTTTGTACAAGCATATCTGGCTTAACCTACATCCTCACAGCACCTTATCTATTTATCTGTAACATCTACCATTGTTTGCAGGCACACTTCATTCTTGTATGCCCATTTTAGCTAATACAAAAACAATTGCATATTTCCTTCACAGTTTTCATTCTTGTTAACTCCGTTCTTGGTTGAAACAATTATACACTGGTGTGAGTTCGTTTACCTTGCCTAAGTAATTATGATTGCAGAAGTAACACTACTTTACCTATATCCCACAAATCACTAAGATTACTGCTCAATCTATTGAACTCCAGTATGTTCAAAACAAGTTAATGTAGCTTGTCTTCATAAGGTAATTTGTCCAGTCCTGGGTCATTCTGGCAAATATGTGCTGCATCCCTTCTGGGTGCATTGCAGAAAATTGAACACTGTATTCCAAATCAGGCCAAAATAAAACAACATGCAATTGAATAAGCATTTCCTCACTTTTTTTGTATTCCAATTTGGTTCTGGTAAAGACCAACATTCCATTAGCATTGTGATTGATTTTTTTTAACCTATCCAGTAGGTTTTATTCTTTCATGTACACGGACAACTCAATTTTTCTGTTCACGCTTGGCTCAGTGTCTGTCACCATTTAGAATATATCTTAGTTTTCCTGTTTGGATTGAACATGGATGACCTCACAATTCCCCACATTAAACCTCTCTGCTAGTCATGAAAGAAAGTGTTTTCTTTTAACTCAAACAAACATGTCCATTTTAGATAAGTTTCTGAGAAGCACCTGAATTACCTAACTCTAACTCTATCAGCAGAGTTTGCTGTTAATAAAAATACATGAACTGATTAGCCAATTTGAAATGAGAACATAGGAAATAGGAGCAACAGCAAATCATAAGGTCCATTGAGCCTGCTCCACCATTCAGCGTCATGATTCAGTTTTGGTGCCTTAACTCCATTTTCTTGCCTGTTCTCCATATCATTTGAGTCCTTGAGAGACCAAACATCAATCACAGTCTCAAATATATTCACTTCTGGGTGAAGAAATTTCCCTTAATAACAGTTCTAAATGATCAGACCTTGTCCCTAAATTCTAGCTTCCTTCATCAGGACTAATAACCTTGCAGTAACTTTGAATCCCCTTACGAATTTGCATCAGACTTTACCCTGTGTATTAGTTCAGTATTTTACACTGCAATACATTAGTTTCAATTACTTGCAATTATCCCACATTACATGATACTTTAAGTATAATTTCACCTTCAAAAAGACCACATTTAGAAATCAATTACACTGTTTACATATAGCAGACCTATTATTTTAAAATAGACCTTACAATTACATTGTTTAATACTGAAAAGTTAGTTATAACAATTAAATGCTTTTACAGATGTAATGTAATAATACTTATGTTATTCAAATTCTCCTGCCTTTGCAATTACCCTTTTTTACATCTGTCTGCATGATTCTGCTTTTCATACTCCACTAGTTTGCATTCTAATCACTTGCCGATGTCTCATGTCTGCTTCTCACTTCTGCACTGCAAAATTTTCAGTTAACTGTCCTCCACTTAAGCTGTCATCACCACATTTTTACTTTAATCTGTCAACTTTTATTTCAATCCGTTGTTACCATTCCCACTCCTCTCCTCAACACAGCCTTTTTCTTCTTTTGAAGATTTACTGTCAGCATAGTTACCCCATTTCTTATTCCAGATTTTTTCTTTTGAATTCATTTGATTTTCCTTTCAGTCAATCTCAAAGCTTGCTGTTTCTGTCTTAAAACAAATATTAACCAGTTATATACCATACTAAATTGGACAGATAATGTTGTTCCTTCACTGTTACATTCTGACAATTCTCCATCCAACAGCATTGTGGGAATACCCTCAGCACATGGACTGCAGTGGGTCAAGAAGAAATATGACCACTATTTTCCCAAGGCTAGCTCAGGATAGGCAATCAATGCTGTTAGTGATGCCTGGACAAGGGCTTTTGCCCGAAACGTCGATTTTCCTGCTCCTCGGATGCTGCCTGATCTGCTGTGCTTTTCCAGCACTACACTCTCAACTCTCATCTCCAGCATCTGCACTACTCACTTTCGCCAAGAGTGAAAAACAATGTTATTCAAAATACCCTTGCATTCAGCAAGAATAATTTGTTCAATAAATTTTCCAAGAAGCAAATTCTATTTGATTCTTAAGTGAATAATTCAAGTGAAACTTGATGGTTACTGTACAATTTTTGTCAGTGTCTGCTGCTTATTCGCATTCTACTAGCCATACTATGTCACCCGGATCAGCCGCAGCATATGAACCATGGTTAACTGAGTGATTGAGTTGATTGTATTTACAGATAGGTGCTGCAAGCCACCGGATTTGACTGAAGTTCCAAGCACCATTGATCAAATATCATACAAGGAACAAGCCTGGAGTGCCAGTCAGTATAGTGTGGCAGCTGCTAACAAAATACCAGTATTTAATGTCATTTCATTTGAACTCTAGCTCTAATTTGCTACTGTTAGCATTGCAACAATAACAAGGGTTTATAGCTCTACTTCCTCAAAGGAATGTTAACACTCAGGAGGCTGACATTTCTCTGCATGCTATTTTAATTAAGTTGTAAGAACAGCTATTTGATAATGAATCCACCAGGTTACTAAAAATAGTATAATTAAAGTTGAATGGAATATCAGCTCGCAGATGCCCTTCATTTTCCTATCTGGAAGTAGAAGATACACACAGTTGCTCTTGCCTGCTGTGATAAGTGAGTCTCATTAAAGTTGATAGTGGACTGATCCTTTAATAAGAATGAACACATTCTGATAGTAGGTGTTACATGTTGTACTACAGTATTTGGATTTTAAATGACACATTCATCATTAGTTACAATAAGACCTTTCCATTGTTGCTAGCCACGTCAAACTGCTTTTACAGAATGCAGGTACAGGTGGGAATCTTGAAATAGCGATATTGCACACATTAATTCCAATTACGTAAAAAAGATACAAGGTTTCAACCCTTCAACATGAATAAGTCATGTAAAGTCAATTAATAAAAAACTTATGAAAATAATTACTTTTTAAGGAAAATAAGCAATCTATTTTAATGGACATAGTAAAACTGCATTAGTTAATTAGTTATCATTTTCTGAGATTTTTATCATCATGGAAGTGGCACTTTTCATTGATAAATAGGTTCAGTTCATTATTTCAATTTATATTTAAGCGTGTGCCAGCTTCTATGTCCTTTGTAATATCTAATTAGGTCCCCCCGTGCTTTGAGTTAGCAACAAGCTTGTTGCTTACAAAGAACTTTAATAAAGTTGTGATGCTTTTATTGTTGCTACCAGTATATTTCCAAAGCTTCTTTTTTGTTCTTTATGTAATAGATATGAGCATTGCTGGCAAGATAATCATTCATTGTGTGATGTAAACTATGTATAAGTTCTGACATTAGTTGCTACAAACTGGGATCTCTGATGTTGAGCTTATTACTGGTGCACTTTTCTGTGCATCTAAAGTTAATTATTAACTTGTAAATATTTCTGTAACCACTGTGATTCCTTTAAAAAAGCAGTTTTTGAAGCCTAGTTGTAGAGTGAATGGTTTTTCGTGCATAGATGCACTTTAGTTTAAATTGTGTGCATCACAGTGTGGTAAATAATCTAGTCTCGAAGGTTTGTTAGAAACTTCTGGAATCCATTATTTTTAAAGTTGAGGGTGGTGTCCTTGGCTGAAAGACAGAAACTTATAACTTCACTTTTAACTTTGGGTGACATTTTAGTCCTGTGAAGGTCTTGAATAGGGTGGCTGTATAGAGCAGATGTGTAGAGAAGACAAAGATATAGTGAGTTGAGTAATGCTGGTTCTAGAAGTGTTTTATACAAGCTGAATGCAAAGAGCTAAAGTATACGCTCCAAAAATTACCACAGTTCCAGTTTTAAAATTGAAGGCCTCAGTGGACTTAAACATACCAAGGTGTTAAATGTCAGAATACTAGTGTGAATAAACAAATGATATTCTGTGCACCATAGCAGTGGTAGTATTTTCAGTCCTTTGCCAGGAGAGGTGTTGTGCGCTCTGACAAAGCAGTTTTGTTTCTTTTCAATTGAGAAAGTGAGGACTGCAGATGCTGGGGATCAGAGCTTAAAAATGTGTTGCTGGAAAAGCACAGCAGGTCAGACAGCATCAAAGGAGAAGGAGAATCGATGTTTCGGGCATAAGCCCTTCTTCAGGAATTCCTGAAGAAGGGCTTATGCCCAAAACGTCGATTCTCCTTCTCCTTTGATGCTGCCTGACCTGCTGCGCTTTTCCAGCAACACATTTTTAAGCTTCTATTCAATTGATGAAGGCATGTTTTGGTTAATGGTATTATACTTTTGTTGTGAGTTTAAAATCTTTGAATTTGCTTCACAAGTGGATAGTTTAGGTTATTTGAATTTATATTTGTTCCTCTAGAATAAATTTCCATTCTGGTATTAAACCAAAATCTGCAGCATTGTGTGTTCATGTTTTAACAAAAGAACACTTTCCTTAAAATTTAAATAAATAAAATGATCTACCAAGTTGGATTCCTGGCTGAGGTCTGACTTGTTAGGAATGATATCAGCTGGGATTAT
The DNA here is from genome assembly GCF_020745735.1 of Hemiscyllium ocellatum. NCBI lineage: Eukaryota > Metazoa > Chordata > Chondrichthyes > Orectolobiformes > Hemiscylliidae > Hemiscyllium > Hemiscyllium ocellatum. The sequence goes on along the minus strand of NC_083426.1, from coordinate 24,175,537 downwards.
AACAATTGCCCACCCCGAATTGCCCTTGTGAAAGTGAGAGTGCTGCAGTCTATAAAAGGAAAGTGCTCCATAATGTTGTTAGGCAGGCTGTTCAAGAGTTGGTGATATATTTCCAAATCAGGATTGTGTTTGCTTTAGAGGGGGATTTGGAGCTGATAGTGTTTCGATGTGCCCCTGGCCTTGTCATTCCAGCTGGTAGTTGAATATATTGTTAAAGAAACTTTGGTGAGTTGCACCAGTGCAATTTTGAGATAGCACATACCACAAATTTTTTTAAAAAGGAAATAGAACAGAAATGTATCGCCACATATACAGTTAAAGGAAGAGCAGTGAAACTTTGCCACACCATGGCACCTATATCAATGACAGAAGTCATAGATTAGATTAGATTTACAGTGTGGAAACAGGCCCTTCGGCCCAACAAGTCCACACTGACCCGCCGAAGCGCAACCCACCCATACCCCTTACCTAACACTACGGACAATTTAGCATGGCCAATTCACCTGACCCGCACATCTTTGGATTGTGGGAGGAAACCGGAGCACCCGGTAACAAATTAAAAAGTAAAATTAAGACAAAGTTTATCACAGTTCAGTTAACTGCTCCTGGGCCCAGGGAAAGCCAATTTAAGGACAAAGCGAATATCCTGAAGTCGCAGTCGTGAGGAAACTGCCATTCTGCTATGAAGGCCACCACACTGGGCCACTGGAATACTGAGCCTCCATTAAGGAAGACTGCCATGGCCGAGACCACCATTCTTGAATGAGACCACCAGTCAGGCCTCTGGGATACCTGGAGGCCAAAGACAAAGAAAACCCCCATAGGGGGAACGAGAACTCTGGTAGAGGGAGCAAATGTTTAACTTGGTGCAAGGGGTGCCAATCAATCTGATTGCTGTGTCCTGGAGGATGGTGAGCTTATTGAATGCTGTTGAAGCTTTAACCATCCAGGCAAATAGAGTATATCCCAACATATTCCTGATTTTTACACCTTAGATTCTGGAAAAGCTTTGGAGACACAGAAAGCATGTGAAAATCTGCAACAGTATTTGCATATTTAGACTTCCACCCCTACAAAAGGTATAGAGGAGTATAGAAATACAGCAAAGGACCAATACACATCTGAAATCAATCACCACAATGCAACACCCATTGGCAGCTGCAGTAATTGAAATTAAACTATCTGAAGCTATTAACTCTGCTGTGCAGAAGGCAGGATCTCATGGTATAATGGCAGGTTCTCTCAAGAGGCCTGTTAGTGATAATACTGTGATACTATGTTTCAGAAATGTTTGCCTTCGACACATCAGATTATATTGTAACCAAGGATAGGTGTTAAACAAAGTGGCATTATTGTTTTGATAATGAAAATGACATTGAAGAAGCTGCAAAAATGACTTCCATGTGAAAAATGTCCAACTTATACAAGAATCTTTATTGCAACCTTACTCTTGTACTGCTTGTTGTAGGGTCAATTATTCAAACAGCAGGCAGAAAATCACCATCGCTGAGAGAAATTCTCAGAGGTAAAGGGTCACCAACACAATGGGCTGAATTTTATCAGAAATCAGCAGTTTAATCAGATTTAATGGAGGGCTTCCCTCCATGAAGCATAATGAGATTCCTGCACTAACTTCCCAAATTTCTCATTGCCTATGCATCTCATCACAATAGCACCTTAGTCTTCACATCCACACGCGGAAATCTTTGGTACTGCTGCGACCTCTTGGGAACCAGAGGTGCCATTTTTAAAGCCCAGCTAAACAGCTCATGAAACATTACTAGTCAGGAGTTGCCTTTTATCATGCTTGTAGAGGGAGCAGTGTTCCTCTCCACTATATAGCATGCTGACAGTATTCACAGCACTGACTTCCAATTCGGAAGTCACTGACACACACAGACCCCAGAGGTACACGCAGTTAAAAACAATATTAGCAGAAATGTTGAGTGGGAGAGCAACAAAAAGTAAATGATTTTCAGGGCAGATATGAGGCACAGGTGAGACTTCATTGTGCATTAAAGTGCACAATGTAAATCTATTGTTGTTTAAGAAACAAGCTACACATTTGCCTCATCCTATCTTTGAACCCTTTCTAAGAAAGCACTACTCTATTCCCAATGCCCAGAACAGCCTGAAGTCTTCTAATTGTTCAAGGTAGGCTCATCACAAACTGGACACAGAAACTGCATTTGTCTCTTGGAATAGACAGGAAATGTTTGCCTTTCAAACACTAAGAAATTTATAGACCATTGCACCCAGCTCCCATCTACTAGAACTGGGTGTCAATTAAGTCCTGCCCAGCTTGTTGAGCTTGATACTGGTTTGCTCTACTTTGCAGAGAATAATGATTCTCCTGCTCAATATCCCCAACATCCTCCTCAGAAGACTGCTGCCGCATTCTCAGCTCATCAGAGTCCGTCACATTCCCCTCATGGCTTGTTCCAGCTGTGCACAGCACAACCAGCAAGGTTTCTGCAGAATATGCTACAAAGTACCCCTGGCACAATCTGATCCAAACATCTACAAAAGACCAACTATCAGCTCTACAATGACAATGGTCAAAGAATGGGCTGCATTGTATCTACGCCTGGCCTCAGTTATGAACATCTAGATTATGTAACAAAGTCTTAAGTCACGCCAAACCAATGAAATAGTGTGATCTGGCACAAATTGCATCAGTACAATCTACTTGTGTGTCAAGGGTTGTGAGATCCCCCATCGTTCCCCAATGGATCCTTGAAAGGAGCCAGTTGCATAAAGGTTTATGGAAAGTTTGTGGTTGGCAATTTGGAAGGGATGGCTACCGACTCCTTCATGTTGCAGTTCTCGCTCCAGTAGTTGGCATGGTTCTGTGACAGTGTCCTGGAACATCCTCAGTCTGCAACAATATAAGCTTCATTCACCTGGAAGATATGGCATTGAGGACATAGACTAGATACCTGCTGTATCAACTTCACATCCAGAGGAGAAACTTAAGCTGTGACCTCTTCATGTAGAAGCTGTTGTGCCTGATCTTTGGCTTGCTGGTGCATCTGATCCTCTTCCATTTATTTGCACCTTTGTTACACCATGTCAACAGCAATGACAGACACTGCTGTGGCTGGATCCATTGTTATGGATGTATTCACTGAGCCTGCGTAGGGAATATAATAAAACAGAACAGGTCCTTAATAATGTGAGCAGTCAGCATTCATATCTCTCACAAATTATGATTTGGAATATTCCTCCATACAAAGGAGACAATGAGAACTTTCAAATGAGGGTCATAGAATATCTCTCCATGGAACTTTCACATTGGGACCTTACACCAATGAATGCAGCACTAGCCATGTCAATCAAATAAAGTAGAAAACTGTAAGTGTTGTATAGTTACCAATACATTGTCCTCCTACTCTCATATCACCCAAGAAAAGCAGCATTGCATATAACAGCATGTTGATGATTACTTACAGTTCAAGGTGGGAAATCAGATCTGTTCCCTTATGCATCATCTGAAATCTTGCATTACCTTTGTGAATTCTGGCCCACAAGTTCCTCTTTTAAGGTCACACGTGATTACTTCTCCATCACAGAGATGACTATGTTCAATGTACAATAACCAGTAATATAAGTAAGACTGTTTGTGGCTAGGATTTGAACTCGATACAGTTAGATTCTAAATATATTTCACATGCAGGATACTATGAGTGCATTTGACTTCAGCCTGCACTGTGGAAGTGCCTTATTAACACATTACTTCTTGATGGGTTTTAGGTCACTCACAATTTGAACTCAGACAAAAAAATACTTACTCTGCCTACTCCAGGTAGGAACCATTTTCTATTACCAGTGTGCATTTATGATTCACATATGTATGAAAGGCAACAGAGGTCATGTTTGGCACAGAGAGTCTCAGACTAAACCTGGTAAAGAAAGAATACGTCTGGACCTCCAAGTTCCTTATCATCCTGGCACTCCCTCTCAGGTTCATCAGTACTGAGCTTCTAAACATTTCCACATACCAGATTTAATTACAACTTAATGTCTCAACATTACCCCTGAGCCCAGAACTTAGTAGTAGCAACCAGTGTGCTGCACTGTCCTAACATTAATACCAGAATGGTGGTGACCCTTAATGACCCTCTCCTCCTGCAATAATCCATGCTTGAAAATGCACTATTACCTTCCATGCTTGTTTATGCTTACCAGCATTTCAATGGTACCTGTGGACTTCAAGGTGCAGCTTTGAGGTGAAGAACTACGTTGTAAATGGATTGCAGATGTGCTACAATGATGCACAGAGGTCTATGTCAAAAGCCAACTTTCACTGACATAGCGTGCATGCATTCTTGCTGTGGTCTGTGCCTTGTGGGTTTTGGATACTAGTGTCTAAATTGGTGATGCAAAGAAACAAGCAGTGAGCTGGAATTGCCAGTTAACCATTCTGATGTGTGTGTCAGGAATTGTCACTTGTCACCATCAAGTTTCTAACCACTGGGTAGGAGAAACTGAAATTGCATATAAGTAAGGCAAGATTAATTAATAGTGAAGGTAATGCAGGCAATTAAGCTTCTTGCCACACACCAGTGAGAATCTTGTCTCACTTGGTTGGAAAATTGGACGTTTTGTTCTCAACATCAAGAATCTCCATATTGTTAATCTCACCTTATTTTCTAGAGACCCTTATCAAGGCCAAGTGGCTGGGAAGATTCCATAGCTATATGTCTTAGAGAATTCTGAAAGTTGGATAATAAGTTTGAAAGTTGTATGGTAAGTTTATCTGGTCTTTGATGCATATAAGTTTCAATTCTAAATCAAATATATGGCTAAGCTGCAAGCACAGTACAGCAAGTATGATATACATTACTCTCTAAGATAAAAGCAGCAACTTAATCACAAAAGATCAAAGGCAATGAGATGAACATGTCTATACACCATCAGCAATTTGAAAGAACATGTTTCTTAGTCCTGGCTGTACAAGATTAGATTAGATTCCCTACAGTGTGGAAACAGGCCCTTCGGCCCAACAAGTCCACAGTGACCCTCTGAAGAGCAACCCACCCAACACTATGGGCAATTTAGCATGGCCAATTCACCTGACCTGCACATCTTTGGACTGTAGGAGGAAACCCATGCAGGCACGGGGAAAACATGCAAACTCCACCAAGACAGTAGCCTAAGGCTAGAATGGAACCTGGGACTCTGATGCTGTAAGGTAGCAGTACTAACCACTGAACCACCAAGGCCTGATAATGATAGTAAAATATACTGCCATGTCATGCATTTTTAAAAAGGCTATTTTCAACATTAAATGTTAAATTGGTTAGAAAGGACCACTTACGTTGATGAGGACAACCGACACTGCATTAAAACTGCACTGATGCAACGACTCAGTTATGGAAAACTTGCAGCTGTACCAAAACTCATGTCAGATAAATATTAATGAGAAGCCCAACATGTGCAATGTTTAAACAAATTGCCTTTAATAAAGATTAAAACAACTTGAAGTCCTCTAATACAACTATATTATAATTTGATTAACATTATTATATTGTAGCAAATAAAGAATTAATTTCTGCTAAAGTTTCAGAATCCACAAAACACATTGTGACAAACAAAACTGTGGCTAAGCAACAATTTAACAGTTACATGAGTTTACTTTGAACCTTGCATTTTCATAAAAGTCTAGTGATTTAATTTTGTGCATTTTCTGAATACAATGAAAATATCAAATCCGCACAAATGCAAGGGAGGCTGTGATTAATCAGTCTTACCACAACAATTTGCATTCCAATACTGACTTCCTCAATTATGTAAATGTATACTTTTTAAATTCTAGAAATATGACTTTAGAAGCTGTAAACAATAAAGCATATTTTCTGACATGCATTGGGCTTTAGTGCTGAATAACTGACAGAGAAGTTTGTTTCAACTTCATTGAAATGCATGAATTTTTAGATCATTAGCAACTGTAAGGAATTCCAGGTTCCCTAGACTGATCTGTTTATTACATTTTAAGATATGTGCTCGGATACTCAACCTCTGCTATTCGGTCACTTGAATAGGATTACTCATACTGCAATTGTTTCAAAATCAATTCATTAATCTAGGATGTTGAACCACTAAAATAAAATGTATAGGAAAAAATCATTAAAGGTTATCAAAAATATATCTACACTTTTTCTTCTGCTGGATCTCTATTTTTCTTCCATAATTTTCTACTCCTCAATTTTATCATTTTATGTTTGTATTCATTCTCAGGATTTTAATGGGACACTGCAGATCCTGCCACTGGAGTCAAGTGTGCCCACACAGACAAATGACAGCATCACAGAAGTGATTTTATTGATGGCAACCACCAAGATAATAGCACCGTTGGGATCATAGTTACATGAAAGATGCCAGCCTGCTCTCCAAACTGGTGGCCCAATCAGCAGTTCAACACCTTCAGAAGGACCATCGATGGAGTGACTGCTGCTGAGGTTGCAAGGAGAGAGAAAAGATGAGAAAAGAGTGAATTTTCTTTAATGCCAGAAAGGCAGGCTCTGGACAATGGAAGGATGAATCATCCAATCATGACACTGGAGCCATGAGAGTGAAATAATGCCCACATGAAAGATAGCCCTCTCCTCTGCTCCCACACAAGAAGCTTCCAAGAGTTGCCCTGAATGTACATGAATTGATTTTGAAACATGACAATCTACCCTGCAGCAAAGGAACAGTCTGATAGCAGTAAAATACTGCAGAAGATGTAAAGTGTCTGTTAATAGTCCAGTTAATTGCTTTAGTTGGCTTTCTGCCTCTCAAGGTCAATAGACAGCCAAGGCACCCATGTTTTCAGTTTTCAAGACTTCCTGTGGTAACAGGAAGACATCAGAGTTCCTTCTTGATGCTATCTTTTTAACAAGCCCTCTCATATCCCAGCTCATCTGTAGAGTGTTGGGATATTACCTTTAGATTTAGATTTTATTGTCATGCATACTCTATTACAGGAATACAGGAGTACAGTGAAAAGTGTACAAAGATGCCGTTCTCCGGTGCCATCTTAGTTTATAAAAGACGGGGTTATAAACAGAAGACAAATTAACAGCCAAAACAGAAGGAAATAACCAGATCACTCCCCTGCCTCTGCCATGTGTCCTCACCTCCAGAAAAACAAAGCCTCAAATTCCATCTCTTAGCCGGCGAGCATTCGGGTACCCCGAGTCCCAGCACACCAATGCAGCCGGAATGTTACCACCTCCGCTGTCAGAACCCTGGGCCCAGCCATGGCCTGGAGCTGCCCTGCTGCCACTGGAACCGTATCACCATTCTTTGGCACCATCTTGCCTCCACTGACATTATCATCACCACGAGTCTGTGTTGGGCAAATCTTGCAAATGCATCTGCTTCTGCCGAAGCAGCCAGTCCCCAAATTGGGCTCAATCCTGACCCTGGGCCGCCCCACCATCCCCCCAATACACACACACTGAAGCAGCTGCTGCCTCTTGTGGCTTACATTGCCGCTGCTGCCACCTCCTGAGACCGCAGACACTCTGGAAAGGTACCACCCCTGCCACTACTGATATTCCAAGAAGGAACCACTCCTGTCATTGCTGACGCCTCCAGGAAACATCCACTCCTACTATTGCTGACCCCCGCCCAGGAAGGAACCACTCTCAACACTGCCAACTGCCCTGGAAGGAACCACTCCATCCTTGCTGACACTCCCCCCAAGGACGGAACCACTCCCACTGCTGCTGAGATTCCAGGGGATCGCCACTCTGAGATAGGTCTCTACACCTACATTTAAGAGAATGTTTCTTATACTGCTGTCACTCACTACCACCTCAACAAGATGTGATCTATTCGTCCCAAGATTCATAATCAGTCGACAGCAATGGATGGTTATAGTCAGGTATATATGTTTAGGCTCCAGATTAACATTATTTATATGTAGTCTTATCTTTAAATAAAGAGGAGGAGGCTGTGTCCTAGTAACTGGGCTAATGATCCAGAACCACAGATTAGTAATCGAAGTATATAGGCTCAAATTCTGTTAGGGCAGATGGTGAAATTTGAATTCCATGAAATCTGAAATTTCAAGTTAACAAATGGCAAACATATCACACTTATCATTAAAATCTATCTGGTTCACTAATGTTCAGTCAGGAGAGAAATCTGCTGCCCTTACCTGGTCTGACCTACATGTGGGATCAGACCTATAGTAATGAGGTTGACCCTTTACTGCTCTCTGAAATGGCCCGAGCATGGCATTCAGATCAAGGAGCAATTAGGAATGAGCAATTAATGGCAACTGACTCAGTGATGACCACATCCATGAGTGAAAGAAAAAAGATATTATTGTTTCATCAATTCTTGTTTTTGAAAGATATATTTATATTGAATAAGATAATGTAACAGAGAGCTGTTACATTTCTATCTATCTATATGTCAACTCTTCTGATGCATTGTTGAGTATTTCATTGATATATCTACCATATTTTATGGCAAGTGTCAACATGTTCAAATGTTGTTCTTGGACAAAAGCTTCTTTTGGTATCCCTTACAGACAGCTTTAATGCCATTTAGTATTCTTGATGAACTGAATGATGAAAGGGGGAAGAAACATGAGGCATCTGTTCCAGTACACTAAAACATTGCTAGATTCAATTACAGATGGATTGCAGAATACTAATATGCAGGTACACCGGGTAATAAGGAAAGCAAATGGAAATTTGCAAAAAGAATAGTGTATAAAAGTAGGGCAGTGTTGCTGCAACTGTTCAAGGCATTGGTGAGACCGCACCTGGCATATTGTGTACAGTTTTAGATACCTTACATGAGGCGGGATGTAATTGTATTGGAGCCAGTTCTGAGGAGGTTCACTAGATTGATTCCAGAGATGAAGGGTTTGTCTTAAGAAGAGAGATTGAGCAATTTAGGCCAGCATTCTCTGGAGTTTAGAAGAGTGAGAGGTGATCTCATTGAGGTATATAAGATGCTAAAGGGAATTGACAAAGTAGACTTAGAAAGGCTGTTTTCTTGTTTGGGGCAATGTAGAATGAGAGGTCATTGTTTTAGGATAAGGGGTCGTAGATTGAAAACAGGGATAAGGAGAAATTATTTCTCTGTTGAATTCACCACCCCAGAATGACACAAATGCAAAAATATTGAGGAAACTTAAGAAGATATGCATATTTTTAATTAGCAATGGGCTGAAGGGTTATGGAGAGCGGGCAGGAAAGTGGAGTTGAGGTTGAGATGAGATCAAACATGATCATATTGAATCGTGAAATAGGCTAGAGGGGCTGACTTACTCCTCGCTCTCAGATTCAACTGAAGCCCCAGTGGTGCCACAACTTGGTGCCACTTATTTTGCACTTCTCAGTAAAGAGACTAAGTAATCACTGAATTGCTAGCTACTGCATTTGTCACATCATGATCAGAACATTAATGTTCTGGACTAAAAAGTTGCTGAAAGGAAAAAAAAATCAAGAAAAAAAATCAAGAATGAAAAGGTTAAGCTATTCTCCAAGTAGCTGAGAGGAGATTGTCTCACATATAATTAGAAAAAAATCAAAGACAATTTCACATCAATTTTGAATTGAAATGAGCAAATGGCCTAAGTGAGCTATCAGATCTGAAGCTTAGCATGAAAGAAAAACTCATCTACAAAGCAGTTTCTGATGTGCGTGTCTGTCACATGTCCCAGAACACAAAGAACCTGCTAAAAAAAATGAAGAAGACTGTTAGCATCAACCCTTAATCTTACCCATGAATTAAGGTAAGAAATTGAACAAATTAATGCTGAAAATCCAGTTTGGATTTTGGTAATGAATTCATTCAGGTAGATTGAGTGGCAGGGGCCTTTTTTATGTGACACAATAGTTCTGGAATAAAATAAATCAAATGTAAATGCATGAACTGATAATTAAAGTATTATTTTTAAATGTAAACAGCAGAATTACAAGAGCAGACAGAAAGTTATACAGAGGTGTAATTTGCTAACTAGTGTTATGAAGATGTGGGTGCACTGTACCTCTAAAAGAGTTAAAAGTTAACAGTGATAGCATCAAGTGTTCTGAAAAAAGATACAATGTAAACATGTCCTCCAGCTACTGGGGTTGCCTAGAAACTACAAAAGAGATTTGAATTAGGCCAGTAAGTTTAAATTATACCCCAAAAAATATCAAACTCAATCCGATTAGATTGACAATCTAAAAACCAATGATGCAATCAGATGCTTTGGAGGTATAAGACTGGGGAAAATTGAACAATTGAGTGAAGAACTTCAAAGCTACCAGCATGTAAAAAGACTGCCTGTAAAATAGGTCTCTTAAAAGTACCTTTATTGATCAGTAACCTGTGAAGCAGAAATCCCTAAGAAGAAGAAAAGAAGACTGGAATTTAGAGAAAATGAAAGCTGCCTGGTTTTGAGATAAGAACTTTTGTTTTGTAAATCTTAATCAGGAGTTTTATTGGACTCGTATTATAGAAGGGCAGGTAAAAGATAGTTTGAGAAAAGAATTGTAAATAGCTGTTAGTTAATTATTCTCTGTTATAATTTAAGAAATAAAGTTGTTAAATTTTACTTTAACTAGTTCTTGTACTATCGAATTTTCACAGATTACTACACGAGATAAATCTTTTCCATGTTGCTGGTTTTAACTTAAGTTTATCCCATGTCATAACAGTTTGGGAGCTTGTCCGGGATTTGAACTGCTTTAGACAGATTTGAGGGTACAAAAACGCCCAGCAAATTTAACCATTTGCTTGTTAGTGTCCTAGATCTTTAAATAAAACTTAGGTGAGGCAATCTGTTTACTTTTTGTGGCTTGTGGTTGATTAAATTAAAAGTGAGAGAAGTGGCTCTTAAAATTGCTAAAGAGTTTCTGGGATTTGAAGATGATTCTCAAATTTGCCAAGAAAGTTTAGAGGGAAAGAAAAAGGCCGTACATTTAGAATTAGCAAATAAGTTACATTTGGGTTTAACCAAGGGCAAAAGTAAAGCTGAAATTGTAAGGGAATTACTCAAACACTTAGGTGTGTCAGAGAAACAGAAAAGTGTCATAGAGGTAGAACGTAAACTCCAATTGAAGAAAGTGGAGTTAGAAGATAAACAAAGAGAGAAAGTGGTAAGAGAGAAGGAGAGAGAAAGGAGAAGAGAGCGCGAAAAATGAGAAATGGGGAAAGAAGATAGGGAGAGAGAAAAAGAAAGAGAGAGAGAAGAGAAAGAAAAAGAGAGAGTGAGAGGAATGGAGAGAGAAGAGAGGGAGAGAGAAAGAGAGAGAGAAGAGAGGGAGAGAGAAGAAAGAGAGAGAAAGAAGCTTCTTGGCTGCTCAAAGAGAGAGAGAAGAAAGGGAGTGAGAAAGAGAGAGAGAAAATTCTTACTAGAGTAAAAGGAGAGAGAATTTGAACTTGAGAAGGTGTGACTTACTCAGCAAAGTCAAGTTGACAGGATGGAAATTACAAGTGAAGATAGTGATATATACAAATATCAAAACTCTGCCACATTTTGATGAGAAAGATGTTGAAGCCTTCCTGTATTTCATTTGAAACATTGGCTAAGAAGATGGCGTGGTTTGAGGATTTATGGGTAATGCTAGTTCAGATTAAACTGGTAGGCAGAGCTAGTGAGGTATTTGATGCCAATGAGGTGTCAAGACATTATGAAGAGGTTAAACAGACTATTGTAAGTGCTTATGATTTGGTACCAGAAGCATATAGAGAGTGGTTCAGAAACACAAAGAAGGAACCAGGTCAGACTTATGTTGAGTTTGAAATAATTAGACATGATCATTTTGATTGATGGGTGCTTTGAAAATAAATAGGACATTGGAGGCTCAAAGAGAGATTATTCTGCTGGAGGAGTTAAAAACTCACTTCCAGAGATAGTAAGAATTCACATTGAGTTTCAGAAAGTTCAGGAAGTGAGAAGGGCAGCAGAATTAGCAGATGAATACATGCTGGTGCATAAGACAAGCTTCCGGCCAAACTTTAGTCCTGTGAGGAATAGAAGTTGGGAGCAGGGGAGATTCTACACTTCAAAATCAAGAGTAGAGAGCACCGGTAAGAATTTACCTTTACCACAGGATAAAAAAAAAGCCCAAGAGAGTGAAGAGGAATTGAAAGGCCTCAAGTGTTTCCACACTGGTAAAGTGGGACGCGTGAATTCACAGCGCTGGTCGTTAAAGGAAGGCACTGTGGGAACAGATGTGGTAAAAGAAGCTACGTGAGTGGTATGAGTGAAGGTAGTAGAGGAGACCCCAAGAAGAGCTGAGGAGCAGCAGGAGAGTGTACAGCTAAGGCAAGGGCTAAGTATGGAGTTATACCTGATCTCTATAAAGAATTTTCCTCTGAGTAAAGATTACTCAAAAAGAACAGGGGGAGAAGGACAAGAAGTTATCATTTCAAGAGATACAGGATCTAACCAGTTAAGAGATGAACAAATATCTACTCATTCTGATCTGTTACTTGACAGTGTGGTAATTTATGGGATAGATGGACAGAAATTTAGTGTTCCCCTTGTAAGATTAGGTTGGAGTGCCAATTTATGACTGGGAAAGTTACAGTGGGAGTGATTGACAGAGTATCAGTTCCAGGAATTCAGTTTGTTCTTGGGAATGATTTGGCAGAATCCAAGGTGGGAGTGACACCCCATGTAGTGGAGAAGCCCCAGGAAGATTAAGAAACTGAGGAGTTAAAACAGAAATATCCTGGTGTTTTCCCAGACTGTGTAGTAACCAGATCCCACTATCATAAGTCACAGCATGAAGCAAAATGTAAAGAGAAAGATGAAGGAGTTGAGATTCAGTTAGCGAATCCCTGTTTGACAAAATGGTGCAGGAGAAACCTCAACAGGCAGAGGGTCAGACAGAACTGTTTACTCCTGAAAGGCTAAGAGACTTGCAACAGCAAGACAAGACAATATATATGTGGATGCGTACTCTGAACAGGAGGCAGAGAATATTCCGGACGGTTATTATCTGAAAGATAGAATCTTAAGATGGAAATAGAGACCACAGCAGGTTAGTGCAGAGGAGAAATGGGCCGAAGCCCACCAGATTGTATTGCCAGTAACATACAGATGGGAAGTGCTATGGGTAGCACATGAACTATCTGTAGGATGTCACCTAGGGGTACGAAAGACTCAGGCTAAGGTACAAAAACATTTTTATTGGCCTGGAATGCACAAGGATGTAAGTAACTTTTGCCAAATGTGTCATACATGCCAAATAGTAGGTAAGCCACAGGCGGTAATAAAACCAACACCTTTGTTGCCAATTCCCGAACTTGAAGAATCTTTCACGTGGGTTATAATTGATTGTGCAGGTCCCCTCCCGAGAACTAAAAGTGGGAACCAGTACTTGTTAATGATAATGGATGTGTCTACCAGATTTCCGGAGGCAATTCCATTTCGGAGTATCAAGGCAAAAAGGGTAGTAGAGGAGTTAGTAGCTTTCCTCACGTGGTATGGGCTACCCAGAGAGATTCAGTCAGACCATGGGTCAAATTTACTGCTAGACTGTTTAAAGAAGTTATGGATAGCTCAGGTATGCAGCACTTTAAATCCAGTGCATATCATCCTGAATCCCAGGGAGCTTTAGAAAGGTGGCATCAGGCCTGGAAGACCACATTGACAGCATTCTGTCAGGATTACCCAAACGATTAGGATAAAGGTATCCCATTCATATTGTTTGCCATTAGAGATGCCCCAAATGAATCGACTCACTTCATTCCCTTTGAGTTAATATTCAGTCGTGAAGTAAGAAGCCTTTTGAAATTAATTGAAGAAAAATTGACGGACCAAAATCGGAGATGTCACACTTAGATTATGTATCAGAGGTGAGGGAGAGACTAAATAGAGTAGGTGAGTTAACTAAAATGCACCTAAATAGGGCATTGTGTAGAATGAAGCAGGTAGCCAATATAGCTCTGAGACTTGGGCGTTTTCCCAAGGGGATTATGTGTTAGTACTGTTACATTGATAGGAGACAATCACAAAATCAAGTTTAGTGGTCCCTATCAAATTGAGAAAAAGTTGAGTCAGGTGGACTATTTATTAAAGATGCCAGATAGAAAAAAAGGTATTGGGTATGTCATGTGAACATGTTGAAACCGTATTATACTAGAGAGAAAGAATTGGAGAAACTGGTGTTAGTTACTGCCCTGCAGAGTGAGGAATCAAATCCAGATGGTGTGCCTCAAAATAGTTTAAAAAATGAAGAAGTCCTTGAGGAGGGGGATAGATTAGTAAGCTATCTGTCTCAGGAGCGTAGAACATAGTTGAAAATTTGTTACTGCAGTATAGGGACATATGTTAGAATCACGTGGGGAGGACTAATGCTATTGTACATGAAGTAGACATAGAGAGTACTGGTCCAATAAAACAACACCCCTATTGGCTTAATCCTTTCAGATGCCGGATGAAGGTGGAGGTCATGCTCGATGAGGACATAATCAAACCAAGCCAGAGCGAGTGGCATTCGTCGATCGTGTTAGTTCCCAAACCGGACAGAACTCAAGGATTCTGTGTGGATTATCAGAAGGTCAACACTGTTACAAAATTGTACTCAAATCCAATGCCTAGATTGGAGGACTGTATAGAGAGAGTTGGACAAGCCAGTTACATCACCTTGTTGGACTTAATGTGTGGTTACTGGCAGGTACCTTTATCAGAGACAGTGAAAGGAATTTCTGCATTTGTAACCCCCAAATGGGCTATATCAGTTTAAAGTGATGCCCTTTGGAATGAAGAATGTTATTGCCTCATTCCTAACACTCATGAACAGAACTGTGGCTGGGTTAACAAACTGTGCAGTCTATTTGGACGATGTAGTCATCTTTAGTATGTCCTGGAAAGATCATATGGTGCTGTTGGCAGAGCTCTTTGAATGACTACAAGAAGCAAAACTGATAATAAACTGAAATGAAACTGAATTCACGAAAGCAGAGGTGACGTTCTTAGGACATAGCATAGGTCATGGAAGGTTTACCCCACAGAATGCAAAGATATACGCCATCGAGGAATTCCCACGACCAACCTCGAAAAAAGAGGTGCTTCGATTCTAAGAACTCAGCAGATTCCACTGGACGTTTGTTGCAAACATCAGCAGTGCAGTGGCACTGTTAACCGATTTGCTGGAGAAAAACACAAAGTTTCACTGGACAGAACCATGCCAGGAGGCATTCGACCATTTGAAAGCCATATTAACCACCAAACCAGTTATAGCTACACCAAACTTTTCAAAACCTTTTAGAGTCACCATCGATTCTAGTGACATAGGAGTTGGAGCTGTACTCCTACAGGAAGATGAGGATGGGATTGAACTGCCAGTTGGTTACTTTTTGAAGATGATCACCATCCACCAGAGGAAATACCCCACAATCAAAAAGGAACTATTGAGTTTGGTACTGACCTTACAACATTTTCATGTGTGTCACAAACAATGCTTTGGAGATGGTGGTGTACACGGATCACAATCCGCTTACTTTCTTAGAACGCTTGAAAGACAAGAATATGAGATTGTTTTGTTGGAGTCTTATGTTACAGACTTCTAATTTAAAAATCATTCATGTTATGGGTCAGAAGAATGTAATCACATGTGTTATCGTGGATTTACCTGATAGAGTTTAGATGAAAATTGTCTTTATTTAATGTTATATATACAGGTATATGGGAAGAAGTTAAGGTGGACTTATATTAAAGTTATGATAATGTATTAAAAAAAAAGAAAAAATGAAGCCATCTTTTCATAATGATGGTTCATTTCTTCTTAAGGGGAGAGTATTATGAAGATGTGGGTGTACTGTACCTTTAAGAGAGTTAAAAGCTAGCAGTGACAGCTCCAAGTGTTCTGAAAAGAAGACACAATGTAAACATGCGCTGCAGCTACTTGGGTTGCTGGGGTAGCTGGTTGCCTGGAAACAACAAAACAGATTTGAATTAGGCCAATCAGTTTAAATTACACCCCAAAAATGCCAAACTCCAATCAAGTTTGAACTTAGTATATTGACAATCTTAAAATCCAATGACACAATCTGACACAATCCAATGACACAATCGAACAGCTGAGAGGAGAACTGCCAAGCTACTAGCATGTAAAATGACTGCCTGAAAAATATCTCTTTTAAAAGTACCTTTATCAATCAATAACCTGTGAAGCAGAAATTCCTAAGAAGAAGAAAAGACAACTGGAATTCAGAGAAAACGAAAGCTGCCTGATTTTGAGGTAAGAACTTTTGTTTTGTAAATCTCAATCGGGAGTGTTTTTGGACTCGTGTTATAGAAGGGCAGGTAAAAGATAGGTTCAAGGAAGGAATTGTAAATAGTTGTTTGTTAATTATTCTTTGTTATCATTTAAGAAATAAAATTGTTAAATTTTACTTTAACTAGTTCTTGGCCGATCGAATTTTCACAGATTACTGCATGGGATAAATATTTTCTGTGTAGCTGGTTTTAAATTAAGCAGGAAAGTTTACCCCGTGTCACAACACTAGGCAGAAATGGAATTCAACCATGAAAAAATTGCTAGTTAAGTTATTGGTAAGGAATCTAATTTAAATGGTGACTGGCAAAAAAAGCTATTCTGACATTGGCTCAGTTTATATGGCATTCCAAATTAATAACATCAGTGTAATATTTCAGTATGCCAGCCAAGGTTCCGATATCAAAAAGATATCTGATATACGCCATGTTGCTAGCATTGTTCAACAAATATTCTGCATTAATCTTGGGAGGAAGACACTATTGGATTCCAAATTACAAAACAATCAAAGAGCTAATGGGAGTAGGCAGTAAATATAGTAACTATTACTGGAGAGAAAGTACTGGGACTAAAGGCTGTAAAGTCCCCTGGATATGATGGGTTTCATATGAAGATTTTATTGGAAGTTGCTGCAAGAGATAATAGGTGAATAGATAGAGATCTTCCAAAATTACTTAGATTCTGAAAAACATCCTAAGGGACTGGTAAACTGCCACGTAACACCCTTATTCAAAAAGGGAAACAAAAAGCAAGGAGCTAGAGGCCTGTTCACTTAACATCTATCATTAGGAAAATGTTAGAGTCTATTATCAAAGATGTATTAGCAGAGCACTTAGAAACGCATAATATGTGAGACATTCAGGATGGCGGCAGTCTGAAAAGTCTGCTGTGTCGGGCTCTGTGCCATACTCCAGGCAAGTTAGGCTCTTCCCACAACACCCCAACATGCCCTCCAAAATCCTCCCACCCCCTCCTTTAGCCATCCCTGAGGAAAATTTTCAATATAAAGCAGGCAGAGCACCTAGAACCCTTTAAATTTGGGTTTGGAGATTCTGGAGTCAAAATGAAGGCGACTAAAGGGAAAGGAGCTAGGGGAGTGCAGCAGGCAGGCAAACCACCCCCCTGCTGTGTCGGGTGCACCCGCAGCCCCTGCTTCGACTCCCATGGTGGTGCTTTTAAGCTGGGTGGAGCAGCAGCACCTACTCACGGAGTTTGCAAAACTCCATGAAAGAATTGAAACAGCACTGGAACCAACTATTGCCAGGCTGACAAAACATGAACAGGAGACTCGGGCATTGGATCAATGTGTGGAAGCGGTTGAGCAAAGGACCGAGGCCTCAGAGACTGCGACAAAGAACTCTAAGGGGCAGGTCCAAATCTTGGAAGGCCACGTTTGGGTCTTGCTGGAACAGGTTGACAACCTCAAAAATCGAGGTCAGAGAAAAAACTTATGTGGGTTTTCCAGAGCATGAGGAGGGCGAGAACTTGACTAAGTTCCTTGAGCGGTAGCTCCTGACGTTGCTGGGGCTGGAGATCGAGTCAGGCCTGGTGAGAGTGGAGTAGGCTCACCAGATTTAGATGCGCAGGTCCGGGTCGAATCGGTATCCCTGCCCCATCCCAGTGCGCTCTAAAGGGAAGTAATTAATAATAGAAACATCCAGAAGACTGAGAAGAGATCCACAGGCTGTGTCATATAAAAGTTCAAGGATAATGATTTTTCAAGACTTTCCTGGGGCTATAATTAAGAAGTGGAAGACTTTTGATGATGTTAAGAAAAAAATTAAGAGACTTAAATATTCAATATTCTCTGAGGTACCTAGTGGTTCTACATGAGGGATCTGTCTATAACTTCAACTCGGCAGGAAAAACGAAAGAATTTGTGAACTCACTGAAATAATAGACTTGGACTGAGGGGGAAAGTGGAAAAGATGTGTGCAGATAATAGCATAATATTTTGTTTTTATCTTCTCTTTTGTTGTTTTTTTCCCTTTCATGGTCTCGGGCCTTATAGGCTTGGTTTTGCTTTGCTGTAAAATCTGGTTTGTTTCATATTTATATCCATTTTGTAGTTATCTTTTATTTTGCTGTTCTGTTTTTCTGGGTGAGGGGTGCTTACTTCTTTGGTGTAAAGATGTGTGGGATTGAGAAATGGAGGGGGAGGGGAGGCGTCCATCGTTAACTTGCAAGAGTGTAAATAACATGTATTTTTCCCATTGTCTGGGTTTGGGATACGGCCCTAACTGGAAGGTGCCAGGATGGCTGTCAGATTGGGAGTGAATGCCCCCCATGGGTGAGGGGGGAGATCTCTGGAGATTTGTGGTTTTTGTGTTTCTTTGTTCAAGTTAGGAGCAGGGGTTAGTTTCTTAGTTTTAGTACTGTTCAAATAAATAGTTTTTAGATTTGATAAAGTCTGTGTTTTTTCCATTCACAACACATTGAATGGGATTCTTCCTCTCAGGGGATCATGTGCGGTCATGGCTAGTGATTTGTCCAGGCGATGCATCTGGAATATAAAGGAAAGCCATTCCCCCATTAACATGAAAAGCTGCATTCAGATCTTAAGAAGCGTTGATATTGTTCTGTTGCAAGAGACACATTTAACCAATATGGAACATCTGAAGTTACAGCAGGGGGGATACAATAAGGTATTATTCTCTTCCTTCAACTCCAAAAGCAGAGGAGTTGCCATATTGGTACAAAGGAACCTCCCATTTCAGGTGAAGTTGGAAAAGGTGTTGCCCGTTATTATAAAAGAGGACCAGAAAGGTTTTATCAAGGGCAGCAGCTCTTCCAATAATGTCAGGTGGGTATTGAACATAGTGCAAATATATCAGCAGAGATTGATTCTGGGCTTGGTGGTCTCTGGATGCAGAAAAGGCATTTGATCGGGTGGAATGATCATATCTCTTTGATGTTATGGATCGCTTTGGTCTGGGGGGGAGGCTTCACAAGGTGGGTGGCAGTGTTATACAGAGACCCCAAGACGGCGGTTATCACGAATGGTGTCAAATCGAGCAATTTTAGTGTGAGGAGAGGCAGCTAACAGGAATGGTAGTTGAGCCATTGGCGGAGGCCATTCCAAAGGACCGTAAATAATGGCACCAAAGGTGGGAATTGGGGAACACAAAATTACTCTTTATGCGAATGATGTCCTTCTGTTTCTGGCTAACCCGGAAAAGTCTGTACCCCGGCTAATATAAAAAAATTTAATTATTCAGTAGTTTTTGAGGATACAGGATAAATTTTGCAAAGTCAGAAATCATGCTGTGGGGGGGTTAGTGGAAGCACCTATGCTGGAGACGGAATGCAGTTTCCTTTTAGATGGTCACAGAAAGGTTTTCGCTATCTGGGAATTTTTATTATCTCCACCTTCCGACAACTATAGAGAGCTAACTTTGTACAATTGTTTGAGAGAATAAAGCAGGACTTGCAGTGATGGGAGGGGCCACCCATATCATGGTTAGGCCATTTAGCCTTGATTAAAATGAATGTTCTTCCTCAGTTATTATATCCCATGAGGATGCTCCCGTTGTTGTTACCCAGACAAGGGCTGTGGAGGTTTGCCAGTTGGCTTGGATCCTTTATCTGGTGCTGTAGGCACCCCCTAATTAAAGTTACCAAGCTGACACATTCACAGGATATGGGGTATGTGGGGGGAGGGGGAGGTGGGTGGATCTCCCAGATCTGAGGAGATATCAAATATGCACCCTGCTGTTATATGTGGATGACTGGGTGTGTAATGACTCAAGGTCGATATGGCTTGATGTTGAGGCCTCGCAGCCAAGGTGTCCCCTCATTAACTTACTGTTCATGGACAAGCTGAGATCTGTGGATGAGCACTGTGAGAGCCCAGTTATTATAAATGCGGTGAAAGCATGCGGGATAGTATGGCAGGGTGAGAGTAATTTGCTTAAGACTTCGCCGTTTACCCCGTTAGTAGGAGCCCCAGGATTTAGACTGGAGTCAATGGACTCTAGCTCTAGAGCATAGGAGGGTAAGGGAATCTCGTGTTTGGGAGATTTATTCTAGGGAGCGATCTTGACATCTTTCAACTAATTAAGTCAGAAATATAGGATTCCTAATAAAGACCTTATATGGTACTTCCAGGTCAGGGATTATATATAGAAGAAGACCACACTCTTGGCTCAGCCCTACAATTCGGGCATAGAGAGAAGTGTACTCCAATGTTGGGGCACTCTCTCGGCTCATACCATATACTATCTGCAGAGAGGGAGCGCCGTGGGGGATATGGAGAGACTCCATGGAATCTGGAATCAGGAGTACGGGGAAGAAATCTCATCGGAAACATGGCAGGATATATGGAGGAATGTAAAGAAAATTGCAATGTGCAATAATGCACAAGCTATGTGACTGAAGATCCTTCACAGGGCCCATATGGCACCAGAGAGATTAGCAACATTTAAGAAATGATCTTCTCTGAAATGTCCCAAATGTAAAATTAGCATAGGCACCCTCACACATTGCTTTCGGTCCTGCTACAAGATTCGTGGATATTGGAGTGCCATAGCCAAATGAGCTGGAGAAGATGCTGAGAATTCAATTTAAGGAGGATCTGGTATCCCTTCTCTTGGGATTACCGAATCTGCCCTCTCTGGGTGAGCATGGGAAGAGGTTATTTAACATTCTTACATACTGTGCGAGGAAGAACATTCTAATGAACTGGATATCAGAAATACCTCCAGGTTTTGTGAGGTGGCGCAGACTTGTGATGGAGCACATCCCCCAAGATTATCTGATAAGTGTATAGTAGGTAGTTTATTGTCAACATTACTGTAATATAATAATATGGTATTATTTCTACTTTTCTGTAATTTGTACTTGTATAACTTTTTGTTTTATTGTAAAAGAGTAAAATCTTTTAAAAGTACATATAAAAAAAGAAACACTTAGTATAATGAAGTAGAATCAATGAAGGGAAACTGATGCCTGACAAGTGTATTACAGTCATTTAAAAGTTAGCAAACAGGTTGGATAAAGGACAACCTGCAAATTTGATTGATTTATTTATTATCACATATACTTGTTACATATATTTGCTATAAGTATAATGACAGGTATTGTATAATGTTGCCACTGTCCAGCACCATTTTAAAACACAGAATCTAAACCAAGACAAAGAATATGAAGGTAGAAAATATGGAAATAAAGGTAAGAGTTTCTTCTTGTTAAGTGCTTCAGCATGGACCTGGGTCCACGATCTTCCATCCCAATGCTGAAACCAACACCAATGTAAAGTGGTTGGCCAGCCTGAGTCCTTTTGGCCACATTGCCACTGCTGGGACAGAGTCACCAATCTCAGTGTCACCTTGCCTTCACCGATGCTGCTGCTGCCATGAGTCCATTCTGTGCCGATCTCAGCGACACAGACACCACTGATGCTGCCAGATCCTGAACTGGGCTCAAAATGACCCTGGCCTTACCACAATGAAGCAGCAGCTGTGGGTGCTGCTGGGGCCCATAGTGGTCATACTGCCTTCCTCCGCCAGTACCAAGAAGACAAACTCACCTTCTAAACCATAAGACCATGACATAGGAGTGGAAGTAAGGCCATTCGGCCCATCGAGTCCACTCCGCCACTCAATCATGGCTGACGGGCATGTCAACTCCACTTACCAGCATTCTCCCCGTAGCCCTTAATTCCTCATGACGTCAAGAATCTATCAATCTCTGCCTTGAATTCCACAGGCCCACCACTCTCTGGCTGAAGAAATGTCTCCGCATTTCTGTTCTGAATTGACCCCTCTAATTCTAAGGCTGTGTCCACAGGTCCTAGTCTCCTCACCTAACAGAAACAATTTGCTTGCGTCCACCCTTTCCAAGCCATGTATTATCTTGTAAGTTTCTATTAAGTCTCCCCTTAATCTTCTAAACTCCAATGAATACAATCCCAGGATCCTCAGCCGTTGCTCGTATGTTAGACCATCCATTCCAGGGATCATTCGTGTGAATCTCCGCTGGACACGTTCCACTGCCAGTATGTCCTTCCTGAGGTGTGGGGGCCAAAACTGGACACAATACCCCAAATGGGGCCTAACCAGAGCTTTATAAAGTCTCAGTAGCACAATGGTACTTTTATATTCCAACCCTCTTGAGATAAATGACAATATTGCATTCGCTTTCTTAATCATGGACTCAACCTGCATGTTTACCTTTAGAGGATCCTCGACTAGCACTCCCAGATCCCTTTGTACTTTGGTTTTATGAATTTTCTCACCGTTTACAAAGAAGTCCATGCTTTTATTCGTTTTTCCAAAGTGCAAGACCTCGCACATTGCTCACATTGAATTCCATCAGCCATTTCCTGGACCACTCTCCCAAACTGTCTAGATCCTTCTGCAGCCTCCCCACTTCCTCAGTACCATCTGCCTTTCCACCTAACTTTGTATCATTGGCAAACTTCACTAGAATGCCCCCAATCCCTTCATCCAGATCATTAATATATAATGTGAACAGCTGCGGCCCCAACACTGAACCCTGCGGGACACTGCTTGTCACCGGCTGCCATTCTGAAAAAGAACCTTTTATCCCAAGTCTCTGCCTTCTGTCAGACAGCCAATCCTCAATCCATACCAGTAGCTCACCTCGAACACCATGGGCCCTCACCTTGCTTGGCAGCCTCCCGTGTGGCACCTTATCAAAGGCCTTTTGGAAGTCTAGATAGACCACATCCACTGGGTTTCCCTGGTCTAACCTACTTGTCACCTCTTAAAAGAATTCCAACAGGTTTGTCAGACATGACCTCCCCTTACTTAATCCACGTTGACTTGTTCTAATCAGACTCTGCTCTTCCAAGAATTTAGAAACCTCATCCTTAATGATGGATTCTAGAATTTTACCAACAACCGAGGATAGGCTAATTAGCCTATAATTTTCCATCTTTTGTCTTGATCCTTTCTTGAACAAGGGGGTTACAACAGCGATCTTCCAATCATCTGGGACTTTCCATGACTCCAGTGACTTTTGAAAGATCTCAACCAATGCCTTCGCTATTTCCTCAGCCACCTCCCTCAGAACTCTAGGATGTATCCCATCGGGGCCAGGAGATTTATCAATTTTAAGACATTTTAGCTTTTCTAGCACTTTCTCTTTTGTAATGGCAACCATACTCAACTCAGCCCCCTGACTCCCTTTAATTGGGATATTACTCATGTCTTCCACTGTGAAGACTGATGCAAAGTACTTGTTAAGTTCTCCTGCTATTTCCTTATCTCTCATCACTAGGCTTCCAGCATCAGTTTGAAGTGGCCCAATATCTACTTTTGCCTGTCATTTGTTTCTTATGTATTGAAAGAAACTTTTACTATCATTTCTAATATTACTGGCTAGCCTACCTTCATATTTGATCCTCTCCTTCCTTATTTCTCTCTTTGTTATCCTCTGTTGGTTTTTGTAGTCTTCCCAATCTTCTGATTTCTCACTTCTTTTGGCCACTTTATAGGATCTCTCTTTCTCTTAAATACATTTCCTGACTTCCTTTGTCAGCCATGGCTGTCTAATCCCTCCCCGAATAACCTTTCTTTTCTTGGGGATGAATCTCTGTACAGTGTCCTCAATTATACCCTCAAACTTCTGCCATTTTTGCTCTACTGCCTTCCCCGCTAGGCTCTGCTTCCAATCTATTTTTGTCAGTTCCTTTCTCATGCCCTCATAATTACCTTTATTTAACTGTAACACCATTACATCTGATTTTGCCTTCTCTCTTTCAAACTGCAGACTGAACTCTACCATATTATGATCGCTGCTTCCTAAGGGTTCCCTTACTTTAAGATCTTTTATAAAGTCTGGTTCATTACATAGCACTAGGTCCAGAATAGCCTGCTCCCTTGTGGGCTCCATGACAAGCTGTTCCAAAAAGCCATCCTGTAAGCATTCCATGAATTCCCTTTCTTTGGATCCACTGGCAACATTATTTACCCAGTCCACCTGCATATTGAAGTCTCCCATGATCACCGTGACCTTGCCTTTCTGACATGCCTTCTCTATTTCCCGGTACATGTTGCGCCCCTGGTCCTGACCACTGTTAGGAGGTCTGTACATAACTCCCATTATGGTTTTTTTGCCTTTGTGGTTCCTCAATTCCACCCACACAGACTCCACATCATCCGACTCTATGTCATTCAGTGCCATAGATTTAATTTTGTTCTTAACTAACAAGGCAACCCCACCCCCTCTGCCCACCTCCCTGTCTTTTTGATGAGTTAAACATTGGGTCCTTGCTGATGCTGTAGACATCAATGCCACCACAGCTGATATCGCCACAAGAAGGTAAATAAAATAAAAAAGTAGAAAGAAAATCAGACCAAGAAAGAAAATAAAAGAAAAACTGAAGGAGCACCCAATGCCCGCACTCAGGAGCCGGAATGCTGATTATTCCACTGTAGTCATCTCATTATACATCAATATCAGTGTATTATACTTGGATATCCCAATGGCATTCAATGAGGTACTTAATTTAAAGCTACTGAATAAGATGAAAGGGAGCATTCATGGTATTATCACTAGACTATTATTCCAGAGACCCAGGTAATGTTCTGGGGACCTAAGTTCAATGGTGGAATTTAAATTCAATAAAAATCTGTAATTAAGGGACTATTGATGACCATGAATTTATTAACAATTATTGGGGAAACACAGATATCTGGTTGGCCACTATTTTCCCCAGGGAGTGTTCTCCTGAGAATCATTTCCACCAAAATAGTGGTGAGAAAACAGATTCAACTCTTCATCCGGTATGAGATCCAATTGGATCAGGCCTCATATTTCATGTCCAAACTACTCCTGGAAGTTATAGGTAGCCTTGGAGTGACCCTAGCAACTTACCAGCCATAGTCTGAGGGGGCGTTAGAACACTAACTCCAGACCCAAAAAAACTACGATCAGGGCATGCTGCTAAGAGCACCCACATCTCTGGGCTAAAGGACTCGATCTTGTTCAGTTCACCACCAAGGACTCACTCAAGAGTCCACTAGGTTTACTCTATTTAAATTAGTTACGGGCAATAGTGCAAGGATGTCTGAAATTTGTCCAGAAGGAGAAAATTCCTATATTAATGTACATAACACAATTCTGACAGTAATACTTACAAGCCTGTGAATTGGCCTAATAACACTTTAAAATCTCCTAAACAGTGATGAAACAAAAGGCAAACAATCATTTCACGATCCAACCCTTTCAACCAAGAGACTATGCGTTAATGTACCAGAGGAACCATTAATTCTTTTGTTGTGAAAAGGTCATAAGGAGCCTATAAAGGGATATAAATGGCGAAGTGAGTGGAAATGGAATACAGTGTGGGAAAGTGACAAATTGTCCATTTTGGAAGAAAGACTTAAAAAATTACCTGAGTGGTGAGAAGCTGCAGAACTTTGAGACGCAGACAGAACGAGTTGTTAATGCATGAATCATTGAAGGTTAGTAAGCAGGTACAGCAAAGGTCAAGAAGGTAATTGCCTGTCTCACTGCTACCAATCTAGTGCTGAGAGACAGAAAGAATCGGAAGAAGATGTGGCCAAGGCCCATATTGAATCTTCCATTATCTTGTTAACCACTACAGAAATACGAGAAAATTTAGACCCCATATGGTTTGAATCCCTGAGTTGCTGGATGAGATGGGGTTGGCGATAGTGGAGTACCTGCCTTGGCCATTCAGTCTTCCCAGAGTGTGGAGGAGGTGCTGCTGTAATGAAGAGTACTCTTCCTTTCCAACAGCTCGGGGAGTCTAGCACCTAGTTCATATGACATTTGTGATAGTTAAGAGTTTTGGACTTGATGGTCAGGGAGGAAGTCATCAGACTCTTGGAATGGTCTGAATTACTGGAGAGTCAGCACAAGAGGCAGATTGTATTTGACTAATATAATTGATTTTTTGGCTGGGAGTGTTTTGAGGGCTTGGGAAGATTCAATCAATATTGTTTGCATATAATTTGAGAATGTGTTTAAAAGCTTATGCAACAGAGTTATTGTTTATGCAATGGAAATATTGGGGTCCAATTGAATGGGAGGTTGGCTGAAGGACAGAAGACCATGAATTGTTTTTTTTTGGTCTGGACGGTGGTGATGTTTCCCAGGGGTCAGTGCTTGAAACATCATTTTTACTTGCTATACATAATTAAGATCTTGGAATATAGAATAAAATGTCAAAATGTACTGATGGGCATTTTGGGAGAGCAGATGGGATCCTGGGAGTTATAAATAGAGGCATTGAATACAAGAGCAGAGAGAAAATCAGTTGACCCTTTATAAAGCTTTGCTTCAGCTCCAGCAAGAGTATCACATCGAGTGCTGGTCATCACAATTTTGGAAAAGTGTGAGGATCTTAGAGAGGCTTCAGGAGATTTTCCAACAGCTCTATGGTTGTCACAGAGTTTTAGTTCCAAGGTTAGGTTACATTTGTTTTCCTTGGAGTCAAGTGATTGAGAAGACATTTGACAGCGTTGTAGAAGACTATGACAGGTTTAAATAAGATACTCCAGAGAAAGCTCTTCCTATTAGCTGATGGTGCAAGGACTAGGGAATGAAACTTCAAGACTCAGGGAAAGATGCCGGAAGAAGGCGGCACGGTGGCACAGTGGTTAGCACTGCTGCCTCACAGCGCCTGTAGACCCGGGTTCAATTCCCGACTCAGGCGACTGACTGTGTGGAGTTTGCACGTTCTCCCCGTGTCTGCGTGGGTTTCCTCCGGGTGCTCCGGTTTCCTCCCACAGTCACAAAGATGTGCGGGTCAGGTGAATTGGCCAAGCTAAAATTGCCCGTAGTGTTAGGTAAGGGGTAAATGTAGGGGTATGGGTGGGTTGCGCTTCGGCGGGTCGGTGTGGACTTGTTGGGCCGAAGGGCCTGTTTCCACACTGTAAGTCTAATCTAATCTAAAATCTAAAAGGTTTTTTTGTCATACACAGTCAGCAATAATAACCTGGAACTTGCTGCCCATGAGGTTGATGAAAGTGGAAAAATCAATAATTTCAAAATATAATCAAATGGTCATTGGTAGCAAATCAACTTGCAGGGTTATGAGTATTAATGAATTAGATTGACTGAGTTATACAACACTGAACTAACACAAAATCTGTGAGCTGAATGACCTTTTTCTGTGCCATAGATAACAAAATCATACTTTTCAAATCAGAGCAGACCACACCGCCAGCAGTAAATATTAAATTTGAAGAAGTACCAGTAAATTGCTGATTCAGCTTGAATTCATATGTGTACACTGAGGAGACAGAAAGTAAAACTTTGCTGTTATGAAAATTTCTGACATGCAATCATGGCTCTGTTATCAGAATCCAACAATAAAGGTGGAATCTTAGCAGGATCTGAACAACTTGGGCTTTGGCAAGAATTGGGTCAATCTGAACAGGAAGTGAGGTGAATCATTATATCAGGGTACACCTTGCCATCTTTTATGCTTAAACATCATGGCAAGTTTTGTGGGGCAGCAGTAAACAGCTAATTTAAGGAAATTATAGCTTGTTAAACACATTGTTAATGGTTCAATACAACTCAGCAATATTTAACTTCCTATCTTATCAAATGCACAAAACAAGTTGGACATGAGAAGTCTCAACATGGAAGGACTTTAATCCAAAGGCTTGTGGGATACCAAGCACCATTATCTCAGGGGCCTGTACACAGGAACCTTACATCCACAAAAATTGCATGTGCCAGCCAATGAGAACACACATGGTACATCTCCAATTCTCTTACAGGACACTTCTGACTTTCAATGCTGCACTGCACCCATCACTGTAATGCTGCAGCAAGGACTCTACGTGCTCAGGGATACACATTCAGCTCATGAACTAGTCCAGGCTGTACCTCTGGGCTCTGCACTTGCTGATGTACTGGACATTAGCTGTACTAGTTGTGAAACGTGATTTTCTTTTGTAAAACTTAATGGAGTTTTTATATCGAACCAGTATTGTGGAGTGAGAGGTAAAAGATAGGTTTAAGAGAAAGGAGTTGTAAATAATTGTTTAATAAAGAACAAAGAAAATTTATAGCCCTGGAACAAGCCCTTCGGCCCTCCAAGCCTGAGCCGATCCCATTGTACTGTCTAAACCTGTCACCCACTTCCTAAGCATCTGTATCCCTCTTCTCCCCACCTACTCATGCATCTGTCCACACACATCTTAAATGAATCCACCTCTGCTGGCAACGTGCTCCAGACGCCCACCGCCCTCTGTGTGAAGTACTTTCCATGTTATCCCCGTCAAACTTTCCACCTCTCACCTTGAAACTGTGACTTCTCATTATTGAATCCTTTAACCCTAGGAAAAAGCTTGTCTTTATTCACTCCATCTATACTCTTCATGATTTTGTAAACCTCAATTAGGTTCCCCCCTCAAGCTTCTTTTTTCTAATGAAATCAAACCTAACCTACTCAACCTCTCTTCATAGCAAGCACCTTCCATTCCAGATAACATCCTCGCAAACCTTCTCTGCACCCTCTCCAAAGCATCTACATCTTTTTGGTAATGTGGTGACCAGAACTGCACACAGTATCCTAAATGCAGCTGAACCAATGTCTTGTATAGTTTTAACATGACTTGCCAGCTCTTATACTCAATACCCCATCCCATGAAAGCAAGCATACTATATGCCTTCTTTCCCACTCTATCCACCTGTGCAGCAACCTTCAGGGTACAATGGACCCTGATCTCTGTGCCCATCAACTTTTTCCCGAGGCTCTTCTGTTCATTGTATAATTTGCTCCAGAATTAGTCTTGCCTAAATGCATTATCTCACATTTGTCTGGATTGAAATCCATCTGCCATTTTTCCGCCCAACCCTCCAGTCTATCTATATCCTCCTGTTTTCTTTGACAGTGGGTTACTCTTTGGAGGATCAGTGTGGACTTGTTGGGCTGAAGGGCCTGTTTCCACACTGTAGGAATCTAGCCTAAACCTCCAGATTCCTTCTTTGAAAGGGATAGAAATTTCCTTCTATCTGCAATGTCCTGGGTAAATGTCAACAGCTCTGTACTGAGCACCAATATCTTTGTGCAAACAACCTTTTAAAGATGGCACTGATGCAAGAGAATCCAGTTGATTCTGGGATATCCTGCCAGGCACAACACGTAGTAAGATGGGGCTGGAATCAAACTGAGGGAAGCCATAAGGGCAGAGTTGATCGTTAATGTGGTAAGGAACAGTTGACTCACACTTAGTCAAGAAAACATAAAATTCAGCCCATAAATCCAGATCATAAACAAATATATTATTCACAGAGTCCATGCTATTCCAAGTTATTTTTCATATTTGAAAAGTACAATTCATGTAGAGTAGAACATTCTTCCAATGACCTAGCCAAGATTCTTCCAATTGACATCACTGAAAACAGACTTGCTATTATTATTATAAATTTTCTAAGTGCCAAATTAACTAAATTGCAACAATGGCTGCATACCAAAAATAATTCTGTGGTCGGAGAACACTTTTGGACATCCTGAGGATTTATGAAGGCATCATGAAAAACACGTATGTATTCATCTTTCACATTTTGTCATGCTTCAGATCAGAGGGAATGCAGGAGGGTGAAACGCCAGTGTTAAACATTAGATGGGGGACCACTCTAACTATATTCTATATCAAGGTCTGTGACTCTTATCAAAGCTGTAGATGTGCCGGTGTTGGACTAAGATGGACAAAATTAAAAATTGCACAAGATAAGGTTACAGTCCAATATGTTTATTTGGAAGTGCAAGTTTTGGAGCACTCCTCCTTCAGCAGGTAGCTAGCTAACTGATGAAAGAGCAGCACACTGAAAGCTTGCACTTCCAAATAAACTTGTTGGACTGTAACCTGGTGTTGCGTGACTTTTAACTCTTATCAAGTGAAGAGCGAGTAACAAATTTGACAAAAGATGTAATTGCTTTAGAAGCAATTGGAAGAAGATTGACTTCATTCATTTCTGGGATGAAAGGCTTATCTTATGTGGAAAGGTTGAACAGTTTGAGCCTTATCCACTGGAGTTGGACAGAAGGAGGACAAGTGGCCAGCTTGAAACATTTACAATCCTGAGGGGATTTGATGGGGTTAATTCAAGGGGCATGTTTTCTCCTGAGAGAGACTGGAACTAAGTCACACAGTCCAGTCAAATGAAGCCTGCCTTTTAAGACAAAGGTAAGGAGAATGTGCTGCTCTCTGGGGATCTTTCACAGCGTATGGTCTTCTCTTACTCTGAAAGCAGTGGAGACAGAATCATTGAATTCACTCGAGGCAGTTGGATGGATTTTTAACAGACAGTAGAGTCAAAGATTATGGTGGACAGACAGAAGGGTGATGATGAGGCCACAGTCAGACTAAACCAATATCTTTTTGCGTGGTGGAAAAGACTCAAAGGGCCAAATGGCCTACTCTGTTCCTGAGTCCCATGTTTCTTAATAACCTGTAAAACCAAATTAAACATAGCCTGCAATGTATTTATTGGTTAAAGACTTCAAAGTTCTTTCTGCCAAAATGGAGCTGTCGGGGTATTTAACCATTTTCAGTATGCCCCATTTATAGCTTTGTCAACCAGAGGAAAACATTTTGGAACCATGAATCAAGTATTGTGATACTTCAGTTTAATTTATTTGTCTTTATTAAATCTGCAAATTAATGGTTTCAACAATGGTGCAAGGCATTATATTTTAATTAGCTCCTTAATTATGTGTTTATTGTTCAATCTCATTCAAAAATCACACCGTTCACACTGACATATTCTAGTATTGGATTGCAAAAAAGAAAATAAAGAGTAGAAAGTTATAGTGACATTGTGAGAAAGATTTGTGTTTCAAAATCTGAACTAATCTCTTCCACACTCTCTGAAATTTAGTTAAAAGCACATATCAACACAATATACTTTGCTTCATTTACTGCTCAGCTAACAGCTTGGAACAGGTATGGATTTTTTAAAACTACTCTCTCCAAATCTTGGAATATAAATCTGACATCAGGATATGGTAAATGCCAAGCAAATAAAATCAAAAGTAGGTTCTTGCATATTTATGAGAAAAAAAACAAAATGGGAACCCAATGATCAACAGTTCTCCATTTTTTAAAGATGGATGCCATAATTTTGCAATAACTTTCTGAATCTCTCAACCAGTTCTGACAGAAAGCAATAAGAGTTCTGAACTTCACAAGGCTAAGGAACTGTGCTCACTTGCAACCTATCAGTATGCAAGTAAGATGCTCAACATGTCAGAAATCTTGAAATATTGGAACCAGTAGATCAGACAACAATAACAGAGAAAGAAAAACAAAAGTCAAAGCTTGATTAAATTTCTTCACAGATGCTGAGTGTTTCCAACATTATCTATGATTAACGTCCTGTTCTCCACACTTGCTTGTGCCAGGCTATCAAATCCTGCCTCCAGTGCTTCTTATGCTTTTCCCACATTTTCCTTCCCTGGTGCTTTAAATAATAGACTCAATATCTAAAATCACAGGACTAGTCTGCACTGAATAATAACACGTATTTTCAGCACTTTTCCATTTTTGTCGAATGAATAAGAAGCTGGACTGACAACTGAATTATGCTGATGATTTTCATGAGACTCTTGAAAGATTTCCATACAGTTCGATCTTAAGAGTTAAATCTTGCTTTTCTTTTCAGGAGCTTCTTGTTTAGGTAGACATTTCTAATTTAGAAAATTATGAAGCACAGAAAGACTAGAAGAAAAATAAAGAATTGGTCTTGTGAGTACAAGAATGGCCCCATGAGAAAACAGAAGGCCAAGGCCATTTCTGCATGGGTGCGTAAGTGACTAAAGATAAGGTGTGTGTGACAGAATGGACGATTAAAAATCTGCCTGTGAATACGGATTGTCAGTAGAAGGAGTGCAGATGGGATAAACGAGCTGACAGCATATAACATTCTAATGCAAGGTAGAAATAGCTGATCTTAATACAAAAACCTCAAATGCAGCCAAATTTGTCATAAATATTTAAAAAGTTAAAGATGTCTCTTGCTCTTACACATCACCAGTATTATAATTTCCTCTCTAGACATGCAAAGTGATTTCAACTTGAGTTAAAGTCACACATGGAGGACAAGGTCATAGTACAAGGAGACATTTGGCGAGTTAATGGAGCAAAGAAGACAGTTACATTAAATAAGGCAAAGTATTTTGTGTTGATATGTGCTTTTTAACTAAATAACGTTCAGGGAATGTGGAAGAGATTAGTTCAGATTTTGAAACACAAATCTTTCATCAGCTAATTTAATATTAGAGCATGGAATTCTTAAATGGATCTGAGTGAGCATCTAACTTTACAAAGGCACATGGTGATATTCTTGTTCAGTGGGTGGTGATTGACAGCAATTGAAGCATTTTAAATACCTTGTTGACAGCTCATGTTTCCCAAATAATATTCAGCTTTCTATCTCACTAAACTCACCCAAACAAACTAGATGTTAAGGGAAGGTTGGATGGGTGACAACAAGAGATGGCAAATTTTGCAGAGATTAGTAGAAGAGATAGTATATGAGCCTGGGTGGCAGGCGGGGAAAGTAGTAGAGATAGAGTGAATGTGAGGTAACAGAGAGGTGATGGTGCCATATATACTGGAGAAGTGGAGAAGGTCATTGCCTTTTTTCTTACAGTGCTAGGCATTCCTCCAGATGGCTGAGACTGCCTTAAACCATGTGGCAATATTGGACCAGGTTGGCATTGGTCTCATGGCTGCCACTGCCAATCCCATCTCTGTACCACCCCATCAAACAGGACTGCAGCTCCCTGACCGCAAAATCAGGCACAGATTTTCCTTTCTCTGCCATGTCTGTGGTAAACAGCCGTGCAGAGCAGCTCCAGGCTGAGAATGCTTGTCCAAGTGCATAATTGTTTTGTAAAAGATAGTACAGGCAGAAGGGATGCTGATGAATTCTGCAATAGCACTGAGTGGTGCCCTACTCAGGGAACAGCATGTGGACGATGAAGCCAGAACCAGAATATAAAAACACCATGAGAGAGGGTAATTAGTTAATGAACTTGGGGGTAATATACAATGAGAGAATGTGTTAGGACTAAGGACCAACACAATAGCCAAAAGCAATAAGATTCAGCGCTCAGAAACTTACAATATAAATTACCCACTTCTCTCTTCCCCTCGTGCAAACTCCATACAGGTGACTGACTGTGTGGAGTTTGCATGTTCTCCCCGTGACTGCGTGGGTTTCCTCCGGGTGCTCCGGTTTCCTCCCACAGTCCAAAGATGTGCAGGTCAAGTGAATTGGCCATGCTAAATTGCCTGTAGTGTTAGGTAAGGGGCAAATGTAAGGGTATGGGTGGGTTTCGCTTCGGCGGGTCGGTGTGGACTTGTTGGGCCGAAGGACCTGTTTCCACACTGTAAGTAATCTAATCTAATCTAGAAACTGACTCAGTAATGCATGAAATATTTGCATAAGTTTTAATTAATATGAGCTCAAGTAAAGATAGCAGTGCAGTTCTCAGTACAGCAAGAAATGTTTATGAGGGAGAATTGCAATGTAATAGCCCAGATGTTTTGACCCATATTCCTGAGAGCAGGAGGTACAAACTTCCTTAAAAAAATGTCCATTTTGCAGTTTCAACACATCAGATATTCTGACACATTTATAATTCATTACATACTGTGCCGGCTGCTGCATAAACCTTTCAATTTTGTGTTTTTAAAAATATGTTTTAGATTAACTTCTCACTCTGGACATAAGCTATCTGCATATAACTGTGTAAAAAAGGTCTCTCTTACAATTTTGTAAAAAGGGTGACAGAAATATATTTTCATTTCTGTTGACTATTGGTCCTGAAGAGCGTCAATGTGTTGAATATAGTACCTGTGAAAGTGACCCTGCTCACCAGGTGGTAAACCAGGGCCATAGCTATTGTCAGACATCCTTGGAAGTGGAGTCAGAGGTAGATATGATAGTGAAGAAGGCATTTGATATGCTTTCCTTTATTAGTCAGAGCATCGAGTGTAGGGATTGGGAGGTCATGTTATGGCTGTACAGGTCAGTGGATTAGGCCACTTTTGGAATATTGCATGCAGTTCTGGTCTCCCTGCTATCAGAAGAATGCTGGAAACCTGAAAGTGTTGAGAAAAGATTCACAAGGATGTTGCCAGGGTTGGAGGGTTTGAGCTATAGGGAGAGGCCAAATAGGCTGGGGATGTTTTCCCTGGAGCATCGGAAGCTGAGGGGTGACCTTATAAAATCATGAGGGGCATGGATAGAGTAAATAAACAAGATCTTTTCCCTGGGGTGGGGGAGTCCAGAACTCAAGGACATAGTTTTAGGGTGGGAGGCGAAAAATTTAAAAGGGACCTAAGGGGCAACTTTTTCACATAGAAGGCGGTGCGTAAATGAAATGAGCTGCCAGAGAAGGTGATGGAGGCTGGTACAATTACAACATTTAAAAGACATCTGGATGGGTATTTGAGTAGGAATGGTTTTGAGGGATATGTCTCAAGTGTTGGCAAATGGGAATAGATTTATTTAGGATATCTGGTTGGCATGGACAAGTTTATCTGAAGGGTCTGTTTCTGTGCTGTACATTTCTATGACTCTACAATTAACAGCCTGCCACTTTAATGGTGAAAATTCTGATGCCAAGTGATGTTAGACTCCAATATGGACTCCCAGCATTGATTGACCACTCATTGGAAAAACTACACTCATGCCTCTCTTCCTCTGGCTTAATTGGCTAGGAGGAGAATCTGGAAGACGATAGGCTCTCCACACAACATCTTCACACCTGATTAGACTCTCCCCAACTCCTGGCTCCCAGTTTTTACCTGCGGGAGAGATGAAATTTTGCCCCATGTCAGTAATCTTGTTTCAAATGTGGTTGATTGCAAAGAGAATTATCAGACAAGTTATAGGATAGGTCAGTTTTATACAAGGGTTAAGTTAAAGTGATACAGATCTGAATGTCACTATGCCAGGGAAGTTGGCAGGATGGTGTCTTGGATGGGAGAGGGGACAGTG
Organism: Hemiscyllium ocellatum; assembly: GCF_020745735.1. Lineage (NCBI taxonomy): Eukaryota > Metazoa > Chordata > Chondrichthyes > Orectolobiformes > Hemiscylliidae > Hemiscyllium > Hemiscyllium ocellatum. The sequence goes on along the minus strand of NC_083426.1, from coordinate 24,140,345 downwards.
GTGATATCTTCGAGTAAAAAATGAGGTCTGCAGATGCTGGAGATCACAGCTGCAAATGTGTTGCTGGTCAAAGCACAGCAGGCCAGGCAGCATCTCAGGAATAGAGAATTTGACGTTTCGAGCATAAGCCTTTCATCAGGAATAAGAGAGAAAGAGAGCCAAGCAGGCTAAGATAAAAGGTAGGGAGGAGGGACTAGGGGGAGGGCCGATGGAGGTGGGATAGGTGGAAGGAGGTCAAGGTGAGGGTGATAGGCCGGAGTGGGGTGGGGGCGGAGAGGTCAGGAAGAGGATTGCAGGTTAGGAGGGCGGTGCTGAGTTGAGGGAACCGACTGAGACCCGGGGGGGGGAGGGGAAATGAGGAAACTGGAGAAATCTGAATTCATACCTTGTGGTTGGAGGGAACCCTCCAACCACAAGGTATGAATTCAGATTTCTCCAGTTTCCTCATTTCCCCTCCCCCCACCTTGTCTCAGTCGGTTCCCTCAACTCAGCACCGCCCTCCTAACCTGCAATCCTCTTCCTGACCTCTCCGCCCCCACCCCACTCCGGCCTATCACCCTCACCTTGACCTCCTTCCACCTATCCCACCTCCATCGCCCCTCCCCCTAGTCCCTCCTCCCTACCTTTTATCTTAGCCTGCTTGGCTCTCTCTCTCTTATTCCTGATGAAGGGCTTATGCTCGAAACGTCGAATTCTCTATTCCTGAGATGCTGCCTGGCCTGCTGTGCCCGGACAGTGGTGATAGACAATCAATCAAGATTTATTGGAGATTCTTTATTGGAATGATGCTATAGGCCTTGTATTTAATGACTGATTACCAAATTAACTCCTGATTGCTTGGCTGAGAAAGTGTGGAATGTTAGTTCCAAGAATTAAGGAATGAATCTCACCAGATATTGGAAAAGGGGCACTTCCATTGAGTTTCACTGGGATATCTTTCCCTGAGGTCTAGTGGGTTTTCAGGTGCTATCATCCTAAGTGCACGGTATTAACTACCTATCCCACCTCTCTGGTATCCCTATTGATTCATCCACTCACCATAGCCAGAAGTAATTGTCATTGCCAAATATTTTGGGATATACTGTTGGTGCCAGCACTATCTTGGAAGACCAATGAGGCACTATGGTCAAGCAATGGTTGTATGCCACTGTCCTTCACCAACAACATCTTTTTTTAAATTCACTTGTGGAATATGAACATCACCAGCTCGCTAGCATTTTGTTGCTGTCACTAGTTCCCCTTGAGAAGGTGTTGGTGAGCTTTCTTCTTGGACAGTTGCAGTCCACACATTGTAGGTTGACCCACAATGCCCTTACGGTGGGAATTCCAGGATTTTGACCCAGCAACAGGGACAGCAATATATTTCCAAGTCAGGATGGTTCCTACACCTATCATTTTAGCAGGCCACACAGCTTACTCTTGATCAAGCTGTTGGATCCTAAAAGATATAGCTGGTGAATGGGTCTGCAGCAGGTGGTGAGGGGACCAACAAGAAGGAAAAACATACTTGACCATCTTCTTACATTTCTATTGACTGAAGATGCATCTGTCCATGACTGTATCCGTAACAGTGACCACTTCACAGTCCTTGCAGAGATGAAGCTCATCCTTCACACTGAGTATAGCATCCATCCTGTCATATGGCACTATCACCCTGCTAAATGGGACAGACTTCAAATATATCTAGCAACTCAAATCTTGGCATCCATAAGGCACTGTGGGCCATCAATAGCAGCAGAATTGTACTCGAGCATCATGTGGAACCTCATAGCCTGGCATATCTCCTAGGCAATGACTACCATCAAGTCACGTGATCATCACTCATACAATGGAGATTGTCATGAGCAGCACAAAGCATACCAGAAAATGAGGTGTCAACCTGGTAAAGCTACCAACAGGACTGCTTGTGTGTCAAACAGCATAAACTGCAAGTGATAGATAGAGCTAAGCACTCCCACAACTAATGGATCAGATCTAAGTTATGTAGCCCTGTCACATTCAGTCATGAATGGTGATGGAAAATTAAACAACTCACTGGAGGAGGAGGCTCCACAAGTATTTCCATACTCAATGAATGAAGAGCTGTGCACATCAGTGCAAAAGATGAGGCTGAAGCATGCACAGCAACCTTCCACTAGAAGTGCCAAGTGGATGATCCACCTTGGTCTCCTCCAGTAGTCTCCAACATTACAGATACTAGCCTTCAGCCAATTCCATTTACTCTGCGTGATATCAAGAAATTATTGGAGACACTGAATACTGCAAAGGATATGGGCCCTGTTGACATTTCAGCAATAGTACTGAAGACTTGTGCTCCAGAACGTGCTGTTCCCCTTGCCAAGTTCTTCCAGTACAATTATAACACTGGCATCTACTTGACAATATGACAAATTGCGTAAGGAGTGGAAGAACAAGAACAGGTCCTTATCAACATGAAAATGTGACTTGTTGCTCTAATGTTGAGAAAAACCTCACTCAATTTTTCACAGGATTCACCCAAAATTCTTACCATAGCCCACATTTTTCAGGGCATGGGCTTCCACTCTAAGTGTCTTTCCAGTTACTTGCTGGGCCAGTGATCTGCTTCACCAACCCCACCCTCATTCCTCCATGTTTAACCACTACCCTTGTGATCTCCCTTAATCACCCCACCCAAGGCCTCCAACCTTAATCAAATCCCAATAACTTCAACCTCTCTCATGCACATCCCTTAATTTCCCTCAGTCCTTTAAGTTTCTTATCCCTCTTACACATCCCTTCCCTTTTTCTGATGCTTGCATCCCAACTTCACCTCAGCAGTGACTGCACGTACCTCATCCCTGGATTTGAACACCTTCTCCTTTGATCAGGGTTCAGATCCAGTTCATCCTGAGGTTGAAACTGTGAATCAAATTGATGTCCAAGCAGGGAAAACTATCAGGGACATTGTGTACTCATGAGGTGGAATTAAACCTCGACAACATGTGGGAAAAACTCTCCAGGTGGGGCAAGATATTAAAACTCGTACCACCATGTTCATTCTTTGTGTTCAAAGTCATCCTCTTGAAAGATTTCAATAGAGCAGATGGGGCATACTCAATGGTAATCAGCTAGTGTGCAGGGAGTTCTAAATTCACAAAGTGTATGGCTTAGCTGATCATTTTGCACCCCCTTGATTAATCATTCTATGTCATTATGTTTAAGGCTCAACAAGAATAGCATGATATAACCCTCAAGAATGTAAATGTGTGTAATTGCAAAACTTTATATCTGTCTCCTGCAGATATCACTCAGTAATTTATTTATTTGCATACCTAACTTGTCCTCATTAATATTGTCTGAATATTTATTATCAGTTTCCACAAAGAAATCTTGTTCTGTTTCTGAAGTATTTGTGCATACCATTTCAGACAGAAAAATTAGTCAATAAATACTGTCAAAGAGATATCTGAGGGAGAGTAACACAGGAAATAACCATTTTTACAGGGAATGTAACAATGAGTATTATTTTCGGTTGTATGCCAATCAACGTAAAATGTCATTGAATTATCTGTCAGCTGTGGCTTAGCTGGGGACTTTCTTTGACAGGGACGATTGCAGTTTTAAATACTACTTGTGGTATAAGCTCAAATCTAGGCTATGGCAACAGTGCGTTACTGAGGGAGTGCTGCACTGTCAGAGGTTCTGTGGCTTGAATGGTAAGAAACTGAAATTTTTGTGTTTTCTCAGATGGACTCAAAAGGTCCCATGGCACCATTTCCAAGAAGAACAGTGAAGTTATGCCCAAGCTTCAGACCAATGTCAGCGATTGCATTTTTACATTAAAATCACGATTATGTTTCAAGAGTACTCCAGTGGCTATGAATCACACTGAGACATCTGGCGGTCATGAAAGCTGCTGGACAATTGTAAATCTATCTTTCTGGTTTCAAGTGAAAAGCACAAGTTGCACAGTTTCTCTGAATAATTAGAAATGATGCAACTACGTAATAGGATATTTCTGTTTGCTATATATAATATTATAGTTAATATTCAATTACAGTTTATTTATAGAACAATGTCTTGCAGAATGTACAAGTAGAATGATGAACAATGAAGTCATAGAGTCATAGGATTGTACAGCATGGAAACAGACCCTTCAGTCCAACCCGCCCATGCCGACCAGATATCCCAACCCAATCTAGTCCCACCTGCCAGCACCCAGCCCATATCCCTCCAAACCCTTCCTATTCATATACCCATCCAAATGCCTTTTAAATGTTGCAATTGTACCAATCTCCATCACTCTTGAACTGGCACAAGTAAATTGGAGTTGTGAGGCCGATCGACTCAGGACCCATTTTCATAAGAAACAAAGGAAGTTGTGGAGATTTCTATTGTCTAGAAAGCTGTTGGAACAGATCAACTGACAAAGTAAAAATGACTCAAAAAATTGCTGGATAATGATATAGCAATGTTGAGTGGCAATGCTGGAAATACATAAGTCTACTAGGAACCATTAGATCACTAAAATGTATTAGTTAATTGCTCATCTTTTTAGCAGGGAACATGCCTTCATCAGAGCTTAAGCCCAAAATACTGACTTCCTGCTCCTAACCTGCTGTGATTTTCTCGTACCACACTTTTCAACTCTGACTCTCCAGCATCTGCAGTCATCACTTTCCCCTACTTCCTAATCAGCAGTGCAGACTTGTCCAGTCAACGAGGGAGAAAAATATACACAGCAGCATCACTGCTCAAAACCACAAGAGATCTGGTCAAGGTAGAGATTGGGAGAACCTGTTCCCATTGGTGGAAGGGTCAAGAATTAGAGGAAAGTGAGTTGAAATGATTGGTGACATAAAGAAAAGGTTTTTCACACATTAGGATCTAGAATGCACTGCCTGTGACAATGGTGGAGGCAGATTCAATTCTAAAGGTACATTAGATAATTATCTGCAGGTATAAATGTTATCAGACAATGGGGAAAGACAGAGGAATGGGACTATGTAATTTATTCCTGTAGAGTGCTAATATGGTAATGATTGGGCAAGTAAGCACCTTCTGTGCTGTAAACATTTTATGATTATTCTGGTTGATTATATGACTGCAATATACCACAGCCTGTGCAATTCTGTGAACATCAATCCATGAATTTGAGCTGAGGAGATAAATTTCCTCTTCAGTGTTGTGAAATTTCTTCTCATTAAGTCGTGGTGAAACGTTTCAATACTGACTTAATGTTGAAGTCTTGCAGAACATACTGTGTCATGAGTTCTTTGTTGTCATTATTAAAGCATTACTTACAGTTTTATCTCCCACGCATCAATGTAATTCGCAGTACCTAGCCGTGACCACAGGGTTATGAAAGGGTTGAAAATAATTTTATGCGTTAACTATCAGATTATTTTTAGTGTAGATGTCTAATTTTCACATAAATAAATAAGTTGGCTCAGTAGATATTTAAGTTGCCTTTTGGGCAACAGAGAAAATCACCTTCCTAAACAGCATTCTCAGAGCTAGCTATTGACAAGTCAAAAAAATTCTGTCAGTAATCACATAAAAAAAGCATTAATACATATGGAGGCATTTATTTTTATTTTCTATTCAACCTGTTCAGAGATGCTATTACATACTTCTGTAGCAGGTGGGACTTGAACCTCGACCTCTGGTTCAGATATAGGGTCATTACCAGTGCATCACAAGGAGCCCCATAGAGGTATTGCTTCATAGCTTTGCATAATTTGTTTCAAGTGCTGTTTCTGTGCAATTTATTTTCACAGCCGGACATCAATTTATTTCTAATCATAATTCGCCACAGACTCTTTGATGAATCTAGACGCAAAGATTCCACACCCTTTTCAATGTATCCAGGATAAAGTTCTCATTATGGCCAACAACTTGGGACATATTCCAATACTGACTGTTTTTCTTTTCCAAATGTGATGCAGCATTCATTTTGCCCTTCTCATTATCCACGCATTATATTTCTAGCCATTTTAACAGAATTAGTTATCAGGAGCCAAATGCTGCTGGAAAATTAATGGCAAGTTGATGGTTCCTGTATTCTTAATGCCCAAAACAGCCAGTCAGGTCAGGTAAAGATGAGATACAGTGTGACATGTGATTAGTTTACATGGTCTGTTGTTTCTTCCACACAACTAACTGACTAACTTTAGCTTCCCTGTGGTTGGGTTTACACATTAATTACTCATTAAACTCACCACAGAAAGCTACCACTTGTAATTAACAATGCACCTCACCCTTTGATGACATGATAATTAAAATGCAATGCCAATCAATCCTCTGGTTAGAATGGGGACAGTATAAACAAATGAGGGGGGTCTTTTATGGAGCAATGGTAGTATTCCTCTCACTGACCTTCTGGACCCTGCTCAAGTTGTTTGGCTTTGGAGGTGTGTAATAACATTTCTGAAATAGGCTGATGTGAACATATCAGTAAACACATGAGTGTCAATCTTACATGAAATAAAATGTTACAAGTTACTTAAAATTCTACTTTTTTTCATGAGATTTTGTTCCTGTGTGTATTTTTGCTTTTTCTTTGTCCAATCTTCCTTTGCATCTCTTTATTTCTATTTCTGTATCTGACTTGACTCTAATTACCTTCTTTGTTCATTTTTATTCCCTGTCATCTTTAAAGCACAAGTCAGGATTAGTACAGCTCTAAAAACACTCAAGATGCTTGATACCAACCAGGACAAAGCAGCCTACTTGGTTAGCACCTCTTCCATCACCTTCAACATTCATTCTTTCCATCACTAACACATATTGACATCAGTGTGTAACATTATGAGGATGAAGCTCAGCAACTCCCCAACACTTTCCAAACCTACGACTTCCACTACCTAGAAGGAGAAGGGCAACAGGTGTACTGGAATGCCACCAACTTGAGGTTTCTCTCCAAGCCAGACACCATCCTGACCAAAAACTATGTTATCATTCCTTTAATATTTCTGGGTCAAGATCCTAGAACTCCCTCACTAATAGCATAGTGGGTGAAACTACATCACATGCATTGCAGTGGTTCAAGTATACAGGATCACAACCATCTTGCAAGGACTATTAAGAATAGGAAAATATTGGCCTTACCAGTAACATCACCATTCTGTGAAATAATTAACACAAGAGGTTGTTACTTCGTCTCAAATTGCCTATCAAAATCTTTCGTGTTAATGTGACAATGGAGGGACTGACTGGCCTTTTCTGTACATTGTTACGACAAGACCATGGATAAGAGTGTCCAGTTCAAATGATTCCAGATGAGACACCCCAAAAGTATGATACTTCCCGGTAAGGTAAGAGTACTGGCTTCCCTGCTTTATCCTCCTACCCAACCCTTACCTTCGCTGGTCACAACAAGATTAAGATAATGGAAGGGATTCCTTACCTGATGAATACTTTTTCAGTTCCAATATACTTATGTTTTTAAAGGAGACAATTTAACAAAACGTTCTTGGTTAAAGAAAGAGTGATTCTTTTGAGGCACTAAAATGCAAGAAAGAAAAATCTATAAAAAAGAAGCAAGAAATCTCAGAACAGTTAGAAAAAGATACATGAGCCGGGTCTTTGGCATGTCCATAAGGCATAGCTGGTGAAACGCTGTGGTCATTGAGTTGGATGGTTGCAATAGTGCTGACCCTGGCAGTTAGAGAGTTGGTTGGGGAGATTCTTTGTTTGAAGGGAATTATCTAATTTCCTTTTGACAGTGGTGTTACTGAATTACAGCTTGTTTCTCACAATCAATGAGAGAGATTCTTTATTTCACCTTTATGTGCAGGGGTACTCAGTGAATGTTCCTCAGCTGTAACTTTCACAGCACACACAGCCCCCTGTAACTAGCCTATAAGAGTAAATACCTAGAGTCCTGGCTTGCAGTTATTTAACTCCTCCTCTTGGGACTTTTCTGGAAGGGGAAAACACAAACATGTCTTTCACCTAGAACTGCTTTTTTTAACACATCCACATTCTATAATCCACAGGAGATGGTTTCTGCTGAAGCAGTAATCAGGCTCCATTATCTCGGCATCCTTGGAAGATCACAGCTTTAGCATTGCATCTCTTCCTTTGAATTGTCTGTATCTGATGATCCTTGAAACCCTCCAGCTGTGACAATAGACACAAGAGTTTTTTTCTGCCAGTTACTGAATTATATTCTCAGAATTTTAAATTTCTAGTCAGCTCCGACTTCTATATTCTTTTCATATTTTATTTAAGAAAGCTATCTTACTTAAAAGTTCAACATATCTGGAAGTAATTTGTGTATATAATCCAGTGTCATGGCATTACACCAAGGAAAAAAAACTTCCCTGATTTGATGTAGACTGCTGAATCACAGCTATGTTTTGTTGCTTGTACTCAAAGATTAACTTCTGAATCTACATGTGGATTTGATGTTTCTGAAGCATTTGTCTATTCAGAAAAACCCTTAAAATTTGAGTGCCACAAGTCCAAGGATATTGATGCCCTTCTGCCCAGCCTCTGTGGGGAAAGCAACATAACCTCACCCATCTTCCCACTTCAGGTTCCTAGTGATTATCCACTTGATCCTTTTAAATTATTTATTCAGGGGATTTGGGTTGTGCTGACTATTCTTGCTGTTACTATCTGATTTTGCTAGAATGAAATGATGCAATACAGTACATGGGAGCGAAACATGGGCGAGGATAAGCTCTCGAGGGTTACGATAGAGAAAAGTTGAGAAGGAATTTGGTCAAGAATTTTGGGTGGCCTTGGCAGTCCTCTCTCGCTTCACCATTTTCTTCCACCTTGGGCAATCTGATACTAAGTGAAGTAAAAATTCCATGCTCATCTTCATCATCATAATAATAAGCATCTTCATCAATATCTGCCTACTCCTCCCTTCCTCACCACTGCTGTGCCTAACTCTGGGAAAGCTGAGAGTGCACCTGTAAATGTGGAGTTAAGAAGTCAAAGAACCATGTAATTACTTGCTGCTTCATAAGTGCTGCAACTACAATGTAAGTGAGCAGTGACAAATGTTGCTCTGATTTTATGGCCCAACATTGCCATCTCCCACAGAAAAAAATGAATGTCCCCTGTGCAAATGAGCTGAGACATCGAATTGTGGTGAACCCAGTGGTGTAGAGGTTGAAGGATGTGTGCTGTAGAATTGCAGATGCGATTATGTGAATATTTGGAATGAGAATACATATAGACTCAGCAATACCTCTCCTCAGTTATGTCAAATGTAAACACAGAAACAGATTGCTCAGCCTACCTGATCTTGCAATCATGCGGTCAGAGAAAGTAATTCTTCTCTTTTAACCTTTCCTTATAAAGTGTTGTGTTCCTCAAGTGAGAATTCTGTCTATTTAAAAATGAAACCTTTTCTATTTTAAACATCCATCATGTTAACATCAAACATTTGTTATGGCACAGAAATATTTTCTATAATTTGTACTAAAAGTCTGCTTTACGGCCAGTCTCAGCAGGGGTAATTTCTAAACCCCCTAACTGTGGAACTACTGATTTTTTACATACGTAACTGAAGTAAAAATACCAGAGATGAACTGTCCTGTGGATCAGTTTCAAATGTCTCCAGCAAAAAGGTGTGAACAGGATGAACGTTGCTGTTTTATTTTTGCTATGGTATCACAGATTCTTCTGAAAGAACTGACAAAATGTACCTCCAGTGAAGGGTAAAGTTGGATGGGTAAAAGTCATTTGCAGCATTGTATAAGATTCATTTCCTCATTTTAGTCCATGGAACAACAGAACATAATGATTATCTTGAGATAGTTATTTCAAGCTCAGCAATTGGCCATGCTGAGTACTTAGGGTTTTTGATGCCTTATTCTGTGTTATTTCTCATATGTTTAAACAAATGGTGTTATAAAAATTAAATCAGTTTCCTTATCTTCCAATCTATATGGTTCTTTGCGTACAGATGAACTAATGCAATTGGCATAGATCCAGAGAACGATCTCCTAAGCATCATTATATGTCTTTATTTATTAGTGTGGAGCTTTCACCCGGAAGCAGATATATTGTTTTCATTTTTGAGATTAGTATCTTATGATTGTGGCTTTCTGTATATTTTTGGATTAATTCTGTGCCCAAGATTCTTGCCTGAAAGATGATTGTGTATTAACTCATATATTTTATGGTTCAATGACCTGTTTCAGTGCTGCTGATTTTTTAAATTTAATTTTATGTTTTGTCACTGTACATCTGATTTATGTCAAATATTATAGTCGGGTTACAATAAACTGTTGATTTATTTATTCCAGAAATTATATTTGATATCCTAGTGGGATGTGTCACTGGTTGGCCTCACAGTAATTCTTGGCAATAGATTTTTGATATGTGATGATTTGATTTCATCGTATTTTGTCCCTTTCTTTGGTAGCTGTGCTCCTGGGTGTATTCTTTTATCTTGTGCTGTACTTTTTTCTTCTTTCTAACCAAAGAATAATGAAGTTGTGGGTGAAAGTGAGAAATGAAGCTTGAAGAGAACAACAAGGATGACAGTCAATAATCCGAGGAAAATTAGATATTCTGGGATATTATACTTTTAATGGATTATGATATATTTATCTGAGGACGAAACTTAGAAGTAGTTGAAGAAATGGAGCATAGACTGAGAAGTACTAATAACTGAGACAGCAATGGGAAGTTTCCAGAGTTTCATAACTGCTTTGAGAAAATCAGTTCAAGTCATAGAGTCATATAGATAGATAGCATGGATATAGACCCTTCAGTCCAACTTGTCCATGCTGACTAAATACCCTAAATTATTCAAGTCTCATTTGCCAGTATTTGGCCCATATCCCTCTAAACCCTTCCTATTCACATACCCATCGAGATGCCTTTTAAATGTTGTAATTGTACCAACCTCCACCACTTCCTTTGGCAGCTTATTACATACACGCACCACCCTCTGTGTGAAAAGGTTGCCCCTTAGGTCACTTTTAAATCTTCCCTCATTATGACAGCATTGTAGCAGCAGGGGAAATTCAAAATCACTTTAGCTTTCCAAAATGAATTCCAGCAAGCCCAAGAAACACTTTCACTTAAAACTACAAGAGTGACTTGAACAGTTTGCCCTGGAAATAGCTGAGCAATCAACTAGCCTGCAGCATCAAACTCATGGTAAGATCCAACAAGCAAAAATCTATAATCAATTGTAAAAGCACTTTGGACCAGGTAAGAGAACTGTGGAAGCAAGGAGAGCTGGAAGCTACATTGAACTGCTACACTATTCACACTTGGCAGTTGCAGATTTCAACATCCAGGGGGATCTGTAGATAATTTCATGAATTACTTCATAGATTAATGGGAAATAACTATGACACTCTAAAGTTAGAATTCATAACAGACAGCACTATAGTTGACGTTTCTGGTAAGACTTTGTCAGTTTCATTATTATCATCAAAAGAAGATTTGACTTTGGAGAAACCTATACCATAGTCAGTGAAACAGAGGTCAGAAAGAACCACAGAGAAATCCTAAGTGGAGAAGGATAACCTTACCTCAAGAAATCAAAAGAAACTTTCCATTCTTAGGGTGTAAAAAGTTTAAAGACACATGTAAGAAGCCTGTACAGAAAGTAAACCAGAGAGCAAATAAAGAAATCCTAAAAGACGAAAGCAGTGCCTAGCTATCAATAACGAATGTTGTCTCTATAAAATAATAGTATACTTCCAGAAGTTGTGTTGAAGTTGGCCATAGTTATAGAGCAACACGAGGTCATCTAGTTATCCATATAAAGGTGTTAATGAGATAGAGCAACCCACAATAGAAGACAAATCAAACGTATTTCTACAAAAGTAGTTGATCCAACCAATCCATTTTGGCAAGAAGTTATTTACAACAATGGACACCTCATTAATTTTAAGCTTGTTACAGGGGCTAGTACTATAGATTAAATTATATACAATGCATGAAGGAACACTATTTAGAGCTTAAAACAGTCCAACTACATTATTCAGGTATATCACTTAAGATTAAAGGTATGTTACCAGAAACACCAGGGTGTCAAAGGGTAGAGACTGTATACGTACTTCACTATGTATAATTTTCACACTTGAGCATGAATGTTTGTCTTGACCTCAACATTATTCAAATTACAAAATGAACTGAACTAATTACAATCAACAGAGAACTGGCCAAGAGACAGGCAATTATGCTAACTCTTATCAAAAAATGCTGGTCAGACAACTATTCAAAAAACAGTCAGTTATGGAATCATTGTTCAACAAAATGTTAATTATTGAATGAACAGTTGTTGAACAAACTGTCAAAGGACAGCCTACAGAAGATTTCAATGGGAATATTTCTCCTTAATCAAAAGTTGTCACCTTGCCTGCAATTAATAGTGTTTCCAATAAGTTGTCAATCAGGAAGTAACCTGACCAACTCTATATCAAGCTCTCAGACTAAAGTATTGTTCAACGTACTTCAGCCTGAATGTTTGTGTGTTGAGCTCGTCAGGCCAGGTCCCGATTGAGAACTTATCGGAACCACAATTTCTTGCAGGCAAGATGATAGCTTTTGAGAAAGGAGACATGTTCCTAAATTCCCAACCTCACCATCTACCAAAATATTCTTAACTGAAGAATATAGGAATCATAAAGGAATATGTTTATGACTGGCTTTATATGTAGATTTGTTACTGAATGAAGTCAGTATAAATATTGATTTTTCCCTTAAATTGGTATTCTCCTCAGGCTGACAAATATTACCATTTCTCCTGCTGCAAATGACTTGCTATATTCCAAAATGTCAAGCTCCTGCAAAACAATCACATTATGGTCCGACAGTTGGTCTTGCAATGATTCTAATGTGATCTCTGGCTGATAGTGGGGTTGCTTTGAAGTGGAAACTGTTAAGGACTGGAGTCAGGTCAATATTACCCCGACAATGGAGTCAAAGAAGAAAGATTTTAAGTACAACTTTAGCATAACTGGGTCAACTGTCAAAGCATTGTTTACCAGTTAAAACAGCATCTGTCAGAATGAATTTCTTATAAAATGCTCCACTGTCACTTTCCTTCCATAGATTTTGCCCTAACAGTGATAATAACTGTGTTTATAATATAACAGTACATGGTCCCTACTTATGCTGACAATTAGTGGTCATAGCTGAATTTATCTGATCTGAAATGATAATTCTAAACTTGTTGAACTCTGCACTCAGTATAAATGTGTTCATTGTAGCAGTTTCTTTTAATACTGGGCCAATTCAGAGTACTGAGGTCCAAACATTTGCTAATAGAACATAGAACATGGAATAGTAGATCACAGGAATGGGCCCTTCAGCCCCGGATGTTGTGCATAACATGGCGCAAATTAAACTAATTCCTTCTGCCAGTCCTTAGTCCATATCCCTCCATTCTTTGCATATTCATGGGTTCCTTAAAGCCCCTGTTGTATCTGCCTCCACCATCACCCCGGCTGTGCATTTCAGATACCTACCACTCTCTGTGTAAAAAACTCACACCTCACATCTCCTTTGAACTTTCCCCTTCTCAACTTAAACACATGCCCCCTTGTATTAAACATTTCAACTCTGGGAAAAAGATTCTGATTGTCAACCCTTTCTATGCATCTCACAATTTAGACTTCTGTTAAATCCCCCTCCTCCTCCACCGCTCCAGAGAAAACAATCTGAGTTTTTCTAGCCTCTCCTTATAGCTCATATTGTGAACCTGTTTAACAACAGAGGAAAGTCTGAATGAATTATTGTTCAGAACTGAGGTTCTCAGATGCAGGGTTACTGACGATAGTGAATTGCATAATTGTGCATGACCAAAGAAAAATAATTTGTAGATATGAAGGTATATCACTAATAAATGACGAGGAGACGAGAATTAAAGCTCAGTCACTACTCAAAAAGTCAGATTTATGGAAATTTTAAAATGAATCTATTTTTATACTCTGGTTCTGTCAAATTCATAACCTGCAGATTGTTCAAACGCCTCCTCAGTCTCTAGTGTCAAATGAAAGCAAATGCGTGGGCAGAAGAGGATACTTTGGTGATTCTTATGTACAAAACCATTGCTATTGTTGACAATTTACTCCATATCACATTAACTCAAAGCAAGATATTGCTGAAGTTGGTAATCTGAAATAAAACATCCATTTCTGGAAATAATCAATAGCTCTGAAGCAAGTGAAACAAGGTTAACATTTTATGTATGGTGAATATCAAACAAGACACCACAGAAAGTTTACAGATTTGAAACATGAGGATGATTTAGTGTCCCCAACATTGGCACCACTCACCAGTTAGAGGAGTAATTGGAGATCCAACTGAATTAAATTCCTGTCAGGTACTTAACTGGCCAGCTTTGGCCTTCCCCAGGATTTAAGAATCCAGCAGCAAAGCTCCTGAGCACTGCAGGCAAATCAGATGCTGGAAACCCTGGGAGAAGGAATCACTGGAAGAGGAAATGCTGCAAGTTAATTACCCAGCAGATCT